>NC_141695.1:383449351-384049351 GCF_964263255.1 Lissotriton vulgaris
CATATTAACATGAAAGTCAATGTATAGGAAATGTTACTTAAGATAATGGGTGCTACAAGGTGTAATCATTCTTTCATCCATCATTCAGTCTTTCACCATTCATTCTGTCCTTCCATCTGTGTGCCCATCTATATCCAAACATATTCAACGATTTGCAAACCTATCCACCATATATCCTTCCATTCATCATTTCACTCATCCATCCCTCCATCCACCCTTTCACTCATCCATCCATTATTCATCTACCCACCCTTTCACCCCATCCATCCGTACAGTCATCCATCCACTCTTTCACCCATCCATCTATTCACTCACCCATCCAGCCGTTTACCCTTTTACCCATCCAGCCATCAATTCACTTACTCATCCATCCAGCCAGTCCCTTATCCTTCCACCCATTCACCCTTTCAGTCATTCATCCTCACTTTCTCTCTCCATCCCCCTTTCACTTATCCATCCATCCATCCACCCACCCATCTACTCATCCATTTAAGTGTCCATCCATTGATCCTATTACTCATCTATCCTTTCACTCATCCAGCCATCCGTTCTCTCATCCATCCTTACATCCACCCTTTCGCTCATCCATCCATTCACCCTTTCACTTATCAATTCATCCATCCACCCATTCACTCGTCCATCATCTACCCTTTCACTCATCCATCCATCCATCCTTTCACACACCCATCCACCCTTTTACCCATCCATCTACCCTTCCACCCATACATCCATTTACCTTTTCTCTCATCCATACTTCCACTCATTCACTCCTCCATCCATCCATCCTTTCTTTCATTATCTATCCATTCCCCCTTTCATTCATCCTTTCAGTAATCCATCCAGCCATTCACACATTCCTTCACTTATTTACTCACCCTCCTTTCCACATTATGAGCCGAGCCTTTGTCTGCAGAGTTGCAGACAGAAGAGGCCCATCAAGAACTTCACCTTGCTGTAGTTCCTAAAGCAAGGAGAGCGTTGTGGTGAGGGAGAGTTCACTATGCCCCTGCACATAGGCAGACTGAAAACGTAGATGTCATGAGTCATGCATGATGCACAGTGCCAGGATGTGAGGTGACTGTGACATGGTGTTGTTTCCAGGGCTTTAAATTGTGTAAAAAAACTGGTGGGTCTCTTCAAAGGGGGTGTTTGATGTAATTAAGAGCGTGGTTTAAAACACTTAGTCTAAAAATCTGCTCTTAGCATAGTGTTGCGCCTGACTGGTATAATGTTATTCCTGTCATTGCATCCAGATATATAATACAGCAAGTATCATAACACCAACAACAAGCCAGGACTATTGGCTTTGTCAAGGTTTGCTAGTACCTTAAAAAAAAGTAGCAACCATGGCTTTCTTGAATATTATATTGAAAATACTTCAGTTCTAAAATGATGAGACAGTGAAAGAACGATAACCCGCTCTTTTTAACATGTTTTACTGGCTTCTTTAAATAAACTGTTCTCTTACGTTGCAACATGGGCGTTTGTTTTACCATTTATCTAACCTAGATAAAAGGTAAAACGCCCATTTTGCAATGTCTAACAGAAGGCCCAGCCCTAGACTGAGGCAGGAGGAGGCCGCCACATGCTTTTAACATCCCAAAGTGCCTCATTGACATTCTGTATGTGACAATTAGCCGGCAGACAGAATGACAATGGGCGGGTGGGGCTGCTCTTGTGCTCCAGGAGGAGTGCGAGGCAGCCCCATCAGCGTGGGAGAGGCCCCTCACAGAGGAGCAGTGCTGCTCCCTGTGATGGCCAAAATTACGGACAAAAGGCGTCCGTAAAAGGGATCCTCACGGACAATGGACGTGAGGTCCCAATTACGGACGGTCCGTGAAATTTACGGACGGTTGGGCACCCTAAACGGAGCAGGTCCTGCGGGACCGCCGGTGGTCAGAGCACAAGGAGGAAGTGTGCAGTGCAGGTGTGCACTCCAATGTTATTGGCTGACAGTTGTGCCACTCACCTGAAACAGCAGGAGGTTCTGCAGGGGCAACGTGGGTTCCTCCCTCCCTAGCGCTACAGCGCTTCTCAGCACAAGGTTACACGTTACAGGTCCAGCAGGTGCTCCTGAGGGGGGCGGGGGTTGTGGGCATGAGAGGTGGGACACTGGGTACTGCCTTCTCTTTGGCCTCTTTTTCTGGGGTGTGCTCTCTAAGTTTCTCTCCCTCTCTCTGGGCTCGTCTCAGTCTCCGGCACTAGGAATGAATCTGTATGGTGCTGTTCAATTCTGCAGAGAAAGAACCATCATTAGTGATACATCATATACATTACACTGTTTATGTGCATGCTCGCCGCCCTTGACAATTTTACTTACCAGTGGGGGCTTCATGGTGTCCGTACAACAATATGTTGCACTTCCTACTCCTTGATGGTTCCTCAAGGATGGTGCGGCTGATAATTTCCCCAGGGGGTTTCCTTGGTCGCCTCAAAGCTAAAGCTGTCCCAATGGTCAATACTCCAACCTAAAAAGGTACTTGTGTGGGCTTCAAGTCCAAACTGTTCCAGTGTTCACCAACCCAAGTATAATTAAATGCCCAGCTCTGAACTTACTGCAATGAGGGACTTATAGATAATAATGCTGGCACATATCCAAGTCCATCCTTACAATCACATACAGCCAGAAGTAATTCATAAATGTAGGCATCATTTTAAAACACTTTAAGACTCTATCATATGTCTCTACTTATTGCCTATACCACAGTCTTGATACAAACCGAATGAATATGTTGGAACTTTGCAGCAAACAGGACATCATCTTTGCACCTCTGCCTGTCTTTAACCTTACTTACCGCCTTATCTGATAAATTAGACCAGCTAAACAGATGCTGGTGGTCTCCGCCACTAAGACTAAGCCTTCATGGTCTTGGCTTATATATGGTAACAGTCGACATCCCAAATACAGATCATAGTGTTTTTAGACAGAAAAGGCTTACAACTACTTGTTTCCTTTTTTTCTTTAAATAATAAAAAAAAAAAAAACTAAACAAGTGTACGTCTACAGAAGCAGCCCTCCTCCATTAACACCAGGGAGGCTCTAAAGTGTAGGGCAAATGACTGCCCCACATAGACGTGCCCACGTTTGCAACACATGTATTGTGTGTTCAATAAGACAGAGAGGTATAGGAAAATGATGTATCAATTCTTTCCACAGGTTCATTCCATTGTACCAAAATGATTAATATGCAGTGGCGGCTCCTCTGCTATGGCGGAAGGGTGTCGCCTCACTGCTTTCAAGTGGTGCGAGAAGTAAAAACATAAAATGATAATAACTTTAAGTTATTATCATTTTATGTTTGTGCTCCTTGGTGGGCGGGCGGGTGGGTAGGGCTGCTCTGCTCTGGGAGCAGGGCAGGGGAGGAGTGGTTCGCCCACTCCTAAGTGCACAATGACTGTTTGGTAGGCCCAGTCATGCACACTTTATCTGTTCTCTATGCAGGCTGCATTACAGTCTTCAAGGAGAACATGCCCAACCCTCCAGCCCCTGGCTGAGTGCTGTGTCACAGTACTCAGACCAATCACATTGCAGCGTTGTGATTGGCTTCAGGGAGAGAGCCTGGCTGCCTGCTTCCTGTTCCTGAAGTCAGAGGCATAGGAACAGAAGCAGAGACCGTAAGTTATTTATTTTTTATTTTGCTCACTTCCTCTCGCAATTGCAAATCCCCTGCGTAACCCCCCATATCCCCCTGTGCCCACCCCACCCGTGAGCCATCCATGCCGCCTGCCACTGTTGGTATGTTAAGACTTACTCATACGAAAGCACAAACCTAAGTAGGTCATTCACATATTATGGTTCCTAATTACCCTGAAGAAGGCCCAAGACACTTTGCGGGCTATTAAGGGCCAAAACTTGTTGGTAGGAAGCATGGACGAGACAGGGGCAACCAAATGGAACAGTAGCTGCTGGTCTTAATCACTGGGATGCTGCCCTGTGCCAAGCAAAAAGGCTAAGAGCCTGGGAGTCCTGATGGACACTGAACTTAGTGTCAATGTCCAAGTGAATTATACCATTTCTACATGCTCCTAGCTCATAAGGATGATTAAAAAAATCTTCCCTTTCATCCAGCGTTCAGCTAGGATCCAGGTAGGACTGGCCCTGGTAATGTCCAGACTCGATAACTGCAATGCTCTGTACCTGGCTGCTAATAAGAGCTTACAGCATAAACTGCAGGTACTTCAGAACACATTGGCAAGACTCATTCTGGACATTCCCCAAAAACAATCTGCCAAGAAGGGTCTAGATCATCTGCATTGGCTTCCCATTGAACAACGCATAATTTTTAAATCTCATTGTATGGTCCATAAATCACTGCACACTCCCTACCCCTTAAGGCTGAACACCATGTTCCAATGGCATTCCCCCAGCAGATTACTACACTCTTCACTTCAAAAGCAACTATTGGTACCAAGAACCAAGAAGAGGAAGTGGGAGGATAGGGCATTCTCAGTGGCAGCGAGCAAACTCTGGAACTCCCTCCCGCTTGCTCTTAGATCTATCCCTCTTCTGCTCCCATTCAGAAAAGCCCTTAAAACCTGACTGTTCACAGTCAAACAGTGAGCTGGAGTTCTCTCGCTTTTTTCGGGACTCCATGGTAGGTATGGCCTCTCTCTAGCGCCTTGATGCCCTCGGGTGACTGCTGCGCTTTATAAGTATAAAAATCAAAATCAAATCAAATCAGACATGACATCTCCATACACATCCCACTGCTGTTTTTAACCATGCCCAATGTACCCAGTAAATAAAGAGATACTCTTTGGGTCACAAACTAGTAAGTTTTACTGCACTATCAGGATTCCGTACTTATCGAGAATATTTTTTTTTATTTTCTTCTAATCGAAGTTAAGACCACCTTGGTGGCAAAATCTTAACAAAGTGGGTCTGACCTGTCTCTGATGACGCATGCCACGATCCTGTGGACGAGGCTTTTCCATACATTTTTTTCAACACTGTCTTGCTAATCTATTGGCAGTCTTCAAATGTCTATAGTGATTTGATTACTACCATATTTCTGATGTTTAACGAGACATGCTGGTCAGCATAAGCCTCCCTTCTGTGCACCTGGCAGGCTACTTGTTCACAACTACCCAAATCCTTCCAGCATGGGGTCTCCAGATGGCAAGACACCACTCTGGCAGGCCTCAGCACATACCTAAAGCTCCTTGTGAACCCCTTTTTTAGGTCGAGGACCTAAAGGCTGTGCTTGCGCCGTCTTTGGTCGGAGATTTAATGTTTTTGAGTACGGGGCTTGAACCCGCCTCTATCCTCCATCTCTCCTCCATTGGCTGGCTTCCTAAACGGAGGCCAGCCATTGGAGGAGAGGGGCATCACTCCAATCAAGCCCCGTCTCTTTCGGATTCGGGGGCGTGTTTTTGGCGTTTTTTCCACCTGAGACGTCATCCGTCACTCAGAAGCCAAGAACACGCCCCCGAATCCGAAAATTTTCGGAGCTTTGCGGCCGCCATTTTGGTTAAATCACGGTTACTGCGTGTCTGCTGTTGTTGCGCTCTGTCTGTTGAGGCTCTGCCTCATGCTGAGCGTCCCTAAGAAACCAACAACGCCATGCACGTCAGCATGCTGGAAGGTACGGGGGCCGCAGGGAGGGTGGAGGAAGGATGTACTTGCGTCTCACAATCGGTGCTTGACTTCAGCAGCACGTATGTTAACAGACCGAGCTATTTATTGGCTCAGAATGTGTGAAAGCCGCCCTTCTAGCTAGTGTGGAATTTGTACCCATGTTTTAACCCCTTCTGCTTTTTAACGTTCAGCCTTTTGCAGGATCGCTGGCACAGAACCCCAAATGCTGTGGCAGTTAGGGGTGGGGAGTCATTCACAATGCACGCTGGGGCATCACGCAATGGCCAAAAACAAACACTACTAGCCTTTCACACCCACACAGCCCGCAACACTCTTCTCAGTAGCAGAGAGCTCCCCCCCTTGCTATGTCGCCCCCCCTCCTTGTCATGTCTGTTTGCTCTAGAGAGGGTGTGAGGACAAGGTCGGCTGGCCGTGCCACTGTGCTGTGTGGTTGCAGCCGCAGTGGGAGGGGGCGCATTGACCACTCACGATTTGTCATTGAATTCCAAGTCCAACATCTGACAATGAAAACAAAAAAACTGAGTCGTCCCGATTGAATGACAGTGCAAAACAACACTGACAGACTTTGCCAGCCGCCCGGCCTTCCGTGCATGTGTTCACTCATATGTGTAATGACTCCGCTCCGACAAACCTGCAGTCTGTCGGAGTCGCCCCTGTGACGACTCGTCCAGCTCTGTAACTGAATACGGTTACTGTCACTTTTAAAGAAAATCCTGAAAATCAAAGTGCGTGTTTAGATCTGCGTCTCGTGCTCTACATGATTATGGTCAGCTATTTCAGCATGTAATAATGAAGTGAGAGCGGACAGCGGGTCCGTTCAGCTTTACGGTTTTCTAGAATGTTATTTAAACATAATGTACTGAGTTTGATCTGTCTTAAATGGGCAACCATAGTAAATCCATACGTCATTGTTTGTTCTTAAAATGAAATGCAAGCCGGGGCCAGTATGGGAAGCAAGTGTTAAAGGGGGTGGTCAGGACTTGTTTCATCCGGTGCTCAGCTTTGTACTGATATTTTGCATGTCCTGAAACCTAGACCACATGCATTTAAATCATATTGTTTATGTTGCCTGTGCGCCAGTGAAACATTACAGACCAGGTGTAACACTACAGACACCAGCCAAGGGCTACTTTGAAAATATATATGGGCATGTTACATTTACAATGCATCCCGTAAATTAAAAGAACATTCTCTATCTAGTTGTTGTTTCAAACGTGGTCATATGTATAACTATACATGTGGAACAATCAGATTTTGGAAGTTACATATAATGTAATCCTTCCTGGCCGCTCTAACCAGCAAAGGATCCCCAGAAATCAGGGCTTTTGTCAGGTTTTTTCTTTTGCCCTTACACTGATCTGTATACCAAGGTTTATTAGAAGAGGGGGGAGTAACAGTATCCCTATTGCTTTTCCCTTTCGAGGTAAAAAATTGACCAACATGATCTATTGTGGCTTTATATGCTGAGTCAAGGGAGGGGTATGGGAACCTGATAATCTGATTTTCACTGACCCAGACCTCCAAATCAGAAGACAAGCCCTCTACCAGTAATTTTATGGCCCCTAGATAATCCTCCTTGAGTTTAGCCTTATCCCATTTCAATCTACGGTTGTTGTTATATGGGATAATCTCTTTAGATGTTTTTAAAGTGACATTCACCCTCCTATCTTTAGGGGTACCCCAATTAAACTTGCAACACAGGGGATTGTGGTCGCTATCCTGACTTGGGAGGACCTCCATGTCAATAAGGTCTGCCCAAAAACTAACATCCATTAGGATGTAGTCAATTCGGGACGGCCCAGTAAGTCTGTTGAAGGTCAGTGCCCCTGCCTGATCGGATATAGTCCTGCCATTGAGGGCTCTTAACTTGTGGTCCCTAGTCAGTGCATTGATTTGGATTGCCCTAGCTGACCATTTCCTAATGGGGGGCAAGGATAAGGTTGGGATGGACCATTTTGAATCCTCCTCTTCAATACCCAAGGGGTCATCTCCGAGGAGGGGTTCAAACGTGCAATTAAAATCACCCCCCACGATGATTTTTGCTGATGAAGGGCAATTAGCTAAGGCGGAGTCCAGAGCTGTTAAAGTCAGAGAGGCAGAGTCCCCAGGTGCCCCTCTAGCGTAAACATTGAAAAGGTCAAACCTACTACCCTCCCCCTTTCCTCTAGAGGAGAGGTGGAGTATATCATTACACTCCAAGTTGTGGCGTGTAACCATCCAATCCAGCTCTATTTTAATCCAGACCAAGAGGCCACCCGCTGGTCTACCCTTTCCCTTGCTTACTGCTGGCAAAAAGTGGGTGGTGTACCCCGATTTGTGTAACGGTAATAGGCTCCAAGTTTCCTGGAACAGGCAAACATCAAACCTCTCAATGAACGTGTGCCACTCTGGAATTTCTAACTTCCTTTTTAACCCCGCAATGTTCCAAGAAAGGAGGTTTACTACCCGCCGTCCTTTAGGCCTTATGGTATACCCCCCCCCCCCCATTCATACCCTCATTATCTGCCATGGTCTTGCAGCTCCCCCCCTCCTGTGCCAGAGGAATAGGGGTTGCAGGGCAACCACCCATGCTAGTCATAGGCCCAGTTGAGATAGAAGCCTCAGTAATGTTGTTAGTAATAACAGTTTGAGCTGAAGGAGGACTGACTTCCCCTGTATCTATACTACCACAGAGTCGTCTTGGGGCCTCCTTCCCCAGGAGTTCACTTACCTCCCCCCCAGGCACTGAACTTCAATCGCAATCTTCCAGCCCGGAGAGCTGAGAAAACCGATTGTAAGTGTCCAGTGGGGTAAAAGGTCTCAGATGATTCATCCTGGTGCCATGGTTCATCGTGTGTCTATAAGGGACCGTAGACCAGGCAGAGTACTGGTCAGGCACCAAGGCAAAATGTTGCCCGTAATGGGGATAATTGTTATTGTAGGGCAGGGTAAGAGATGGTCTATAGGATTGAAATTTATTTTGATATTTAAAGGGGATATCCTCTGACCTGGGGTAGAAGTATGTTAGGGCCCGAGGGATGATACAAGTTTCCCCGTTTCCTGGTGGCCAGTTTAGGATATAATCAACAGCCCGAGGGTCTCTAAAATTGACCACCACTAGATCCCCCTCCATATTTTTAGTTCTACTCCCCAGCCAGTTAATCCGTCTGACATGGACTATATCTCCATCTATATTGGGCGCTATCGGCCTATACGTCCTCAACCAATGAATGATTTTATTCTTGAGGTCAACATATCCCTCCTTCTTATTTTCTGCTAACTGAGGGACCCCAGTCAAGACCACCACAAAGGGCACTGCTTCAGGGGGAATCTCCACTTGTGGCACCTTTTTATGTGGTATTCTATTATTTCTACCTTCCCCATGGGCGTCCTGGTTGTTATTTGCCGGGGCCTTTAAGATTGATTTATTTGGGGCATCACCCGATTCAATTACTGGTGTCTTTACTTGTTTTGGAGGCGGTGGGTTTTGGGAGGGAAGGTCAACTTTACCCTGGAACTGTAAAGTTTGCTTGGCCGGCTGAGCTGGGGCAGATGGGTTCTTTTGAACAGAGGTGGGAGGGGGCCTTATCAAGGGTGTAGGATGCGCCACCCCACTCCCCCGGGTTTTAGTCAGAGTGGCCATACTAGTTATGGCGGCTTCCAATATGGTCAGTCTGATTTCCACCTTTTTAATGGACTCATTAATTGGTAAAAGGAGAGATCTCAACAAAAACTCCAAGTTCCCTATCAATGTGGGGGGAGGTGAAGTAAGAGCTGCTGTATCTCTAGTTTTACTGTCAGGAACCACCGCCTGTATAGCTACTTCAGATGAACTATGAACCAATGGTGGTACTACAGCTGGTGTAGAGTCCTGAACCTCTGCTAGGGTAATCTCAGTTAATATGAGGGATTTTGCCCTTTTACCAAACTCAGTATGCGGGATTTTGGCTTTGCCTGGAGCCACCCTTTGTTTCCTCCTTTTTTTACTAGGTGGTGGACGATGGATCTGAGCAGCAAGTAAAAGCTTAGGTTTCTGTTTCCTAGGTTTAGATGTGACCATAATGCGACTTGGACTTGGGGTAGGAGAAACGATTGTAATGTTATCCAAAGGCAAACAGGGTGTGGATACAAAATCACGGAACAAGAGGGGAACGCCTTCTTGACTAGCGTTATCCTCACTCAAGTCAACAGAACCTCCCTCCCGGGTCAAAACAAGCAGGGAACTATCAGTGAGGGGTCTATGTTTCATGCTCTCAACTGAGCGACGCCGCTCTGCCCTACGCTCTGCTAGGATAGAATCCTTTTCTTGGGAAAATAGTTCTCCAATGACCCATTGCGTAATCTTCCTTTTTTTCCGAGGGGTTTCCTCTTCAGTCGCCATATCCAACGTGTGGCTGGACAAGGGCCACTGAACTACAAATGTTAATGGGTTGGCCCAGCCCGGCCTCCTCTGGCCTACGAGGGCCTCAGAGGGCCCGCCCTTTGCCCGGGCTTCGCCCGGCGTCCCGCTCGCGTCCCGCTGAGCGATGCGGGCGTAGCTAAGTAGGAGGAGTAGGGGGCGGGAAGAGACTCCAGGTGCGCTCAGTTGATTGTGCGCGGAACCCTGGGTCTCGCAGTCCCGGCCCCTGGGTATTGGCAGCAGAGTTTCCTTCGTGAAGGCTGGTTCCCAAATCCAAATACAGGCAAGTTCGCTGTCAGTGTCCCAATGCAGCTACAAGCGGCACCCGGGAAGTGGGAGCCGCGAGCTGCAATTAACCAGGGAGGAGCAGGGGGCGGGAAGAGACTCCAGGTGCGCTCAGTTGATCGTGCGCGGAACCCTGGGTCTCGCAGTCCCGGCCCCTGGGTATTGGCAGCAGAGTTTCCTTCGTGAAGGCTGGTTCCCAAATCCAAATACAGGCAAGTTCGCTGTCAGTGTCCCAATGCAGCTACAAGCGGCACCCGGGAAGCGGGAGCCGCGAGCTGCAATTAACCAGGGAGGAGCAGGGGGCGGGAAGAGACTCCAGGTGCGCTCAGTTGATCGTGTGCGGAACCCTGGGTCTCGCAGTCCCGGCCCCTGGGTATTGGCAGCAGAGTTTCCTTTGTGAAGGCTGGTTCCCAAATCCAAATACAGGCAAGTTCGCTGTCAGTGTCCCAATGCAGCTACAATCTAGAATATGTTTCAACTGTTCCTAACTTCTTGTGTAGCAGTCTGCATCATATGGCAGCCGTATTGTCCTTGCCAGAGGAGTCAGTTGAGCCCGCCTTGCCAAACTGGTTAACCAGATGATCCAGCATCCTGTGAGTGGAAACACAGATCCAGTCATGTAAAGGAGCTGGAAAATTGATATTCGTGTCAGATTGCTCGAAAGTGATGTTCACTTGGCGGATTCCACGCTGAGATAAATCGAGGCTGGCCTTGAGACCTGCAGTTGGAGCTGCTTTGATAAAAGGTGCTGACCGTGCTTTCAGCTACTGATGAAGAAGCTCAGGAATGAAAGAGCACGGTAAAATGGCTCAAACAAGTTTGCTGCATGGAAAACATTTTTACTGTAGAGAGGGGGTGTTCCACAAACTTTAGCACTGCCTCCAGAAAAAAAAAACTTCTGCTGTAGCAGCTCGGGTGTGGATCCATCTCCTGGGTCTCTTTCTGGGAACAATGCTACGGTGCTTTGGCTTGGGGGACCGGGGAGTGGTAAGACGGCGCTCATCACGGAGTTGTTGTGGCCTAGCTCACGAGCTGGCTTCCATTTCTGCAGGGCCCAAGACTCTGATACACTGTGCCTTGGAGGCTTCATTCGTGGACTGGTGGCTCAGATCAGCAAAAGCGGGCTCATGTCTGGTTATGAGGAGAAGCTAAAAGACCCAGCCGTTCAAAGTCTCCTGCAACCTGGGGAATGTGAGAGGAATGTATCAGAGGAATGTATCAGAGACATTTAAAAGGTGCAGCATGGCTTCCCTGTTAGAATAGTGCAAGATTTGCCTTGCATGCAGCGTTCAGCCTTTTGACCTGAAAGCGTTTTTGCCATTACCTACTGATATGAATTAATACAGGGGGTTCAGCGCTTTCAATCATTGGACTGTTCAGGTGTCTTTCATATTTCACTTTGCCCGCCTCATCGTACCCATGTTGCAGTGGGTCAGTACATTTCACCCATTTGCTCTCTTGCACTGCGAGTGGCAGCATTTTGCTTGATCACATGGCAGAGCTCCCTTAAAGTAATGCACTTCAGGTCACTCCTTTTTTTTATGTTATGCATATGCAAAATAAAGTGCCAATGATTGCTATACAGTTAAATGCATAAACAAAATAAAATGTTGCTTGCTTGCCAAGGCGATACCATTAGACATTGCCAATGCAGGTTTTCTTATCCAGTTTCTACATAATTAAATAGGCTAAATTGGCTGCCAAGACATCTTAATGGCTTAAGTCGTATGTAATTGGTTTGGATGGTGATTTTATCAAACATTTCCCATGATGTATGTCGTATTGCATAGCCATGGATGAATATAACTATTTCCACTATTATTATGTGAGCTGAACCACACCTTGACTTATGCCTACTTTTGAATTTGGCTCTTTACAAGCCGTGTCTGACAGTCTTCTGAAATTCTGTTAAACAACTCCACTGTGTTTGTAAACCCCAATCCGCAAGAGACTGAGTCATATGACTGGCTGTTTGATGGATGCAGTGGTCAGCGAGTTCCCGCTATATTTTCTTGAACAAGTAGGGTAATGTTTGTATGTTGCTGGCGAGTGTGTGCTCCGGGTAGGCAAGGTGTTAACTTAAAGTCGAACCGACAAAAATGGAGTGTAAGAAAGTAATAATCTTAGGTGGTGGGGTGTCGACGACTGGAAAGGTCACTTATGCTTTCCCCTTGCGTTAACCCGAGAACCTTCTGACTCCAGTACATCCCAAAGCTCTTTGAGGCCTAGGCATTAAAAGCAAATCATGACTCACCCAGGCTAACTCATTTAAAGCAGTGGTTTAGTTGTTCAGAGTGATTTTATGGTTTCACTCTCGTGTTTAGTGGCTCTTGTGATGAATTCTATTGATCTTGCAAGTCGTTTTTGCAAGGGCGGCTTCCCTGTTGTAAACACAGTGTCAGCAGTTTTCTGTGGTTGCACGTGTGCCAAGACTTTTATCAAAGCCCACTTTTGGTAGCGTCTATGCCCCTCCACCACTTCAGTGGCCACTGGTTGAAAATTTTAAATAGGTAATTAGAATGCTTCACTGAAAGTTGAGGGTTTACGCTGCTTGCATAACATTTATTTCAATGTAGCTGTTCATTAGTCTCGGGAATAAAAAGCAGTCTGTTTTGAGTAATGCAGAAACTAGTTTTACTCTGACCAATGTGTTACTGCTGCTGTATTTAAGGTGGTAACCATGATCTGGTTGATTGTGACTGAGATTGCATTAGCTCTCCTTGCTAACCATATCTTCCGGATTGTGCTCTTCACTCTTTAGTGCAATCCAGCTGTGCAATCTTTAGTGCAATCCAGCTGTGCAGCAAACACGTGCTGCCTTCCGGTATTCGCTGCACAGATGCGCCCCATCCTAATAATTTGACAGCTTTTGATGCAGCAGAATGTTGTGCCACTAATCTAACAAACGACCTTACAGTTCTGCTGCTTTATCTGTTCTGTTGCCTTCAAATCATTCTGAGAATAGATGGGCCCAGATATAATAAAAAAAATCATGCAACGCAGCAAGTAAAGTTGCCAAGGTATGGGAACAGGAGAGAGCAGAACAGCGCCATATCTACCATGATCGTTGAATGGGAACGCCCACTCACCGCCCATTGAACGCCCCCTTGCTTCAAAGTAGCACAAGGCAGCACATTGTGCAGCTTTGTGTTGCTTTTGGTTTCAATCCACTGCAAATCATCATTTGTGTTGGATTGAAAATACCACCACTACACTTTGTATTGGGGTTACATTAAAAAAGTAATGCAAACCTGACGCAAAGTGCTTAAAAGTGTGGGCCATCATCTTTATTCTTTCGGAGGGATTATGTGCTTAATTAAACCCTCATCAGATGCAAAAATTGTCCACGCTCCTAATAATGCCCAGAGGATGTTTTAAAGCCAATATAAAACTAAGGGAGAAGGAGGAATGAGAGACTAGGGGCCAGATGTAGGTCGGTCGGTAACGGCCGAAAATCGGTATTTTCGGCCGTTACCGACCGGTTTACAAGTTTTGGCGGGTAGGGGGCAATATTTTACCGAATCGGTAAAATTAAACATCGGTAAATTTACCGATTTGAAGCCACCCATATGTAGGTGGGACTCTTCAGAGTCCCAGGAGCCTTAACGAATCAGTATTTTACCATCAAAACCAATTTGATGGTAAAATACCGATTCCGGTGTGCATGCACATGTGTGCATGCACACCTATGTCATGTGACAGGCAGACCTGCCCTTAGGGCAGGTATGCCTGCCACATGGCACCTGTGCCTGTTTTGGGGGTGCCAGAGGGTCTCAAAGTAACACCCCCTGCACCCTTGTGAATTCTTTAATTACCGATTCGGTAAATACCGAATCGGTAATGCCTAATCATTCCTATGGGCTTCAAAGCCCATAGGAATGAATGGGCATTACCGATTCAGCCTCAACAGATTAATTATGCTCCTAGGCAGGTATGTTAAAAGTGGGGTGGGTATCACTACTAACCAACCTATAATGAGGATTGGTTCAGTGAAAGGTCAACATGTTTCATGCTACCCCTAGCATTTCTTCAGGACCATGCCGGGACCAACCCTGCATTTGTCACTCCAAAGTACCTAATTAGGCAGTTATAATTAAAATAACAAATACACACTTAAGTAATAAAGCATGCGTTCGTGTTAGAATACATACGATTTTCTCTGATTCCAGATATTGTTGCTGGGCTCAATGGCACCTCATGGTCTCTCTGGGGATTTGATTTCACCGTGTGGACTTATTCCTTGCTGGTGAAACCGATCGGTAATACCTAGTGTCAGATTCCCCGGGACCGCGCAATCACCTAGGAGCATAATAAATCTGTTGAGGCCCACTAAGCACGGTATTTTTAATCCACCTACACCCACTCCACTAATTCTTTTTTGCACAACACATAGTCTCTCACTTTAAAGTGCTCCTGCGTAGTTCGTGAGTCACAGCACGCCCCTTTTCGTAGAGAACTGGGATGACCCCGATGTTTTAAAGCCATCATTTTGACCATCTCTGTTAAAACTTAAATTTCCATTTATTGGATGCCCAAACAATGTGCAAGAAACATAAAAGCAATGAAATACGTTATGACAATACATGCACCATTCGTATTCTAGAAACACTAAAGTTTTCTTTGCAGGATCATGGCGTGGGATTTCACTTTCCTTGATGGAAGTATTTATTCAAAGGTCTGATGTTCAAGTATGCAGTGATTCTGAACTTTCCATAAACACATTAAAAAAATACACTGGTCCTGTTCCACAGAAGTTTTGTAAAATAGTTGTAATTCATTCAACTCGTATGCTTTGCCTAGCCATTTTGGTAGCTAATACTCCTTATTTACAGTCTGCCAAGCCTTTCTGTTTTGAAACACCTCTGTCAGAAATCATGCTGTCACAGGTGCAAACCTCTCCACCCAGGTTGTGCACATATTACTCGTTTGTTGCTTCCCTTTAAAGTTAAAACCATACTTCTGTTTTCTGTGAAATTGTTTACTTACTAATGCATGCATGGCCTAGCCTTCTCACATAACTCTAGTGTGTTCTTCTGCAATGCTTTCCAGATTGCTTTATCAGCTCACATTAGCCTGTGGCATTTAATGTCTGAATGCTCATTGGCTCGTAGTTTAAGGTTATTGAACCTCAAAAGTGTGCAGAATATTTATAGAGTCCAAAAACGTTCTAGCTTGTAACGAAGTAAAGATGAGTGTCTAAGTAAATGAAAGCAGTGGAAAATGTATATTCTAGGATTAGGCAGTCAGGCAAGGAAAGAGATAACCGGTAAGTGTCTCAGCCAATCAATGTTGATAAATTGGAGACAACTTCGTGGATAGGTATGTGTGTGTGGCTCTCGGTGTGTTTGTGTGGCTCTCGGTGTGTGCATGTGTGTGTGTGGCTCTCAGTGTGTGTGTGGCTCTCGGTGTGTGTGTGTGTGGCTCTCGGTGTGTGTGTTTGTGGCTCTCGGTGTGTGTGTGTGGCTCTCAGTGTGTGTGTGTGTGTGGCTCTCGGTGTGTGTGTGTGGCTCTCGGTGTGTGTGTGTGGCTCTCGGTGTGTGTGTGTGTGGCTCTCGGGGTGTGTGTGTGTGGCTCTCAGTGTGTGTGTGTGTGTGTGTGTGTGTGGCTCTCGGTGAGTGTGTGTGTGTGGCTCTCGGTGTGTGTGGCTCTCGGTGTGTGTGGCTCTCGGTGTGTGTATGTGGCTCTGGTTGTGGATTGCTCCCCTGCCCCCTGGCTGTGCTTGCTCCCCTGCCCCCTGCCTGTGCTTGCTCCCCTGCCCCCTGATTGATTTTTATCCACACTATGTGTGGGAGGGTATACTCAGACGTGAGTCCCTAGCTCATTGCACCATCAGGATTCAAGCAAGCCGGGCCGACGAGGCTGAAATGCCAGAAACCGGTCCCCGGTAGCTTGTCTCCTTCCCAGTATAAGAATTGGCTTGGTAGTTTGGTTTGCCCTGTTCCCATCATGCACTGGGACAGGAACAGACTAATTTGCATATAGCCAGGTTCTGAAGCTGGGATGGTGCAGTGAGCTAAAAAACGGTGATGGATCAAGCCCTGATCTCTTGACTGGGTAGGAGTATTCTGCATCATTCAGAAACTCTGTCCATCACCTTTTCCAAAATTGATTTTTATCCACACTATGTGTGGGAGGGTATACTCAGACGTGAGTCCCTAGCTCATTGCACCATCAGGATTCAAGCAAGCCGGGCCGACGAGGCTGAAATGCCAGAAACCGGTCCCCGGTAGCTTGTCTCCTTCCCAGTATAAGAATTGGCTTGGTAGTTTGGTTTGCCCTGTTCCCATCATGCACTGGGACAGGAACAGACTAATTTGCATATAGCCAGGTTCTGAAGCTGGGATGGTGCAGTGAGCTAAAAAACGGTGATGGATCAAGCCCTGATCTCTTGACTGGGTAGGAGTATTCTGCATCATTCAGAAACTCTGTCCATCACCTTTTCCAACATTGATTTTTATCCACACTATGTGTGGGAGGGTATACTCAGACGTGAGTCCCTAGCTCATTGCACCATCAGGATTCAAGCAAGCCGGGCCGACGAGGCTGAAATGCCAGAAACCGGTCCCCGGTAGCTTGTCTCCTTCCCAGTATAAGAATTGGCTTGGTAGTTTGGTTTGCCCTGTTCCCATCATGCACTGGGACAGGAACAGACTAATTTGCATATAGCCAGGTTCTGAAGCTGGGATGGTGCAGTGAGCTAAAAAACGGTGATGGATCAAGCCCTGATCTCTTGACTGGGTAGGAGTATTCTGCATCATTCAGAAACTCTGTCCATCACCTTTTCCAAAATTGCTCCCCTGCCCCCTGCCTGTGCTTGCTCCCCTGCCTGTGCTTGCTCCCCTGCCCCCTGCCTGTGGTTGCTCCCCTGCCCCCTGGCTGTGCTTGCCCCCCTGGCTGTTCTTGCTCCTCTGCCCCATGGCTGTGCTTGCTCCCCTGCCCCCTGGTTCTCCTGCCCCCTCGCTGTGCTTGCTCTCCTGCCCCCACGCTGTGCTTGCTCTCCTGTGTGTGTGTATGTGGCTCTGGGTGTGTGTGTGTGTGTGTGTGTGGCTCTGTGTGTGTGTGGCTCTGTGTGTGTGGCTCTGTGTGTGTGGCTCTGTGTGTGTGGTTCTGTGTGTGTGGCTCTGTGTGTGTGTGTGTGTGTCTGTGTGGCTCTGTGTGGATAGCTTTTTTTGTAGGTGGCTCTATGTGTGGATAACTTTTTTTGTAGTTGGCTCTATGTGTGGGTGGCTCTGTCTGTGTGAGGGTGGCTCTGTGTAGGTGGCTCTATGTGAATGACTCTGTGTGGGTGGCTCTGTGTGGGTGGCTCTATGTGTGTGTGGGTGGTTTTGTGTGTGTGGCTCTGTGTGGGTGTAAATGCAATAGGTCATGCATTTGCGAGCGATTAAGCTATTGGCATTGTAAATGACAATGCCATTTATTTAACGATTAAGCTATTGGCAATGTAAATGACAATGCCATTTATTTATGATTTAAAAAAAATAATAATAATGAGCAATGCCTGGGGCGTGGCCAAGCCGGCGAACGTGGCGATCGTCTAGAGCCTGAGCTCCGACCAGCCTGACATAACACTCACAATTTATCCAGGCCCTGGGCTTCACAGAGGGTTTCCTGCCCTGACATTTGGTGGCAGACGCATTGGGCAGCACTCGGCGGCATTTCCAGCCCTGCAGCTGCCCGGGTGATGGAGCGGCGGCCCGGTGGCGTGGCGAGATCTTGCAGGGTCCGTTGAGGCCCAGGCAGCCGGGGCCTCGATTTTGGGGCTGCCGGGTCCAGGCGTGTCCGCTGCCGCTGTAGTGGAGAGGGCTGCGGCGCCGGTGCCTGGAGCTGGGCTCGGATTTCCGCCGAGGGTGCTCCTGTGGTGGCCCCTGCCCAGACGACCCCCTGGGGAGGTGCAGCTGGTACGGAGGAGCTTGGTGGGGCCTGCGCAGCCGGGACCTCAATTTTGGCGCTGCCCGGCCTGGATGGGCTCACTGACGCCGAGGTAGGGGAGACCTGGCACCCGGGGGCTCGGGTGGCCCGAGACCCTCCTGCGCCTCATTGCCTCCCTTGCCCTGGACTGCTGTGGGGGCACACGACTGGACAATTAGCGAAGGCGCGCGGGGGCAGCTGCGTTGGCGGAGGGCCACCACCATACATCCCCATGCCCAGACGGATGTGGCGCATGGCCAGACACTCAAGGCGGAAGGTTGGGGACAGTCGGCTGTGGTGGGGAGAGCTGCTGACCCCGCTAACAGGCCCAGAATGGGCGGCTCCGGCCGGCGCAGGACAGGAGAGACCCTCATTGTAGAGCAGGCTGAGCCCTGGTGGGGCTGACGACATGAGCCCCCATCTTGAACCACGCACCCATTGCGGCAGCGGTGGAGAGCCCCGGTGGAGAGGAAGGTGCTTGGTGCAGCCCTGCCTGGAGTCGCTGGACGGCGGCGGTGGAGCGCATTACAGGCGCGGAGACTCAAATATCCGCAGTAAAAGACGATGTGTCCTCCCTTAAACGGAAGGTTGCAGACATGGAGGGTGGAGGATGCGGAAGGACGGGCCCGAAGCAACAACCTGCGCTTTGTTGGCCTTCCGGAAGGGTGCGAGGGAGGCAGCGCGAAGGCCTTCATAGCGCAATGGCTGGAGAGCTGGATCCCGGCGGATGCCCTGTCTAGATGCTTCGTGGTGGAGAGAGCCCATCGGGCACTGGTGCAGAAGCCCCCGGTCGGTGCGCACCCAAGACCGATCATAGCCGAATTCCTGAACTATGCAGATTGGGATGCTATCCTGCGGCAGGCGAGGATCCAAGGTACGCTTACACATGACAACGCCACCATTATGATCTTCCCGGACTACACGAGGCTAGTGCAGCAGCAGCGCCAATCCTTCCTCGCTGCCAAAGCCTGTCTCCGTGGTCTAAAGCTTCAATATGTGCTACTTTACCCAGCACGGCTGTGGGTTGTCTACAAATCCTGCACACTATTCTTTGACACTCCAGAAGAAGTGTTTCAGTGGATGGATGAGATGGTCAAAATTCGGCTTAACAGAGCCAGGGAAGGAGAAACGGACTCTTCCTCGAGTAGCTTTGCCAGGGAGGGTCTACGGAGTCAGCGTCTGGCGAGGCAGGGGATCGCGTTCAGGCAGGAGTTCTCGCTCAGGCTCGGCCGCAAGTCAGGCCAACCCGACACAGGATCAGCAGCCAGAAGTGCCTTGATGACAGAGAGACATGAACGTTGACTAATCTATGTGCTGTTAATGGAAGTCATGGGGCAACGATGATTTATGATTTAGGCTGGGAGCCCGTCCTGTTCAGTATGGGAGGGTGGGAGTGACGGCCTAGTTCTTATGGGTTGTTACTGGGGGATCCATTGGAGGATGAGGCGCTCGCTCCCCTGTTGGGAGCTTGGCCGCCATCCGTCCGCGACAGGTGCTTCCATATTTGGGAGGTGCGGGTGGGGGGAGGACGAGGGGGAGGGGTGTTAGTGGGATGTTGTGGGGGAGGCCTTGCTTGCGTGTGCTCTGTTGCCTGCTGTTTGCCATGTACCATGCTGGCTGGATAGTGGAACTTCTAGTACTAAACTCGTTGTACTGCTCAAATGTCCACTGTTAGGGAGGGAGGGCGGGTAGGCCCCGGATCGCTACGAGTCATGAGTTGAAATGTGAGAGGGATGCTAGACAAAGTTAAGCGGGGTGCTGTGTTTCACTATGCCAAAAGGGTGGGCGTGGATGTTCTTCTGTTGCTGGAAACCCATTTGCTAGGCACCAAAGCACTATGCCTGCAGCGTTCAGGTTACACACAGACGTTCCACTCCGGCTTTACGAGAGGCTCAAGGGGGGTGGCGATCCTTATACACCGCAGGGTACCATACATTCATAAGTGTGCCTGGACAGACACACAAGGTAGATACGTGGTGGTGCAGGTGGAGATAGGCGGAGACAGGGTGACTTTTGGTAGCGTCTATGCCCCTCCACCACTTCAGTGGCCACTGGTTCAAAAGATCATATCCCTGTGGGTTGAGGTGCCTGACTCCCTGTCTGTTGTGGGGGGGGGGACTGGAACGATGTTGTAGACAAAAGCTGTGATAGGTGGCGGAGGGGGGCAGTGGGTCAGGATCAGGGTACTGAGGGACCCACCACCAGACTGTCAGAGTTAATCACAGGACTGGACTGGCTAGACGCTTGGCGATACAAGCGGCGCAAGACTCGTTCTCCAGGTTGGACTACATTCTTATCCCTAGGGGGTGTGCCTCCTGCATAGCCTCGGTGGAAATCTTGCCGCGGGCCCTGTTAGATCACTTGCGGTGCTTGTGGCACTTCGTGTGGGCCCGGCTAAGCAGCCGTTTCAGTGGCGGATGTCGGCATGGCACTTGAACCGGGACGATTATAAAGCGCACCTTACGTTGAAATAGACCACTACCTGTCTGCGAATGTGGGGTCAGTTGACTCCCCGACTACTCTCTGGGAGGCCTTGAAGCCAAATTTGTGTGGAGTGGACATATCCTGGTGCGCGGCGGCCCGAAGGGAGAGACGGAGGGACTTAGTGAGCCGGGAGGCAGAGCTGGAGGCACTGGAGCGCAGAGCCCGAGCGGTGGATGGCGGGCCGGCACGGCGACAGCTGGTGCTAGTGCAACAACAACACGCTTCGGTTTTGATGGATAAGGCGAGGCAACCTGCAGTCGGGTCTACCAGTGGGTCGACAAGTCCTGCAAAATGCTGCCCCGGCTTGCCAGGGAATCATGCATGCCCAGCCGTTACCGCGGATAGTGACCCCTGAGGGGGAGCCATTGTTAGATCCAGTGGAGAATGCAGAGAGCTTCGCCGGATATTACGAGTCTCTATATGCCCCCCGTGAGTGTTTGGAGGAGGATCTTCTTCAGCGCTTTATCGATGAGCTCCCGCCGAAAGCCGTCTCGGATGAGGTTAGGGACTTGCTGGAACGGCCTCTGACCGATGAGGAGTTGGGTGCCGCCCTGGGTGAACTAAACCCGGGCCCGCTTCTTCGGCCGGTCGTTGAAGAATCACGCGAGAGTTGGTCACTCCCACGGGATTGGCGCCATGCCGAGGTGGTGGTGTTTCTGAAGCCCGTTAGACCCCCGGAGAGCCATGCGTTCTTCCGCCCAATATCACTCCTGAACACCGAAGCCAAAATCTTGGCGAAGGCCCTTGCCACCAGGCTCAAGCCGCATATTACAGACTTGATACATCCGGATCAGGCTGGGTTTATGCCACAGCGGGCGACCCGCCACAACATCAGACGGGCTCAGGTGGCGGTATCAGCTTGGAGAGGATTGGGCGAGCCGGCCGCGCTGTTCCTGGCAGATATGGACAGGGCATTTGATTCCCTCAGCTGGACGTATCTCTTTGCCCTGTTGAGCCGCCTGAATCTCGGCCCACGCTTCCTGGCGTATGTCTACTTGCTGTATACTGGTCTTACGGTATCTGTGCATGTCGGGGGTGCGGTATCTCGCTCGTTCCCGGTCCAGAGGGGGACGTGACAGGGCTGTCCCCTCTCCCCATACCTGTTTGCGCTCGCCATGGAGCCTCTCGCGACATGGGTGCGCATCGATGCTCAACTCAAAGGATTCCGATGGGCGCCAGGTCTTACCGACAAAATAGCGTTGTACGCTGACAATATCCTGTTTTTTCTCACTGCCCTGGACCGTTCAGGGCCGCGACTGCTGTGCATTTTGCAGATCTTTGGTGAGACCTCCAGCCCAACCATGAATCTCGGCAAATCCACGCTTTGGCTTCTGGGTGACCGGCAGAGCGTTGGGGACTGGGCATCGGGCCTCCGGTGGCGACGGATGGGGTGAAGTACCTGGGAGTCTTCTTATCCGAAGACGCTTCTATATCCCGGGAGCGCAACATCACTCCAGTGTGGGATTGGGTACGCGAGGACCTGCAGGTCTGGATGCGGATGTCGTTATCTATTCTCGGTCGGTCTGCAATTTTTAAAATGGTGGCGCTGCCACGCCTGGTGTACCAGCTACAGAATCATCCCCAAGTGCTCCCCCCCGCTGGTTTCGGCAGCTTAACTCAGCTCTGCGCGGATTTTTGTGGGAAGGGGGCGTGGCTCGGGTGGCTCTACGGACGTGTTTTCTGTCAACCTACACCGGTGGCCTGGCCACGTCGGACGTGCTTGCGTATTATCAGGCAGCGCATCTTCTGGTTTTAAATGACTAGTGATATGGCGACCGGGGGGACCCGGCTTACGCCGCTGAGAGACACTTAATGGGCTCGGCGTCCGTGCATACGCTGTTGTATGCGGCACCCCTTCGGAGGTCCCTCCCATCAGCCACACAGGTGGTTTTCCACGTGTGGAGGCAGGCGTTGTGGCGGACGGGTTGGTGGAATGTCCGGAGACCCCCCTCTGATGCAATAGAAGGCTCCCGCAGTTAGATGCCTTGACGGGCTTCAGGGGCTGGGACGCCATTGGCATTTCCACTCTGGGAGACGTTTTGTCTGGAGATGCTCTTAAATCCTTCACGAACCTACAGGAGGACTTCGGGAAGCCCCGCACCCAGTTCTATAAATATCTCCAATTCCACCATGCCCTGGCACCCTACCTGGTTGGCCTGGAGCAGATCCCTGAATTCAGTCCCATCGAAGCGAAAATCTTCATGGGCGAACTGCCAGACAAAAAACTTTCGCGTATCTCTCAGACGTTGGCGCGGCATTGCTCCTCAGATTTAAGTGGCCTTAGGGCCCACTGGGAGCGGGACGTCGGGGACTTGGACGAAGAGGTCGAGGCCCTCGAAAGCCCCAAAGGAGCGGCCATATCCACGCGCCTGGGAATAGTCCAGTTCAGATACCTGCACCGCACATATTACACCAGACAGCGGCTGTGGAAGGCGGGACTAGTAGCGTCCCCCGACTGCCTTCGCTGTGGGCTAGAAGTTGGTACGTTACTACACACGGTTTGGGACTGCACATCGTTGGGAAGGTTCTGGGATGGGGTCCATCGTTGCCTAGATGAGGTCTTAGCCTGGAAGATACAGAGGGACCCCAAACTTGCTCTGCTGCATGTCATGGCTGGGGTCGGGGGAAACAGGTATAAACGCCACTTAATGTTGTTAGGTCTGATATTGCGAGAGCATGGAAGGCCCCCCAGACCACGTCACTCGCAGCTTGGAAGAATGGAATGGATTACTGCATGGGCTTGGAACAACCAGTATTCCTAGCGAGGGGCTGTCCCCGGAAGCATTTCAAAATCTGGAAACGGTGGGCTGACTAACGGGGTCTGGACCTAGACCTGCCACCCGAGGAGGACAACCTCCTGGCGACATGAGGACACGGACTATGAACAGTGGCAGTTGGTATGGATCATACATGGCATGAGATTGTTTTCCTATGTTATGCAACAGGTGGGCGAGCTGGCACGCAGGGAGGGTGCGGGAGGGGGGAGGGGGGAGATGGTGGGGGGATTGCATGTTTAATTACATCCTGTGGTACTATCTCCTTAGGGGGGGAGGCGTTAATGGATATTCATTGTTATAAATGTGACTACAGATATAGCATTTGTCTTTGGGTGACAGAGATGTGCATAATATGTTAGTTCACACAATAAAATCTAATGAGCAATGCCAATAGCTCTACATTTAATAATGCTGAGACCATTGCATTGTAAATGCTTGTTAATTAGCTGGTACTCTGACAGGCCAGAAAGGTCAGCAGGGAATTTAATGGCAAATCCCAAAGCAGCATCTGTACTCTGCTAGATTCAGAACAGGATTTGTGCCTGGCTTGTCCAACGTCGTTGGTCAGTGGAATCCTGCCTGAACCAAAACCTAAAGAATTAGGCCACTTTTAAAATAATATATTTTTATCATTTTGTTTTCAGGTTGCATAAAAGAAACAGCAAAAAGGGCTTAAAAGCACACTCTACAGCAAAAAGAGGTGGGTACATACAGGCGGCCCCCCTCCCACGCAGGGCCGGCACAGGGCCGCCACCATCTAGGGCACTCTTAGAAGAGCCTGCAGGATAAACAGCACAGTGGATTGGAATTCACTGTGTGACTACCAGCTCAGAGCACAGAGGCACTTTCGCCAAGCTATGCACATACATCAAGAGTTGTTAAGAGACAGTTAAATGAGCACATGTTGAGATTGTGGGGGTAGATTCCTCCACACAGCTGACTGTCCCGCAAATGTGACATTGTTCTGGCTGCAGACAATTCAACCATTTGACAAAACAATTCTACGGAGTGCGCCATGGACAAATCAGAAAGAAGAGTCATGGATTTAGATAATATCCGCAAGGCAATCGAGGTCCTCATATCACAACCCAAGAGCCAGATTCAAATACAAATACAGGGACGGACCATCACAGCTGTGATAGAAACTGGTACCTCTGTGACCATTAGGCCACATGTACATTTCCTACCCTCTGACCAGCCGCACTCTTTGGTGCCAACCTAGGTGCCCAGCTGCACAGAGGACGGTATTGAGTGCATTCCCCTCAGCACAGCATTAATTGCCAACGTCATGAACAACCCCACAGTCAAGCACCTCTTATTTGTAATGAAAAGCGAAGGATGAACTGTGCTCACCTTCCTAACGGCGTAAATCCATTCACACTGAGCACTCACACCGACACTAAGCAACCTGCTCGAAGGAGCCCTAACTCCAGGCCCAGGTGTTGAGTGTCCAGAAGTCAAAAACATTAACGTTCACATTGACTACATCATACAGCCTGTTGCCCTGAGTCCTCTGTGTCTAAATCTTATGAAAGAGAAGACTAGGTACAAAAGATTAAGGCCACTAATATGATATGAAAAATGACCACATTACCCTGCACCGCGATCGACCTGGCGGCTGCAGAAGTGTATGTGTTATGATGGTTTTCCAAGCTTGATAGGAACTCTGTGTGTCACCAGCTCCTGCTAGATCTGGAATCTTGCTATTTTACCACACTCTTGACCCATGCTGGTTGGCTGTGATTAAAAAGCCATATGTTTCAGCATCTCCTGCACCAAACTGTATTTCAGAGCCTATTAGATGTCATCATTGTCAGCCACGGTCGCGAGTAACTAGGACAGGATGTCTTAGAATTGAGAGGGGATACTGGGCTGACACTCCACCACCATAGCAACTGTGGGTCTCATTTATGAAAAGTGTGCAACACTTTTCGGTGCACTCTTCTTGCGACACCTTGGATGCACTGTATTTATGGTAGGGCGCTCCATGTCGCAAAGATTAACCAGATACATAAGGAATCCTGACTTACCTGGTGACGCAGTAATGTTTCACATTTTTTTATTTGGTTTTCGTATTTCCACACATTGAGTAAATCAACAATAGAAATCATTGCATCTTACAAGCACGTAGATCTTTGACTATTATTCGGGGGCATTTTCAAACCTTACCTGTAGTTGTGGGGAGCCGTGAGGGGAACGGCCAAGCAAACCCAGCATCTTTCCAGCCGTGAGGGAAACGGCAAATGCGACGGAGAAACAGGGACTCTCCTGGCCAAGACGGGCACAAAAAAACTTAATTTCCCAGCAGCCCCGGGTCCTGGCGCGCTCGTGCGCCTCCGCTGCGCCTGGAGGCGCCTCAAGAACGCGGAACACCTCCCGCCCCGCGGGACGGCGCTGGGCTAAGCCCGGGCAAAGGGCGGGCCCTCTACGGCCCTCAGAGGCACAAGGAGGCCGGGACGGGCCACCCCACTTGGCAGCTACGAAGGAGGAGGTACCGAGCTGTTTCTATTTTATCTTCTTATTAGATCTCAGACTGTCCTGCTTATTGTTGTTGTTCCAGCTCTGACTTCCTCCCATCATGTCCATCTGGGAGGAGCTGAATGCCTTGTGTGGTACGAATTACGTCCAACACGTATCTACCCCCCCTATAGTGGGTAGTGATGCCGATGAGGAAAAAGATAATGACACTGAGAATTCTTACAAAATGTGCACTAGCCCCTCATTATCTCCCTCCAACCCACCTATATTATTGCCGATCGAGGCTGTGAGTAGAATACCTGACTCCGCATTACCACTCCAACCGACCTTACTGGCCCAGATCGAGCAACTGTTAATATCTGCACTATCTCCCCTGGTCACAAAAATCAATGATCTGGGAGACAGGTTGACCAGTATCGAAAATACCATACTAAGGAACTATACTCCTACTGAAAAAACTGTTACAACAATTCATTCCATTCCCCCCAGCAATAATGAAAAATTCAAGCCCACGATACGTACGAAAGTTCAAACTCTTGATCCCCCCAAGTCTATACCTAACTAAAGAGGCCAGAACATTACTTTTAACTCCGTACCTGTACACCATAAAGCTCCCAGGACCGCATTTGAAAGAAGGAATCAGATCAATTTACCACCAGAAGCCGCCCCTTATGTGACTGTTCTCTCTGGGGTCCCTGCACCTAATCAGGGCAAATTTGAAACTCAACAGGACCTGCTAAACAAAGCCATTGCCTGGCTAAAATAAAACAGACCATTGCCATCTGCCTTAGATGGTGGAATCCTGAGTGTCAGGAGGGTGGGGTGGCTAGGTACGTCGCCCAAAGACATCCCGGGCGACCTGATTTTAATTAAATTCAAGTGTATGAACATTGTCCCCTATCTGCGATTTTCCCAGCCCAAAGAGGGAGATGGCCCTATTTGCATCTGGGACTTGCATGATTTCTATCCTGGCCCCCGACCCCATCCGTCCCCAAGGCAAAGGTCATTGAATGACAATTTTTGGTGAAAAGGGATTCCATGAATTTGTGCTACCAACCATCTACCCTTTATGATTTTGCTTTTTAAATTGATTTTAGTTAGTTTTTAATAGTTGGTTCCTTTTTACTTTGTATGTCATTTATACATGTATGCATTTTTTCTTGCTGCTTTTATGGCTTTAAACAAACAAAAAAAACGAATAAAGCTTATTTTGACTTTGACTATTATTCGGCGAGAAATCACAGGTAAGAAGAACCATAAAATCTCTTGTGCATGTTTTTACATTTTGGATACAACATAATAGATGCCGTAGGATTTATCTTATAACCACCTCAGGTAAAGTGAAAAGACATGCATAAGTCCTCGGCTGCATACATTAGAGATCGAGTCCGAGACTTGCCTGTGTCCCTAGTGTGTTCCCTCGTGGTGCGCTTTCGCTGGGTGTTTTAGTATTCGTGTTTCCAACAAGATGTCATCAATTTTTAGATCTTCGGTTTGGGGAAATCCCTTAACCGTGGGGAAGAACTGGGGGTGAACTGTGGGTTTCCGGTGCGGAGCTACTGGTGGATGGTAGTTGGTTGTGAGTATAACACATGGTACTGTATCGGCCCCTGGGGCGGGGTATGTGGAAATCATGTTGCATGCATTCTATCGGGGTCCATGCCCATCCCACTATCATCTGGTGACGCAGTAATGATGCATTTCTGGAGTGTGTCGCCATAATAGACGCAACTCCAGCAATGTGTCATTACATATGGGCGAGTCCCATCTATAAGGCCATGCGTCAGTCCTTACACCTGCTGTGAAGCAGGCGTAAGGATTTGGTGCAGTGAACTCGTAGAGGTGGCGCAGTGAAGTCTTATAGATTTCACTGCGCCACTTCTGCGAGCCTAATTAGCCTCGCAAGACCTCTACAAAACCTGCTCTGAACAACGACCTCCTTGGAATCAACCACTAAACACCATCAATAATTCCAAGTCACGAAGGACTTAATATAAACACACAGCACAATGAAATATAATATCGTAAAGCTTTCTGTTGACATGATCCATGTAAAAGAAAAATAAAACCAAACATTGGCAAAGCCAATAGGTCTGGTGTTCACTGCCAGCCTTTTCTCTTTGGCAATTCTTGTTTTTTTCTCTCTTGGTTTTGCAAACCTTTAATTTTGGGGAAGCTGCAGGCCTCTCATCTATTTAGGGAAAACCTTGGGTAAAGGCAAAAATACTTTTTTCGATCTCAATAAAGCATACAATAACATAGTAGTCTCTGATACTGAAGGAAACTACTTCGTGTGTGAATGTGCTCTAGGTGAAAAGACAACAATTTGCAACTCACAGTGAAGTCAGCCAATGTTTGTGGGCAGACCCGTGTACCATGATGCATTCTGGAGTGGGTAGACAAAAAATGAATGACACATCAGCCTAATGTGTGAATCCTGGTAAAATCAAAAGGTCTTGGCTAACACCAGACCCCAAAAAAACAATTTTTCTGGCGTTGGCAGCACACTTTTTGCCTCTGTTAATGTTTTTTTTAAATGTTTTGAAAGTCTTTAGTAAAAATAGAGAGGGTGAAAAGTTGGATAAATAGAGAGGCTTGCAAAGAAAGACAAATAAAATGTGTTGTACAGATAGATAGTGTTGCATAAAAAGATCGCCAGCTAGATAGGTGGAGGTTGAAGAGATAAAAATAGTTGCATAGATAGATTGTTGGATCTAAATACAAAGCCTACAATAAAGTAATAATAATGCAAAAAAACAGAGGCACTGTGAGTGGATGTGCTTGTTGTCAGAGAGCAAAATCCAATCACTCTATTGAAGTTAGCTAGTGTTTGAAATTGCCTGCCCCTCTGCCCCATGCCGTATGCCGTAGTGGGTGGAAGCAAAATGTGAATGACACAAAAACAGATTAATAGATGAAGAGAATTAGATGAAACCTCTTTAAGTATATTGTAGATATAATTTCAGTAAAATCAAAAGGTCTTGGCTATCGCCAGACCTAAACAGCCTTACAAGGACAGGCCCATCACATGGCTGAGTTTGAAAGAGCACTTGTAGCCCAACAATGTGCAGTGAACGCTGTTTGTAACCAGTGATAGCATGCTGCTTTGGGGTACAGACCAGGCACTGGCAGTGACACCCTCATCATGCATCCCGCAGCTGGCTCACACTGCACCTCAGTGTACTGTCAAGTCTAAATTGCGAGTCCACAGGAATGTCTGGTTTCCTCAGGTCTTAAAAAGAAAAAAGTCCCTGAGCTTAAGGATATCCCTTATGTCGTCGTGCACCCAGCCTAAATTAATAAGGTGAGACAGTACCCGACCCAAAGCACAACCTTATGGTCAAGTTACAACTATAATACTAAGCTAAACAATAGCTAAACGTCAGTTTTGTTGGGTACTCAGTGTCACATAAAGTTCTGCAGCATTACAAAAAAACTAATATACATCAATGATAAAAACAGTAGTTTATTTTTAAAAAATATTTTCTTTACAGTACATAATTTCAATATTTCATAATCGTACAGCAAAATTACAGTAAAAACCAAAAGTCGACGCGGCGTTTCGGTGTCTTGTATGAATAGGTACACCTTCTTCAGGACGGTTTTTTAAAAATCACTAAAAAGAAAATGCCACAATTAAATATTAAAAATGACTTATAACAGAGTGTCAGGACCCAAGGCTTAAATACCGTCATTCACTGTCCAGCTGGGCAGCAGGGTTGGTCAGAGAGAGTGCGAAAGTGGAGACTCAAGATGGCCGCCGCCGTTGCCTTGCTCGAGGCTCGACAGGCGTTCTAGTCTCTTTGATCCTCAGGAACCAATGTGAAGCGCGAGCGTGAGGAGAGCTTCGCACTTCACCAAGACAGCAACCAGAGAGGTCCGAGAATTCCGTCGTCGAGAAAATCCTGTCAAGAGACACTTAAATCCTGACTAGAATTTCCCCGCTATTGTCAGAACCTGGAAGAGGTATTCCGTCTTCCACACCCGGCGCATAATTCAAGCGCGGGTTGTTTAGAGGCTTGGTATCGACACAGCAGGCGGCTGTGTGCGCACGTTAAGGATTCCACAAGAGCGCCTAGCGGAGAACGCAGCGGAGAAAGGAGAGAAGTGTGAATTACCGAGTATTCATGTAAAGAAGAGGAGGAGTGGCTGTAGAGACCGAGAGCAGCTAAGTGACACTCAAAATAAGTAATATATGTATATATGTTGAAAGTAAAGAAATTCTAAGTAAGACATTGAAAGTAAGGTCATTGAAGGTTTAGACATTGAAGGGAAAAACATCGAAAGTGAAGACATTTAAAGTAAAGACATTGAAGGTAAAGTCATTGGAAGTAAGACTTGAAAGTAAAGACATTGGAAGCAAAGACATTCTGTAAGTTGAGAAGAAGGAGTTCAGTGGCAGTTTGTAACTCCTGGAAAAAACGGAAAAAGAAAGAATTAAGTATTGAAAGTCAGGAACAGCATAGCCAATGGAAAATATATGTACATACCTGTAAATAAGCAGAAACCACATCTGGCACTCCAACAAGGCAATCTGTGAAGAGAATAGAAACAGTGTAATATAGGAGCTCTTCCACTACCAGAGTGAAAGACACTTAAGGAAGCAAGAAACACAGAAACCCACTTAGAGACACATCTCCACTATAGTGAAGTAAGTGACCAATAGGAATTTAAGAAAAATTATAATAGAGGCTGAATAAATTAGGAATCCACTAGAAGAGTCAGGAACCAATGTATATTCCTTTTCTCTTGCCAGTGACAACTATAATAGAGGAGAGCCAGTCACACATGTAAGAAGAGGAGCAAGGGTTCTAACATCTCTGTTCCCGTGCAGTATTGGAAAGATCAAAAGTAAGTTTGGTAGCCCCTGACAGAGTGAAGTGCCCAAGTTGCCTTCGCACCCGAACAGAGATGGTGGAAGGAATTGATGTCCAATCCTTAGGAACCATTTTAGACGCTATACAAAAAGAATTGGGAGCGGTTAGGGAGGAAAATCGAAACCTGAGACAGGAGTTAGTTAGTGCTAGACAAGAAACAGCTGAATTAGCGCGGAGTTTACGTCAACCGGGTAGTCTAGAGAGAGAGGCCATGAATCCAGTATTAGAGTCCACTAATAGAACCACTACACAAGTCATTCACTCCCTCTCCCCAGTTATACCATTAGCAGCTCCAGAGAGATTTAGTGGGGACCCACAGAAAGCCCAGATTTTTCTCTCTCAATGCTCATTACACTTCATGTGCCGCCCTTCGATCTTCCCAGACGCGCAGTCCAGAGTGGCTTTCATGCTCTCATATCTAAGTGGAGATGCAGCTTCGTGGTCCATGCCTTTGGTCACAAGAGATGACCCCTTGCTAAAAGACTTTGAGGGCTTCAAAAGAGAATTCTTACGAATATTTGATCGAAGAAGAATTTCCCAAGTGGTGGACAATGAATTGCTTGACTTACGACAAGGAAACCGAGATTTGATTGCATATCTGGCCCAGTTCAATAAGTTAGTGGTGGAAACCGATTGGCCAGAAAACAAGAGAGCGGCGATATTCTATCGAGGATTGAGAGATGAACTAAAAGACACCTTGGCCCAGATTCCTAATCGACCCACTGAAGTATCGGCACTCATAGATTTGGTGTTGGAGATAGATTTCCGCCAGGGAGAGAGACGTGGTGAAAAGAAAAAAGATTTCAGAGTGATACCCCCAAGATTTGACAGGGCTCGACCAGACGGAGCTAGAAGCTCGGAGACTCACTCTGGGGTTGAACCAATGCAAATCGGAGCGATCAGAGGTCCTTTGACCAAGGAAGAGAAGGAGAAAAGAAGGGCCAATAACCAATGTATGTATTGTGGATCTGGAACCCATTTCGTTCGAGAGTGCCCAAAGAAACCCAAGAGTTCTTTCAAGCCGAAGGAAAACTAACAGCACCATCTGTGGGAGGAGTTGAGCAGGTGGGTGCGATTCAAGGAATAACTCCACAAGAGTATCAAGTAGCAAATACGTTGCAGTCGGCGGCCCCGCATTTGATCATGACGATGGAGGTGAAGTTCGGGCAAACAACTCTGACAGAAGTATCGGTCATGATAGATTCAGGGGCCACTGGGAATTTCTGTGACTTGAGGTTTGCCGCTAGAGTGGGGATTCGGGCAATCCAAAAGTTGAAGAGCGAGCCTGTTCGCGCTGTAGACGGGACAAATCTATCATCGGGACCAATCGTAAGCCACACGGAAGTAATACAGTTGACGACCCATGACGGTCATCAAGAGAAGATCCAGTTCAACTTAATAGACGCCCCTCAGTTTCAGTTGATCCTTGGTCTCCCGTGGCTTACAGAGCACAACCCAACAATCGACTGGAGTTCCAGAACGGTGGTTATGGATTCAAGTTATTGTCAAGAGAACTGTTTGAATTCACCAGTCGAACAAGTTGAAAACAATCCAGCCCTATCGTTGTGCTCTATGGAGCACACTATGTGTGTGATCAACGCTCTGGAAGTACCCGATGCATATAAGAAGTTTGCAAATGTTTTTAATGAGGTGGAAGCAGAACTTTTGCCCCCGCACCGAGTTTACGACTGCAAAATTGAACTGGAGCCAGGATCCAACTTGCCATGCAGTCGTGTCTATGCCTTGACTGAGAAGGAGCACCAACATTTGAGGGAGTACTTGGATAAGTACCTTGCCAATGGCTTCATCCGACCGTCCCAGTCTCCAGTTTCATCTCCCCTATTTTTCGTACCGAAGAAGGAAAAGGGGGAATTACGGACGTGCATCGACTATAGAGCAATTAACAAGATAACCAAGAAGAATCGGTATCCATTGCCATTGATTTCGGTGCTTTTGGATCAAGTGAAGGGCGCGCAAATCTACACTAAGCTCGATTTGAGAGGAGCGTATCATCTAGTTCGAATGCGTGAGGGCGATGAGTGGAAGACGGCATTTCGGACTAGATTCGGCCTTTTTGAATATCAGGTGATGCCCTATGGATTGTGCAATGCCCCTGCAGCTTTTCAGCACTTCATCAACGATGTCTTGAAAGACTTTATAGATCGATGTGCGATAGTATACATTGATGACATCCTCATCTACTCCTCTGATGTGGAGAAGCATCACGATCAAGTAAAAGGAGTGCTACAAAAATTACAGGAGAACAGATTGTTCGTGAAACTAGAAAAATGTGCATTTGATGTGTCAGAGGTGGAGTTCTTGGGATTTGTGTTGTCACCATCCGGAATTCTGATGGATCAACGTAAAGTGGAGGCAGTGACGAGCTGGGAATCCCCGAGAAGTGTAAAAGAAGTCCAAAGTTTCATCGGATTCGCCAATTTCTATCGGAGATTTATTAGCGAGTTCTCCAGGAAGATTTTACCCCTCACAAAACTGTTGAGAAAAGGAGTCAAGTTTGAGTGGTCTAAGGAGGCGGAAGAGGCCTTTCAATCTTTAAAGGGAAACTTCACCACAGCACCAGTCCTGTTGCATGCTGACCCATCACAGCCTTTTTATGTGGAAACTGATGCCTCGGACCTAGCTGTAGGAGGAGTATTGTCACAACGACATAAGACCACAGGCCAACTACATCCGGTAGCCTATCGCTCTAGAAAGTTGACTCAGGCGGAGATAAACTATACCATCACAGAGAAAGAGTTGTTGGCCATTAAAGACGCTTTTAAAGAATGGAGACACTATTTGATGGGCGCCCGACACCAAGTAACAGTGTTTACCGACCATCGAAACTTAAAGTTTCTGAAAACCGCCAGGACGCTCACTCCACGACAACTAAGATGGTCCTTGTATTTTGCGGACTACGATTTCGTGATCACTTTTCGTCCAGGAGCCCAAAATGGAAAAGCAGACGCCTTATCTAGAATTGGCACGGAATTGCAGAAAACCATTACAGATGTTCAGCCGATCATTCCCAGTGACAAGATCATAGGAACTATCACCTCAATTCAGCTACAAGAATCGATTGCGGATGTCATGAGTCCAGAGGCTATGCAGAGTTGGGCGGAGAAAGATATCAACAGAAAAATCATTCGACAAATGCCTTACCATCAAGGCGCTCTGTACCTTCCCACCACCGAGTTGCAGCAGCAAGTGATGCGTGAATGTCACGATGACAAACTGGCTGGCCATAAAGGAGAAGCCAAGACCACAGATATCATAAAACGACACTACTGGTGGCCCCGGATGGCAACTGATATAGAGATGTATGTTAAGTCATGTGAGATTTGCGCGCAAGGGAAGTCCGAACGGCAGGCTCCAAAAGGGTTATTACAACCCTTACCTACACCTCCCAACCCATGGCACACAGTTACCTTGGACCTCATTACTGACCTACCAATTAGTCAAGGGTACGACACAATCTTAGTGGTGGTGGACGCCTTTTCTAAAATGGCCCACTTCTCAGCCCTAAAGGGAGTTCCGTCAGCCAAACAGTTAGCTGTCCATTTCAGTTCCCAGATTGTTAAAATGCATGGGATTCCAAAGATTGTCATCTCGGACAGGGGGTCCCAATTCTTGTCCCGCTTTTGGAGGGCCTTTATGGAAGGTTTAGGAACAGAAGTTAGGTTTTCCACTAGTTACCACCCAGAAACAGATGGGCAGACTGAGAGGGTGAACCAAGAGTTAGAGCAGTACTTGCGACTGTTTCTTTTGAAGGAGGAGAATAATTGGCCAGATTACTTGTGGACAGCAGAGTTTGCTTACAATAATGCAAAGAGCAGTTCCACTGGTTACTCCCCTTTCTACCTGAACTATGGCAGACATCCGAATGCTACCATCCGGCAAATGGATACTACAGTCCCAGCAGTAAAGGAAGTCATGACACACCTACTTCAAGTTCAACAAAAGGCGATAAAGAATTTGCAAATAGCCAAAGAAAAGTATAAGAAGTACGCTGATCGGAAAAGACGTAAAGGGCCGCCTCTAATCCCTGGAGATCAGGTTTGGTTGAGCACTAGGAATTTGAGATTGAAAGGAAACAGGAAGTTTCAACCTCGATTTATTGGCCCATATCCTATCGAGGAGCGAATCAATCAAGTAACTTATCGGTTAAGACTGCCACCTAAGCTAAAAATACATTCAGTCTTCCATGTTTCTCTGTTAAAGAAGGCCCCAGCAACCTTGAGACGCCAATCACCCCCAAAGCCAATTCAGTTAGAACAGGGTACAGAGTACGAAGTGAAAGAAATTTTGGACTCTAAAAGATTGAGAGGAGAATTGTACTATTTGATTGACTGGAAGGGTTATGGTCCGGAGGAGCGATCCTGGGAACGAGTGGAGGATATACATGCACCCAGGTTGATAAGGTCTTTCCATCAACGATTTCCCTCCAAGCCAGGGAGGGAAGGACCCATCTTGTTGGGGGGTACTGTCAGGACCCAAGGCTTAAATACCGTCATTCACTGTCCAGCTGGGCAGCAGGGTTGGTCAGAGAGAGTGCGAAAGTGGAGACTCAAGATGGCCGCCGCCGTTGCCTTGCTCGAGGCTCGACAGGCGTTCTAGTCTCTTTGATCCTCAGGAACCAATGTGAAGCGCGAGCGTGAGGAGAGCTTCGCACTTCACCAAGACAGCAACCAGAGAGGTCCGAGAATTCCGTCGTCGAGAAAATCCTGTCAAGAGACACTTAAATCCTGACTAGAATTTCCCCGCTATTGTCAGAACCTGGAAGAGGTATTCCGTCTTCCACACCCGGCGCATAATTCAAGCGCGGGTTGTTTAGAGGCTTGGTATCGACACAGCAGGCGGCTGTGTGCGCACGTTAAGGATTCCACAAGAGCGCCTAGCGGAGAACGCAGCGGAGAAAGGAGAGAAGTGTGAATTACCGAGTATTCATGTAAAGAAGAGGAGGAGTGGCTGTAGAGACCGAGAGCAGCTAAGTGACACTCAAAATAAGTAATATATGTATATATGTTGAAAGTAAAGAAATTCTAAGTAAGACATTGAAAGTAAGGTCATTGAAGGTTTAGACATTGAAGGGAAAAACATCGAAAGTGAAGACATTTAAAGTAAAGACATTGAAGGTAAAGTCATTGGAAGTAAGACTTGAAAGTAAAGACATTGGAAGCAAAGACATTCTGTAAGTTGAGAAGAAGGAGTTCAGTGGCAGTTTGTAACTCCTGGAAAAAACGGAAAAAGAAAGAATTAAGTATTGAAAGTCAGGAACAGCATAGCCAATGGAAAATATATGTACATACCTGTAAATAAGCAGAAACCACATCTGGCACTCCAACAAGGCAATCTGTGAAGAGAATAGAAACAGTGTAATATAGGAGCTCTTCCACTACCAGAGTGAAAGACACTTAAGGAAGCAAGAAACACAGAAACCCACTTAGAGACACATCTCCACTATAGTGAAGTAAGTGACCAATAGGAATTTAAGAAAAATTATAATAGAGGCTGAATAAATTAGGAATCCACTAGAAGAGTCAGGAACCAATGTATATTCCTTTTCTCTTGCCAGTGACAACTATAATAGAGGAGAGCCAGTCACACATGTAAGAAGAGGAGCAAGGGTTCTAACATCTCTGTTCCCGTGCAGTATTGGAAAGATCAAAAGTAAGTTTGGTAGCCCCTGACACAGAGTCCCAATTTATCCTGACGTTACACAAAACAATTAACCTTTTCTACTGGCTTTGTAGAGTACACTCTAATTTTGTCACACTGAGTTCTCCTACTGGATCACATTTTTTCTGCAAACATATGCACACATCACAAATTGTTACTTATGCATCAAATAATTCACTTTCAAAATTCAAGATTTGAGCGAATCATGTTCCGACAAACAATTAAACTTTTCTACTGACTTTGCAGAGTACACTCTAATTTGTCACACTTAATTATCCTACTGTATCACATTTTTAGTGCAAAGCTATGCACCCATCACAGATTGTTACTTATAGATCAATAAATTCACTTTCAAAGTTTAATCTAGTAACATACCTCAAGATTTGAGTGAATCTGGTTACTAAGATCTACTTTTACGACACAACTTCTTATTCTTTTGGTTGCGTATTCTCTGGCAAGTGGGTTTTTAAAAAAAAAATTCCACCTAAAGAGTAGATATTATATCATAATTTGTTTACAGTTCTTATTTGTCAGTAAGCTAAAAAAATCACTATGTGACAATACTTCATACCTGAATCCAAGTGTTTACATGAAATGGATAAGTTCGCTGTACCAGGGGTGACCACCGTGTGGGTAATTTAATCTCATACACATTCGCTAGAGATAGACAGAAATACACGAACTATTAGCATATTGCTCTACTTTTATGCTGGATAAGAGTCTTTTTGTTGGAGTAAAAAAAAAAAAATGTAATACCTTTAAAACAAGTTGATTATGGTCCCATCATGGAATCCTTTCTATCTTTTACCCATATTGTCCTTTTGGTTTTATTAACGGATTTGTATCTTTTCTTGATATGGTTCTCTGAGTGAAACACACCATAATGTACTTACTCTTCTATTTATTTACAAATTCAATAACAAACATCTACTTTGTTTCGGATAGTACCCTTTTGGTTGAGCCTATTACCGTTGCCCCATGTATCTCTTAAAGTGATCAAACGGGACTCTACGTTGTTTAGTGACTCATGGCTATAACTTTACTATTCCCCTCTCCTTATGGTATAGACCAAAGTGTCTTTGTACAAAAAGTCATTCATCTGGGGTTTTCAAGTTTGTAAGTTAACGATACTTACAAAAGCGATCATTACATGTATTTATATATTAACGTATTTATAGTTTCATGCTAGTATTACGCGATAGTAGTCTTACAGAGGTGATCGTATTGCGCTTTACATACCTTATTAAAAAGCAGCGGCCTCCCTGTCACCGAGTCCTGGTACAGCGTTTTCGATGTATAGGGTGATTCTGGTAACGCCGTTTATATTGCGCCCTTGCGGTCAGAGGTCAAAAGTTTTTTGCACTCAGGTTTCCGATCACGTAATATGTGTCGGCCATCTTTGGATGGGAAATGTTCTGGATATACCAGCTTCAACATTTCCAAATGTTTATGTTAGATCTTTTTATCTTTTTGCTTAAATTGTCTCTGCCTCGCTCTTATTAATTTCTGTTTCTGTATATCGATTTTCAAATTATATCTTTTATTAACTAGTATGCTTTCACCTCCGTTTGTTTAGTAATCGAGTATCACCTTTGTCCACCATCTTAGAATTGGATAAAGGTACTAGACAATATTCAATATTATTATATTAAGTCTAATTTTGTTTTTATTTCTTAACTCTACCTCCGTTGCTATTCCCTTATTGCTCATTATGTCTCGGTTTCTTTAGGCAATATTTCAATTGGGAAGGATATAGCATCCGCTACATTCGATTAGCGAGGGACTATCAAGTCTGTCCGCCATCTTAAAGGGTCTATGAGGCGCTACATATAATTATCGTTTTATGTCCAATGTGTATTCTATATATTATAGCTGCCGAATATGTATGTTTTCGGAAACACTGAGCTTAGTTGTATTTTATATTCTGATTAAACACTAAAATAAAGTCCTAGTACTTTCAGTAATAAATCTCCATTATGTTTTATCTATTCTATCTGATATCTTAAGCGAACTGACAGCAGATTAATTTATTTACCGGTGTAATGATACTAATCAGTATGGCTATTTAAGTGTCCTCAGTTTCCTCAGGTCAACACTAGTGTTGAAGTCCTTTGTGGGCTATTCTGTAGCAAGGCAATCATTATGTCGCAAAGACTGGACAGAGAAAAGAGGCAACATGCTACAGGCAAAAGAAGAACGAGTAAAGCTCTTATGTTAGTTCTATCACTTGGACACTTCATCCTGGGGGCTGATTGCCTCCCTTAAAGCAATTTGGGGATGCTTTTTGAACCAATCCTTGGAAGAGGCCACTCATTGTTGCAAAGAAAAATTGATAAAAAAGTGCCTTGCAAAATTGCATTTGACTAGAGGCTGCACTACCAACCCATTGCCTCTCACCCCCTCCCCCCACCAACACAGTCTGAACATCCAATAAACAACAGTGAATGTAACGCTATCCCAGTAAAAGTCATGAGCCACAGCAAGCATCATGACACTTGTCTACATGAGATGAAACATGGAGTAGCAGAAAGTGTCATGACCACAGCAAGCACCACAACGCTGTTCTACATGAGATGAAACGTGGTGATGAAACGTGGAGTAGCAGAAAGGGTCATGAGCCACATCAAGCACCACGACTCTGGTCTACTTGAGACGAAGTAGGGAGTAGCAGAAATGGTCTTGAGCCACAGCAAGCACCACAACACTGATCTACATGAAATGAAAAATGGAGTAGCAGGAAGGGTCATGAGCCACGGCAAGCACCATGACACTGGTCTACATGGGATAAAGCATAGAGTAGGAGAAAAGGTCATGAGCCACAGCAAGCACCATGACACTTGTCTACATGAGATGAAACATGGAGTAGCAGAAAGGGTCATGGGCCACAGCAAGCACCACCACACTGCTCTACATGAGATGAAACATGGAGTAGCGGAAAGGGTCATGGGCCAAAGCAAGCACCATGACACTGGTCTACATGAGATGAAGCATGGAGTAGCAGAAAGGGTCATGAGCCACAGCAAGCACCATGACACTGGTCTACATGAGATGAATCATGGAGTAGCAGAAAAGGTCATGAGAAACAGCGAGCACCACAACACTGGTCTACATGAGATGAAACGTGGTGATGAAAAGTGAAGTAGCAGAAAGGGTACTGAGCCACAGCAAGCACCACGACACTGGTCTACATGACATGAAACATGAAGTAGCAGAAAGGGTCATGAGCCATAGCAAGCACCACAACACTGGTCTACATGAGATGAAGCATGGAGTAGCAGAAAGGGTCATGAGCCACAGCAAGCACCATGATACTGGTCTACATGAGATGAAACATAGTGATGAAACGTGGAGTAGCAGAAAGGGTCATGAGCCACAGCAAGCACCACGACACTGATCTACATGAGATGAAGCATGGAGTAGCAGAAAGGGTCATGAGCCACAGCAAGCACCACGACACTGGTCTACATGAGATGAAGCATGGAGTAGAAGAAAAGGTCTTGAGCCACAGCAAGCACCATGACACTGGTCTAAATGAGATGAAACCTGGTGATGAAACGTGGAGTAGCAGAAAGAGTCATGAGCCACAGCAAGCACCACGACACTGGCCTACATGAGATGACACATGGAGTAGCAGAAAGGGTCATGAGCTACAGCAAGCACCACAACACTGGTCTACATGAGATGACACATGGAGTAGCAGAAAGGGTGATGAGCCACAGCAAGCACTACGACACTGGTCTACATGAGATGACAAATGGAGAAGCAGAAAGGGTCATGAGCCACAGCAAGCACCGCGACACTGGTCTACATGAGATGAAGCATGGAGTAGAAGAAAAGGTCTTGAGCCACAGAAAGCACCACAACACTGGTCTAAATGAGATGAAACTCGGTGATGAAACATGGAGTAGCAGAAAGGGTCATGAGCCACAGCAAGCACTACGACACTGGTCTACATGAGATGAAGCATGCAGTAGCAGAAAGGGTCATGAGCCACAGCAAGCACCACAAGACTGTTCTACATGAGATGAAGCATGGAGTAGAAGAAAGGGTCTTGAGCCACAGCAAGCACCATGACACTGGTCTACATGAGATGAAGCATGGAGTAGAAGAAAGGGTCATGAGCCACAGCAAGCACCATGACACTGGTCTACATGAGATGGAACATAGTGATGAAACAAGGAGTAGCAAAAAGGGTCATGAGCCACAGCAAGCACCACAACACTGATCTACATGAGATGAAGCATGGAGTAGCAGAAAGAGTCATGAGCCACAGCAAGCACCACGACACTGGTCTACATGAGATGAAGCATGAAATAGAAGAAAAGGTCTTGAGCCACAGCAAGCACGACAACACTGGTCTAAATGAGATGAAACGAGGTGATGAAACGTGGAGTAGCAGAAAGGGTCATGAGCCACAACAAGCAGCACGACACTGGTTTACATGAGATGACACACGGAGTAGCAGAAAGGGTCATGGGCCACAGAAAGCACCAACACACTGGTCTACATGACATGAAGCATAGAGTAGCAGAAAGGGTCATGAGCCACAGCAAGCACCACAAGACTGGTCTACATGAGATGAAGCATGGAGTAGCAGAAAACGTCATTGGCCACAGCAAGCAGCACGACACTGGTCTACATGAGATGAAGCAGAGAGTAGCAGAAAGGGTCATGAGCCACAGAAAGCACCACAACACTGGTCTACATGAGATGAAGCATGGAGTAGCAGAAAGCATCATTGGCCACAGCAAGCACCACAACACTGGTCTACATGAGATGAAGCATGGAGTAGCAGAAAGGATCATGAGCAACAGCAAGCACCACAAGACTGGTCTACATGAGATGAAGCATGGAGTAGCAGAAAACGTCATTGGCCACAGCAAGCAGCACGACACTGGTCTACATGAGATGAAGCAGAGAGTAGCAGAAAGGGTCATGAGCCACAGCAAGCACCACAACACTGGTCTACATGAGATGACGCATGGAGAAGCCGAATGGGTCATGAGCCACTGCAAGCAGCACAGCACTGGTCTACAGGAGATGAAGCAGGGAGTAGCAGCCATCTTCCACCATCAGGACTTCTGTTTCACGAATCTGTCCATTGCACCCCAGTTCTGTGGTCCCATGCCGATACCTTCTGCACCCCACCCTGTGCCAACCACTGACACTTCTCATCCTCCAAAGGGCTGGGGATGGGTGTCAGGCCCTTGACTCATACACCACCAGCCCCTTACAGCCATCTCCTGTCCCATACTTGCCCCATTCCATTATGTTTATCACAGATAGCAGAAGATCAGGATAGCATAAGGAATCCGCGGGGTTCTAAAATCCAGGGTGGCACCCGGTTTAACCCATTGTCACTCCCTGGCTTTCATTCAGTGAGCCCTGCTGCTGGGCTCGGAGACACTTCTATCTACAACATCCTCCCCAACCCCTGCATGTTTAAATGATAATAGCAGATAGTCACTGAATGGACCATCTTTCCACGAGCACCAGGATTCTAAATTCACATATTTCGTGTTCATACTGTTTTGTGAGAGTACAACTTAACTGCTCACCGAGTGTCTGTCACTCTATTAAAAGGCGCTCTGAAGCTGAATGAATGAGCACATCGCCCGCCTACTAAGTCATCAGTGTGACGACTCTGGGGGTCATTATTTTTTAAGTTTCACATTATATCCCTGTGAACAAAGGACGCAGCTCTCCTCTCCTGGTTGGCCCTGCCCACTCCCCTCATCTGGGGGGGTGTTACCTTATTTAGTGAACACCATCTGTTTAATTTGCGGTTTAGTTTTGAATGTGTTCCTGAGCAGTGCAGGCACCGGACCAGTCACACACAGCTGAACAAACCTCCTGAAAAGTAAAGGTTTACACAAGGTGTTTTATTGTTGCTCTAATCGTGTTCCCCGTGACCGCAGCCGTGTGATTGTTTGCAGTTCTTTAATCCAGCCAGGCTTTTTATACTCAGTTCATTATGGGTTCCTGGAAGTGCAAACATGGTGTATATTTGGGACAGAGGAGGAAAATGAAGGCAGTGTTGTGCACGTGGTTTCACCACAGTCTACACATGAAAGCGTTGCCAGTGGGACCAGCATAGACCAGTAACACGTGAATTATAATGTTTACTGGAGCCTCATGGGTAACCAATTGATTTAACGTGAAAACCTAGGAGTGGGCTTCCATTGACTACTGTAACTAGAATAGGTACAGAAACCCGTTTTAATTTTAATGTAAATCAGAGGAAAACTTGCTCCTTAGAGGAGCAAATACAATTTGCTTCTAGCTTTGAAGTACCGTAAACTGAAGGCATAGTTTGAATCCACAAGTGTAAGAAAGGATAAAACATTAAAAGAAGAATCCATTGGCAAAGTATTGAACCACATGTCATGATTATGAAGTACCCTTTGAAGGGTGAGCTTAGGCAGCGCTTGCACTGTCTGCAAGATCATTCTATAGGCTTTAACCGCATGCGCGCTAGCGGTTTTCCCTCTGCGCGCTGAAAATTCGAAAATCGCGCATTACGTGACAAAGCCAGCTCGTCATGCGCGTAGCGCAGGTAACGCCCATGACTAGCTGGCTTTGTCATCAGCGCTGAAGGAGTTAAGCATGCCTATATATTGGCATTCATGCTTTGTTACGCTTGTCTTAAATCTTTGTTTTTGTTTATGCATTTTTTTAAATGTGCCTCTGTTGTATTTAGCCTGTCTCTTTTCTACCTGTGGGATTTCATAGTCATTCACATAATGTCATCACTAGAACCTCTGGTGACATCATGGAGTGTTTGGGGCTTAGCCTGGGGACAGCTGGCAGTTGGCACCAGGCAGGCTGAGTGGCAAGCTAGTCACTCCTGATGGGTCTTCTTTATATCTTATTATTAACATCTTGAAGACTTGACTATAATGAATAAAGCAACCTAAATGATACCAGGCTCCAGGCTTCTATTTACAACAGCCTCCTTTGCGCGCTTATTTCCCTCCCTAACGATTTCAATCAGAGAACTTTTTTGTTGGGCACGTTAAACCGCCTTCACACTTCCTCCTGTTACAGCGTGGGATGATCCTTCCTCCCTCCCCCTGTCTGGCGTCTGATTTATACCAGGACTGACTTCTTTGAAGGCCCACGCATGCACCCTTCTCTCTTTTAGCAAGAAGGTGTGTGCCATTTCAAGCAGCTTCCGATGTAAGGCTAGAATGGAGGAAACTGTTACCCTTTTAATGTGACAGTGTGTGATGGCCCCTTCTCTGGTTTGGCATGTGGGCATTTTTAGGTCAAGCACCTGCGATGACCTGTTGTATCTCTCTGTGTGCCTTTGTCAAATTCCCCCATTGATATTGGCTGTTAGCTGCAACATTCAGAAATGCATGTTTCGTATTGGTGCATTCTGTCAAAGTCCCTCCTTTGTGTGTTTAGCTCTCTTTCTGGCGATTTCACTGAGGGAGCATTTTGGTCGGCTATCACACAGTACAGCCTGTGATGGCCTCTCTTCCCTCCTCTCATCTGGCTACCGCAGGGCAGCATTGCTCCCCAACCCCCCTTGTTTTATTATTGTATCCTTTACAGATTTTATTTTTGCCCCTACATTGCAACACTTTGTTGTTGCACGTCTTTTACAAACACGACACTTGGCGCTTTTGTTTTAAACATCCTAAACTACAGCATGGGTGCCGCATTTCTGTCAAAATAAAGAAATCGAAAAAAAACATTCACAATGAAATAGGGACTTGGGTCGGAGACTTGCCGTTATCTTAAAGGAGACATTAAAATTGAGTTTTTGTACAACTTGAAAGCCCTTTCATGGCCCTGACCCCGGATTACGTGCACATTTTATCTCTCCCTGACCCGTTGGCTCCAGCTTGGCTCCTTGTAGGGTCTCTGAACAGCTTCACGCGCACTGTTGCAGCGCACAGAAACAATGGCTCTGCGTTTAGGGAAATAACGTTGCTGTCAAGCTGTTGCGGATATGGAAGTGCAGGGGACAGGCCACCATTTCATCCGTGCTAGTGCTACGTGTTTTCTATTCACGTTTGATGTAGCCCCCGTTAGAAGGCTTGAGTTATGACTTTAGACCTGTTCTCAGCCCCAAAAAGAACTCCATAAACAGTCTGTACTGGGAAGACCATTGGGTGAGGTCTGTCGACTGAACAAGCGCTTTAGCCCCTGGTTCATTGTGTGATCTTGGACGAGTCCGGTGCCTGCTAACTGCAAGGGAGGGGAGGTCTCTGCTGTCTCTGGAGCTACCCACAGTAGTACTGTAGCTCCTGCTGTTCCCTGTTGTGTTCTGGGGCAGGGATGCACACTCAGCATGGGGCCTAGCACGTGGTGACCAACAATGATACACGGACACAGGGTGACTCGCTAATGGTCTGCCCAGCGTCACCGTAAACTGGCGTACGTCGGGGCGGAGACCCTTTTTATTATCTTACATCACGTGCTCTGAGGTACCACGCCCGTTACATCACAGACGTGGAAACGCTAGAACACAACAGTTCCCAACTTCCTGGTTCAAGCACCACACGTGTGTGTGTCCAACAACCAGGGTGAGGTGTTGGCTGCAGTCACACAACCATCAATACAGCAATCAAAAATCCAAAGCAGAATTTTTGGCTCAATGCTTGACTAGTGACTTCCCTCAGGGGCTGCTAAATATATTTAAGTTCAGAGGAGAGCACATAACTTTGCTCGTGTCATATAATGTGACGAGGGAACTGGTTTCGTTGGAGACATTGCTATAGCTTGGTTGGTGCAGCATCTGCTGCAGGTGTCTCGTACAATCCACACATCACCGTTTCAAATGCCAGAAGAAACCACTTCTCGTTTTTTAGGTCTCGCTAGAGCCAGAGCGCATGCGATGCTCTGGTGAGAAATTTAGTAGCTGGTTAGAAAAGTGCAACCCACAGGTTTTTGCCGGCCACCAGCTTGCTATTATGCGCACAAGCACGCGCGACATGCACAGCTGCCATCTGCCTTGCTGTGCACGTTGCACGCGCAACTGGTGGCCGGCAAATGCCTGTGGGCAGCTCTAATCCCCTTCCCTACCTTCTCCCACTCCTTCCTCGTTTCTCTTATTACAAGCTTCCCGCGTCGTCGCTTGTTGGATCCATTTCACAGGGAAGCAACTCGCTTTCGTGTGCGGAGAGGTATTCCCCATTAAAGAACTCTTGATTTGTATGGCTGCGAACGGTATTTACAACTGTGTGCATAGACGAAGACACGCCTCATAAACGGTTCAAAACGCAAGGCCAGTTTAAAACCGAGTTTGTCGTCTTTTGCCACTTACCTTTCACTGGTCTTCCTACAGGCCACTGGAAGTCTGATCCTCATCCTGTTCCCGGAAACCCCCAGAGAGGTTTTATTGGGAGCAAAACAACAGCATTGGATGGATTCCTTTGTAATGCAAATAGAAAGAATATCTAAAATATCAGCCCCTAAGCAGCGGCAGCACACGTTTCAATGGGGCTGTGGGGGAGAAGGCTAGTGCAGTGAGTACGTTACAGATGTCACTCAAGGACAAAACTGACTTCTCTTTTTACATAAACATATCGGTCCCGCTGTTCCTGACAGGAATAGTTATCTGCACTGCATTTTCACAGACAATATTTACATTGTGGACAAAAGGAACAGCTCGCCATCATACTGAGCAGGTAACCGGTCAGAAAGCGGTTAAACGTAAAGCAAACGGGACAGGAAACAGTGCTGCCTGCCGACGTCCCCTGTGCAACTTTCTGCAGCAGTTGCTGCAAAAGGCGAGTCAACCCCTAGAAACCACCTGAAGGGGAGCAGGTTATATAAAGTGGGGCACCGACCTCTTCAGGCACTGGAACCAGCTGTCCCCGTGCTCCTCCCCCGCCGCCTCCATTCTTAAAGCACAAGATTAGAGCTTCGCGGCAGGGTGCTGCCAGACCTCCATTTCCTTCCCCATCCCTCTTTCATTTCACCTCCCCCTTCCCTCCCCTCAGCTACAGTGACAAAGCACACTCTTGTGGAACTCTAACTTGTTAGGAACTTTTCCCTCCTCTGCTGCCAGTAGATCCCTCTGCTGCTGCCAGGAGAAGTAACCTAGGGGCATATTACCAAGCAATAGCGATAATTATCGCTATTGCTTGGTTAGAGACAAACATTTACCGCAGCGCTGCGGCGATTTTTACCGCAAATAAACCTTGGTATTACCAAGGTTTAACGCAAATGCGGTAAAAATCGCCGCAAAGCATGAATATCGCTGAAAAGTCAGCGATATTCATGCTTTAGCGAGCTAATGCTCTTAGCCATGTTACCCACCTCCCATTGGATAACATGGCTAAGAACTGCTCACGGCAGGTGTTAGCTTTTGGAGATATTCCCGCTTAGCGCGAATATCTCCAAAAGTTGGTAATAGGAGATAGCGATGTTAGCGACTGTTTTCAGTCTCTAACATCTTGGCACGCCCACTTTGCATCTCATTAGTGATAAATATCACTGACATGCAAAGTGGGGCCCAAGATGGTCGCTATCTCCTACTAGCTGTCGCTAACTGGTGTTAGCGGCAGCTAGGTAATAGGGAGATAATTTTATCTCCGCTTTCTTGGCTTTTAAAGCCAAAAAAGCGGAGATAAACTCCCTTGATAATATGCCCCCTAGTTAATAACTTTTATGCTTTAAGTACATTCAGCTTGCATTAAAGTTATGAACCTACTATCACCCTCACATACTGGTCTAACCAGTGGTCGAAGTGCATTAAACAAAGTATGGGAACTGCGATGCTGCACGCAATGGGGGCAGGTGAGTGAGCGTGGCCAAAAAAACTAAATATTCTGTAACTTTTTTCGGTGTTTTACATTTAGGTAACTACATTTAAAATAACGCACAGCTTAAATGACTATTAAAGGAAAGTTAAGTTAATTGGTAGGAAAGGAAAGTTAAGTTAATTAGTAGGAAACGCACTATCAGACAGTATTAAAACTCTAGGAGTTATTGTACAGCACTAGAGAGCCACCGTATTGAATCCTGGTTGGTGTATTGGAGACTAGGGGCTTGAGTATTTTTAGTGTTATAGCGTCCCAGTCTGTGACAGGAAGCACTGTGAACAAGTAAGTCATTAAACTTGCATTGGCTGTGGCGAAATGCGCAACAGGTTTAAGATCAACAAAGTTTTCCCAAAATAAAGATTTTAGTAATACCCAGACTGTACATATTGATTTTTTTTAACTGCCTTTTAAAAGCACTCCCTTTGCAATAACATTCACAGAGAATAATTATGTCATCAGGAAGCTTCAAGTGATTCTGATAATTAAAGCCAATAAGGGCTTTACATTTGCAGACTGACCAGTTGCGCACATTTAAATTTCTTTCAGGGAAGCAGGCACCCTAGCAAGAAGGCTTGTTCAGCTTTCAGCTTCTTCGGTTTTACAGCACAGGTGACTCCCTGCCTTATACTTCAGCTAAAGCATTAACCATCCCGGGACGGGCATCTTTTCACAAGCATTGGCATAGCCAATAGGTCTCGCCTTTGGGACCTTATAAGTGTTTAGCCATGCAACAGTTAATGTTGTTGCAGTAAGGATATTTTGCGGCATAAATAAATACTTATATGCTGGTTAAAACTTCATACTGTTTATTCTTGGGCCTCCCCTGGACTCTGTGTACGTACTGAATAATATAGCATGTTAGTTTTAACAAAAAAAAGTGATTTTAATCTGAAATTCATGATTTAAGACCAAATCAGTGCCACATATGGTATTAATGACGTCACATCGATAGTTCCAAATTGAACTTGTCCCTAGTGCCCATCAGCTCCTACACATTCAGATAGGGTCTTTAAAAACCAGGCACAGCAAAAAATCATACTGCAAGTGCTTTACAGGAGATTGATGAATGTTCATGAATGTATTATCCTTTTTAGGCCTGGCTGGGCACCACAACTGTTGCTTAACTTTGTGATCAACAAAAGAGGGAGTTCTTGTATTTCACTTTTTCCCTTGTGGAAAAGCTTAACACAGCAGGATGAGTTGGTCATGGTGAAAAGCCAACGATAAATGCCATAGGCCTGATCTGTATATTGTTATGATAAAGGCAGTAGGGCTGATATCTTTACTGTAAATTATATAGAGCCCTTAATTCCTTGAATGGCAGATTGATATTAAGCTGTGTTACTGCCTGTGGGTGGGGACGTTGGCACATGACACCAGAAAAATGAGTGTAATAATTAGGATTTTGGTGTTGATTGTGTCCTTTCGCAAACTTTGGATGTATACGTTTTGCACTGTGATAATCCTTACTAGATTAACATGGGACGGCTCTGGCAGATTTAGTTGCCCACTAGGTCTGTGTAATTAAAAATAAAAAAGTAAAGATATTCTCTACATATTTATACAAAGTTTTAAGTCTACCCTCTTCACTATGTTCAAGTGTCATTCCCTTTTTGCTTTTTAGGTCTCGTCTAGCAACGCAGCGCATGCGCTGCACGCCTTTGCGAGACCTATAGTCATTGGTTTGCCGGCCGAAGGGGAAACGGAGATGTGCACCCTCAAGGCGCCCGGACAGCCCATGTGCACGCTCACGGCGTTTTTTTCAGACACCAGATGTGCACGCTCATGGCACCTCTTCCAGCTAATGCCCAGACAGCCGATGTGCACGTGCACCGCACAGCGTTTCTTTTCCTTGCGGACTTGTTAGGTCACCAAAGATCGGACAAAACATGTGCGCGCGAACGCAATTAGACACGGACACACTCGCACCACTCGTGGGGCTCTGCATTTGTTTTGCTTTAACATGAAAGCCGTCCCAGAGCTGCTCCGACCTAACCACTTTCACCGCACTTGTTTAAAAGGACTGCCGGCGTCGGATGCCAAAGTCTAACCCCATCCATCAGCAGGCCACTGGCGAAAGGAGATGTCTCTGGTTTAATGGAGGTAGGCGGCATTTGTTTTGCTTTAATGTGAAAGCTATCTCGCCGCTGCTCTGGCCTGACTGCAGCCCGTGTTTGTGTTTTTATTTATAGTTCCTGTTTCGGCCATGTGGAAGGCGTTATCTTTTTAGCACATTATAACACCGTGAATTAAACAGGCAAGTAGGTACACTGCACCAGTGACACCACGTCTTGAGCCAGAAATCGGTGCTGTCCCGTCCTGTGATTGGGCAAAAGTGGAATCTATTCCTGGTATCTGATCGCTGTGATGTCACCCCTCTTCTGCAGTCGAATAGTAGCAATGTAATTGTTTATAAATTACAATCTGATAGCAGTGATGTCACTTCCAGTAAACTGATAGTTACATAATTCTTGTCATTCGTAGTGGTCCCATCAATTGCGCTAAGCTGACACAAATGATGTTGCCTCCTACAGTTCGACAATAGCCACCCCATGGCCTGAGCCTAGACAGCCATTATGTAACATCCCTTAATACAATAACCTTGAAAACCCCGCCTGCCCTCACAACAGTTTCTTTATTTAAAATATCTGTATTTGGATCTTCAGTGGTTATATAACTATACACAATAAAGGACTGAAAACCATAAAATATAAATGTAATCCGATACCAGGGCTATATCTTCTTGGAATCTGATGTGTGGTGCGCCTTCCTATCATAACAGATATGGTAAACACTGCTATTAAGTGATTGTTTTGTCATGTTTATCACCTGATGGCGTGAATCTTGTCTCCCGTAATTCAATGACCCCACCGTGCCACATTCTGAAATGTTATAGCTGTGATGCAATATTCTGTAATCTGAAAGTTGTGATTTAACCTTTGAATAACTGAGAGAAGTGACGTAATTTTGTGTAATGGAAGAAAAGCCATCTCCCGTTTCGATTGCGTCTGAAAGTGTCAATTCCAAAAGTGAACCGTTTGAACCCCTAGGACTTTCCTGAGTAGATTGCAGACCCCACATGTGTACCTTACAACACATATAGCGCTTGGTATGAATGGATTATGCTCACAAGTGGGGCAGAGCTGCTCTCATGAGGTACACAACTGGAAATAGCTTTGACTGAGCGCTAGTTCAGAAGCATCCACCTGTCTTGCGATGGTGCTTCCTGCGACTAGACAGCAACAGTTTTGTGGCCTCTTTACTACCAAGTGACGCCGCTTCCAGTTGTCCGTGTGGTGGTAGTATCACATCCCATAGGAGCAATCTGACGATGTGTAATCAGATTGTAGTGATGTTGCTTGCCGTAATGTAATACAACTGGTTTCGCTTTCTTTCATTGGATGGTGATGATGTCACATCCTGTAATGTGATAGCAGGATTCACTTGTTTTAAGCAGACCACAGTTAATCATCTTTACTAAGCATCAAAGGTGTCCAGGAGCCCAGTGGACGGTACATGGTTTTACAAAGTGACTTTGATGCGACCTTCGCTGCCTTCTTCAGGACTAAACCTAGCTGCAGTCTTCTGGAAACAAATATGATGAGAGACCAATAACAGATGCATCATTTAAAGCATTCCGAGGACGGGCTTCTCTTCACTGGTCCTTACCAAGTCTTCATTCAGTCATTAAACTGTTCATGGTCTCGGCATATTCCTCTGAAGAGCATCCGAGTTTGAATCGTAACAGGTTATAATCACCATCAGACACCACACAGCGCACGATGCCAGAGTTTGTAGTGGTTTATTTTTGCTGCTTCTCCGGTCTGAACACATCCACAGGCCCGATATCATCCACATTTCTATTTGCATATTGCAACTGAAGTCTGATCGATGTTGCCTAAGTTCCTTGGTATGTGTGTAATATTATGTGCAGTGTCTCAAGCCTTCCCTCCAATGGCCACATTCAGAGAGAATCTTTCTTGCGCCTGCATTGAGAAAAGGAGAGAGCATTCTAATTTACTCAATGTAGGACAAGAAAGTTTTTATTTTTTTTAACATACCCCTAAAACATCTCAGTGGAGCTGATTTGTTTCCAGTTAGTGGTGTAAGTGCGGACCCATCATGAGTTGCGCGAGCCTTCCCCATCTCAGCAGTGGTGTAAGAATCCCCCATGGGGTCAGTGGTGTGAGTGGGCCTATCTTTAGTGGTGTGAGGGAGCTGATCATGAGTGGGGTAAGCCTTTCCCATGGCGTCAGTGGTGTGAGTGGGCCTATGTTGAGAGTGGTGTGAGGGGGATGATCGTCAGTGGGGTAAGCCTTCCCCATGGCATCAGTGGTCTGAGTGGGCCTATCTTGAGTGGTGTGAGGGGGCTGATCATGAGTGGGGTAAGCCTTCCCCATGGCGCCAGTGGTGTGAGTGGGCCCTATCTTGAGAGTGGTTTTGTAAATGACAATGCCTTTTATTTATGTGTTGGTTTTGAATACAGAAAAATAATAGACATTGTCATTTGCAATGCCAATGGCTCCAACGTTTGCAAATGCGAGACCTATTGCATTGCAAATGCTTATTTTCAATATTGTGCACTACATGGGGTAATCTGTTAGCCCTTTCTGACAGTTGCTCAGTTGGTCTGCATTTTGCCTGTTCACGGATACATCAGCATTAACCCCTTCCCTGCTGCCGTCGCGAGCACTACCTCGCTGGTGCTGCGAACGTCCAACGGCTGACGCGGCCCCGCCCACTACGCGGAACCGCCACACTGCCGCGAAATAACGGCCGCGGCTAAGGTGTTAAAAGGATTGCACTTTGGAGTCTAGGATGGTGGCCAGTCCTTTTGGTTTTTTTCCTTAGTTTTTTCCTTTTAAAAGTCCCCGTGCATTTTCTTCCTTTTATAGATCGAGCCTGGGCAGCGCATGTGCTGCTCTGCGAGGCATGCTGTAATGAGGTATGACTTACAAGCTTCGCCCATTTCTCGCCCATGTTGTCACTGGCGTTGTCTCCTTTTGTTTACAGACCTCATAAATATTTTTAGTTCTCCCCTATGCAGCGCGCATGTGCTGCATAGGAGACCTTTAGCCGGTGTTCTGCTCTTTTTCGAAGCACATACTCATGCTTGTGGCAGCATACACCTTGCGGGAGCGGGCAGGGGCGCGCAACAAGCACGAGTGTGCGCTTTAAAAAAGAGCAGACTGCTCTCCCAAGTGCCGCGCCTCACTCTGCCTCTCTGTCTTGCTCGCGCTTTTTATTCATGTGTGCAATGTGAGGGGTTACCATTATACACTCACTCTCGTCTCTTACGTTGGTGAATAGTCCGGCCCATTCGTGCAGCTGCCACCCCTCCTCTCCTGGTCTTCCGTTATGTGCGAGCGCCTCGCTCCGCCTCTCCGTCTTGCTCGCGCTTTCTGTTTTCTATATATACATCTTGCTCGCGCTTCTTGTTTTATATACATATATTTTTTCTTTCCTGTTGCCTGCCTCTCGCCTTGCATGCCAGCCCTTCTCCCTCCGAATCTCCATTTCTGACTGCCTTTTCTCTTTCTGACTCGCACTCTCCTCCTCCTGCCTCGCGTATTTGCTTCTCTGCAGGTTTCTTGTGTAAATGCTTGTTCGCCCTCCCAGAGTGACTGTTTAGCAGTTGTCCTAATTGACTATCTGGAGATAAACGCGGCTGCTGACCCCGCAGCTTCTTCAAAGCACGCTCTGCTCAAACACAGATGTGGTGGTTTCTCTGTGAAGCACGCCGGAAGTGCGTCATTGAAAGAACATCTGTACTTCAACCACTTAGTTGCGAAATCCACAGTCAGATATTGGTTTAAGATATTGTTGTTTAGACCTGTTTACTTCCTCTGTCATGTAAGCTTAGTTATTCAGAGAGGCTCGAGTTTGTTATTTGGATAAACCCACAGCTTTCAGTTGCTAACACGCATATGTCTGGCCTCGCGACAAATAGGGAAAGATGTCTGCATTTTTTTGTTTTTTTTGTTTGCTATATCACCCAATACGATACGAGAAGTTAGCTTTGTAGGATAAGTGCAAATTTGATTTGTCAGTTATTAAATAGGCCTTTCTAAGATCGTTTATAGTAGAAATGACAGCTTGGACCTGTTGATAGTTAGATTTCCCCCGGGGTTCTTGTTAACAGTTTCCATTTCTGAATGGGTAAAGAGTGCCCAGATGGATATCCAATCTGGCCTCTCCCTTCTAATGATTCAGTCAGAAACATGTGTTTCGTTTTTATTTTTATTTTGTCTGACTGCACACTAAGCATGGGCGAATTTTGCGAATTCGCGATCTGCGAATTTGCAGATTTGCGAATTCGCGATCCGCAAAATTCGCGAATTTGCTGGTTTTTGTTTTTTTGCGTGTTCGCGGGGTTTTTTGCGTGTTCGCGGGGCTTTTTGCGTCTCCGCGAGCCGCTTGCATAGTGAAGTTACGCATGCAGTTGTTTATGGGAGAGGGAGAGAGAGATAGATAGATAGATAGATAGATAGATAGATAGATAGATAGATAGAGAGAAAGAGAGGGAAAGAGAGAGGGAGAGAGAGAACGAGAGAAAGAAAGAGAGGTCGGATCTCTGAAGGGCCAGATTCCTGAGTTGCCCCTACAGAACATACAGCTTTTTATTTTTAGCAAAATGCATATGAAAATTGTGCTGTAAAGGTCGCTTTTAGTTTAACCCCTCCTGACAACTCAAAATGGGTGTATTTGCCATCCTCTCCCTTCTTCCTGTTTTTTATATCTGTAAGTGCTTCCTGATGAGGTTTAATTCCTTGGACAGGTGCCTCGTTGCCTACTTGTAACTATTCTCTGACCCTGCTTCAGGGGTCAGAGCAGGGTCAGAGAATAGTTGCAAGTAGGCAACGAGGCGCCAGGAAGCAATTAGCAGCAGGTGTCCAAGTTGAAGTTAATTTGTTTGTAACCCTTTTGTAAAAGGTTACAAAGAAATTAGGTTCAACTTTTGCACCTGCTGCTGTAACCCTTGCTTGGCTGAAAATTCGTCCCCGCTGATTCGCGGACTTTACCGCGATTTCGCGAGATTCGCGGATCGCGAAATCGCAGAAAATCCGCAAATTAGCCCGCAAAACGGATTTTACGCCCACCCTTACTGCACACCACTCAGAAATCATACCACAATCCACAGGAGAGTGGCAAACTAAATTATTACGCTGAAATTGCCCGTAGATCTTGCTGAAAATGGGTCTTGGCTTTTTTATTTAGAGATTTTACAGACCTCTTGCTTTTTCATGCTATTGTCTGTGTGGCAAGATGCCAATGTGGCATTTCCCTGGATCTTTTGAATGCACAAAGTAGCTACTGCAGCAAATGCAGTGGTACCGGTACAGGTGTAAGGGTTACCACTTTGCCCCAATTTAGTGTAAGTATTTTTCCCCCTAACTATCCAACCCACTGAATAGGGGGGGGCACACTTTTGTTGGTTGCAGTGGAGCACATGGCACCCTCGCTGTGCCACTGCCTGGGTCTGGTTTGAGATGGGTATAGATCTTTACATTGACTTGGGTCTCAACAGCTAACATGGCCAATTCATGCAAGCCCTTTTATTATGTTATTTTGGGTTTCACACTTTAAATACAAGCACACTGAGCAGCTTGTCTCTGCTTTCGCTTTGCTCCTTGAAAGCGCTTGTCTCCACCCTCATCCATGGTACACAAGCCTGACTGTGCAACCGAGGGATGGGGCTGGCCTGCCCAGATTAGCCAAGTTCACAGCTTGTTGTTCACACGTGAAGGTGGCTAGCTCAAAACAAGCCTCTGCCGCCCTCGGGCAAGGTGCTCCTCTGCGTTTTCTTTTTTTTTTTTTTTAAACTTTATTGTGCAATACCAATATCATTACAAGTATGGGCCTACAACCACAGGGGCCGGCCGCTAAAGCATAAAAAGCAATCATAAAACATCACGGAGCAGCGACTGATCCCCTAGAGGTCCAGCAAAATACAGGATACATGTCTCTGCAACACAGGATGGAATCAGGATATAGTTATTTTTAGTTTTTAAAAAGGAACAAAAAGAAAAACCAGACAAACAAAACTCAAGGCAGAAAGCATTATGGTCAAGGTCGAGCTCCGACGGGGGGACCTCCAGTACAGGATAGATAATCCGGAAGGCAATAGAGATGACCAGGGTGGGGGGAGTCAGTGGGGAAGTCAGACAATCAGGAAAAAGAGTAAATTCTTTCAGGAACGTCAGGATCAGGGAGACAGAGAAATGTCTGGATTGTCCTCAAACGGGGGTGTACAGATGTTCCCTCGGTAGGCGTTCCATTGACCCCATATTTTATTCCACGCCCTAGGCTTACCCCTAGCCAAATATACAGTCTTCTCTCTAAACATACACCAGTCCATATTCTCCTTCCATACTGACACAGTGGGGAGCCGTTGGGAACCCCTCAGCTGCGCAATATCCCTCTTCGTGATCATGTTCCCGAGAGCCGCCCACCGGGCCTGAGCGACGTTGTAATCATTCGGCTCCCACACATTCAGCAAGCATCCCCAAGCCTCAGGCAGCAGAGCGACCCCGGTGACACACTCCATTACCGCATGCACACGATTCCAGTATGCCACCACCTCACGACATTCCCAAAGGATATGGAGAAAGGTAGAACTCAATCCACACCCGCGCTTGCATAACCCATCCGAGGAAAAGCCCATATCAACCAAACGAGGACCAGTAACATACATCTGATGAAGAATTTTGAGTTGAACGAGACGGAGACGGGCAGGAATGGCGACCTCCTTAGGGGAGGACAGTGCTGACTGCCAGTCTTCGTCATCCAGCTCCAACCCGTCTCTGGTCCAGGCCCCCCTGAGACGCACAAGGAGATCCGCCCGATTGTTAATTAACTTCTTTTAGATCAAAGAGATCGTACTATCGGGCAGATGACCATCACGTATACGGTCCTCAAGTGGGGAGGACTCGGGAACATTAACATCAGTGGCGAAGACCGACAGCAGAGCATGGCTGACCTGTGCATACCTGAAAAGCTCTCTATCACTCAATTCATACTCACTCTGAAGCACCTCAAAGGTCTTGACCGCGCCTTTCACCCAAAGGTCACCCACTATGCTTATACCGATCATATCCCAGTTCTCAAAACCTTTCGTTGTCCAGAGGCATCCCAGTCTTTCAGAAGCATACAGAGGGGTCGCTCGTGTCAATCGATCGTTCCATCCCATGGCCGAATTTGCATCCTTCCACACACGCACCACAATCTTGGTGGGTCCCGTTAGGTTCCTCCCCGCTGTCCGAGAGTAGAGCGCTCTATTGAAGTTACCGCCGGGCAACTGATGTTTATCCATCTTGAAAGCAGGATTCGGACCGGGTGCGTACATTGCGTGGTTGATTGCGGACAACTGGGAGGCCCAATAATACCTCCTGATGTCTGGGAGCGCCATGCCCCCGTCATACCAGGCGAGAATTAGCTTTGCGAGAGCGATACGTGCGCGGCCGTCCCAAACGAGCCTCCTCTGTAAACCTTCCACCTCCCGAAAGTAGCTTGCCGGAATAACGGCAAATGAGTTCTGGAGTGCGTAGAGAAACCGAGGCAGGACATCATTTTAAAGAGTGCCGCGCGACCGAGTGGCGACAACGGCAATCTACGCCACCGAACCACGTCCAATTTCAATCGTCGGAAAGGAGGAAGGAGATTGTGCTCATAGCGGGCAGCAGGGTCTAGCGATATAAAGACCCCCAAATACTTGAAGCCGGATTGAGAGATCTGAATGGGAAACCTACTTGGTAATGTGGGAAGGCCGCCCGGGATAACGTATACACATGATTTAGACCAATTAATAATCAAACCAGAGTTCTTGCCGAACGAGGTGAGAACGTCAAACAGAACGTTAAGGGATTTACGAGGGGAGGTTAGGTACAAGAGGATATCGTCGGCGTACAACGAGACTCGGTCTTCAAAGTCGGTAGATAGGGCCATTCTATCGTATCGAAGGCCATCGTGGCATCTAAGGAAGCCAAGATGGCCGGCTCCGGAAGAGACTCTGCCCTAGCGAGAACACAATGTAAGCGCCGCAAATTGAGAGCAGTGTTCCGGTGTGGAATAAAACCGGATTGATCCGGATGGATCAGGTCACAAATTACTGTAAGTAAACGATTAGCGAGGACCTTGGCGAGAATCTTGGGCTCAGCATTCAACAGAGAGATAGGCCTATATGATGCGCAACGATCATGAGGCATGCCCTCCTTGGGAATTACTACGATCGTTGCCAAACGCTGGTCACAAGGGAGGGTGCCAAGATCACATGACTCCATGAACATATCGCGAAGATATGGTGCGACTTTATCCGGGCGCAGTTTGTACAGCTCGATAGGCAAGCCGTTTGGGCCCATAGCCTTGCCCGAACGGAGAGAACAAATTGCGGTCGCAATCTCGTCTACCGAAAACGGAGCGTCCATGTACTCTCGATCCTCCTCAGAAAGGCAGGGCAGCGCAATGTCCCGCAGCAAGGAGTGGGAGTCATCCTCGTCTCTATCGGACACCTGGGAGTACACCACACGAAAATAGTCAGCAAAACACTCAACAATCTCGCCAGAGTCAGTCACACTCACACCATCCGAAGTCTGAATCACAGGGGCCACACGATTCGCTCTTTCCTTCTTATCAAGCCAAGCCAAGCAATCAATTTACCCGCCTTGTCCCCAACATCATACAGTCTACCCTGCTGTTCCCTGTACATCGTCTTGGCGGTATCCCTGACAAGGGATTTATAATCAAACTGCTTCAAACCAAGGGCGTGGAGTCTATCCTGGGTAACGCCTGATTCTAGGTCAGCCTCCAATTCCTGTATTTCCACCTCCAGACTCACAACCTCCTGATTCCTAGCTTTCTTGGTCTCGGCTATTAAAGATAGGGCCTGTCCACGAATAACAGTTTTAAAGGCTTCCCACAGGGACACAGAGGACAAAACGGACCCCTCGTTCTCCAGAAAATAGTGGTCTAGGGTCTTTATCAGACTGTTACGGGTCTTGGGATTTCGCAGATACCAAGGGTTGATAGGGGCGATGCGTTTTCTGTTTTATAATAGATTTGAACATGCCGTTGGCCACTTCGGGCTAAAAGGTATTTTTGGCCGAAAAGAAATTTCCAGTTCCCGGAATCCTTCCGCTTATGCTTATTTGCTCTGGAATGATGTCAGCAAGGCCAACATTATTTTAACAAGCATTGGCATATCCAATAGGTCTCGTCTTTGGGACCTTATACGTGTTTAGCCATGCAACAGTTGGTGTTGTTGCACCAAGGATATTGTGCTGCTTAACTAAATACTTATAAGTTCCCAAATGCGAGACCTATTGGCTATGCCAATGCTTGTTCTATAGGTTGCAAAGCTTAACCAAACTCTGACCACCGCTGAGCCCTGTGCCTGGTAACTAAAGTCTTCCGTCATTGCCTCTTTAACTGTATGCTGAGTATGAACAACGAGAACATAGTCTAATTTCTGAGGGCGGGAGGAAGGAATACCAGAGGGTAACGCGCTCCCTTACGATGCTGGGAAGCCAATGTGTGTCTCCGAATGTTACTTGGGGTTTGACTTGTAGGACCAGGTGCTATCTGAGGGTAATGCCTTCGCTCATTGAGCAGTGCCTAGGTTGTTATTTCCTAATTTAGTTTTTACCATGAACAATATCTAGTGAGAAAAAAAAAATTAGGTGGAATATCTGCTTAATGCATTGGAGCAAAATTAGTTGGTGTTAGCAAAACTAGTTGGTGTTGTCTTCCTCTTTGCATTGCTATGGTCTGCAGTCCCTAAGCGATCACATCTGCGGCAGCTATGTTGAAGGTAGGTTTTATGAAGGGTCGATCTCGACCATAACACTGCCTTCTGCTGCCGGCTTTGAAAGAGCCGATGATAGGCAAAGGGACATAAGTAGACGGTGCACTTTCCCCTCAAACATAAACCTTTTTAAGAGAGCGAGATAGACACTTACCTTTGCTCTTGGCATGCCTTGACTTACTTAAGTGTTATCCTCCTCACATTCACTCATGGTGGGAAACAGGAATGCGTGCATGCTTGTGAGTCAATAGGTGCTAGTGTTAGAAGTATCCAGCATCACATGTCCATCTCAGGGCGCATGGTATATGCATGGTTTGACCAATGCCACATTGTGTATGTTTCAATATCAGAATACCTGAGACAAGGGGTGTACTCTTTTTATCATACATGTCTGACATGAGAGAAATGGACATTGGTATAGGTCCAACTTGAATTTAGGAAATCAAAGTGCCACAGTCTGAAAATTCCAACAAATGACTGGTCTCGAGAACATTCTTCATAAATCTGCATATGATTTACCATCACAAAGTTCTTTTGTACCAAACCATGATACTAGTGCATGATACAACTCCATACAATACACATATTTTAGAAAACTGAAAGAATCTAGACAACATTAGTTACATTCACCATGTGCTTTCAGTTATACAAATTGGATGACAACTTGGAATACAGATGAGATGACATGGGCTTAATCAATCGAACAGGAGACATGACACATCACCACTTGCAAACCATAGATGAAACAGTGCACTATCTATATGGAATGACTTACTAACATGTTGCTGCTGCTCGTGAACCTCTAACTCTGTGTTATCGTCAGACCAAGCTGTTGTGACGACTCTCCTGTGGAGTGAAGCCTATGTTACATTGTATGGGCTGGAAAAATATCCCCAGCACAACCTGTGCTTTTAGACATGCTCAGCCTCAGTGACCCTCCCACACTTGTGGTACTCCCTGGCTTGATGTGTGTGTACTCCTACTGCGCTTCAGCACCTGGTGATGCCAGCTTAGATGGCATGTGCCCTTCCTTGCTCTGCTTGGTGTTGGTCCCCCACCACCCCATCCATGGCCCTCTCTTTTCCCTCACCCACATATTGGGCCTTTCTGGAACTAAAGGGACATCAGAATGGAGGACAATTGTACTCAAGTCATAGGATGACTCAAGAATAGTTTTCTGGCCTTTGACTTTTTATAACATACTGCCTGTCGCAGTTGGCGAAAAACTCAATCTCCGCTACGTAGTTCTGCACCTCACTACATAGTTCTTCCATTACATAACGAAGGCAGAAAACTCTGCTTCCGCTGCCTAGCACCAAATATTAGGATAGGCATCACCCTCCAAAATAACCACCCTTCCCTAAAAAAAAAAGAATCCCCAGTGAGCTCCCCAATCTTTGTTTCATGGGTCATAGCTCGCACCTAGATCTTATCAAACGGTGCAAGGAGGGGCTTTAGGTTGGAGATTGCCACCTAAGAGGTTGGTGAGGACCTTCGCCCTAAGACATTGTGGTACCTGGGCCCACTTTTTCTCCTCTTTCACAGACAGTCAGTCTAGTTATGTTCAGCCTTGAAAAATCTTCAAGGGCTAATATCCCAGAGTGAAGCACATATCAGCTGGTCACCACTGGTACCCTACAACATATCTGGGGCCAAACTTGTTCCTATCACAGACTTCAATAAACCATAGCATTCTGATCTATAGAATAACGAACTGAACTTATCAAATGTATCGGTTAGTTCTTAACATGAAAGCAATAAAGGTTCTCTTGTTATTCTAATCTACGAGTTAGGGGTCAAATCTCAGTAAAGCCACCATCGTCTTTTTGAATGATAAGCACACCAGTGAGCTATTCTAGACACTAAAACATCCACAGATCCCTCTTACCTCAAACAAACATGAACATAAGGAGAAACTGTGGCCCACGGCTATCCAGAATTGTTTCTAGTATTAACTTAGATCTAGAAACAAAATCTTCATTCTGAGAAACCTCAAGTCCAATATTTTCCAGGGTCTCTAACGACTGGGCATTTCCTCAACTAACCAACACCACTCAGATTAGCCCAATCTGGCACTAATCAGCACACACTTTTTCAGCACCAACAGAATCTTCTTTTGGATGCTCTGTGGTGCTTCTAGGTTGAACTGCAAACCACTAAGAAGTTGTGGTAGTTGATACAGAAAGTTTACAATCAAGTGAGGATGTCGAACACTAAACTTTGAAGGGTGATAGGGACATGGGTCAATCTATAAGTGAAAACACAAAAGTGGTGCAGTACCACCAAGGTCCCAAATTCTGCATTTTCTGTAACACTAAGGATCAGTGTGATCTGCCAATAGCCTATGGTCAAGTGAAAGATCTTTGGAACGCCAAACTTGTCCAAAAGTTCTTCTGCTGCAGGTATAGGCTGCTCCTATATTTGCATGACCAAATTGAAATTTCAGTAATCTCTATCTCCTCTTGGGTCAGTTTTTCCTTGCTTGGAACACAACAGGCTTTGCCCATTCTCTGAGTGAAAGTTCCATTAGGTGCGATCGAAGTTGTGACGTATGCCACCTTACAAATTCCAACATCACAAATTCCCACATATCTGTTGAAAATCTAGAAAGCGTATAAAACAAAAATAAATGGGTGTTAAAACAGGACTCTGCACTGCAGAGAGGCATTTCCAGCTGATGGAGGTGCCAGCTACTTACCCTTGTTGCCTGCACCATCACGATCGGTTCCCAGCCGGAAAACAAGCTGCTCCAACTGTGTTTGTCTCATGTCCCTAGGACCCAGTAGGGAATACACATACTTGTAACCTGAGTCCTTTCCAAGTTGGTTGAGATACCTACAGGCATAATTAAAACTTTCCCTGGCTCTAGTCCGAGTCACACCCCGGCTCAGCACATTTGCTATTTTTGCATTGATGCAGTCCTGGGCTTTATCTAACATCATCCTCTGTGGTCTTTTTTTTAAGTGAAAAACTGTCTCTGATGTCTTTGTCAAGCGTGTACAAAGGGCCTTATTATGAGTTTGGCAGTGCCAGAGCCGACCGCCCGCTTCCTCACTGCCAAACCCATGTTTAAACCGCCCACCAAATTAGGAGTTTTCTACTGTCTGGCAGGCTGTTCTATGAAATAGGCACTGAAACAGGAATGTCAAAATCAGAACTTGCTCGGCATGGACTCCAAGCCGTGCTGGTCCTGTAGGGCCCCTTTTGTCTCTTCACTGCCACACTTTTCATGGCAGTTGCACTGAAATGAAAAGTGTGGTGGTGAGGAAACTCATAATATGCTTGGCGGGGCTTCAGGGCCTGCCAAGCATATTGGAGCCTCAAGATTGCTGCATCACTGCCAGGGATCACAGCTCTCTGGCGGTTGTGGCAGCCCAACCACCCTAGTCGTAAGAGGGCGGTTGGGAGACCATCACTGCCGCTCCCCAGCAAGTCTTGATAAGGCCCATACCCAGGGCACGAGTCGGGGTACCACGTGGGTGTACGGCATCCCCACACTCAATGCGGTTATTTGCTAGTGCATAGATACAGAAAGGTACAGTAAAGAATAATAATAATACATAATATCCACTAAAATGGTAAAAGGATAATATATAAGATGGTATGAAAACAAAGGTTCACAGATATCTTAAATAACAATATATGTCAAAAATACACAATTAAAAAAATAAAAACATTATAGAAAATGAAAAATCAAGCATAATTATAGACAAACAATAGGAGGTCAGGGAGGCTTGATAACTTCTTGTTGTGAGGGAGCGGGTAAAGACGTTTTATTCACAGTATCATCTAGAAATTGTATGAAAGGGCCCCAAAGGTTAGAACGTTTGGTAGCAAGAGAGATAGGATGAACGAGTGCTGTATCAAGGCGATGATTGTGACATACAGCATACCACCACGCTAGAAAGGACAATTTAGAGGAATCCTTCCAGTTTTTTTATATTTGCTGGAAAGCTACAGCTATTAACAAATCAATAAGTGGTAGCTGGGATTGACTTGTTTTCCAATCTAGTGTTAAACTACCTAGGAAAATGTTTGTGGGGGAGAGGGGAATTGTGGTATGAAATATATTGTTGATTTGGTGCCATACCTGTTTCCAAAATGTAAGGAAAGCGGGTGCGCCGACTTCGCGCCGAAGTCGCACCAAAGTTAAGCCCGTCTGCGCCCGTCCGCGACAGGTCGCGCCCAGCGGCCATGCATTATGCCCATTCGACCACCTACTCCCGCATGGACCTTTTAGCCCTTCAACATTCAGGCCCCCTGGACTCTCGCGCAGTTGGTGCCGCCATAAATAGTGGCATCTTTATCTCCCCGGGCTCCTTACTGGGTTTTTGTGAGTTGAGTGCCCCGATACGATACGCCCCCTCTCCTACCAGCTTATCTAGCGTAAGGTCCACCGGGCCTCGTTCTCTTCCGGTTGTATATCTCAATACTCGCTCGCTGGTGAAGCACCAGCATGAGATATTTCAGCTGTTGGACGATGATAATGTGGATATCCTCCTACTCTCTGAAACCTGGCTCACGGAAGACTCTGTCCCGGACATTCTGGCTGCACTCCCTTCTGGTTATTATATCCTCCAGTCCAACAGGTCCGATGGGAGAGCCGGAGGAGGGGTTGCTGCTATCATTCGTTCCCTGTTTAAATTTTCTACCCTGGAAACTCTCATCATTGCTAAAACGGATTGTCTCACTCTTAAATTTTCCTCTCCTAGGTTTTCTTTTATTTGCGTCCTTGTCTACAGACCCACTGACAGCATGCCTATTTTCTCTCAACAGTTTGGCGAACTGATCTCTAGGCTTGTTATTAACTCCGCCAATATTCTGATCTTTGGGGATTAGTGGCCAACTGACCCACGGGAGAGTAATATCTCTGAAGACTTCACCGATCTCCTACTTGGTATGAATTGCAGTCAACATATCACTGTAGCTACCCATAGTAAAGGTCACATTCTTGACCAGGTGTGGACGACCAATCTTGATATCTCTCCCCCATCAGTGCTCCCTTGCCCTTTGTCCGACCACTCCTTTATATCTTTTTCTATTAACTTCACTCAGCCTGCCCTTCCTACCCCAGTCACTAATTTTACTGCTCGCAACTGGAAACATGCTAATCTCGCAGAATTCCATGTCATCTTGGCCTCTACTGTTCCTAATGATCAGGTCTCGCTGTCTGACCAGGCTCGCCTCCTCGAGCAATGGCTGGAATCCGCCAGCGACAAAGTGGCCCCGTTAAAAAATATAAAAACTAAACGTCCTCATGACGCTCAGCGCTGGTTTACAGAGCAACTAAAATCGGACAAATTGTCCCTCCGTCAAGCGGAGCGCCGATGGAGGCGCAATTACGACCACACATCCAAAAAGGCGTATATGGACCTACTAAAACAATATAAAAAATCAATTTTATTGGCCAAAACCCCCTACTTCTCCCAGAAAATCATGAACTCGGCCTCTAAGGCTAAGGACATTTTTTCCATCGTTGAGGAGCTCACCCTGCCGGATCGTGTGATGGCCCAACCCCCACCCACCCAAGCTCTTTGCGACTCTCTGAATTCGTATTTTATTGAAAAAATTGGCACCATTAAAAACAACATCCCCTCCCAGTCCTCTTCCACTCCCTCTCCTCTGCCCCCTATGAACCCCTGTCGATTCGATGTTTTCCCTCCCATTTCCTTGGCTGAGTTCACTTCCCTGTTACACCTAGTAACCTCTAGTTCCCCTAATGATTGTTGTCCCCCGCAAATTCTCAAGACACCTTCTTGGCCTGCCCTGATCTCCCCCTGTCACTTCTCAATAAATCACTTGCCACCGGCATCGTCCCAGCCTCCTTCAAAAAGGCGGTCGTGTTGCCCATATTAAAAAAGCCAGGCGCCAACCCTTCGGTCATGAGTAACTTACAAACTATTTCCCTTTTTCCCTATTTGGGGAAAATCTTAGAGACGTACGTCACCTGCTGCCTCAGTGCATTCATCGAGAGCTCTGCCTTTTTGGACAATCAGCAAGCAGGCTTCTGACCAGCGCATTCCACTGAAGCTCTTATTGTGGCTGTGATGGAAGCACTGAGGCAAGGTTCCGACAAGAACATCGCCCAAGCCCTTGTACTGTTGGACCTGTCGGCGGTGTTTGACACGGTCGATCACACCATCTTGATCGACCATGTCAATTTTATTTAAGTAGCTTATACAGCGCGCAGCTACCCCCGGAGGGGTGTCCCGGCGCTAGAAACAGAGCCTCGGGGAAGGAGGGGAGGAACAAGCTTATTGCAAGACAGGGATCATAGTCTGGAGGACAGCCAGGTTTTGAATTTAGCACGGAAGATGGGTTCAGATGGGCAGAACCTGAGATCGAGAGGGAGGGAGTTCCATAGTTTGGCAGTGATTACGCTGAATCCTCTGCCGCCCATTCTGGAGAGTCGAAAGCGAGGTGCAAACAGGATGCGTAAATTGTTAGATCTCAGTGATCTGACAGATTGAGAGATTGACACTCGCTTTTTCAGGTAGTTAGGTTCAAGGCCGTTGATAGCTCGAAAGGCAAGGGTGAGGATCTTAAATTGAATACGGCTTGCAATGGGAAGCCAGTGGAGCTCTATGCGATAGGCGGCGACCAACTGGCGGTAGGGGATATTACCGATCAGTCTGGCCGCCGCATTCTGAACGATCTGGAGCCGATCGATCAGATATTGAGGAGCGCCGGCATATAAGCTGTTGGCGTAGTCTAGGTGAGAGTTATGAGGGCCTGAGTGATAGTTCAGCGGGCGTCTAATGGAAGGTAAGGAAGGATCTTCTTAATCATGCGCAGCTTCGCGAAGCAGGCAGAGGTGACCTTGTTGACTTGTGCTTTGCAAGAGAGAGAGTCATCGAATTGGTAACCCAAGTTGCGAGCTGATTGGACAGGGGTGGGGGCCGGGTCGAGTGCTGTGGGCCACCACAGGCTGGGGGAAATAGAAGTTTTCTGGTTAAAAAACAGGACCTCTGTCCTGTCAGCATTCAGTCTTAGGTGATGGTTGGTCATCCAGTCACAGATGTTGTTCAGACATTGGCGGAAGTTGGCAATAACGCGGGCATCCAGGGTGTGGCCCTCTCCTGGATCTCCTGGATCACATCTTTCTTGCACCAGCGATCTCAAGCCGTCCACCTGTCCACTTACTCTGTCCCTCAGGGCTCTGCTTTGTCACCGTTATTGTTTAATCTTTATATGCAACCCCTCCTGGCCTCTCTTCGTCACACTCCTTTGACCATTTTCAATTATGCGGATGATTTACAACTGATTTTTCCACTTCATCCCTCCCCTTCCTCTTCTTCCAATTTTCAAACCACCATGCTGGCGATCTCTGAATGGATGCACTACAGTCAGCTCAAGCTCAACCCCAGCAAGACTGAGTTGGTGTTGACGGGCGGGCCAGCTAATCCTTGGACCTCCAGCTTCTAGCCAACATCTCTAGGGCCTCCGCCCTGCCCCGTGCACTCTGTGAAGAGTCTAGGGGTCATCATATCTAGTGACCTGTCCATGAGGCCCCAAATTAATGCAGTAACATCTTCCTGCTTCTTCCATCTTTGCAGGATCTGCAAAATTCGTACATTTCTTAACACAGAGGCACTCACTCTTGTCATCATGGCTCTGGTCACTTCGCGTATTGATTACGCTAACATCCTCTATGTTGGAATTCCTGCCTACCATCTTCATCGGTTGCAGCTGGTGCAAAACCAGGCGGCTAGACTAATCTTTCATCAGCCCAAATTCCAACATGTCTCGCCCTTAATGATGAAAAGATTACACTGGCTCCCCGTAGCCTACCGCTGCCTGTTCAAACTTGGCTGCACGGTTTTTAGGGCACTATCAGATCTAGCCCCGGCCTTTACTACATCTAGCCTTCAGCGCTATACCCCCTCTAGAGACCTTTGATCGGCTTCTCACAACCTGCTGTCGACCCCTAGGTTCAGACGCAAAAAGCATGGTAGTTCATGTTTTTCTTTTTTGGCTCCCACGATGTGGAATTCTCTTCCTATTTCCCTCAGGATCTGCCCTCGCTAAGCTTGCTTCCGTAAATTACTCAAGACTCTCCTGTTTCAATTAGCCTATTGAGTTACTGTGTTGTCCTGTTTCCCTGCAATTGTTTCGCCCGCCATGAAACCAATTGGTGATCGAGCGCGGTATAAGCATTTTTAACATAACATTTTAACATAATAAGAACTTGTGGACATGTGAAAAGCATATGATGGAGATCGGCGTCAACCTGGGAGCATGTCCAGCAAGTGTTGGGATTTGTGTTGTGTATTTTATATATATTTTAAGTACGTGAGGGTAAGAAACAATCTATTATAAATAAAGAAAAGTGTTTGTGTTGTGCTGGCAGCTCTGGGTGCTTTCCTAAGTTTCATCCAAATTCTATTCCAAAAAGAGATAGGCCAATTCATTCCCAGCTCGGCTTCCCATGAGAGTTCCACTTTTGTTTTGTCTCAGGTCATAGGGGATATCATTATACAGGAATAAATGGTGGATGCTTTGGGGTTTAAATGTAAGAGGTTATGCCATGGGAAAAGTGGGTGGGAGGGTGAGGAAGGTGAAGATTTGAGTTTAGCATAAGTATTAAGTATTGCGTTCTGCAAGATCAAAAATGTTGGTTTAAAGGAAGAAGACAAATGATAAAGAGTTTGTAATTGCGTAAATTGAATGAGTATGCCCTGATCAAAAAATTGATGAACCCAGAGTAGACCATTGTTTCTCCAAACCTTCCAATAAATAGGTTTCTACAGGAAGGCTTGATTATGGGGGTAGAGAACTTTTGTGGTTTGCGAGTAAAGGAGAGATATTCCTGAAATGAAAAGGGAACTAAAAATGAGGTATCAAGATCCACCCAAAGAGGTTTATCCTCAGATTAATTAGCGGTCCAATTTGATAGTTGTCGTAACTGAAAGGCTTTGTGATAATTAGAAAAATTAGGGAAATTGACACCGCCTTCAGATTTTGGTCTTGTTAATTTCTGTAGAGCCTTTCTTGAATTTTGAGCATTCCATAGAAAATAAGTCAGAATAGAATTAATCTTTTGAAAGAATTTAGATGGAATGGAAAGTGGAATGTTAGAAAGGGTATACAAAAATATCGGAGTCAATGTCATTTTGATTGTGTCTAGACAGCCCCACCAGGAAAGATGGAGGGGATGCCATCTTGCTACCAAGGTTTTAAGTTCGGTAGAACATGTGTCTATGTTTAAAGAGATAAATGTTTTTATAGAGGGAGAAAATCAAATGCCAAGAAATGTTATATGTTTAGGGTTCCAAGTAAAGTTGGAGATCTTAAAATCGTCCTTAAAAGTGTATTTGGTTAAAGGTAATATCTCACACTTTCCTCTGTTTAGTTTATAGCCAGATGCCAATCCATAGGCCTCCACCTCTCCCATGAAAGCAGTAAGTGAAGATTGTGGTTGGGAAAGAAAAACTAAAATGTCGTCCGCATATGCTGCCAACTTAGGGGGTCATTAGGATGGCGGACGGACCTGCGTCCATCCGCCACCCCCGAGGTAGAGGGACCGTCCGCATGGGCAGCGGCGGTCCCTCCATGCAAATTAAGATGTGACCGCCAGGGTGGCGTCACATCCCGTATCTTTAACCTTGCGGTGGGTGCTGCTTGAAGCAGCACCCGCCGCAAGGTTAAAAATGCATGTTAAAAATGCATGTATTGCATTTACATGAACAAAGCGGCAGGCACCGCGCAGTGCCTGCCGCTTTGTTCATGTAAATGCAGGGGGGTAGCATAGGTACCCCGCATGTGCACCCCCCACCCCCTGACACCCTGGGGGCCCGCAACGGGCCCCCAAACTGAAAAGACCACATGCTTTTCCACAGCAGAAAAGCCACCATGGAAAAGCATGTTTCCTGCCCCATCCTAATATGGCTGGCGGTGTCTGATAGACACCGCCACCATGTTAGAGCTTTTCCGCCACGGTCGGAAGGCGACCACGGCGGAAAAGCTGCAGACAGTTTTCCCATCCGCCAATGACCCCCCCAGCCATCCTAATCTGGCGGGGGGTCTTTGGAGGCACTGCTGCGGTGATTCCGCATCCTCCGGGACGGCGGTGGCTTCCGCCGGCCCGGGGGACGCAGAATCACCGCAATCCTAATCGGCCCCTTAATTTGTTGGGGGTCTGAGACAAAGCCTGTGAATGAGTTATTCTGGCGTATTCTTGAGAGAAAGGGTTCTAAGGCCAGATTGAAAAGAAAAGGGGATAAGGGGCATCCTTGGCGTACTCCTCGTTTAAGATTAAAGTAAGGGGAGATGAGGCCATTTGTAGATGCGCTCAGAGTAAAGTCAGGATATTAAAGAAATTATTTTCGGTCCAAATCCAAACCATTAGAGAGTGTGGAAGATAAAAGTCCAATAAACCCTATCAAAGGCCTTTTCTGCATCTAACCCAATTGCCGCCAAGGAGTCTGGATAATGTGACGATTTCGATAAAATGTAAAAAAATAAGTGTCTATTGTCTGTGATGTTGCGACCTTTGACAAAACCCGATTGTTCTTTTCCAAGCAGCATAGGAAGATGTGGTTCTCATCTTAGTGCTAGGGCTTTCGTGAAAATTGTATAATCCACGTTAACTAAGGATATAGGTCTATAATTCTTACAGTAATGTGAATCCTTATCTCCCTTTGGTATTAGGCAGATCAAGGCTTCAGAAAAAGAGCCAGTGGAATTGCGAGAAGCAATAAAGGAAGAAAGAAGACTGTGCAAGTGTGGTAATAATAGATGAACGAAATGTAAATACATTTCTACTGTGAAGCCGTCTGGGCCAGGGATCTTGTCTTTTTTTTGAGTTTTTAAAGCATTTAATAATTCTGTTTGTGTTAGTTCATCTTCCAAAGAGCCTAAATCTAATTGGGGATTAATATGTTTTTGAATCGTAGAGAAATATTGGGATATGTCTGTGTTTGAGGGTGTGTTTTCTGGTGTGTAAAGAGATTGGTAGAAATGTAAAATTTTTGGGAGTATTTCAGTATCTTTAAATTTTGATATTTGGCTGTCATCTATAATGGAATCAATATGAAGTTTCTGTTGTTTGATCTTTAGATAATTGGCCAGAAGTTTGCCTGATTTGTTTTGGCCTCCATAATATTTCGCGGAGGATTTCAGAAAAAATAGGGAGGCCTGTTTGGTAGTGAACTCTTTAAAAATTATTTTTGCATTGATGAGGTCTTTAAGGGAATCCTTTGACTTGGAGGTGTGAAAGGAGTGCTCAAGTTTTTTAATTTTAGCAAGAAGTGTATTATGTAATATGCGAGATACTTTACGTTTATTTGTCACGAATCTAATGATGAAATTCCGAGTGGTGGCCTTAAAGGCATCCCAAACTGTATGAAAGGAAACATCATTCGTTAAATTAATGTGAAAAAATTCTTGAGCGAAAGAGGTAAAAGATTAATTGAAATTAGGGTCAAGTAGTAAGGAGTTATTGAAACGCAATTTTTTTTGTAATCTGGATTGATTTAAAAAGTCTAATTGAATTGAAACAGGTGCGTGATCCGAGATGAGTATAGGGCCTATGTCAGCAGAACGTAAGGATTGGGAGATGTTGCGAGAAATAAAAATATGGTCAATTCAAATTAGTGTTTGATGTGGAGGGGAAAAAAATGAGTATTCTCGTGTGGATGGGTTGCATAGACGCCATGAGTCTAATAAGTTTCTTTGTTGAATAGTTCGTGTGAAAACCTTGTGTGACGTATTTGGGATGAAGGGGGATTTAGAATCCCTGTCAATAAAATGGTCCATCACTTGGTTACTCTCTCCTGCAAGAATAACGTTTTCTGATGGGTATTTGAGCAATAATTGAGATATATGAGACCAAAACATGGCATCACCGCTAGTAGGGGAATAAATGTTAAGTAAAGACAAAGGGGTCTTCCCCAGCAAGAGGTTAGTGAGGATCCCCCTACCCTCTGTGTTGGCTTCTTGAGATACAAGCTTGGCATTCAGTGTTTTGTGACAAAGAGTTATAACCCCATTCCTCTTGCCATCTCCTGGTGAGAAAAAGATTTCACCAACCCAATTTCTTTTGAGTTTTAGTGATTCGACTTCAGTGAGGTGTGATTCTTGCAGTAACGCAATATTGACATCTAATTTGGAGAGGTGAGATAAGATCCTCTGTCTCTTATGGGGGAGTTCAAGCCTTTGACATTCCATGTAGCAATTTTCAAAAGCATGTGTGAGATGAAAATAATACAAAAAGAAGGAGTACCACCATATGGTGGTACTCCTTCTTTTTTGTTATATAGTTACCTATTTCAGGGGATCAGGAGTACTCTTCCATCCACCGAGGTGGATAAAAATCCCTTTACTCGTATTCGAGTGTTTGCACCTCAAGTTACTGCGATGTTCAACCATTCTTGTGTTAACCTTTCTGGTTGTCATTCCTATGTAGTGCAAATTGCACACACATGTGATCATGTAGACGACCCCTGATGTGTTGCAGTTTGAGAAGTTTTTCAAATCCCATATGAGGCCTGTGTTACAAATCACCTGTTTGGTGGTTTCAGTCAGGTGGCACACACTGCAGTTGGAACACGGATGGTGTCCCGCTGGCAAAGGGTGTAAACGTCGAATAGGGCCTTCCATAGTTCTTAGTAACACTCGAATACGAAAATGACAACACACTTCTTGGAAAAGGCACACACACCCAATGATATGCGTTGGGTAGTGCTGGAAACCCACCGACCCCATGCTGACATGGAGAAGAAACTACTGGAAAAGGAGCAACGTTGGGTGTTCAAACTTCGTTCGCATATTGTGGGACTGAATGATGATATTCCCTGGGGACAGTTTACATAAATGATAAACATGAACAACATTAAACCAGACCCGTAATGTGTAAAACTCACGAAGTTTCACGAAAATAAATATTACCATCTACTCTACCTATCTGTGCGATCCCTGAGGAAATATCAAAGCTTTCTCTTACCAGCTATAGTTAATTACTAGATGGATGTGAGACCTTACATCTAACACGGAGGGTAGTATTGGTGAGCCCGGTATGTCACATTAATTCTGAATAAATTACCAACCTGTTTCGAATTTTCAACCAGGCCAACCAAAACCCTGATAATAAACCAAATGCCATGTATAACACCCTAAATTATTCTCGAGGTGTGTTTATGCCTAAATAGTCACACTTGACACCTTTTAAAAACAAAGAACGAAGATCGGTACCCCTAAGATGGCCGCCACGTAGGCGGGAAACGGGTATGGAACTACACGCTCTAGCTCGCGTAAGGGCGTTCCCACGCCAGCGCTAACAAACCGCGAACGGCATCACCATATAAACACCACGGAACCCCCAGTCCGATAACATCCGGACCGGAGGGAGACAAAGTAGGTGCCTGAATGCAGGAGGTAACCAGAGCACAAGTAAGTGAAAACAGGGCACCAAGGACTGCCGATGTGGTAACGGAACATCGCCAAGAAAACGTGCAGTGCTGGGTGACTTAACAACTCTATTTCTCTCCCATTAGAGTTGCTAGGATACCGATACCCCTCCGACTCCATGGGGCCCAGTTAGGTCTCGTGAAAAGTATGTATGATTGTGTATGACTGATGAATGCTTGGGTGTGACACTGTGAAAGGTGTTTTTAAATCACTTTCAAAAATGCACGAAATGAATCACGTTTTTGTGCATGAAAACAAGCACGGCCAATGAGTCCGCTTTAGAATCACAGAAAACCATCACTTTTTTCTGCAAAAAACTGTGTGTGATAACAAATGGGGCTAATCACCCCGTGACTTTTAAAGTTGTTTCTATCTTTCAGGAACCACGTGTTTGTTTGGAACAAAATACGTAGGTATAAATGCATGCACTTAGCAAAGTTTGCTGCAGTTGAAAGCCTTTTTTGTAAATATCTCAGTGAAAGAGTTAAGGAGTGGCGAACACAGGGCTGGTCCCTGTGTAGTCCCGAAGAAGTGCTTGGGGTATGCACGAAACATGTCGACTTAGGAGTTGATAGGTACATCTGGACACATTAAGTTTAGGGCAGCCTATCTCCCTACCCCGTTTTTAATATTACCACCTAGAGGTCAGAATAAAGTTTATTAAAAACCTACTGGGCAGGTATTTTTAACCCACATCACATAGTCCACTCCCCACCATTACACATGCACCACACATAGTCCATTTAAGTGCTCCTACGTAACCTCGCAAGTCGTAGCACGCCCCAGCCCGTAGAGGACTGGGATGGCCCCAATGATGAAGCATGTCACCGTGGGGCAACCCCGGTGAGTGAGGGGACACCTAAAAAAGGAACAATTTTTCCTTTTTATACATTATACACAATTCCAACAGTCAACCCCAGTGAGTGTTGGCTGTATTATTTATTCTAGCAAGGCTCTCAGGTATCTGGAAACAGAAACCTTTTTGTTTTTGACTTAAATTATTGGAGGGCGAGCCTAGCTAACAACCCTCTAACTCCCTTCCCCATTTCTTGTAAATAATCTCCTCAGCAAGGAGACTGATGTTGTGGTTAAAATGAATTCAGAATTCCCTTTAAACCTTAACCTTGACACAGAGAAGGCCACTTACCTGCCGCCAGCCACCGCCAAAGCACGCCGCCACCGCCAAGAGTCACCTACTGCCAGACTGCACTCGCCGCCGCTCCGGGACCACAAATCCCGGCAGCCTACGCGGCAGCGCGCCGTGTGACAGCGCGAGGGCGCCAGGAGGCGCAGAAAAGCGCCACAGGAACCGGCAGAGCGGGGGGAGACACAGAGAAGGCCACTTACCTGCCGCCAGCCACCGCCAAAGCACGCCGCCACCGCCAAGAGTCACCTACTGCCAGACTGCACGCGCCGCCGCTCCGGGACCACAAATCCCGGCAGCCTACGCGGCGGCGCGCCGTGTGACAGCGCGAGGGCGCCAGGAGGCGCAGAAAAGCGCCACAGGAACCCGCTACGCGGGACGCCCGGGGCTAAGCCCGGGCAAAGGGGGGGCCCTCTACGGCCCTCATCGGCATGAGTAGGCCAGGCTAGGCCACCCCCCTAAAAATACTTCATTGTGCACCAGGGATTTACTTTCATGACAGCCTATTGTGAGTAGGTGGTGTTTTTGACGCTGGTTGACCACCTCCTGAGCCCTAGTTATCCAGACGGGGGTCGGAAAGCAGGCTGAACAGCTATTATCGAATCGCCCAGGAGCCCGGGAAAAGGAGGGGGCCTACGTGGAAAAGTTAATAGCAGTCAAACACAGCGACGATTCTGGAAAGGAGTCAGCTGGACATCTGCACAAGTTATTGAAGTAAGACTTTTGTTTTAACCTTAAGAATTATACTTTGATATCTCATCGAGCTGTGGGTGTAAGACTATCACACACCCTTGTATAATTATGCGTAAAAGAAATCATCACATGGCATCCGAAACACCAAAGAACACCATGGAAAACTACCTTGTCCAAGTGGTCAGCAAAATAAACAGCGAACGCAGACAATCGTTAGGTCTGTCCCAATCACCCATTCTCCCTCCCATGAGCCCACCCACCTCCTCGCAAACTAATGAGTCTTTGTTATTAGACTCTAACAACGATCCCCATGCAATAGTTTCCCCAGTAACTGTCAATATTGATGCCAGCACAGTGAATGTGGGGGACACTGAGCAACATGTGGATATTGACTCAGATGCACAGGTTGTCATTGAGGTTGAAGGAAATGATGAAAAAGAAGACGTGGAGGACGAACCACCGGCAAAACAGACCTCAAGGGCAGTCAGAGCCTGTCGCAGATTGCAAAGTAAACGTGGGGGGGCACGTTCAGGAAAAAATAAGGTCACGTCACCGCCAAAGTCAAAAAGTACCTGCCAGAATAATGAGGAAAACAATCTGAGGGGCACATTGGACGAGGACTTAATGTCTAGAATAGCGGAGCTGTTAGAAATAAAAATTCAGACAATTATTAAGCCACTTATCAGTAAGATTGATAAACTTTCTGCAGAGATAAAGAAACTTGGAAGTACACAAAATGTCTTAGCAGATGCAATAGGTAATGCTTTAAGTAATGTCAATAAAGGTCGTGATTCCCCAAAGGAAGATAATGAATCCAGGGTAACATCAGATGCTACCCCACCAGGAGCAATTCCTTTAGAATGCCCACAAACTGGCCATATTACCAACGATTTGCCAACAGAAGCCCCAACTGTCCATTTAATTGATCCACCACATGTTACAGTGCCCTCTAGTTTTGAAGAAAATCCTATACAATTTGTAGTCGAAGCAGCACCGCTGGTGCTAGTGCTAGCCAATACACCAACCCTATCACCGGACCAAACTGAGTCAGCCTCGTCACTAAAAAGCAAGGCACTATACTGGCTGTCAAATAACATGCGGATAGCACAGGGGGGCGAACAGCGGCTAGCTGACGAAATTAAAACGGCAAGGAGGGTTGGATGGATAGGAAATAAGCAAAAAAATGGAAGGGCGACTGTGTGATATTAAACTTCTTAACCCCAGCTGCTCTTCCCGATATTCTATCAAATATCCTTCCACCACAAAAAAGAAGTAGTTCTATAATCCCTCTTACATTATAATTTTTCTATAATGAATCACAAAAGGCCAACAATCAAAAGCCCCGGAAGCCAGCTTGGTCAGCGAGAGATAATGGTTGGGGTGGGGGACTATCAGCATTTGACACAAACTACGCTCCCAAAAATAGGGCAGGCCCATGGCTAGCAAACCAACACAATACTCCTCGCCACACTACCTCAGGGCAAAACCGGAACCAAATGGGCAGACGAGGGCTCGGTATATTAGCTAATAACTGTGGGCCCTTAGGTAATGTTAATTACAATGGAGGATGGCCAGGCATGCAGCAGAATGTATTGTATCCTAATACCCCAGCACCTACAGGCAATGTTGACTATAATGGAGGATGGCTGGGTTCTCACCAGAATCCACCCTTTTCTATTACCCCTGCACCTAGATGGAATGCCCCTGTAAATGGTTGGGGCTTTGGGGCCCCATCCTACAACTGGGGAGTCAGCACCTCAAATAGGTTTGAAGCTTTAGCTGGCTTAGCTGATTGCGACTGACTTGATGGAGGGGCCTCGACAATGTCATGCAGTACAAATCACATATATCCTAGGCTGCATCTTGAAGTCGAACCAAAGCAGACTGCACCTGTTAAAATTTCACAACAGCCATTGCATTTTGCTGATATAATAGCACAACAACCGCATTTAGATACAACTGGGGCAACTGCTCCATGCCAGGTAGTAGAGAAACTAGGTGTTTTAGGAAGTACAAAAATTATCTGCTGGAACATTGCGGGTCTGAAAAAAAATCTTTCAGATCCGTCCTGGCATGATTATCTGGCTAGTGGGGATTTAATTATGTTCCAGGAGACCTGGGGGCTTGAAAACTACTTTAAGGTTGACTATAGATCTTTTTTCATACCCGCAGTAAATACAAATGGGGGGAGACCCTCTGGCGGATTAACAATTTGGTGAAAATCACAGGAGGCCTGTCCTTTAAGCAAATTGATACAAATAACCCCGACCTTTTATTACTTGAGCTAAAAAATACTAAGGGTTGTAGCATTTACGTGATCAATATCTATAGTAGACCACATCGATCATGTAAAGAATCAACAGTTGTAACCCACCTGAGTAATCTTGTGGCGGGGTTTGATCAAAATGCACAAATGATTATAGGTGGTGATTTTAACAGAGGTTTTGAACCCATAATAGGCCTAGAAGACATCTATAAGGACGAGGACAGTGCCAACAATATTCCCTTAGTAGATACGAACTACAAAGCACCTTGCACAGTGAGCGCCTTACAACTACTGAACTTGACATTAGAATCAGGCTTACGTGCATGCAATGGGCGGTTGCCATCAGACTGCCCCAGTAGACCAACATTCACCAGAGGGACACACTCCAGCCACCTAGATTATCTACTAGTTTCCCTGAACTTGTGGCCCATGACCATCGACCTAATGGTGGATGATCGCACGGAAAGTGACCACTATCCTCTGATCTTATCTGTCCAAACTCAGATTTTTAAAACCCTTGACAAAAGTGCTAATAGCACAGTGTCCTTGCCACAGGATCCCCTAGTGGCAAACAACCGTAGATCCCTGAAGTGGCCAGTGGTATTAGACAACTCAAAAATCATTAGTCAAATCTATAATGTATTTGTGAGGCATATGTCTTTTCTCTTAGGTAACAGTACTGTCATTCACAACCCTAGTCTGATAGAATCCCATGAACATTTAATCAACCAACTTGGCGGGATCCTGACCAGGGCGGTAAAAAGATCACATAACGCCCAAAAGAGTAAACAAACTGGGATCACCTGGTATAACCAGGATTGCAGGAAAGCCAAGACAGACCTAATTACAGCGGTCAGGGGGGGTTCAGCGGATATTGTGAGAACTAAGAGAGCCCAGTACAAAAGTATTTTATTAAAGGCCAAGAGAGAGTGGGACGAAAGGGTTTGGTCCGATTTGCTGGACGCATGTAAGTGCAAAGATCAGACCTCCTTCTGGAGCCTCATTGCTAGAGGCACCAGGGGGGCGACAGAATGCAAAGATAAATTTTTAGAGGAAAAAACATGGGTCGAGCATTTTACTTTGTTATATTCTTGTGAAAGTTCAGGTGAGAGTGGAGGTTGGGATAGTTTGCAGGCTCCCTTGGCTGCGCATGACGCACACCTCGTTTTTTCTCTAACAGAAACAATTTTAGCAATCAAGGCAGTCAAGCCAGGGAAAGCGCCAGGCCCTGACAAAATACCAGGTGATCTTTGGAAACATGAAAATTACATCTGGGCTCCTTATATCAATTTATTATCTAATGATATTGCCCGAGGAGCTCCTATTCCGGAAACCTGGAAGGGGGCAGAGATTGTAACTCTGTTCAAGAAGGGTGATAGGTCAAATCCTTCACACTATCGGCCTATCAGCCTAATTGACGTGTTGCAAAAATTTTTTGCACGACAGGTTCTTGGTCGGCTCACCTCTTGGATTGAAGAGCACTCTATCTACACAAAATACCAGGCAGGTTTTAGATGCAAGATAAGCACTGTAGACCAGGTTTTTAGATTTTTATGTTTAGTCTGGAAATATACGATTATAAGGAGTTCCCATATATACGTGGCCTTTGTTGATTTGAAGGCAGCTTTTGATATGGTTCCAAGGGCAGCACTATGGAAGACACTAAACAGAATGGGTGTCCCTGGAAATATCCTTCAAATTTTAATCAGACTCCACGAGAATAATTACGCACGAGTCAGATGGGGACCGAATGGAGAAGTTAGCGAGAAAATAAAAATAGCAAAAGGGGTAAGGCAAGGGTGCGTAATGGCACCTACCTTATTCTCTTTATACGTTAATGACATCCCCGATACTCTTTTGGGCTGCGAGCATGACTCTCCCAAACTGAGCGGGCAAGCCGTTCCGGCATTATTGTTTGCAGACGACACAATCTTAATCTCTCAGACACCCAGGGGGCTCCAAAACCTTTTAAATACATTTAGTCTGTATTGCCATGACAAGGAACTAGAAATTAACTCCTCAAAAACAAAAGTTATGACAATCAACCCCCATAAAGGTTTTAACAAGGTTTTTAAGATAAACAATGAACCTATTGAAGAAGTTCCCAATTTTAAATACCTGGGTATTATTTTAGACTGTGATGTTACATGGAAAACACAATTGGAGAATTCAAAACTAAGGCTGACTCAAAACCAGGGCCCGATCTTAAAGAAGCACAAGAATAGCCACTTCAAAGCAGTCTCACCAGCTATTGAATTATTTAAATATAAAGTGCAATCATCTTCACTTTATGGTGCGGACTTTTGGGCCTATGCTTTAAAGGATACTTTCCGAGTGAGGGAAAACTCCTTCATTAGGCAACTTTTAGGGATACCTGGGTCAACACCACTGACACCCGTACTATGGGACCTTAACTTCAGACGTACTGACGACTATGCTTCTCTTCGTCCGCTGCTCTATTGGGTCCGCTTATGGTCCACTGAAGAGCTGGCTGAATATAGAGAAGCATTGAAAGAGATATTGGCTATAAAGAACACCACGCATTTGCCATGGTTAGAGTACGTCAAAAAATGGTTTGAAAAACTAGGGTTAAGTGACTTTTGGTTTGACCCTGATTCTCTTACAAACAGCTCAAAAAAGATCTTGAAGCAAAGGTACTGGGACTATATTAGAGATTCAGCTCTTTCGAATCCCAGAACAGGGACTCTAACTTCGAAATTTTTCGAAACCAAAATGAATATGCAACTAGAGCCCCTTATGGATGAAATTCACCCTCCATTGGCTAAAAGCCTATATTTAAAGTTCCGGTATAGTATCTTGCAATTAAAAGAAAGAACAACTAGATGGAACTGTAATAAGGGGCTGACCGGGGCCGCTGGCTCTGACATATGTGAGTTCTGTGAGATGGGGATGAAAGAGGATGAGTCTCATGTTTTATTCATATGCCCAGCATACCTTAAAGCAAGGAAAAAATGGCTTAAGCCAATCTGTAATAGGTTAGGCCTTAGACAAATTAAGGTTGGACTCAGAATATTCAAAGGAGACACTGCGCAACCGATTGTGTTTAGCCTAAGTCGTTTTCTCCTATGTGTAGCCTTGATCAGGAGGAAAAAAAATCAAACAATCTAATGTAATAGGCCATTTTACCATGTTATTGATTCATTCATTAGTTGCTACAGTGCTGCCTGCTCTACCGCTATGGTATACCATTTTTAACAAAAACAGACATCTAATTTATTATTTTATTACTATGTATATTTATTTAGAGTTCTCCTTAGAAGAGGGACCGATCAAGATCTAGTCAACCCCAATGTAGATGTTTTGGAAAATGTATTGAATTTTGCGTATTTTGTACAAATGAGATGTGATGATATTTTTACCCACTGCTGTTATTTTACTATGTATTGTAATATGATGTATTATGATTTTAATGTATTGTATCTTACAAGGTTTTTTAAACCGAATAAAGATTGAAATGAAATGAAATGAACTCCATCCTTCACTGGGTTAGTTTCCTGTCAACATACTTCATTGAGAGCCTATGAAGAAACATCATTGTGTAAGAAAAGGAAATTCCCTCGCGCTGACAGCTTTAAATTAACTGCATCTGTTGAGCTGGTTCAGTCTTATGTTGCCGGTGAGAGAAAGTAATAATTAGAAGCGAATACGCGCCTCACGGTGCAAGCCAGTTTCCCCAGTGTGTGAGAAGCTTTGAGGTGACGATTACGGGAGCAGTAGCTGAGGGCGTGATGAATGAGAATAAGGCTATTCCTGTCAGAATAGATTTTAAAAAACGTATCTCCTTGTAGCATCGATGTCCGGTCACCAGTTCTTCATTTCTCAGTGATTTACGACCTGGATGGCGCAGAAAAAATCCCTTAGACTGCCTCGTTACCTCAGGCGAGTCACGGGAGAGCCACCATCTTCCTCGGGCACTGACCACGCCCGCACATGTGCCTCGTGTTTTTATCTCTTGTGGAATCCATGAACGAGTCGGGGGTACACACAAGTGGACGGCGTCCCCCAACTAGTTTTACAGGGTGGACGCCGTCCACCATGCTAATCAAAACGTCCACCCTGCTCATCAATCTCGTGTTAAGAGCGCACCAAACAAGCATTTCCAGGTGATTCCATCTGCATCCGGAAATTTCTCGGACTGCTGATCACCCTCCATCTCCACTCCTGTCTTGATGTTTCTTCATATCCCTGCTGTTCAAACCCCAGCCCCACCTCCCTCACCTTTGCCTCTCTCGATTCCCCATCAACTCCCTCTCACCACTGTACTTCCGCTCTCCCAATGTGCCTCAGGACTTGTTTTGGGCTGATTCTTGATGAGTGGAGTGAAGAGGATGGAGGAAAAGATGTTTACATTGACTAAGAGAGAGCGATAGTAGTAGAGGGGGTGAGTGACTCTAAGCAGAAAATATTATGTGAGGTGGAGTGTAAGGGGGCGACTGATTGACCTTTTGAACGAAAAGGTAATGGAGTTCCAGCGTGTGTCTGACAGAGGGCATCACAGAGCTGGACCAAGCAAGAGATTTAGTTAGTGGGAGAGTCAGTCACTCAAAGGGTGTTTTGCAGGTGCTCCGCCCCTTCAATCATTGGCCTCTCCGTTGAGACTGCAGGCCTGTGATGTCACTTCCTGTTATGTGATGTCACGCGCCGAGATGTCACGTGCCGTATTGTCACTTCCTGTAATACTACCTAACTCGGAGAGTCCCCCCACTTCTTTTTTTAGGACTTATGCCCTGCCCATACTCATCACAGCTTTTACCATAAAAAACCCAAGAGCTGTCCTAGCACTTCCCTGCATGTGTCCTGTTGCAGCCTGGAGAGAGGGTATCTCTCTCCAAGGAGCCTTTCTCTGTTCTCTTATTAAAACATCACATTCCTTACAGCTTCCGGAGACAAACACCCCTTCAACTCTGCCTTGTCTGTAGCGCATCCACTGATGAAGAAACCAGTCAGCCCATAACTGTTTCACAGACAATGTCATAAATTAGCACTTCCAATTCTCACTTAACATAATTTGGCTCCTATTGTCAAGGTGTAATATTCCAGTTGCTGCTATGAAATAAATAAGAAAGACCCTGAAAAATTGGCCATAATCTATTTGACCTCATATATTAGAACATGCTGAAAATAAAAGTAAAGTATCAATAGTTAATTCAACAAAGATGCACCACTAAAAATGATTATTTCACTACGGCTTGCGAGTTGGAAAAGTGCTGGATTTACTATAGATGCCGAATGCATAACTTATGTTAACACAAATATTATAGGTTGCACCTTTATAAATATCTTTTTTTCCTGCATATCTTTCTATTCTTTCTGAACAGTATTTCCTCAAAGTGTGTGTTTATCATGCCTTAAAGAGCGAAATGAGCATATGCTTTCCGCTTTTTCTAAAAGTATGTCGGTGATTCCCCCCGAGTTTCCGCTTCTGCAAATATTCCCATAGAGTGGAAGGGACCAACGTTGGGCTGCATGGGCAAACTCCACGATGACAGGTATTCTGGACAAGCACTTACTATAAGAAAAATCGGATTTTGATTCTCTGTGTGTAAAGGAATCCTGCATGAATATATAATATTCTGCAATGTATCCCGCTCTTGTATATCAACTAAAGTCACCGCGACCGCCTATCATTACCAGAAGAGGAGAAAACATGCATTTAGGACACACCTGCAAATATCCAAGCAGTCTATTGTTGAAGACCTATTGTGAACGATACAATGGAATAGAGTGGACTTTGGAGAAGTCCCATACTCCCGGTTGGATGGCTTTCTTGTCTATTTCATTTTCTGGTTCGATTTGACGGATTCCTTTCTTTTTCTTAAGCGTGTCCCACCCAGGAAGGTTTTGGCTTTTGATTGCATGCCTTATATCCAGTGGCATAACAATAGTGGGGGCCCCTCCATGTACTTTGCAGGGGGGTCCTCAAGTTTCGTTTACGCCATTGCTTACACCCTTCCACTGCTGATGTCAGACATTGCATGGCAGTGCAGCTGATGGACTATTTTATCTCCATCTCTCATCATTCCCAATGCTAAACTGTGCAAGCAGTGTTAGTGTGACCTGAGGAGAGGGGACGTCATCACCACAGCTCGACTCTTGGTACAGGAGGAGGAGGAAACGTCCAAAAATCCGCATCTGCTCCTAGGGTGATGCTGCCGGATCCGGATTGCCTACACGCGAGAAACAAATTTCGTTTTCCGCCTGAACTCTTTGTGAATTTCTCCTGGTATGGGGACCTGTGAAATTCTGTTTGAAATTGACATCCTGCCACGCCTGCATGATAATACATGCAAAGAACATATGACATGGCCCTCTTTATAGACGTCAGTTCATGTGTGCTGAATAGGGAGATCTCGAGCTGCCATTGCCCTTACGTACACTAAGACAACATTACCTGTGAGGGCGGGGAAGCTTATGGTACGTTCCCAACCCTCTGCCATCACAGTGCTCTTCTGCGCCTCCCTCTCTTGTCTCGCATTCCTACGGACGCCTCTCCTCCTCGTTGCCACACCTGCGCAGCTCTTGCTCCACCTGTTTGTCCCTTTAATCCGTAGCCCTTCTCACCCAGTCTGTGTTTCCTCCATCCATCTAGTGCTAAAGCCTATTTCACTTGCTCCGGTCTCTGCTGCCCTCCTGTGACTAGAGAGTGTAAGGCTGAGTTCACAATGCCGAGATTTGAAACTGTTGCACGCAGATCACACACAGGTCTCAGCTGTCATAGGAGCAGCTCACTGAGCTATCTTACTGATGATCAAAGTTGATCACACTAGGGGACGTATTTACAAGCAAATGACCGAGGTGCCGCAAGCAATTTTGCTGCGCCAAGCTGCTTCATTTTCTAAGTATAGGAATGCTCCGGATTACAACAATGCAGTGCATTCCTGTACTCACCCCTTCGCGTGTGCAAAAAAAGCAGCCTAGCGCCAACACAGATAACCTAGCCTCATGGTGCAATGGTGCCTGCGTTGCAGGCATGATTGTTGTGCAGGAAGGCAAACCTTCCTGAACAAAAACAATCATCAATGGCATTTTACTCCTTCCAGGAGTGCTGCATAGCACACATAGAAAGAGTGAAAAAGGAGGAGAAATTAAAGTATTTCTCCTTGTTGTACCACTCTTACACCTCCTGTATGGAAGCGTACCTTTTTGGCAGTGCTTCAGATTTACAGAGCCTTTGAAATCTGGGGCAGTGTCGAAAAGCAACAGTTGTTGCGTGGGAACGCCCACAGCAACACCCATTGCATGTGCCTTTGACAAAGTAAACTGAATCGAGGAGGACCATATTTACAAGGCGTTGTTAAGCCATGCAAAGTGGCTTAGCGCCGCCTTGTAAATAGACAGCATGGCACAACGCCTCCGGAGCGTCAGAAAAAGTGAAGCTCCCGTGGCGCAATGCCCGTGTAAATATGCCCCTAGATATTTCCATGTTCCATGTCAGTACTGGATGAATGGGGCATTCCGCAAAACTGCTGTAAGCAATACACATGCTAACTACAGGAACGTGGCTACAAGTGAAATCTGGGGGTATATTGACTAAGTTTAAGTGCAAAGGGACGCAAATCAATGCAAAATATTTTTTTATTCATTCACTCTCCAGCACTAAACTTGTTTAGCGCTGAGAATTCACTTGAAAGTAGCGCAAAGCACAATGCTGCTTTGCATTGCTTAGTGCCAAGGAGGCGCACCATGGGGGGCATTGGAGTTCACATGGAACCACCGAAGATTTCTGACGCTAAGCTGTATTTACTTGAAAAAACAGACAAGATTTAGCATCAGAAAATGGTGCACACTTCAACCGGCGTTATCACTGAGATATACTTTAATTTCTTTTCCGACTTTGCTGCGCTGTACAGCACACATGCAAGTTGGGAGAAGTTTTAAGGTTAGTCTAAGCTTAGTATTTTGTACTGGAAGGATATCCTTCCAGTACAAAACCTATGCTAGTCTAAAATCGACACCCTTGCACTATGGTGCAAATGTTTGAACGTGGCACACACAGCACATTTCTGTGCGGCACTAGGAAAGGGGAGAAGAGTGCCATTTTTCTGTAAATATGACACTCTCCTGCTCTCTCCTTTTCAGGCAGTCAGCTCAGCATTTGTGGCTGCTGCTGTGCGTGATCGATGAGTAAAGCTGGGCCTGGGTGACTGTAGTTAGGTGTAAAGGACAGGAGCAGCTCCTCTGCTATGGCGAAGGAGCGTCACCCCCCTGCCAGCACCCTCAAAAATGTGAAAATAAAACGATAATAAAACAGGTTTTATTATGCACTGTCTTCACTGCACATGTGTTTGGCCAGACGTCTCAGGCCGGCCTGACCCACATGCACAGGGAAGCTCTATCTAATCCCAGCTGCATTGCTGCATTGCTGGGTTAGAGAGGGCATGCTCAGGCTCCCAGTCCGTCTGAGAGCGCAAATCATTGGTGTTCAAGCCAATCCGAAAGCTACTCTCATTCATGAGACCAGCTTCAGGATTGGCCGCAGTGCATACTGGGAGCCTGTGCATGCCTGCAGCGTAGAGGACCAGAAGAGCGCGATGCAATGCTGAAGGGCGGGGCAGCAGGCAAGTTCTCTTTTATTTTTGTGTTTCTCTCCCTCGTCCCTCAACCCCTGAACCCCTGCCCCTCCTCCTTTCCCTGGCATGAGCCACTCCAGTTAAAAGAAAATCTACACATTCTCTGACATAAAGAAGGGTGCGTATAGGCGCCCCCTCATTTTCAAATTGTTTGTTGCTGATCTTATAAAGAAATTGTATCACGTAAATATGCAACTACCCAAGCTGCAGAGTAAGCGTATTTCTAATCTTTTATATGTGGATGACTTATTACTAATGATTAAGACCAGGATAGGCCATGAAAGATTATTAAATAAACTGTATGTTTTTACTTCTACAAACAGGCTGGACATCAACTTCATGAAAGCCAAAGTGTTGAAAATAGGTAAGAGGATTAAAAACACAGGTGTTTGGAGCATAAATGGGAAGCTTCTTGCAGATGAAATAACATACGCATATATTGGGGTTACCATCAATAACAGGGGCTCCTTCTATCATCACAAGGTAAAGATTAAGGCCATAGTCGGGTCACTCAATTTTGCCTTTGTAACTCTGTCAAAATCATTAAGGGCCCAGCACTCAACCCCCTACTTTAAATCCTCAATGTGAAACTGACTCCCACATTAACATATTGTACTGAAATAATAAGAGGGAGGGACTTGGATCTTCTAGATTGATTAATAGCCAAAATTTATGGCTCTACCTTTTAATTACTAACAGTTTCTTCCCAAGCTCACATGCTTTTGGAATTTTGGAAAGTAGAGTGTGGCCAGACAAAGAACATTCCTCAAAGCATAACATATTTTGGGGAATGTGGTACTGGGCACTATGGATAACCTAATCTGTCAAGAACTAAGGGGCAGATTTACAATAACTGGCGCATCCCTAGGGATGCGCCAGTTATTGTGCAGCACAGCTCCGCCACCCATGGTGCTCCGCATTTACAATGCGGCACACCATGGGGCAAAAACGGCACAGATGCGTGACGCATCTGTGCCATAAAGGCGGCGCATTGCTGGAGTTGCGTCGCAAGCGCGACGCAGCTCCAGCAATGCTCTGGGGGGCCCTATCTGTCCAATGCTGCGTCAAGCCTTACGCCTGCTTCAAGCAGGCGGAGGGTTTTGATGCAGCATTGGCCTAAAAGTGCCTGCGTGAAATCTTGTAGATTTCACGCAGGCACTTTTGCGAGGCGCGCCTGCCCCGGAACGCCCACCCTGCGCCGGAACGCCCACATGTGGCGCAGGGCTTTACAACGTGACGCATCTGCCTAGATGCGTCACGTTGTACATGGGTCGCAGGGATGCGCCACGTTTACACCACCGTTGCGTGACGCAACAGCGGCTTAAACGTGTCGCAAGTCCAAGATAAATCTGCCCCTAAGAGCCCATCAGAATGGTTCCAAGTACGGGGACTACATGGATTCATCCTTTTCCTTACTGCAGGAATGAGGCTTATTTACCGTGCCTTGCTCAGGAAAGGAATTCAAAAGACTCTTAGATTCAACGGTTACGATTTCTAGAGGAGGGGGGCGTGGCCATCCACGGCAAGTTGGAGGAGCTGATTTAGCATTGCTCCATGGAAGAGACCAGTAATCCTGCCCTGTCTGGATGTTTGTCCAAGTCCAGCATCCAGCTGAGTGTGGCAGAGTATTGTGGATTTTCCAGACTCGTTGACGCAGGTTAGGGGCCCACCTCCAGTGGATAGAGGAGGTACGAGAAGGGAAACAAGATGGGCCAGGCTCTGGCCTGGCATCAGCCCGCGCAGCCTGAACTGGTGGCGGGTGCAGCGGGGCTGGAGGCCATCACCCCCCTCCCTGTGTTTCTCTCCCCATCCTGTTCATGTCTGGAGTAGCACTGGAGCGGGGATAGGGGCGGTGCGGGGTGGCACAGTGCTCCCCCATGCACTGCCTAGACAAGTAGGCAAAGGACTGGGAAAGATAAGAAGCTACATGGGCCACGAGAGACTGTCCCCAACAGAGTTACCGTTCCTTCATCACACACTGGGACTGCTTGCATCACACCCCCAGGAATAGGTGAATTGATACATGCAGGCCTGAGGGATGAGGGAGGTCTCCAGGCAGTAACAGCTCCAAGCCTAAAGCTGGAAGAGGAGCAACCTCTAGCCGCGACAAGATTGCTGCTGACCCGCCTCCATTTAGACTGTATATGCTCCCCTGGTGAATGAGTGCGCTGAACACCCAGGTGTAAGGTGGGTTCCCATGGGCCAGTAAACAATTCCTTTACCAGCAGGAGGAAGATTTCATATCTCCCCTGGCCGTGGTCGGAGTAGTGGAAGTGGGGAGGGCCAAAAATGTTGCATGGGGCAATGGGGGACCTGCAGCCTCCTCCCCCAGGGCGCCTAGACTCGGTGGGACATGGCCAGAAGCGAACGGATATGTCCTTGCCCCGCATGGCGGGGGACCCCGTAGATACCAACTGCCAAGTTGGACAAAATCCTAGCTGCTATAGCCAACACCAGACAAGTCTTGGAAGGCAGAGTAGACGCATTGGTGGGTGAGTTTGCTATGAGGGGATCAAAGGAAACTCTTAGAGCGGGTAACACAAACCAAAACATTGCCCCGTTCATTTCAGCTGGCAGTAACAGACCTTGAGGAAAAAGTCAGGGATTGCACGGCCAGAATGGTGGAAAATAGAGCGGAAGATTTGGAGGGAAGATTGCGCTGCAACAACATATGCATTGTCTGCTTCCTGAAAGGCATGGCGGGATCATACCCGGTTGCCTTTTTTTGTTGCGTTTTTCAAGATGTGGCTATCAACCACTGTGTCACCCACAGGCCTGTCTCCTTATTACCTGGTGAGCAGGCCTACTGTGCACCAGCAAGACAGCAACCAATGGGTGCGCCATCATGGGCTATGGTGGGTAGGTTGATGAATTACAGAGACAAAGAGACAATCTGGAAAGCAGACGGCACCACTAGAACCTTCACCTACAACAATGCCCTGTATTCCTGTTCCCGGAAAAAACACTTAGGGGTCTATTAGGATGGCGGGTGGACTCCAGTCCGCCCGCCACCATGGCTGTGCTGGGACTGTCCGCCAGTGGTGGGGCGGTCCAGCACCACCAATTAGGATACAACCTCCACCATGGCAGTCCCATCCTGTATATTTAACATTGTGGCGGGCAGTGCTTTATTCAGCACCCGCCACAATGTTAAAAGGGCATGCTGTGCATTTGCATGCACAGCGTGACAGGTACCGCGTTGTGCCTGCCACCTTGTGCATGCAAATGTCGGGGGTACCCCCCAAGTGCAGCCACCACCATCGTAATATGGTGGGGGGAAATGTTAGGCGGGCGGACAGAAATGGTGGGTGGATCACCACCGCCATACGGGCGGTGGCGATCCACCCGCCATGCCTAAAAAACCCCTAAGGGTTCAACGTCCTAGAGCTTCTTTTTTGGGGTGAAGAGGAAACTACAAGCAGCTAGTCTCACTCACTCTCTGCTGATTCTGGCTAAATTGAATAATATATCAAACCACTCTAGCTATTTTTTCATGGAATCTATCGATGCCTGGGACTGGGTGGAGCAGTGGCAATACGAGATTTCACAGCCAAGCACTCTGAAACCACGCAGGAGTTCAGCAGCTGTCCGCTGAAGATGAGGACACTACCAACATGGGTTGATAGAGTAGTGCCGGCCAGGGTGCCCGTCTCTACTAAGGCTAGGGAGGAGCAGATACAGGCACTGTTGACAGCCACCAACATGCGGGAGGAGAAAGTATCTCAACCGCAGGATGACTCAGAAGAAGGATCATCAGAGATGGAGTCTAATTTGAGAGTGGAGCACTGCCTCGGCTTACCTCCCCATCAATACGCCACAAATGGTATATGACATTGACTCTGAGCAAGAGTGGGGTTCCGCTGAATGCACATGGGAATTTTTCCTGGTTGGGTGAAAAATTGGCTGACCCCGAGCAAGAGCAGGCTGCTGTTGAATGCCTGGGGGAGGTTACTGGATGGGAGCTCAATGAGATGGTTGGCATGGCTTGATGACGTCTGTTCTCCACCTCCTCCCTCGGAGGTACTGCTGTGTCCAAACTGTCTTACTGCGGTGCTGCGGGGAGGGTGCCTCAACGAGCCTGAACGAGGATGGCCCAGATGGCTTACCACTCTCAGACTTAACTGGGTACAAGGGTCATACTTACCTCCTTCTTCCTGATTCAAAGACTGTCTACATGTGTGCAGGTAGATACTGGTTGGCCAACCCTTACTCTTCAGGAGCACTGTTGTGTATTATGGCGGACAGACTGGCGATCCCCACGGGTGGGACTGTTACTTGTTTGAACAGTTAGATATTACTCTGCTGCCTGGGAGTTGGCATTGAGCAATTCAACAGGATTAGAGACAGGTGCACATGCCACCACATCCGTGCACCTGGCACGCAGATCACCCACACTGTGCCCTTTTGGACTGTGACTGAAACATGACTAGATCGCATTTCCTAACATGGAATGTCCTAGGGATGGGAACAGCTCATAGGAGACATGCAATGCAATAATATATCACGATAAGGGATGCCCAGATAGCACTTCACCACGAAATGCACATAGCCAAGGGTAAGGAACAAGAATGTATGATGGTACTAGGCATGCTAATACCACACATGCGATTACAACGTGGGTATTACTATGCTACGACTCCTAAAACAACCTACCATTACAACACATTCTTTTACCATGCATATGCCTTTACCACCAAAGCGAATACAACACAAAGGCATGCGTGCTAAAGGCATACTGTTGGAAAGTGGGTTATTAGTAGGGGCAAATGTAGGTCTGCCACTGGCAATAAGGCCCCTAACACATGATATGACTCAGCATAGGTCTTAGGAAATTATTCCTATGCTCAACCCTTGGTAACATGGCTGCGAGCAGACAGGCTTAACTTCAAAGACAGGTATGTATAGCATTTAAAAACACACTTTCAGTAAATAATTAAGACACAACATAAAATAAAGATCCCACACCAATTTTATAAAAATAGGTAATATTTGTATCTTTTAAATGACACCAAAACGAAAAAAATCCACTGTAGGGAACCAGAGATATGAATTTTTAAAGATGAGTCACTTTCTAGTGATTAGAAACCAACAGTGCCCCTTGTAGTAATTTTGGCCTAGATGTATCAAGCCTTTTGCGATTCGTTAAGGCCGAAATTCGCAGAATTTCGGCCTTAACGAATCGCAAACGGACATTTTGCATCTTTTGGGATGTATGAGAAATTAGCAAAATAAGGAATCGCAAAAAATTGCGATTCCTTATTTTGCTTAAGCATTTAAGGAATCGCAATTTTGCGATTCCTTAAATGCCATGTATGAAGCAATTTCAATTTGAGAATTCAGGTTAAGAAATCGCAAATTAACACCAATTTCAGGTTGGTGTTAATTTGCGAATTCCATTCAAAATTCACAACTAAGCAATTTTGAAGGTTGCATGTGGCACACATACATGCCCATAGGGCATGTATGTGGGCCATATGCACACACATGTAAGTTTCAGGGGTGCAGCAGGGTGTCCATGAGACACCCCTGCACCCTTGCAATAATTCTCAAATTGCGATTAGCAAATTGCGAATTCGCAATTTGAGAATTATTTCACAATCATTCCTATGGGCCTCCTGGCCCATAGGAATGAATGGGAAATTATTCCTTATTTGCGAATTCGCAACTTGCGAATTCGCAAATTAGGAATGATAAGGAATCGCAAAAAAAAAGCGATTTTAAACATACATTCCATTTTGCGATTTCTTAATAGCGATTCGGTAAAAATCGCTATTAAGAAATCGCAAATGGGAACGATGATACATCTAGGCCTTTGTTTTCTCTGTCAGGGACACACCTTTACGAATTGTTCTGAAGAATCTTCTTACCACTGTGGTGGGCCGCCTTCTTCAGCAAGCGGGCTCCAGTTAGAGCACCTTCCTGGAGTTCTGCTTGCGGGTCCCAAAGTATCCAACACACAATCCATGGTTCTGGAATCTCCAAGAAGGTCCTTGAAAGAGTGAAACTTCAATTCCGCAATCCACTTGAACAAAACCCTTACAAATCCACTGGTACTCCAGGCTTTGAATTATTTGTGGGGCTGTCCAGGTGAGCTCTGTTAACCTGTAGCTTGCAGGGAGTTCAACTCTTGTCCGTGGGCAGCTAGGTAATCCACAGGGCTGCAGTTTCACTTGGTGCAGTCTTCAGAAGTCAGGCCTTAGAGTTCCTTGCACAGCAAAATCTTTTCAGCACGGCTCTTCTTGCTTCAGTAAGTTTCAAGCAGCAGATCTGGAGGGCTCTGCCCCTCTCAGATACTTATTAGAAATTCTCTGGATCAAGCACCAGGTCACTTCTGACCAATGAGAGCAGGGCAACTCCTCATAGTTATGACCACATCCTGTAGAGTGTGGCATTATTTTGTCCCAGAGTGCATCATTCTTCCAAATCCATAATGGCTGATTTTCCAGCAAGGAGGTAAGAGCTGGCTAAACACACGCCCTGGGATGGCTTATTTCCATGGACTCTCCCCCTACCATCTGCACATACCTTCCTTAAGCCTAGCCCTGACTTTGGGTCAAGAGTATCAGAGTGAAACTGAAACCCAGGCCTCCCCTCTGCCTTTGAAGAGGATGGCTTACGACTACACCCCCTGGCCTGGCATTCCTTTAGACCAGTACCCTGCCCTCCCAGCAATGATTAACCCTAGGGGTTCTTCATCACCTCTTCAAAACTTCCTGGCTAATCCAATTAACTCTGACCAATCAGGGCAGACCACTGGAATGCTGAATTTGGACTTATAAACAACAAAGTCTTATTACTTTGTGTATGCACACTTTAGGAGAAATTCAACAATATCATATTGTTGGATTTACTGCTACCATTCTGGGAAGTCTTTGAATGGTCCGGTTAGTCCTCTCCTAACAATATTTATTCCTCAATAACTTCCTACCATGTTAACCTATGGGCCTAGGGGTTTGCAATGGGGAAAATTACTTGGGCCACTTTTCTAGCACCAGGGCTTATAAAACCATATTTTATAAGTATTTCCCTAATTTCTACAGGACCCCCACCCCCTGTGCAGAATCTGCAGAAATATTGCAGATCTTCCATACCCAGTTCTTCTAGCATCAACGTTGAATTTGAGCAGCTTTTTAATACAATGTGGGAGTGAAATGTAAAATGTCACTTTACCCAGGCATATAAAAACTCATTTTATAAGGGCACACATTATAGATAACTGACCCCCCACCACTGGGATACCGAGGAGTGACCCTGGGGGTCCCTAATATGCAAAAACATGGTAGGTCTTTCATTTTTAAGGGCCCCTACCCCCAAAGTCGAGTTTGGGCACAAATTAAGGTGTAAAAGCTGTCCTGGCACCCGGTGCTGCTTTTAAACTGACCTCAGGCTTCAGCACTGCACACATGTCGGTGCAGAAAATCTGCAGGCCTCTAAACTGCCCTTCCCCAGGATACTGGAGACTTCTAGGTAGTTTCAATCCCCTGCCCTATTACATACTAGGGGCTTATGGGGTAGGTCATGCCAATTACAGGGGTACCCCACCATAACATAGTGTACCCTAGTATATTTTGGGTGTCTTAACTGTATTCTAATGTGTTCCTTTTAGCTTGGCACTGGCACTAGGCCTGGTTAAACAGAGCCCAGGGTCAGTCAGTCAGTTACCACCAGTTCCAGTCAGCAAAACGTTGGGGGGTGCCCAGGGCACAGGATGACTTTGAAACATGTTCACTTGGTAAAAGTGTCTAAGGTAGAGTGACCACAACTTGAGAATCAAAAACTGGGACATTTTAGGAAAATAGAAGAAGGACTACAATTTTTCATCAACCGAATGCTGCAGAATGACTGTTCTCATCAACATAAGATCACAGAAAAGGCATTAAGAAAATAAATAAAATGTAGCTTCTAAAACCAAAATCATACATATTAATGAAACTGCTTACTTATAACAGCTGCTCACTAGCACAGCTTCATAACACCCAAAAAAGTGCCTCTCAATGTTTTCAGTCGACCCCCTCTAAAAACCGGGACATGAGCCAAAATTATTGAAATCTGCCGGGACAGCCGGTGAAAAACCGTGACTGTCCAGGCAAATACGGTACATCTGGTCACCCTAGTCTAAGGTAAGTTACACTACCCTGCCCTACCCTAAAACATAAATCAGCACTCCTGCACAACCCTCCTTCTCCCCTAGTCCTCTCCCTACATTATAAAACACTACCCTGCACGACCTTCCCATTGATCCCCAGTCTGCTCCCTACCCTAAAAAACTACCCCTGCATGACCTTACCCCGACCCCTGTCAACTCCCTACCCTAAAACACTACCTTGCATGACCCACCTGACGCTAACCTAAACCCTAAAACATAACCATAACCCTCCCCCTGCCCCCAGTCCTCTGCCTACCCTAAAACACTACCAGACCCTACCCTAAATTCCAAAACACTACCCCAACATGACTCTCACCGACCCTCAGTCCTCTCCCGACCCTAAAACACTTTCCCTGCACAACCCTCCCCATGACCCCCAGTCTTCCCCTACCCTAAAAAACTACCCTGCACGACTACCCGACCTGATCCTACCCTAAACCCTAAAACACTACTCCTGTACAACCCTTCTTCCGACCCCAGTCCTCTCCCTACCCTGAACCCTATAACACCACCCCTGCATGACCCTCCCCCAACCCCCAGTCCTCTCCCTACCCTAAAATACTACCCTGCACAACCCCCTTGACCCCCTTTTACCCTAAAATAGTATTTTATTTATTTATTTATTTATTTTATATTCTTGTAGAGCGCCTGAATAGACCCCCGAAGGGGTATCTCCGCGCTGTTGCTGCAGAAGGGGTATACTGGATAGATATGTTACAGTGGTGGTGCGCAAATGAGAGAGACATTAATTGATGGGATACAGGTATGTTTTTAGGGTTTTCCGGAAAATCAGGTGACTGTTGAGTGATCTTAGTTCGGGGGGCAGAGAATTCCAGAGTGCTGGCCCAGCATGGGCCAGCGCACGGCCACCCTGTCTGGTCTTCTTTACTCTAGGAACCTGCAGTAACTGCTGGTTACTGGAGCGTAAAGAGCGCCCGGGGATATAGGGCTGGAAGATTTCAGTTAGATATTTAGGGCCTTCCCCTATCATACTCTTGTGGATGGTGCATAGAGTTTTAAACTGGACTCGTTTCCTCACTGGAAGCCAGTGGAGTCTAGTCAGCAGGGGACAGGAGGGAGTCCTCGGTGGAGCATTCAGGACAATCCTTGCTGCTGTGTTTTGGATTACCTGTAGTTTGTTAAGTTGTCCCTCGTTTGCTCCAAGGAGCAAACCGTTACAGTAATCTACCCTGCTGATGACAAGAGCCTGCACAAGCGTTTTCCTGTGATGGTCCGGTAAGTAGGGGAAGACTCGTCTTAACATCCCAATAGCCCGAAAGCAGGTACCGGCAACTTGATTTACATGATCTTTGAATGTAAGTTGCTGATCAAGTAGCACTCCCAAGTTCCTGACCGTACTCTTGGGGATGGGGACAGGGCCTAACTCTAAGGGCCACCAGTCCGATGACCAGTGTGTTGCCGCTTGCCCGAACAGCATGACCTCGGTTTTCCCAACGTTACACTGCAGACAGTTTGATGACATCCATTCTGCAATGGCTCTCATGCCATCTGCAAAAGATCTTTTTATTACAGGTGTAAGATTTTTGAAGGGAAAGAGGAGTTGGGTGTCGTCAGCGTACGACACCGGGGTGAACCCGAAGGATCTTGCTAAGTTGGCTAGGGGGGCCACATACACGTTGAAGAGTGTGGGGCTTAAACAAGAACCTTGTGGCACTCCCCTGTTGAGCTCCCTGTGAATGGATTTATGGGAGCCCAGCCTAACTTCTTGGGATCGACCAGATAGAAAGCTTTCCATCCACGCTAGGGCCCCTCCCTCCACACCTACCTCCCTTAGGCGGTTGAGAAGCACTGTGTGAGACACCGTATCAAAAGCGGCGGAAAGATCCAACAGCACCAGAATCATAGAGCTGCCGTCATCCAGTGCCATTTTGATGTTATTGGTCACTGTTTGAAGGGCTGATTCTGTGCTGTGGCTAGGCCTGAACCCGGATTGTGAGTAGTCCAGGCCTTCCGTCGCTTCCAGATGCTGGGGAAGATGGGTGTTCACATGCCTCTCCACAACCTTGCCTAAGTAGGGTAGGAGAGAGATAGGTCGTAAGTTGGAGAGGTCTGTCCATGGAGATGCTGCTTTTTTTCTTATCGGGTTCACCACCGCCTTTTTCCAGTCTGCAGGGACCTGTCCTTTCGTAAGGGAGGTGTTAATCACCTCCAGTATGGGGGGGTCCCAGGAGAGAAATCAGAGGGCCAACCATTTTGGCAGGAATGAGGTCACTGGGAGACCCTGATTTGATGTGACCACCATCGCAGGCCCAATCCCCCTTCCCTGTCTCTCCTCAAGGTTCCTCTCTCTCCTCTTCGTTCCTTGTTCCTGCTGTCATCTGAGGGGCGGTGTATGTCGTTGTGAGGAACCGAAGGGCCCGATTCACAGAACTAACTTAAGACAAAATCCTAAACTTTCTACCATTTTGGTATTCACAGAAGGCACTTACTCATTTTGGTATTCACAGAAGTTAGGAGTCCTAACTTTAGGACTCCTAAATGCCTTCTGTGAATACCAAAAGACCAGATGGTCCCACCTACCCTAGCTAGTAGGAGGAGATTTCAATTGCATGCTAGACCCACAACCATTCACATACCCCACTGCGTGACTTCCCTGTGGTGGGTGCTGTATCTTACGTGTCCCAGTGGCTCACAAACTAGTTTGTGGTGATAGCTAGCACATACTACACCCACAAACAAGGGAATACTCCTACTACTCATCGCCACACAAGCTGCATATACGCCTTGACCACATTCTAAATCACTTCATCGTGCAAATGAACCTTATGGGGTCTGAGTATCTGAGGAAAACCCTATTGCACCACAACACACTGGTTCTCCACTTAACGTGGGGATCTCCCCTTCCCCCAGTGCCAACTTGGTGCTTGCAACCCGTGACATTAGAAGACCCAGTATTTTGTGAATCAACCAGCACCTCCCTGTCAAACTACATGGCGGACAACTGGGGCACTGCCACTACTGGAATGGCAGAGTGGGAGGCATTGAGGTTCCTATCACTGACACTGAATGTACTCCGTGGTGGTCATGTTAGATGCCCTTCATCACAAACTGTCCCCGGTGGGTACGCTCTAAAATACTGCATGGGACAACCCCATTGCAAGAGACATCTTGACTGTGCAGAGAGAGCGGCATGCCCACCTCCTAGAGTCATTACGGCGTCTGGATTTTAAAGTAAAGGATAAATCAGGTCACTTTCTGGTGGGGCTGTTGAGCGTGATGGTTACTGTCCCAGTGTCTGCAATCAATGTGTCCAGGACATCGATTGCCTCAAGCCAGCATGACATACATGCAACCTACACTGCCTATTATCACTCCCTTTAGAAACCACCCCTCAACGATAAGGATCGCCAGGCCCTGATCCATGAATTCCTGAACTCAGTAACGCTGCATATAATCGAGCCGTTTTGTTGGGAAGATCTTAATGCCCCCTTAACGGAACAGGAAATCTGGGGTGTGATTTGGGACTCCCCTTCGTGCAAAACACTAGGGCTGTATGGGGTGCCTACTGAGTTTCACTAAGCATATGAAGCGCACTCAGCCCTCAAACTGTTAGAGGTGTACACTGGCACCCTCACCGCGAGGCAGCTGCCCCAAAACCTAAGTTGAGCGCTGCTAGTTTCCCTCCCAAAGCCAGGGCGACATCCGCTGCAGAAAACTTCATACAGACCTCTGTGGATGTTGGGCAATGACTTTAGAATACTGCATGAGATCATTATTGCGTGGCTTCTCGAGCACCACCCAGAACTGGACCACTCGGATCAAAATAGTTTCATACAATGTCAATGCACAATGCTTCACAGAATACTGATGAGCACTAAGTCACTGTCCCTTCATGGCATATATGGTAATAATAATATACATTTATAAAGTGCGACAGCTACCTCAAACAGAGGTGTCCCGGCCCTAGGTGACTATTACAGCAGGCAACTAGCCAATCAGTGGAGCTAACCTTGACTAAAGAGCCTAGTGGCACATCAGCAACAAGAAGCGATAATCATTGCTAAGCGCGATTAGCGAGTTGTAACCTAACGCCAGTTATCGCTGGATTTTATAGCAGAGATAGCGCGCTATCAGCAACGCTCATCTCCATTGCGATAGGAAATCTAGCGATAGCGGCAAAATGTGCGATTATCGCTGTTTTCGTACTCATTGGTGTTACTTTAGCACTGCTCGCATCGCCTGCAATATCATTTATTAGTGCCTGATTGTGCCGCTACCACTGCCCAGATCATTGCATTACTCCGGCTGCGCCCCTGTTTCGCTTTCTGTTTGTGCTGCCATTTTGTTGTTGTGACTACTCCTGGCCCGTCTCTCCTCCCCGCTCCCGCCTCCCAGCGGACCCTCCATCGCTCCGCCCCCCCACTATCCACTTATGTCAGATGCACATGCGTGCAGCGTTCACGCGCAGCGGACGCGCCCCATGCGCGCCAAAGGTGCGCCAAAGGTAAGCCCGTCTACGCCCGTCCGCGCCTGGACCGCGCCCAGCGCCAAACCCCCTGGGCCCCGCATATTCCACTCCGCCCGCATAACTTACGACGCCGCTACCCTCTCAGCACTCAACCCCGGCGGACTTCAAGACTGCTTCCAAGCTGCCCCAGGACACACCCATGGACCCTTCACCTGCCACTCCTGCAAGTTCGACTGCATCAGGACCCACACTATATCCACAAACTCCAAACATAACTCCGACACTAACCACCTAAAATGCATCCTGCTCAACACCCGCTCAGTCCATAGTCACGCCATTGACCTTTGGAACCTACTCGACACCACATCGCCGGACGTCGCCTTCCTTACAGAAACCTGGATGAACGCCTCATCAGCTCCAGACATCGCCGTAGCAATCCCGGACGGCTACAAGATCATCCGAAAGGACCGCACCAAAAAAAAGGAGGAGGCATCGCCATCGTCCATAAGAACACCATCCGCATCACGACCAGTTCTGACGATAACCTCGCTTCCGCGGAACACCTTCACTTCCAGATCCACACCGACCCCAAGACCACACTCAGAGGCACCCTCATCTACAGACCACCAGGACCCCGCACACAATACAGCGAAGACATCACTGACTTCATCAGCCCACACGCCCTCCCTTCCGAGGACTACATTCTACTGGGAGACCTCAATTTCCACCTGGAAAAGAACGACAACAGCAACACCACCACCCTCCTGGACAACCTCGCCAACCTCAGACTCAAACAACTCGTTGACACACCCACCTACTATGCCGGGCACACGCTCAACCCAATCTTCACCTCCAGCAAGCACATCTCCTTCAATCACACCACAGCTCTCCATTGGATGGACCACAGCTGCATTCACTTCAACTACAAAAAGACCACGGCCCACAACCACCCACAACCAATTCCCCGAAGAAACTGGAACAAAATTACGACCGACCAGCTCTTCACATCGCTTCACCAAAACCCTCCTGCCAAATCATCGGACCCAAATCAAGCAGCCACCAACCTCACACAATGGATCACCCACAGTGCCGACGAATTAGCACCCTCGAAAAACCATCAAATCAAGCAAGGCAACAAAAAAGCACCCTGGTTCAACGATGACCTTAAGAAATCCAAGAAGCACTGTCGCACCCTCGAGAAAGCCTGGAGAAAAAACCCAACATCTGACAACCTGACCATCCTCAAGAACGCCACCCGCAAACACCACCAACTGATCCGATCCACCAAGAAATCAGCACTCAAGGATCGAATTGACAACAATGCTCATAACAGCAAGGAACTATTCAACATCGTCAAAGAGTTTACCAACCCTACCACAGGCACCAACGACATCACTCCCTCCCAAGACCTCTGCGACTCCCTAGCCTCATTCTTCCACAACAAAATCGCCGACATACATAACAGCTTTGAAAACCATTCCGGAGACCAGTCCACTCCACCCACCTCTGAACCAAAACCCCCCTCTAACAACCTTTGCACCTGGAACCCAATTACCACTGAAGACACCATCCGCCTGATGAACTCCATCCACTCAGGATCGCCAACCGACCCATGTCCCCACCACATTTTCAACAAAGCAGACTCCATTATCGCACCCCATCTCCGAGACGTCATCAACTGGTCCCTCAACTCCTCTACCTTCCCGGAAAGCTGGAAACATGCCGAACTCAGCGCCCTTCTGAAGAAACCCACAGCAGACCCCACAGAACTTAAAAACTACCGCCCCATCTCGCTCCTCCCATTCCCTGGCAAAGTCATTGAGAAAGCCGTCAACAGTCAGCAACCATCGCTCGCCAACACAACCTCAACATCATCTCCTAAGCAGACAACACCCAGCTGATCCTCTCCCTCACCAAAGACCCAGACACCGCCAAAACCAACCTGCACGAAGGAATGAAAGAAGTAGCCGAATGGATGAAGAACAGCTGTCTAAAACTGAACTCGGACAAAACGGAAGTGCTCATCTTAGGCTCATCCCCCTCTGCCTGGGACGACTCATGGTGGCTACCGGCCTTGGGAACCGCACCCATACCCACGGACCATGCACGCAACCTGGGCTTCATATTGGACTCCTCCCTCTCGATGACCAGACAAGTCAACGCCGTCTCATCATCATGCTTCAACATCCTACGCATGCTCAAAAAAACCTTCTGTTGGATCCCCACCGAAACAAGAAAGACGGTCACCCATGCACTGGTCACAAGCGATTGGACTACGGAAATACCCTCTACGCCGGAACCACAGCCAAACTACAGAAAAAACTCCAACGCATCCAAAACGCCTCAGCCAGACTCATACTAGACATCCCCCGCCAAGCTCACATTTCCGGTCACCTGAAAGACCTCCACTGGCTCCCCGTCAACAAGAGAATAACGTTCCGTCTCCTCACCCACGCACACAAAGCCCTCTACGACCTAGGACCCGAATGCCTCAACACGCGCCTGTCCTTTTACACCCCCACCCGCCAACTACGATCGTCCAATCAAGCCCTCGCCGCAGTTCCACGGTTCCATAGATCCACCATGGGGGGAAAATCCTTCTCCTACTTAGCGGCCAAAACCTGGAATTCCCTCCCCACCCACCTCCGCCTTACACAGAACCACCTCTTCTTCAGAAAACAACTAAAAACTTGGACCTTCGATAAGTAAAGTACCCCCCCTCCCACAAGCGCCTTGAGACCCTCTGGGTGAGTAGTGCGCTATACAAATGCTAAACTTGAACTTGAACCTGAAATCATAGGCGATTCCTTGATGATAGGGCAGGGTGGACTTAGCCATAAAATCCAACTCCCATAGGATATTATGGCGAAGTCAGATTGTAAGCAGGCGTAAAGATTCCAGCGTTAAGCGCGGTTAGCGCTACTTTTAATATCGCTATGCGGGCTTGCGACACGATTGATGATAGGAGATAGATGTGTTAGCGACATTATTCAGGTAATTTCAGTAAGGTATACCCACTTTGCATATGATTAGCGTTGCAAGGCTGGGTGTTATGAAAATGGGCGCAGATGCATAGGAACATGTGCTAGCGTGTCTTTGCTGATAGTGCGATAAAATTATCGCCGTTTTTCGCCCGAAAACGGACGCTAAAGCTGCGATAGTTTTATCGCAGGGCCTTGATGATATGCCCCCAAGTTTTTAAGGTCTACGTGAACTCTTGTTCTGCCTCAATCTGGTGCAGCAGAGGAGGCATAGAGTTCCATAGTCTATCGGTCCTGACCGTGAAAGACCTCCCTCCCAGTCAGGTATTCACATAGCGAGGGGCACAGAGCAGGTGCTGGAAGCTGGATCTCAAAGTGTGTTTCTGCTGATATGGACTGAGCCTAAGTTTAAGCTAACAAGGGCCCCTGTCATGGATGGCTCGAAAGGCCAAGGCCTTAAATTCTCTCCTTTTTAGGTTTCGACCTGGCGAGGGGCACGCAGTGCCCCTCCCAGATCGAAAACTTTTGTCTTCAGTAGGGATGTTTGGACCGCCTCTGTTTCCAATTGGCTAGCTCCATAAATGGAGACTAGCCATTGGGAGACAGAGGCTGTCAATCACGCTTTCTTGCGAAAACGCGATTCGGGGGCGTTTCTCGTTCTTTTTTTAAGCCCCGCCCCTTTGTCCTGGGCCGCGCTGTGATTGGCTGACGTCACGGGGGTATCCCGGGCCGGCAGCCAATCACAGCACGGCCCGGGACCTGACTTGTTCATTATTGTATTTTGCTTCCCTTTTAGGAACGCGCTTGAAGTTCACAATGGGACTATAAACACTTTTTTGTATTAAACAATACGGTGGCAGCCCTGGTCCGAGAAAAATATCGACACTCTGGTTGTGTAACTAAGATCATTAAAGACGGCCGAAAGATAAATTACATTTTGGAGTAAAATGCCGGCTCTGATTTTGAAATGGGAATTCATTATTTGTTTGGTTTAACTACCATTTAAGAATAGATGACGCAGCTTCCCCCAAAAAATTGTGTTAACTATTTCTTTCGTATTGGCTGTTTATAAGCTAATATTTAAAGAGAAGCTTAATCGGTGTAGCTTTTACTTTTTTCTAATAGCAGTGAAGGAAATACAAGAAGTGCCCTCATATAAAAACGCTTTTTTTTAGAACACAACTCAAAATGATCATTATATTACTCTAAACGCTCTCTCCAAAATATATATATTTTTTTAACCAAGGTCTACTTTACCCTACCCATTTGCTCCCTCTGGCCACAGGAACCCCAAACCCCAGGATCAAAGTACGTAACACTTGCCAGATATTTCCGGCAGCTGTCGCCCACTTGCTGTTTCGATCGCGATATGACGGCTGCCTAGTGACAACGCCGCAAATCCTTACTACACGACTTTACAGCCTCCCTACATGCAACTCGTTCTCCGCGCCTCGGTGCATTGCCGGACACTGGACGCCCTGGCGCTGATGGCCCGGCCGCGGTGGTCACTGGAGTACGGGGATGCGAGGCGCACGTTAGGCCATGGACCGAGTTTCCTGGTAGGAAGGCGGAGGAAAGCAAAGTCCAAAACCCAATCTGGCTGTCGCCCCTCCCCGGCTCCTCCCACCACTACCTGCCCTCGGCTTTCAGTTTCGTTTCTCTTGGTCCGTGGCAAGGATCGGTAGGGAAAAATATTTGTTTGTGTGGGGGGATAACAGTGCCAAGCTGTGTGGTGCTCTGCGCTTGTTATGTCCATACGTCGTTTCTTTGATGAAAAATACATTTCTTCATGTTCAAAAGATCCATGAAAGGTATGGCATTTGGATTATGATTTGTCGGGAACCGCTGTATTCTTTTTAAATCTAGTAATTCAGCTTCTTTTGCTTCAATAATCCTTTAGGGATAGTTTTAACAATGCTAATGTGATTTTTTGTATTTACAGTTTTCGTTCCACGTTCAACAAGCATTGGCAAAGTCAATAGGTTTCGCCTTTGCAAAACCTATTTGATTTGTCAGGTTTTTAGCCCCTCCCCCCTCCCGCGTCTTTCCCGCCCCCCCTCCCGCTTCCGTGTCTTTACCGCCCCCCCGCTTCCGTGTCTTTCCCGCCTCCCCCCCCCTTCCGTGTCTTTCCCGCCAGCCAGCACTGCGCCCGATACGGGCAGCGAGGCTGCACCGATGTGGGCGGGCCAAAATCGCGGTCAGGGGTTTGGCATTCAAAGCTCCGTAGGAGATGCTGCCCGGCTTCCACTGTTGCACCACTTTCAGGGTTGGTGATGCTGTGGCCGTTCCCGCCCCTCCCCCCTCCCGCTTCCGTGTCTTTCCCGCCTCCCCCCCCCCCCTTCCGTGTCTTTCCCGCCTCCGCCCCCCCTTCCGTGTCTTTCCCGCCAGCCAGCACTGCGCCCGATACGGGCAGCGAGGCTGCACCGATGTGGGCGGGCCAAAATCGCTGTCAGGGGTTTGGCATTCAAAGCTCCGTAGGAGATTCTGCCCGGCTTCCACTGTTGCACCACTTTCAGGGTTGGTGATGCTGTGGTCGTTCCCGCCCCTCCCCCCTCCCGCTTCCGTGTCTTTCCCGCCCCCCCTCCCCTTTCACTCTCCGTTGTCTTTCTTGAAAACACAGGTCGGAGCGGTGCACGGGTGTCCCGGAGCTGCGCCTCTCCCATGCCATGGAGTTGTAGGGGCAATGGTGGAAGGGGCAGCTGGCTGCAGACATCCACCAGGCGCTGCGCTACAAGGTGAGTTCATGCATGAGTCAACCAGGGTGCATTGTGTGTTTTAGTATTCATTCTGGGATGACTGTGCTTCAGTGAATGTATTTGCACTTATGAAAGGTTGTGGTAGTATAGGAGATGGTGCATTGTTATGTAATTATACAACTTTTGAGTAGTGCAGCATTTGCACAACTAATGATTTCTTGGCGTTCTTGGCGCTGTAGGATTCTGTGGCCTGGTGCCTCTGTATTCTATAGCCTGGTGCCAGCATGTTTCCTTGCTCTGGGGCAGTGTCAGTATATTCACTGGCCCAACTCATTACTGGCGCTTTTTGTGAGCCCAAGACTGTGTGCCTATTCCTTGAGCTGGTGTTTACGTATTTCCTGACCTACCCAGCTTGTAACAGGATCTCGTTGTGTGCCCTTTTCCTCCGTTTTTTGTCTCTCTCTGTCCCCGAAACGGACACCCACGTTCCTGTTGTCAGTGTGTTCTCTTTCATAGTCTAAATCTTTTCCTTATCCTGCCAGTGACCTGGTGACACTATGCAGGGTCCGTTAGGGGAGGGGGGGAAGGGGAGGCCAGTCTGGTCTTGCATCCTCCTACCAACAGCCACTCGAGTGTTGAGCACTGTTTGGATGTCTGCTTCCTTCTGTCCCGTCCCTATTTCATTATTAGTGCATTGCGTGTTATAGAGTTGGTTCTTTTCCATTCTGTTGTGGTGTGTTCCCTGGCCCACAGTTGATGCATGTCTTGCTTGGAAAGGGATATCATGTCCCCTAGTTGAAGTATTGGTGTTCTCTGCTCCATTGTCTTATTGCTCAAGTGTTTTTGCCTCAAATCAAAATCCTCCGCTTCTATTCAGTATTATCTGTTGTGTTCTCACTGATTTGTCAGGTCCTTGCTCATTCTCTGACGCAAAGTATGTGCCTCCTGTTCTATGATGGGTGTACCCCGGGACCTTTTGCTTTCTGTGTGTCTGTGTATTGCCTGTACATAAATCCATGTGCTTCTTCTCCCAGTGTAGGCATATCCCCTCTTCTATGTGCCATTGTCCATTTGTTCCCTGATCACGTGTAAGTGTATCCCTGTGTCCGGTCCCAATGTTAACTGCATGCCTGTTATCCTAGTCTCCATGTTAGTGTACCCCTGATCCTGGTATCAGTATATCATTGCCCCTCTGTTGCTGTACTGGCAACTCTAAAAAGTGTCAGTGTCCAATGTTAGGTCTCTTGTCACTTTATTAGTATATTATTGCCCCAGTGATGCTTTATTGACAAATCTTGTGTGTCTCAATATGTACATATAGAGCTACAATTAAAAGGCAGAATCTTGATCCTTATTCAAGGACACTTTTCACTAGGTAAGACCTGGCAAAGTGTGTCCATGTAATATAGCCCTGAGTGTCGAAGGCAAATGCTGAAATGTAAAAATAACAATTTCAGCAATAACTCTAAAACACTAAGGGCAGTCTCCTAATGGAAGGGTAACACCATAACCGGAAATTATCACACTCCATGCTTTCGGGATTTTCAGGTAAAATATTGCTGCATCAGGAGTGCCTTAAAAACTTAAGTGTGAGGGCTGTGACAGCTGTGAGGGCTGTGACAGCTGTGAGGGCTGTGACAGCTGTGAGGGCTGTGACAGCTGTGAGAGCTGTGACAGCTGTGAGAGCTGTGACAGCTGTGAGAGCTGTGACAGCTGTGAGAGTTGTGTGGGCTGTGAGAGTTGTGTGGGCTGTGAGAGTTGTGTGGGCTGTGAGAGTTGTGTGGGCTGTGAGAGTTGTGTGGGCTGTGAGAGTTGTGTGGGCTGTGAGAGTTGTGTGGGCTGTGAGGGCTGTGTGGGCTGTGAGGGCTGTGTGGGCTGTGAGGGCTGTGTGGGCTGTGTGGGCTGTGAGGGCTGTGTGGGCTGTGAGGGCTGTGTGGGCTGTGAGGGCTGTGTGGGCTGTGTGGGCTGTGAGGGCTGTGAGGGCTGTGTGGGCTGTGAGGGCTGTGAGGGCTGTGTGGGCTGTGAGTTGTGTGGGCTGTGAGGGCTGTGAGTTGTGTGGGCTGTGTGGGCTGTGAGGGCTGTGAGTTGTGTGGGCTGTGAGTTGTGTGGGCTGTGAGAGTTGTGTGGGCTGTGAGAGTTGTGTGGGCTGTGAGAGTTGTGTGGGCGGTGTGGGCTGTGAGAGCTGTTGGCAATGTAAATAACAATGCCATTTATTTATAAGTAAAAAAAAAAAAAGAAATGTCATGAGCAATACCAATAACTCTAACTTTTCCAAAGGCGAAACCATTGCATTGTAAATGCTTGTTGCTACTGGGATCCAATGTAGCTGACTAATGTGAGGGGAAATGTGATGGTAGAAATTGACCCATCAAATTAATCTAGCTGCTGCATTCTGTACCATCTGTAGTCTATTAATCAGGTAGGGAGGCAGCTCCAGATACATACTGTTGGCATAGTCCAATTGAGAAGTCACGATCGCATGGACTATAATCCTACAGCTTTCCTCTGCCAGTAAGTGCAGGAATTTTCTTATGCTTCTCAACTTACCAAAACCGGATAAGGAAATATGACGAACTTGAGCCGCAAAGATAAGTCTGTTTCGAATTTGATACCCTGATTCCTTGCAGTTTCTGGCGGGACCGGCGGTGAGCCCAGTACTGCTGGCCATCAAAGAATTGTGTGTGAGGAGGGGGGGCAGACTACAGAACAGAACCTCCCGTACTTTCCGCTATATACATATGAACATTTACCAAACGACTCAAGACCTTATAGATGGAAACCTCATTAAGGTGCCCACCTCTCTCTGCCCACAGATTACAGTTTGGTACTCACTTCCACTCTAAGTACAGGGCATGGTGGCACCGTCAAATATGGTAATACTCCTGGGACTATTGTGTTACTTTTCTAATTTACCAGTGAACAATCCCTGTAGCATATTCCATGCATTGCACCCAATACTTTGAAGATTTCTTTGGAACAAGGGCAGATGAAGGGTATCCCTGAACAAGTTACAACTCCAAGTAAAGAAAGGTGGGCTTGGCACCCAGAACTATGAATGTTACTCCCTGGTGGTGCAACTGCAATAGCCCACCTGCTTCATGGTGGGAAGACACATAGAGGAGTTGGGTTTGGCCCTTGGGCGTGGGACACAGTGGATGGTGTGAGAGGTGTTTCTCCCCCAGGGGAAGTCCCACTGCAGGTTCTGTGACCTGCTGCCAATAGCCTTTGTTAGCTTTGGGAGGAGCCTGCGCCCACTCACCCACACATCACACACCTCTTGGACTCTCATTGGAGGGCTTAAGAGGGTAGAAAAGACAGTGGGTTAACCCAGAAGGAGTGGGGTAGAGCCCCCGCTCCTCTGTGGTGCATGTGCACCACTGGTTTTCTCATACCACCCATTACTTTTTTGTCCTGGCACCCTCGGTTACAAAGGGGGGGGATTCCCCATTGCAGAGTACAAGCAGTTTCACAAATATATTCTCATTTATATGCAGGAGCGCATAACATCCAGACTGTCAATCTAGGTTCTCGAGGTGGCAGGATGAGGAGGACCAGGACATGGATTTAATAAAAAAGGAACCTCCAGCAGTTGAGGCGGGATAACTTTCGCCTTCGTCGTTATGTAAGTTCTAAACATCTCTACTGAAATGCGAATTATCGTTTTCCTAGGAAATTTGAGAAAAGGGACAATAGCTAGAACAAAAAAAGTAGAGTTCTGGGACCAGGCAACACATATTTCCTTAACACCAGAACAGAGTCAAAGTAAAAAAAAAATTGCACAGAGCCGAGCTATTTTTACCTGTTGCCACTATCATTCACTCCCATTTTGCTTTTATGGATCAATCAATCAATCAATCATAGCATTTGTATAGCGCGCTACTCACCATGAAGGGTCTCAAGGCGCTTGGGGGGAGGGGTCCGCTACTGCTCGAACAGCCAGGTCTTGAGTTGTCTCCTGAAGGCGAGATGGTCCTGTGTCAGCCGGAGCTGGATGGGGAGGGAGTTCCATGTCTTGGCGGCCAGGTAGGAGAAGGATCTTACTCCGGCGGTGGCTCTTCGGATGCGTGGTACGGCGGCGAGGACGAGGCTTGTAGAACGTAGCTGGCGGGTGGGCGTGTAGAAGGTCAGGCGGTCGTTGAGGTACTTGGGGCCCAGGTCGTGGAGAGACTTGTGTGCCTGGGTAAGGAGCCTGAACGTGATCCTCTTGCTTACGGGGAGCCAGTGCAGGTCCCTCAGGTGGCCGGAGATGTGGCTGCGTCGAGGGATGTCCAGGATGAGTCGGGCGGAGGCGTTCTGGATGCGTTGGAGTCTTTTCTGTAGCTTGGCTGTGGTTCCGGCGTAGAGGGTTTTTCCGTAGTCCAGTCGGCTGGTGACGAGTGCTTAGGTCACCGTCTTCCTGGTTTCGGTCGGGATCCATCGGAAGATCTTGCGGAGCATGCGTAGGGTGTTGAAGCACGATGAGGAGACGGCGTTGACTTGTCTTGTCATCGAGAGGGAAGAGTCCAGGATGAAGCCCAGGTTGCGTGCATGGTCTGTTGGCTTGGGAGCGGTGCCCAGGGCGGGAGGCCACCAGGAGTCGTCCCAGGCAGAGGGCGAGGGTCCCAGGATGAGGACTTCCATCTTGTCTGAGTTCAGTTTAAGGCGGCTGTTCTTCATCCACTCGGCGACGTCTTTCATTCCTTCGTGTAGGCTGGTTCTGGCGGTGGCGGGGTCTCTGGTGAGGGAGAGGATCAGTTGGGCGTCGCCGGCGTAGGAGATGATGTTGAGGTTGTGTTGGCATGCGATGGCTGCATGTGGTCTCATGTAGACGTTGAAGAGGGTGGGGCTGAGTGATGATCCTTGTGGAACGCCGCAGATGACTTCGGTGGCATTGGATCGGAACGGGGGAGGCGGACTCTCTGGGTTCTTCCGGCGAGGAACGAGATGATCCACTCCAGTGCCTTCTCTTGGATACCGATGTTGCTGAGGCGCTGCACTAGAGTGCGATGGCAGACAGTGTCGAACGCTGCAGTGAGGTCCAGGAGGATGAGGGCCGCTGTATCCCCGTTGTCAAGCAGGGTTCTGATGTCGTCAGTGGCCGCGATGAGGGGGGTCTCTGTGCTGTGGTTGGCTCGGAAACCGGGCTGCGATGGGTCGAGGGATCCGTTTGTTTCAAGGAAGGTGGCAAGCTGACTGTTGACGGTCTTCTCGATGACTTTGGCAGGAAAAGGGAGGAGCGAGATGGGGCGGAAGTTCTTGAGGTCGGTGGGGTCCGCTGTTGGTTTCTTCAGTAGGGCGCTGAGCTCGGCATGCTTCCAGCTCTCCGGGAAGGTGGCGGTGTTGAAGGAGGTGTTGATGATGTCCCGGAGTTGGGGTGTGATGGTGGAGTCGGCCTTGTTGAAGACGTGGTGGGGGCAGGGGTCGGTTGGAGATCCGGAGTGGATGGTGTTCATCGTGCGGGCTGTGTCTTCGGTGGTTACTGCGGTCCAGGTGCAGAGGGTGGCAGTGGGGGGTGTTGGTTCGACGGTTGGATGCGTGGATGGTGCGCCGAAGCTGTTGTGGATGTCGGCGATCTTGCGGTGGAAGAACGAGGCGAGAGAGTCGCAGAGATCTTGTGAGGGAGTGATGTCGTTGTTGCCGGTGCTGGGGTTGGAGAACTCCTTGAGGATGCTGAAGAGTTCCTTGCTGTCGTGGGCGTTGTTGTCCAGTCGTTCCTTCAGTGCTGTCTTCTTGGTGGTGCGGATAAGCTGGTGGTGCTTGCGGGTGGCATGTTTGAGGGCGGTCATGTTGTCTGTGGTCTGGTCGAGGAGCCAGGCTTTCTCGAGGGTGTGGCAGTGCTTTTTGGAGTCCTTGAGTTCGTCGGTGAACCAGGAGGCTTTCTTGCTTCTGGGTCTGCTGGGGGGGTTCTTCAGTGGCGCGAGGTTGTCGGCGCAGACGGTCAGCCACTATGTGAAGCTGCGGGCTGCTTTGTTGGCGTCCGTTGTGCTGGCGGGAGGGTTCTGGCTGAGGGAGGCAGTGAGCTGCTCTGCGGTGATCTTGCTCCAGCTCCTTCGAGGAACCTGTTGCGGGTGGTGGTGGGTCATGTTTCTTCTGAAGCTGAAGTGGACGCAGCTGTGGTCGGTCCAGTGAAGTCCAGTGGAGTGGCTGAAGGTGATGTGCCTGCTGAAAGAGAAGACGGGATAAAGCGTGTGGCCGGCGTAGTGGGTGGGGGTGTTGACCAGTTGCTTGAGTCCGAGGTTGGCGAGGTTGACCAGCAGGGCGGCGGTGTTGCGGTCCTTGTTGTTCTCCAGGTGGAAGTTGAGATCCCCTAGGAGGATGTAGTCGGCAGAGGGGAGGGCGTGTGGGCTGATGAAGTCCGCAATGTCTTCGCTGAATTGTGTGCTCAGTCCCGGGGGGCTGTAGATGAGGGTGCCTCTGAGGGTCGTCTTTGGGTCGGTGTGTATCTGGAAGTGGAGGTGCTCGGCGGCGGAGAAGGTGTCGTTGGAGTCGGTCGTGATGCGGATGATGTTCTTGTGTACGATGGCGATGCCTCCTCCAGTCTGGTTGACGCAGTCCCTCCGGGTGATCTTGTATCCGTCCAGGATGGCGATGGCGATGTCGGGTGCAGAGGAGGCGTTCATCCATGTTTCTGTGAGGAAGGCGACGTCTGGTGAAGTTGTGTCGATCAGGCGGCGGAGAAGGTGTCGTTGGAGTCGGTCGTGATGCGGATGGTGTTCTTGTGTACAATGGCGATGCCTCCTCCAGTCTGGTTGACACGGTCCCTCCGGGTGATCTTGTATCCGTCCAGGATGGCGATGGCGATGTCGGGTGCAGAGGAGGCGTTCATCCATGTTTCTGTGAGGAAGGCGACGTCTGGTGAAGTTGTGTCGATCAGGTTCCAGAGTTTGATGGCGTGTCTGTGGACGGATCGGGTGTTGAGCAGGATGCACTTGAGGTGATTGTTGCTGGTGCTCGGTTTGGCGGGTGCGGTGCAGGTCCGGAGGCAGGTGTACTTGCAGGCTTGGCAGGTGAAGGGTCCGTGGGTGCATCTCGGGGCGGCTTGGTAGCAGGCTCGGGTCCGGTTGGGTTTGAGTGCGATGAGGGTGGCGGCATCATAGGTCCATTGTGTGGTCTGGCAACGTCGGGGGCCAGGGGTGCTGGCACTGGGCGCGGTCCAGGCGCGGACGGGCGCAGACGGGCTTGCCTTTGGCGCGCCTTCGGCGCACAATCGGCGCCCCCGCTGCGCGTGACCGCTGCGCGTACGCATGGGCGTCATAAGAAGGTAGCCGGGAGGGCGGGTCTGCTGGGTGGCGGGGCGGCGAATGGGCTGGCGGGGCCGCAAGGAGGCAGCGGCGGGAAGAGTCTGTGGTGAGCGGGCGGCTCAACGGCAGCTGGGTCGCTCGAGGCAGGCAGGCAAAAACAGGTGACAGGCTGCGGCAATCAGCGGAGGAGCGTGGGGGCGACCTAGCCTGGAACAGGCTCAGCGGTCACTCCCTCATGGAGGGCGCAGTCCCCTTAAGAAGGTAGCCGGGATGGCGGGTCAGCTGGGTGGCGGGAGCAGGGCGGCGAATGGGCTGGCTGGGGGCGGGGCCGCAGGGAGGCAGCGGCGGGAAGAGTCTGTGGCGAGCGGGCGGCTCAGCGGCGGCTGGGTCGCTCGAGGCAGGCAGGCAAAAACAGGTGGCAGGCTGCGGCAATCAGCGGAGGAGCGTGGGGGCGACCTAGCCTGGAACAGGCTCAGCGGTTGCTCCCTAGTGGAGGGCGCAGTCCTCTTAAGAAGGGAGCCGGGAGTGCGGGTCAGCTGGGTGGCGGGAGCGGGGCGGTGAATGGGCTGGCGGGGGCAGGGCCGCAGGAAGGCAGCGGCGGGAGAGTCTGTGGCGAGCGGGCGGCTCAGCGGCGGCTGGGTCGCTCGAGGCAGGCAGGCAAAAACAGGGATCCTTCTAATTACCCTGTGTAATAATTAAAGTAGGTTTGGCTGGCGCCTTAACTCACTTACGGCGGAGCTGACGAACAACAGTGCCCACCACAGGGGCAGCAAGCAACGGAAGGACAACATGTTGGTCGAAGAACTAGCACGACGGGTTTGGAACTCCGAAAACAGACCCACCATGCAGCGTAACAGCACCTCTCTGCCCACGTAGCGCGCTTGGCTCTCTGTAAAGGTCCCCTGACCTGCCCCACTAACAAATAGCGCAACTAATTACAGCCTGCAGCTCCAACCAGCTTCAATGGGGCTTTGCGGGGGTGGCCGACTGGAGGGAGGCTTGCCCCCCCCCGGGAATTTTGGGGCTCCGGGAGGAAGGGTGGGGGGAAAGATTAGGCAGGGGACAGGAAGCTCAGATTGGGCTGGTTGGGCTGGTCAGGGGGAATTGGGCTGGTTTGGGCTCCATTTGGGCTGGGGTGTTATAAGAACGGCCATCTTGGGTCACTGTGCACCATTTTGTGGGACAGTGACCCAGCAGCCGAGTAGCCAGGATAATTGTTGTCCCGCCCGCCCTCCCTATAAGGCATGTTGTCGGGTGGTTCTGAAGGGGGGTTTTTGTTCCTGGGTCCTGGTTTTGGTTCTAGAGGGGTTTTGTTGGGAGCAGGTGCTTTTCTTTTCGTTTAGGTTGGCTGGGATTTGATGTTGCTGGGGCCAGGTGCTGGAAAATTGTTGTGGGGTGGCGCTTTTTCCTAGTTAAAGGGGGGGGGGGGGGTAGGATAGGACAGAGGGGGAGGGAGTGTACATATGGCAAGGTTTAAACAGTTGAGGCAGGCGTTTGGGTAGTTGGCACTTATGTTTATGTTGTTGGTGGGGGAACTTTTTAGGGGTGGGGGTGGGGGTTTGGTCAGGTATGTGTATATTTAGTTAGGTCTAGTTTTGTACGGCAAAGGCCAAGGATGTAGTATGGTTTTAGGATGCACCTGTTCCCAATAAAGCGGCCTTTATCACACCTTATATTATCTTTCCCCTCCCCGTCTCCCGATGGGACCAATTGCGAGCAGCGCGCAATGCTCTGAGTGGTGTGCAGCTGCTCACCTGGAGCTGCGTCCTAGTTTAAAAATGTAATCATAATTTTTTTTTAAATGGGGCATTCCAAGCTTGTGCATTTTTTCTGAGGGCGCCAGTGCTATCCTCAGTCTCGCAACACAGGCGCACGTCAAGTAGCCGGCCTGCTCCATCATTCACCGAAGGTAAGGGGCCGGCCACCTCACTTCCTGTTTCTTGCAGCGAGAGTGTAACGCGTGCATTATAAGGTGAGTGCCACCTCAGAGGCAGATAGATGAATTGTTTTCTTCCCACAGCGAGAATCTAATGTGTGAATTACACATTGTAGTTCCTCTGCAGGGCCAACAGAAGCGTTTTCTTCTCACAGTAAGGATGAAATGCTGCAATTACAGTGTGTAGTGGCAGCCCCTAGTGTTCAAGGACAAGGGGCCCTCCTCCTGGAGGTTCTTTTACTCCTGTTGTTAGGCTGCAGTTTTTCCTGATATACAAATCACTTCAAAAAACGAGGTGAACCTGACCTCGCGTGTTGAAATGGCTGGATTTAAGAGTGGGATTAATTGTTGTAGTTCACCAAACCTGGTTTTGCTCCAAATTGCACCCGTAATGGTGTTTTATGCTTACTAATCTCACCCTACAAATGGGGTACATATTTCATCCATCAGTTGCACCCATCCAAAGAAGGCACCCCCTCGTGCACAGTTGCTGCCTTCAGGGATCGGGCCGTGAGAGCACCTGTGCTCTTACTGGGCCAGCTGACGTCATGTTGTTCTCTCAGTGACATCAGCTGCGCGACTCTGATGTAGCAACACATGTGCAATGCAAAGACCATCCTTTACCCTGTGTACTGACACTCGCGCTATCCCAAATGTTTGACTTCGTTGTTGGACTGCTGATTTACAGAGAGTTTTTAAAATCATTGCGACTCCACAACAAAACGCTCAGGGACAGTATTCTAATCCCGACTTGTGGACTAACGCTTCCTCGCACGTAGTCTGTCACGGGTCAACTCAGCCTTTCATCCTTCTGAGGTACACAAAAGAGTAGCAGCTGCTGTGAACCTGGCCACATATACAGAACAGTGGGTCATCTGGAACGTCTATTCTTTTAATGTGGTTTAGGCAAAAAAATAAATAAGCAGTGCATATACTTAATGTAATGAACAGTATCATCGTGTAGCCTCATGAGCAGTTTTAAAATGCACTAAGAATACGTGAACCAGAACCAACGACCAGTCAGGGCCGGCCCTAGGCATGTGCAAAGTGTGCACCTGCACAGGGCCGCCAAACCCCAGGGGCCGCCACGACGAGGATCGTTTCGGAAGGATTGTGGCACTGGCGGCCCCCTGTCAGGATTTGGCGGCCTCCGCCCCGGCTCCAACCCTGGCTAGCACGTGACTCCTGGAAACCCCCCGAAGCCCTGCGTGAACGTGTTGTGAAAGGTCATGCCAACCTCTTGGGGCCGGTGCCAGGCAGTAATGAGTGACTGAAGTAAACCCAGACTCTGCCTTCTACTCTCGGCACAGCACGTCCCAGAAAAGAAGACGCCTTGCCTTCTACTGCCTGCATAGAGTCCCCCCCTCAGAGATGACCCCTTGCCATCTACTCCTTGCATGGCGTGCCCAATGGGGGTGATGCTCTGAAGACTATCAGATTTTGTGCACTTGATCCTCTTCAGATTAATGCAGTGGGCGTGTGTGGACAAATCTACCTGGCTGGGTGGGAATATAATGATGCTCTCCAGTTGACAAAAAGGGCACCTTGGCAGATCTTTCGAGTGAGTGTTGCCGGGGACTGCGTGGTAATGGCATTTTGTTTGCTTTGATACTTGCACAAGTGCCACCATTGCCTTTGCCTACGAACTTGTGCTGAGGGTCTACCATATATTGCTGTATTATACCTCCTCTAATTATACTTTGTTTTCTCTCGAGCAGACTTCACTTTAAAATAGTTTATTGCAGGGGATTAGACTGTAGACACCTAGATCTTTGTTTACCCAACAAATTCCAAAGTATTGTAGCTGTAAGATAACTTTGGTGGTGAATACACTTGCTGGTGACTGGCGAGATCTGTGTGCAGTCTAGTTACAGACCGGCCTGAGTCACTCATACAAAGTATAAAGAGACAGAGTTAAATGTGATGTCCCAGCTGCAAAGTGAAGCATGCACCATGCAGGTCAGAGATGCACCCAGTCCCTCATGTCGTGTGTCACAATGCCCCCCTCCTCCTAAATTGTATCGTTCTGAGACGAATTCGGAAGGGTAGTAGCAGCAGCCGCAGGTACTGGTCAATCATCTAACGGCTTTTCTGTATGTATTATTAAAACACCTTCCTGAGATCCGCCCCATCTGGACCCCTTCTTCCGGGGCCCCCACCTACGCTCCCTGCACAGGGCCACCATGAGCCTAGAGCCGGCCCTGGACCAGTGCAAACATTGCTCGTGGTTTATGTACAGAATGAAAAGTCCAATCAGACCCGGGTGGAATGTGTTCATTCTTCAGCGGGTACCCCTGGATCACGTATGTGTCTGTAGGGCTGTTTGAGTCCCTTAGGGGTCCCTATCAAGCTTTGTCCTGATGACAACTGGGTGCTACAAGCGAGTTGGGAACACCCTTGAATCTGGCACGCAAATCCCATTGGGCTCAAAGGGCTTCAGCCCCGTCCGTCGTGTGTGTCAGCCCGGGCTGAGTGAGACAGCTTCCCGTCTTATTGCAGCCGCAGGCTTTAAAAGACCATTTACTTACTAACGAGGCTTTGTTGAGTTTTCACACTTTCTTTGAGCCCCTGCTGGAGAAATTGGCCCGCCCGAAATTTTTATCACATGAGTAGCATGAAGCTGGGTAACAGTGAACACCCGTTATTTCAGCGTCAAGAGTGAAGGTGCGCTTTGCACATACACCTTTTAAGTTATGTAGCGCTTGTTGTCTGGTGGTCTTTCCACCCATCGGACATGGAGCCAGCGGTCCCCTCCTGCCTCCTTTTACCCTCACAACTCCTCTCACCCTCGACACAGATCCACCCAAAGCTCAGGGAAGGCCCCATTACTACCTAGCATCCAACATACCAGGGATTAACCCAATGCCCAACCTCATGCCAGGCAGGGCATACCAACCCAAACATTATCACTGGACGTCTCAGGCTCCAGTCTGCCATGGAAACCAGGGAATTATGTGCAAGTGCCAACTCTGTTACCTCAAAGCCCTAGAAAGCCATGCTGGTGCCACACATTGTGCGCCATTCAAATGCTAGAAATATTATTTCTCTCAGCCTGTAAATAGAGTGTTGCTGCCACCCATCTCCAGTAAGACTGGTGCTATGGGACTCTAAAGGATATAAGACGGAGTCATCCTGGCTTGTAGAGATTCAAACCTGTGACCATCGGGATGGCTTGAATCCTGCAGCAGGTAGTTAGAAGGCCAGAGGGTATCCTAGGGAGTAGATTCTTTGAATCTATGAACAAGTGCTTGAGACCGGCGCCACATAAAGGTTGTGTATAACAGATGACCAGATTTTTAGAACCCAAAAACGAAACGGCCCCAGACAAAGAAATAGGACTGTGTGTCCGCACTTACCATGGATGCTAATGGACCATATCTGTAACATTCACGACATAGGCCTGCAAAGGCACCTCAGCCCCCCCCACACACAAAGACTCCATATTACAACAAGCATTTGCAATGCATTAGGACTCGCATATGCAAGAGTTTGAGCTATTGGCATTGTAAATGACAATGCCTTTTATATATGTATTTTTTATGTGTGTTGCTTATGAAAAGCAAGTCTTGCAATAAAAGAGGCACAGTTATTGCCAGCCATGCTTCTCCTAAGCAATGACTACAAGTACAAAGTGCTGGTTTTCAAAATACATAAATAAAATGCATTGTCATTTACAATGCCAATAGCTCAAACTCTCGCAAATGTGAGAACTATTGCATTGCAAATGCTTGTTATTTTTCACATCTGCACCTGAGCTGGCTCATAGTTTAAAATGTTAGTTGACTTAGTGGGACTTATATTTCCTGATTACTGACAACATGTAAGCCGTTCGCGGAGTTTGCAGAGTTTTCCGCATTCTACTCTCCGCGGAGCACACAGATTTCCGAAAAACTGCACTTCCCGTAGCTGAGTTTTTTCCTCACTCCTGCTTCCCAATGTCATGTTGTCGAGCGCGAGCAAGGAAAATCTGCCTCTGGCAAGATTTTTCCTCGCTCACACTCCCCGACGTTATGCTGGCAAGTGCGAGCAATAAAAATACACCTACCGGTGAGATTTCTCAATGCAGGCAGTAGGATTTGGCAATGTATGCATTTGTGGGTGGTTGCGGCAGCTCATGTTGAGAAGCCTACCATTCATCTTGAGGAAGTTGCCACTCGAGTAGAAAATCTACTCGAGATGCTGCACATGGTGCTGTTCGAGGTGATTTTCCAGCACAGGCAGGGCTGACTGGCCGTAGCAGGCACCGGGGCATTTCCTCGGTGCACTGCCAGGGTGGGGACTGGTTTTGGATCCCTGCGGGGCCGTATTTATAACAAAAGTGTCAGCGGTGATATGGGAGTGGTGCTTCCAACTAGGAACCGATCCTCCCCTACCGGGGGCTGGCCGAGCTGTTTGCCAGGGATGGTTTTGATTCCCAATCCGGCCATGAGCACAGGGCAAACACCCGGTGCTGAAAATCAACGCAAACAGGTGTGACCAAGCGCATTCCGCTGCTTGTGGAACTCTGCATAGTGCAGCAGAGTTTTTTGTTCACTTTGTGTAGTTCTGCGGTGCGGAACTCCACTCAGGCTTACCAATGTGTCTATTTTTTTTCATTTACAAGATCTTATAGAGCACATGGCTACACAACCACTGACTTCCCAGCGCTAATAGGAGACCTGAGGGGTGACATACTGATTCCAGAAAACAGGTAGGTTTTTAGTTGCTTCCTGAAGCTAAGCAAATTATTATCAGCTCTTAGGCCAATCAGAAGGGAATTTCAGAGTCTGGGTGCCAGATGAGGCAGAGGATTGCCCTCCTCTTCTAGTACTTTTTAGATCTCGCCTAGCAGCACACCAGCGCTGCTTTGGGGATCTCTTGGAAACACTCCAGGCTTTATTGGGAACTCGTGCATGATTTGCACTGTTCCCAATGAGCCCTCATGCACGTTTGGCGATTTCCTTGAGGGAGCGAGCAGCAGTGCCATATGTTAGCAATTATCGCGCTCGCTCACGCAAGGTAAACGCCGTGCACCACAGGAAAGACTTCGTCCACACAGTCTCCCGCTTTTAGTGCCCCATGCGTTTGTGTTTCAGCACTTGTTTTCTTTTTGGTGGTGCACTCCATGACAGTGCATCTGTTATTGTGCTGTTGTTGTTTGAATGCTTCTGCCTGCCCCTGCCTTTTGGGCTTGCCTGTGTACTTAACCCCGTTGTCTTTCTGAATGCTCCATCTTGGTTTCCTGTCCCTCCTGCTCTCTCCTGTGTTGCTTATGTTTTCCTAACACCCTCCGTCACCCAGCCATTACTTCCGTTCCAGCCTCAATCAAGCTCTGCGTCCATCCCATTCACCCCTTGCTAATGCTTTTAATTGCTGCCGGTTGTGAGAGTGACCTAGAGTGTGCTGACCCCTTTAAAGCCCTGACGCTGAGTCTCTTGCTTACTGTGACAGCTTTCGGCCCTCTGTGTGCGGATGGAGCTGCCTATCTATACCATTGCCTGTAACAAAGTCCCAGAGTCAGTCTATTACACTAAATAATAACAATAAATAATAACAACGATGGCAACACGGATCGTGCTGTGCAAATCATGAGGGTACATTGATAGTGGCCCACCTGATGCTGGAGCATCACTTTTGGACACATAAAAACCTGCAGTAAAACATGGTTTATGTATAAGACTGTAGAATCTCGAGGAAATGGCACACACAAAAACTAAAAGAAGTAAAACGTCTATCAGATCGGCTGAAATGATTATTAACAACTGGGCCGGTCCTAGACCTTCTGGGGCCCCGGGCGAAAGGGAAGATGTGAAGCCCCTCTACTTTGCATGAAACATCCAGTCGCGGCCGTCATGACTCACGGGTGGTGGGTCGCGCGGTTCGCGCGCAGGGAGGGGTTTAATTTTAAAATAAACGTACCTTACCGGGTCTCACGTCATCTCTGCTCCTGACCTGCTCTCCTGCTTTCCTGCCTCTGGCAAAAACAGGAAGCAGGCAGCCTCCCTCCCCTAAGCCAATCACAAAGCTGCAATGGCAGCTTTGTGATTGGTTGGGGCGCCGACCAGCCAGGCGCCCAAGGGGAGGCCATTTTCTCCATTAGGCTGCATTGCAGCCTAAATGGAGAAAGGCCAGAGTGCGCATGACTGGTTTGGTCGGCCCCGGACCAAACAGTCAGCGCCCTTAGCAGTGGGCAAGGCCCTCCTCCTCTGCCCTAAAGCAGACCCACCTGCCCCCAACCAAACACTTCTGCTTTCCGGCAGTGTGAGAAGCAGAAACATACAATTGGTAGTTTTAGCATTTTGTGGTTCTGCTTCTCGCACTGCGAGAAAGCAGTGGGGCGACCCTCCTCCGTGCTCGTGGAGGAGCCGTCCTTGGTACAACAAGAAGTGACATCACAGAAAGTGACATCACAGGACTATTGATCTTATTTGGCATCACGGAAGAGACCTAACATGGCTATCCTTAACATAGACAAATAGATAAATATACAAATGAAATAAGTCCATATATTTTAAAACTGTATTAAATGGATTACATTTGTCACATTGGATGGAAAAGCTAGGAGCAGGTCTCACGAAGATGTATATTGTTTACTCCTTGTTAAATGATTGTTTCCAGATGAGTCCCTCATACAATTTCCAGATCTGCCTTATAAAGGGGGGAGATCCTGTTGAGGTAATGAGGGGCGGGATCATTCAAAATATAAAATGACACAAGAGAAAACCTCTCACACCATGGATATAATTGCAAATTTCAAAAGGCTCCCTTATCTTTCTGTGCCATTATTGTGCTACCTTAGGATGACATTAATACTTCATCATTTGCCGTAATGTAAATCCTCTCACCAGTATCCCACACGCACATCCTAAGAGGCGTAGGACAATCTTTTTTGTGTGTGGGCTCTTAACTAGCCAGAATTATGTTAAGTGCAAAAACACAACACATATAGTACAAAATTACAAGACACCATTGCAAACAAATAAAGATTGTACATAAACAAAAATAGACTTAGAACAACCAAGACCACTACTAAATCATACATTGACTTGAAGGTATGCTTTAGATTCAAGAGGTTTTCAAATCAACGTATTTAATTTGGTGTTAGAACTGTAGGAAGTAGAAGAGGCCGCCTTTAGCGCTGGTGGAGCCCTGTGCGGCAATGTTGGTGCCCCCCAATGACTTGCTCTGCCACGGATTCTCTCACTCCCACCCTTTAACAGTTCCCCTCAAGTCTCCATAACCACATTCTCGCTCAGATGCATTTAATTTGATTTACAGCGCCAGCGATACCAGTGTAGGGTGTCAGAGAACTTTTTATCACACATTACACAGGGACAATCAATCATTTGTGTGTAAATCACAATAGGTAATGTTACATAAGACAAAGGACTAGGAGACACATGACTATCATACTAATAGGCAGTATAGTTTAATAGTGATTGGTCTGGAGAAACACAACCTCTGAATTTAGAATGCATTACCATGGTTGGGGGTTCTCTTTAATAATCAGAATTGTTTTCTGTCCAAATGTACCCTTTTTGCAACATTAGGATAATCAAAGGGTGGGGAAAAAACCATAACTCTGTAATGTATACCTTGCCGTTTGCATGCAGCTCTTAGATGACAGTTAATAGCTCATTGTTCTATGTTAGGATTTTGACTTATAAACTACAAGTAACAATAGGATCTCTCTGACAAAAGCAGTAACCCACTGGCCTCTTTACATTATGTGGGTGGACTTAGTGATCTGCATGATACATGTTCTTTGCAGTAGGCACATTAACCCTCTGCGCTACTTTTCCACAAGTTAAAACTTCCACTTGACAAAACTCCATCTCTCTATAAGAGGAACATTTAATCACCGGAGTTATCATGACATTTTTATTGTTGCTGAAAATTGCTGGAGGCCAGGAAGGAGGCAGCAAGTTCTTTTAGAAATATAATATACTCACAAACATGACGCCCCCACCCAAAGTCAGCGCTCAGGGCGATCTCATCGGTCACATCGCCCTAGAGCCTTCCTACTCAAGGGTCCTGTGACCTCAGTGACAGAGTCACAGTTGCTCTAGGGTGTGCTGTTTCGTAGGCCTGCCCAAAAGTCTCTAGGTGAGCTACAATAGGAGTTGTAGTGGACAGGCCTTCAAAGTGAACCCACACTTGCCACCACTATGGTCCACTTGATGGTGCTCAGACAACATTCTTCTAAGGTCTTTTGGGCCTTCTAAGGTCTAGCATGGAAATGTGCTCTCTCAGGAATGTGGTCTGGTGGAATGGTCATGAAGGCTGATCCTGGTTCCCTAGTTCCAAATTTTGCAGCTCTGACCATTGTGCCACAGCCTCTCCCCCACTGAACACCATACTGCCCCACTGTGAGGAACTCTCACTGCCTTCAACTACAACCCAATTGCGCCCCGCTATACACCTGGAGGGGACTCAATTCAAATTAGGCACAAGACAAGAGCAATTGCGCACCCTACAAAAAATGTGACAACATCCTGGAAAAAGCAAACACTCATAAGGAATGTTTGATTAAGTAAAAGCATGTGAAATTTAAGCAGAAACAACATGGTTACCTTAACGATTTTGCACGTATTATTCAGAAATCATTGAGTGCTTTTGCATGAAAAGTTAAGGCCATGACTACAGGGCTGGACGAGACCAGTTTCAATGTCCATTGCTTATATCCTTACAAAACGTAAGCTATATGGTTTAACAAGACTACATTCATGAATACAGAGCTGTAGTATGCATTTTGTTTTTGAATCCACCCATCAAGCAGGTATTGCAGTACATCCAGGAATGGTGCACTTCCCCACCCGGGGAAAACAATGCTGTTCAGAGAAAGACAAGAAAACAAAAGAAGCGCTTCACTGACAAACTCTGTAAAGTGGCACTAATGTGTTTTGGGTGTGAATAAAATCAACCTGGCCCCTTTTCGACCCACTCTGTCTTGCTTTAGTTATTATTCATATTTTGAACATTTTATTTCTCTCTATCCCAAGGCTGCACTTTGGAAGTGAAAATGTCAGGAAAAGGGCGACATTTCCAGCAAAAGCGTTTTTATATTTTGTATTAATTTCACAGGAGAACAAATAAAGGAAAGGAAAGAGGGAGTACTGGCTACAAGGCCTGGAAGTGGGCCCCCACACCTGGACCTTGCAGCTTGCTTTAGTGCTTAGAGGCCCAGGGAAAGGGGCCCCTCCCCAGGGCCTTTGAAGCAGTAACGAGGCATTTTGTAAAACACTGCCCCAGGACTGATGCAAAAGTTAACAAAAGCCAGTTGATCTGGCTACTCCCTCTTCCCCTCACCCACCTCGACTTACCTGTGTGCAAAAGGGGCCTTCTGTCACTAAGCAACAAAAAGCAGAAAGGGAAGTGAAGAAGCGTGGCTTAATGGTTAGAGCGGCAGACCCTGATGCAGAGGTCTGGCCTGGGACCAGGGTTCAATTCCCGCCTCGGCGGCTCTTGGACTTAATCTCCCTGGACCTGATAATTCTCGCCTCGTGCCTAGTCTAATCATGGGTACCACTTTGGGCAATAGCTTGCTTCATCTCCACAATGGCCTCAGCAGCGCTTGGATGCCTGGCTTCACCTTGGGGGTGCCCAGGAGTGGACATCTCACAGAAAAGCCAGGGAGGGTTCCACAGCGGCATGAATTCAGCGCTACGAGACCTCTGGGTAGAAGGCGCTATACAAATAAAAACACATTTACATTTACTTTAGGGAGGTGCTGCCCCGCCCCTGACACTCTGAGCCATAATTGCTGGCCTGGCTGCTGTGTCTTCTCCACTCTGTTTGTACCTTCCCCCACCCCTGCACCCCCAGGAATGCCACAACGACGTCACGACCAGCAAGGTCGACTCCAGACATCCCATGTGTATTGTGATAGTGTGGGGCAGGGGGGCTCAGAGGAGTAGGTGGGCTAACTGTGAAAGTGTGACCTTTCACACGGACACAGGCCCCCCCTGTCTTTCAGCTGAACAGGAGGCCCAGGGCAGCTGCCCACACTGCCCATGCCTAGCGCCGGCCCTGAATAACGATAGTACCAATCATTTGTTGCTTGGACAGTTTGTTTCCTCCACCCCAAAAGAAATAATGAACAGTGTTATTTCTGCAAAGACCCGAAAACGAGTAAAATGCCTGTGTAGATATTTTTAAGCCGCATTTAAAATAACGAAGCAAAGGGCGCTACCACGTGGCCAGTCGTTGCCTAGTCTTCTGCTCCACAAACGATTGGTTGCTTTATTTATACTTTACTGTGTTTAACCCCTCCCCTGCTGGTGACGGAATCACTCCGGCATCAGCCGCGGTCGCGCTGTGCTGATGACGGAGCGGTTCTGTCACGGCCCGCTCGGAACGCCTACGCGGATTCCGCGCCTGCGCTGAATGTTCTATCGAGCGGGCGGGGCCGTGACGGAACCGCTCCGTCATGAGCACAGCGCAACCGCTGCTAGTGACGGAGCGGTTCCGTCACCAGCATGCGCCCACCGCGCTGCCGCCCCACCCCCTTAGCACTGCGGCGGAATAGCCGCCGCAGTGAAGGGGTTAAAGCAAGCACATTCCTGTTTTGTTCTTATGCGTTTCAATTGGAAGATTGGTGGTTCTTCGGTGCAAAACAGACCCGCTGTCGAAATATCCGTGAGATGATGATCCTGGAGACGTCGTACCGGGCGATTCGCCGTCAAGAGCAGCACGTGGGTCAGATCTTCCTCTGTGGGAACACTTGTGCACTCGTGAAAGTACAGTAGTCCACTCTGATGTGTTGGCCTGGGTTTCTGTAGTAATGTTTTTCCTGTTCTTCCACAGTGAGCATTTCTTTGCCTGTGGTATTGGGGCAAACTCTGCTGCTTCCAACTGTGGCTGCATTTTATTAGTAAATGCGTCTGTCTCACCCTTTCTCTCGTGTTGTCAGATGTCTAAGACACCAGCTCTGTACATCTACAAAGCCCAGTTCTCTTGCCAGTCCCAAGTGTGGATTCTTGCAATATGCGGACTACAAAGTGTCTGGAAAGAGAGGGGTGAGGCTGGAAGACTGGGCATTGTCGGCAAATGCGGTGTAATGGAGTGTGGCTTCTTGGAGGATTGCTGCTGACTGACACTCACCCTTTTTGTAGTAAAAATTGGTCTCTACTTTAAAACAATTGAAAAAACGATGCAAACATTGCAATAATGAGGGCAAGTTAACAAAATGGTCTGAAAAAAATCAACATCCAAATATTAGCCATATGTAGTCTTAAAAATACTATGGACATTTTGGTGCCTCGAGGCGTGCCAACCATTTGGAGCTTCAACAGACTACTTTTTATTTATTAATTTATTTATTTGTGATAACAGTCTTATATAATGATGTTGTGTCGTTAGTCTGCAGGAAGTACTAGGGTGACGTACAAACACTGTATTTGAAACTTAAAATAGCCCACATTGCAATAGGCACTATTAACATAGAGCAAAACTCAGAGTAATTAAAAAGTCTGGATCTAGAGGGGACGAGAGTCGTTTTACGTCTAGGTAAATAACTGGTCACCAGGGGAGAGTTAGGAGGAGGAGGAGAGAAGAGTTTTTCCTAAGGTAGTGGAGGAAGATTCGCGTTTCGAGATGTTAAGTCATGTTAGGTATCATAGAAGACACTGTTCACTGGGCCCCCTGGGTGCTGTAAAAGTAGCACATTTAAAAGAGAAACAGCACAGCAAACAGAAGCAACATGGAACAAGAGGCTCTGAAGCAGATCATTGCAGAGTTGAAACGCTATATTTTATGCTTTTTCCAAACAGAGATTGCACAGGTTGTAGCGAGTTTCCAAGGAAGCTTCTGCCAGGTTCTAGACACTGCAACAGAACAAGCGCCTCCAAGATGTGGGTTTGAGAGTTCGAGGCAGAGGTGGCCACACCAGAGGAGTGTTTGTGTGTAGGAAACCTCTAGCTTTCGGAATTTGTGGCTAGTATTACACTGCACATGTTGCACACAGTTCACTTGTAAACTCAGCAATAGGGTGCTTTTGTAAAACAAGCACTGGCGTTGCCAATAGGTCTCGCATTAGGAAAGTTTGAGCTATTGGTATTGTAAATGACACATTTTTTATTTATGTGTTGGTTTTGAAAATAGCGATATTAATAGCTTTGTCATTTACAAAGACAATACTTTTAACTTTCGCAAATGTGACACCTATAGCATTTGTAATGCAATATGTGTTGTATTTACGTGACTTGGATGTATTGATATTACGAATAACCATTGATTTTAATTTTTTTAATTAATAAAAGTTATTGTAATTTATAATGGCAATAGATTAAACTTTTGTAAATAACTTTTGTGAAGATTATGTTCAGTGTATTTTATTGTGACGAAAATCCAAGAACAGAAGTGAAATAATAACATCTTTATGTGACATTTGTAATAAAGCTTGAAACATTGAGAGAACACATTTGAACCAGTTGTTGTTGAATGGTTGCACAGATGCTGTGGTGGCGCTGAGTGATGTGGTGGTGCCCCTTGGTGGTGCTGAGTGATGCTGTGGTGATGCGATAGAGTGTAATTATGTGGCATGTAACTAAGTGGCACTGAGTTGTATTTGGAGTGTATGTTGCATTGAGTGCAGTGTAATTATGTGGCATGTAATTATGTGGCACTGAGTGGTATTTGGAGTGTATGTTGCGTTGAGCGCAGTGTAAATATGTAGCATATGTAAATATGTAGCATATACTTATGTGGCACTGAGTGGTATTTGGAGTGTATGTTGCATTGAGTGCAGTGTAATTATGCGGCACTGAGTGGTTTTTGGAGTGTATGTTGCATTGAGCGCAGTGTAATTATGTAGCATATAATTATGAGGCACTGAGTGGTATTGTTTGGAGTGTATGTTGCATTGAGTGTATGTAATTATGTAGCATATAATTATGTGGTATTGTGTGGAGTGTGTTTTGCATTCAGTAGAGTGTAATTATGTGCTGTGTAATTATGTGGCACTGAGTTGTTTTTGGAGTGTATGTTGCATTGAGTGCAGTATAATTATGTGGCGTGTAACTATGTGGCACTGAGTGGTATTTGGAGTGTATGTTGCATTGAGTGCAGTGTAATTATGAGGCGTGTAAGTATGTGGCACTGAGTGGTATTTGGAGTGTATAATGCATGGAGTGCAGTGTAAATATGTGCTGTGCAATTATGTGGCACTGAGTGGTATTTGGACTGTATGTTGCGTTGAGGGCAGTGTCATTATGTGGCGTGTAATTATGTGGTACTGAGTGGTATTTGGAGTGTATGTTGCATTGAGTGCAGTGTAATTATGTGGCCCGGAGTGGTATTTGGAGTGTATGTTGCGTTGAGCACAGTGTAAATATGTAGCATATAATTATGTGGCACTGAGTGGTATTTGGAGTGTATGTTGCGTTGAGCGCAGTGTAATTATGTGGCGTGTATTTATGTGGCGTGTAATTATGTGGCACTGAGTGGTACTTGGAGTGTATGTTGCGTTGAGCGCAGTGTAATTGTGTGGCGTGTAATTATGTGGCACTGAGTGGTATTGTTTGGAGTGTATGTTGCATTGAGTGCAGTGCAATTATGTAGCATATAATTATGTGGCACTGAGTGGTATTTGGAGTGTATGTCGCGTTGAGTGCAGTGTAATTATGTGGTGGGTAATTATGTGGCACGGAGTCTTATTTGGAGTGTATGTTGCATTGAGTGCAGTGTAATTATGTGGCGTGTAATTATGTGGCACTGAGTGGTGTTTGGAGTGTATGTTGCATTGAGTGCAGAGTAATTATGGGGTGTGTAACTATGTGGCACTGAGTGGTATTTGGAGCGTATGTTGCATTGAGTGCAGTGTAATTATATGGCGTGTAATTATGTGGCACTGGGTGGTATTTGAGTGTATGTTGCGTTGAGCGCAGTGTAAATATGTAGCATATAATTATGTGGAACTGAGTGGTATCGTGTGGAGTGTGTGTTGCATTCGGTAGAGTGTAATTATGTGGTGTGTAATTATGTGGTACTGAGTGGTATTTGGAGTGTATGTTGCATTGAGTGCAGTCTAATTATGTGGCGTGTAACTATGTGGCACTGAGTGGTATTTGGAGTGTATGTTGCGCTGAACATTTTGCACTTTAACAGAAAGAATGATTCCCATGCAAAATGTAACTTCAGACCTGCCTGTATCTGAAAAAGTGAATTCGACCTGGTGAAATGTAATCCGGTGCTCCTGTAAAAGTGATCTACTGCACCAATGTGCATGGGGGCACGTAGGGAGGTATAGCAGGAAGGGAGAAGACAGCCTGCACACATACTCTTCTAGAGTGCTTGCAAAAAAGCAACAAGAATAAGTAAACAAATGCTGTAGGGAGTCCTTGGTAAGCTCCTACCTAGTTAGTGCAAATATCGGCATAAAAAAAAGACTCTCATTGGGTTAGATAGAATAAAAGTGAACACATAATGCAGCCCACAAAAACCAAGTATGATACCTGTAAGCCAAAGTTCAAACAGTGGTGTGGGGTCTGGAGCACCGTAGCAGGACGCAGTCACCAACCTCTTGCATTTACGTCTCTTAGAGCTAGAAAAAAAACTTCCTAGAAAAGAACTCTGTAGTGTCTGGCCATTTTTTAATACTAATTAGAGCAAAAGAAACCGAAGTAATAACTGTAAGACTTACAATTTAATTTATTTATTTGAAGAATCAATGTAAAAACAAAGCATTAGCATGCTGTGAAAGAGCCATTTAGCATTCTGTGTAATCTGTAAGAATATTATGTCGAAATACAATGCTGCATAGCGGAATGTATGAGGAAGTCGGTAAACTCACAAGATTCGGCCCACTTGTACTGAAGTAAGTACAATGGGAAGGATTGGGCCAAAAGCTAATTACATTCTAGCGACGCACAGACGGTGAAAGGGGCGCACCGAAAACACAAGCAGGAAACACATAACAACAACCAGCCATGGGCGGGAGGTGGGGGTGGGTCGACACGGCATAGGTGATTAAGTGAACTGCAAGCGGTGACAGACACCAACACTGAAAACCTTTTGCAGGAAACAAATAATAAAATAAATTAGGGAGGTATGGCAGAAGGGGAGAAGACAGCCTGAACACATGCTCTTGTAGAGTGCTTGCAAAAAAGCAACTAGAATAAGTAAACAGTTTAAAAAGTCTGTAGGGAGTCCTTGGTAAGCTCCTACCTAGTTGGTGCAAATATTGGCATAAAGTAAAGACTCGCATTTGGTTAGATAGAAACATGACACCATTGAATGGGCTAAAGTGAAGTCGTTAATTCTGGTGACCCTGTTGAAATAAAGACAATGAATGGTTGTGCAAATCGCGCTAGTCCCGTAACTTGAAAGGTGACCCCGTGTGGGAGTGACTTAACATAACAAGAGCGGCCGGGAAACTGAAAGCACGGCCGGCCAGCCATGAATAATTAGGGGAGGAGAAGCCGCAGAGCACACGCTGAGAGAAGCCCTTTGATATGGTGGCGGCCGTGAAAAAATGCAATTAGGATGGAGGGAGGGAGGCTGATGCGCGTGCTTGTTTGGTCACGTGATCCACGTGAACTCGAAGAAAACCACACCAAAAAACCCTTGGTTTGACGAGTATTTTGAGCACTTGAATTCTCTCCATTTTCCATTCCTTCGGAATGGAAAAGGCGAGACCTAAAAAGAAGTGCGACAGTCGTTTATTCGATGACTCAAATGAATGCTTAAACAGAGGTCTCTTCCCTAGTAGTGTAGCATGGAGCCATGGACCCTGGTACAAGGGTCCAATGGGTTCCTGGGCCTCTGTGACCCTAATGCACCAATGGTAACTAGCCCCCACCGTTCCATGGGATCTTCAACGATTTGCCAGATGCATCAGCCTTCAACAAATTATTATCCATGTTAATAGAACACACAACGCATTGAACTTCCTCCTCATTCTTAGATTGTAAATGTAATAATAATAATCTTTTTTTGGATATAAACAATATCCTTAAAAGAAGCACCGACAGCAATATACATTGTAAAAGGAAAACTGACATCAATAATCAACTTTAAATAGATGCAGAGTTCTCACATTGCAATGTTCACCTCCCTGTTGAACAGTCCGGGTTGCGTTAAAAATAACTTAAAAAAGTACGGAGGTTGTTATACAGTGATTTACTGTATTAAACTTTTTGGCCAACCCACCGTTAATAAATAGTTATAAATGTTAAAAAAAGATCAGATAAAAATAGCAACAGCAGATCAATAGCAGCAAATCATAATAGTGCAGTAATGGATGAGGAACTTTTTTTTATCAAGTTACAAATAATACGATTAGATTAAGCTGTTCCTAACACGAGGGGAGCATGCAGAAAGTTGCGATATGCAAGGCGTATAAACAATGTAAGGCTGATATCTAAAGCTGTATTTTCTGGACATAAGGCCGCAATGATTGCCTGTCTGCAGGACCGGATTCCCAACCTATTCCACTCCACTTTCAGTTTGCGTCTGCGCTGTGCCATGAGTGCTGGGCAAAAACAAACCACATGCTCCAGGGTTTCAGCCGTCCTGCCGCACCCTCTGCACCATATTTCATCTGTCGTGCAATGCCAGCCTGGCAGATCTTTTAAAAATTGCAAGTCACCAAGTCTGATGGCCATAAAACTAAGTTTAGGTGCGAGGAGTAGGTCCAGGACAAATAGGTTGCGGGAGCTAATCGCCCATACGAATTCATAATAGCCATGCGTTTTTACGTTTGGCAAGATGGTTTTTATCCATAATAAGGGAACTTATTCGGACACTTTTCTAAATGAGGGATTTAAATACTGTCATACTGAGGTTGAGATCCCATAGGTCGCCTGCGGAGAGTTCTTGAATGGACTCCTTGAAAAGGCGACCATACGTGCCCCCTGAGTTTTTCTCGAAGATGTCTTGCCAGACTAGTGACTCCAGTGAGCCTATGTCTGCCTGTTTGAGTTTATGGCAGAGATTTAGGAATGTGCCGATGCTGGAGACTTCGTAATTTAATAGGCCAAGTTCTAGCCTAATCTGTGCAGCAGAGGCATTTTTGGCAAATAGAGGACTTTTTTATAAATTTTTGTTACGTGTTGGTTTGAATTAGTGTTTAGTTTACCCCTGAAGATCTCATTACCATATGACAGTGTCGGACCAATCTTTGCTCTCATGACCTCTAGTAGAGGGATTAGACTTGGGCCAGACAGTTTTTTTGAGAGCTTGGAGAGGGTCACCTGTAAGGTCACAGCTTTAGCAGATATCTCCTTACATTGTTTCGCAAAGTTGCCCCTTGAGTCAAGATTGACCCCCTAGGTATTTATATACACTACCTACTGCAATGGTCATGTTGTTGTACGACCATCCTCCCCCTACTTTTCTTTTTTTTCCAAAGGTAGCCACTTGGGTTTTCTTTAGGTTAACCTCTAACTGGTTTGCAGCGGTGTAATTGTGTAGTTTTACCAGGAGCCTTTGTAAGCCGACGCGTGTTAGACTGAGAAGCACTAAGTCATCCGCGTAAAGCAGGTTACTTATGGGAACACCACCCATCTTTGGAGGGTGACTATTAGTTTTATCTAAAGTTGTCGTCAGGTCAGCCATAAACAAATTAAAAAGAAGAGGGGCCAGCACACAGCCCTGTTTGACACCCCTAGTAGTCATGATTTTCCGAGAGAGATGTGTGCCGGACCCCAACTTCACCTGAACCCATGTACCTGAATGTAACTGAATGATTGCCTCCAGAAGTTTTCGAGGGATTCCCCATCTCCTTAACTTTTCCCATAAAGCTGCCCTGGGAACCCTATCAAAAGTGGCTTTAAAGTCAACGAAGCAGCAAAATACAGCCCTAGATGTTAAACAAACTTTATCAACAATGATGGCTAATGTCAATAGGTTAGTCATGGTCCCGAATTTGGCAGTGAAGCCTGTTTGGTTCATTGGTATCAAATTGTTCTCATCTGCCCATGCTCTCAGCTCGCTCAGGAGAATGCTCGCATAATGTTTAGCCTCAATGTCCAAGAGAGCTATCAGTCTGTAATTGTTTGGTGATGAATGGAGACCTGATTTATAGATTGGATGGATTATTGCTCCACGCCAAGAGTCCGGTATTATCGAGGTTCTAAGGGAGTAATTAAAAATGTTGGTTAGGTGACCCGACCAGAGGGGTATATCGGATTTGAATACGTTTGAGGGTAGTCCATTGGGGCCCGGTGCTCCGTCCGCTCTTGATTTCAACAGAACTTTAGTGACCCTTCCTTGAGTTGTCTGAAGATCGTCGGTACTAAAATCCAAGCTACCAATAGACCTACTCCCACTCTTGCTCGGACTTGTCGGCGCCAACGTGCGCGAACATGCATCAATTGGCACTATTCCTTCTGGAGACTTAAAGTGATCCACCAAAAAAGCGAACCAGCTAGCTTCTTGGATGTTTGCTGACCCGGAGCTGAACTTACCGGAGATTTGCGGTTAATTAAGGCCCTGAATTTCCTTGCCTTATGAATTTTGCTCTCCCATATTAGTTTGCACCAGAATTTGTCTTGTTGAAGTTGCTTTTCTTTTTGTACTGCCTGCCTAAATGATTTTTGAGCGAGTTTATATGCCCCAAAGAGCTCGTTATCTCCCGGGGATTTCATCAGGGACCGCAAGGCACTGTTTCTGAGTGTCTTCAATGCCCTTGTCTCTCGTGAAATTACACCCTGGCGGGTAACAGAGTCTGTCTGAGAGTACTGTTTGGTTGGAAATAACGTTATAAGTTGTGAACAAAACGTCGACCATTCAGCAGCTGTGAGAATCCCCAGGTCAGAGCGGTCTGGAATGAGGGCCAAACTTGCCTCCATGACAAGGGGTATTATTTCGTCACTCCATTTAGGCGTTTCAAATTGTCACAGTGCATTCCTGCAAATGTAGTTGGGGCAGGTTTATTGAACTCTGGCTTTATTTTAAGGGTTAGGAACTGGGGACTGTAGATTGTAAATGTTATTTTTATGTTTTAAAAAATCTTTTTTTTACAGTTTCAGTACAAAGGTACAATACAATACAAAATAGAGCACTGTACAGAATAGAGCACTGTTAAATGCCTGGGCACGCATTTCCCTCCTATCTCGATGGAGAACTTTCTCAGTCTGGTGAGCACCATGAAATCTGGCTCCCCCACTGACAGCTGCCCGTCACATATTCTTCGGGAGATTTTCTCAGCTTGCACTGATCCACCCCTCGCCCTCCTCAATGAATCTCTGGCCTTGGGTGTCGTCCCTAATCTCTTCAAGTCAGCTAAGATCGTTCCTGTCTTGAAGAAGGCAGGGGCTGACCCTTCAATTCTTTCTAACTTCCGTCCCATCTCCCTGCTTCCATTTCTGGGCAAGGTGTTAGAGAGACATGTTACCCATTGTCTGAGCTCTTTCATTGAGAACTCCAATTATTTGGATCCTTATCAGGCTGGTTTCTGCCCTTCCCATTCTACAGAATCAGTTATCCTCTCGGTCTTCGATGACCTGTGAGTGAGTGCGGATCAGGGATCTGCACAGGCCCTGATGCTGTTGGATCTATCTGCCGCTTTTGACACGGTCGACCATCTTTTGTTGGTCGACCATGTCAGATGTGCTGGTATTTCTAATGTGGCCCTGAGTTGGGTCTCCTCTTTTTTGGAGAACCGCCAACAGGCGGTTCAGCTCTCCTCCTTTTCCTCTAATCCCCGTGTGGTAACCTGTGGTGTTCCCCAGGGTTCGGCCCTTTCTCCCCTTCTATTTAATCTTTATATCTATCCTCTACTTTTTGCTTTGCATCGCCGGGAGGTCACAGTGTATAACTATGCTGATGACCTTCAACTTATATTTTCTCTCTCTTCTTCCTCTGACTCTATTTCTTCTTTTCAGAATACCATGATCTTTATTCAGGATTGGATGAGCCTGAACCATCTGAAATTAAATCCTGATAAGACGAGTTAGTCCTGATCGGAGGCTCTCCAAATCCTTGGTGTTCTACCTTTTGGCCTTCCTCTCTTGGACCAGCCCCTTCTGCGGCTAAATCTGTGAAAAGTCTGGGCATCAAAATCAGCAATGACCTTTCGATGCATACCCAAATTAGCATGATTGTCTCTTCCTGCTTTTTATGTCTCCGTACTATCCGGAGGGTTTCCCGTTTTTTCACCATCGATGCTCTTAAATCTATTCTTCTTGCCCTTGTTATTTCTAAGGTTGACTATGCCAATTCTTTTTATATTGGCATTCCTGCTTATGAATCACGCCGATTACAGCTTATTCAAAATCAGGCTGCTAGGCTGATTTATAGTAGGTCCAGATTCCATCATGCCCTTCCGCTTCTAAGGCAACTGCACTGGTTGCCGGTTGCTCATAGATGCCAATTCAAACTCAGGTGTCTTATTTTCAAATCACTGGCGGGCTTGGCTCCCCAATATGTGGCATCCAGGCTTTTAACCTACATCCCCTCTAGGGATTTACGGTCTTCTTCTAAAAATTTTCTGGTTGTCCCACGTTTTGTTAGGAAAAAACATGGGGGATCGAGTTTTTCTTTTTTGGCCCCTAAGTTTTGGAATCCCCTCCCGGTCACACTTCGATTCTCGCTATCGTATTCTGAGTTTCGCAAAGGCTTGAAGACTTGGCTATTTGCTAGAGCATTTGAGATTTAACTGCTACCTGGTCTGTGCCGAACCCGCCTAGCGCTATGAAACCTATTTGGTAAACGCGCGCTTTATAAACCCCCCCAACTTCAACTTCAACTTCATCATGTACATGGACACTTTAAAGTCTCCATTCTCTCCCCCTCCCAGCCCCCCCAATGCAATCCACAGCACTTCGCAGTGGTTTTGTAAATGCTGTCTGCTCACCTAAAGTGACAGAGGCTGGAAAGCAGCATATATTACCTCTTTATTCATGCCACTGTCCCCAAATTGTAACCATTTTTGGGGGCAACATTGACCTTTATAGATCACCCTTTCAATGAACATGCATCAGTCCATTTTGCGCTTCCAGTCCTCCAGCTGTGGTCATTATTTAGCTCCCCACATTTTAGCAACATTTATTTTTCCTACAACCCCAGTATTAATCATATCCGTTCCATGCATCCCAAATCCGTTTCCTCACAAACATTTAGGAGACAATCAATCAATCAAAACATTTGGAAAGCACGCTACATACCCGTGAGGGTCTCAAGGCGCTGGTGGGGTGGGTGTGCGATGCCACTGATTGAAGAGCCAGGTCTTGAGAAGTCTTCTGAAGGCCAGCAGGTCCTGGGTCTGTCGTAGGCTGGTAGGGAGAGCGTTCCAGGTCTTGGCGGCGAGACACCGCTTCTCTTCCGAAGTGAGGGAGGACCCGCATCTTTCAAACTGTCAACTATCGCCACTCAGAAGCCCTGCAGTATTGGGCAATCCTAAGCCATGTGATAAAAGGTACCAGTGTGGCCACATCCTCATCTACAGTTGACACTAGGCGCCCTACCCTTCTTAAACAACAAGGTTGGGGAGCAATAGGAGTGGCAGGGCTTTTTAATTGTCCAAGGCGGAAACCTGAATGTATGTGCACCTCTCTAGGGTATGCCATGGCTTCCTCCCATTTGTCCTCCTCGAGTCTCCCCACATCGAGTGCCGAGCGATCTCTTAATTGTATCAGGGCATAGGGTGTATTCTGGAGTATTTCTTGTATGTCAGAGATGTGGCTTACCGTGGCATATATTCATCTAACAATCTGTCCTCTTGAGGGGAAGACTCCTGTAGCACTGCACCCTTTGGCAGCGTTGCCCTCAGTGCATGTTGGACCTGTAGGCAGCGATATGTTTCGGTAGGTTCTAATTAGTAGTCCTGTCCCATAAACCACCTTCTACTATGCATCACACACAATGCCATTTATAGATGTCTTGCAGTCCACATTGTAAAGAATCGCAGGTCAAGGGCCAACCTACACTCTTACATCAACACCCTGCTGCCAGAGATGCATTTCTCTAGATCATCCTCTGGGAATCCAGTTCTTCCCAGCATCTGACACAGCACAAAACAGAAGCACCTCCACCCTCAGGTTACCCGTTGATGGTTGAACCTACATCATGCTGAGATATTCCAAAGAATTACAATGCAGCACTAATGGTTTGATGGTAATCCTTGCTCAGAACACATCACCCTGTGGGAGCGGATCATGTGAGTAAATGGCAAATAGTTACCTTTGTGCGGCAGAAGTAGAGGATTGGCATTTCAAAGCTTGCTTCCGCTCCGAAGCTGTGCCTACAAAGGAAACGCTGTATTGCTTTTGCACACAAGAGGCCAAGACACCCTGGTCAGAGAGGAAGGGTGAACAAACAAAATGGATCTCCTAATTAAGAACATTTCTCAGTCTTCATGTGCCAAATTCTTGGAAATCTTGAATAAAAATAAAGTAATAAAAACAGCAGCATCGAGTACAATGAAGAGGTTCACAAAGAATTTGTAAATATTTGAGACTGCATAGAAAATAATATCGCTTATGCATGCTCTGACTTCAGAAATGCTTGAATTATAAGTGGCAAGATAATATTGGTGTGTTACCTGTCAAACATCGATAAATGTTATGCAAATGAAGGGGGAACCTACACAGTAAACACCTCGTGAGTATTTTTACTCGTGTCACACTCATATGTAATTGTAATTGCATTTATACAGCACTTGTTACCACTCCCCTATTTTAGCTGCCAGCAAAACAAAAGTAAAACAGAAAGTTGCTAGGTTACAGCCTTATTTTAAAAAAAACATTGTTTGTACTTGTGGCTGGCATGGCTCTTTACACCTTAAACTCGGTTCTGCAAGAAACTTCAGTGCATCGGAGAGATACTCCAGTTCTACAGCTATTCTCAAGGTCTACCTTTACTAAGTTATCAATGGTTGTATACTGGTCTTTGAAAACCCTATAAAAAAAAGCATTGGCATAGCCAATATGTCTCGCTTTTGGGACCTTATAAGTGTTTAGACAAGCAACAGTTGATGCTGCACCAAGGGTATTGTGCTGCATAACTAAATATTTATAAGGTTCCAAAGGCGAGACCTATTGGCTATGCCAATGCTTTTTATTCTGGGCACCGGCAAAAGAAATTAACTATTTGACAGGGAAGGGCGGAGCTTCACTACATGGAATTCCGTAGAGTGGAATAAAAACTGTGTGAAATTCGGCTCCGCCCTAATGACTTAAGCCACCAATCCGGGGCAAGGGATGGCAAACATTGGGGCCATTGCGGTGTCCGGTATGCTTGAGAATGATGCTGTGAAGCTCATCCTAAGCCTCCTGCGATTCCTGCCTCCTACTGGTAAGCTATTGACCAGAGGCTAGGAGAAAACAAACACAGCATAAGTCATCGCAAGAGGCCCTGTCCTGATCCTCCGGCACTCCCCGCCTACCTGGCTGTTTGGTGACAGTGGAGCATCTCGGAGACCTTCACCCTGGCTGCAGCTCCTCGAGGTCGATGACATTCTCCCACTGCCTCCTGTAGCCTGCCTGCTCTTTGTACTCGGAGATGGCTGAGCCGGAGTACTTGCACCACAGACTGGCAGTTCAGAATGGAAAGAGAAACCTGCAGGCAGGGTCTGTGACTGCGAGTCCCCATCACACCTCTGCGCATGCACCCTGCCACCCAACTCTTCCATGTCCTCTTATGCAACTGTAACAAAGACAAAGGAAATAACTTCACAAGTTAAGACGGTAGTGGGTGGTAAACTCCTCTTAGTGGCAGCATAGGTGGAGTTTTTTGCCAGACTCCGTGTTCCAAGCAGAACACGAAGTGGCAAAACTCTGCAAACTCTTCCGGCAGAGCGCAGTTTACCGCCCACCCCTACTATTTGACCTCAAGTCACGTGCTTTGGTATGAGATACAATGAATTGCCTCAAATATGTGGACTCTGGGTATACTTTTCTTTGTGTACAATACAAAGAGTCTTAACCTCAATTCTCTTCCTCGCTGACAACCAAGGAAGGCGGACCAGCGCCGGTTGCACTAATTGTGATTTACGGATATTCAGCAAAGTTCTGGCTGGAGTGTTTTGTATAACCTGCAGCTTTCTGGTGACATGCACAGGGCTACTAAGATAAAGTGAGTTGCCATATTCTAAGAGCGACAAAATGACCTCTTGTATTACTGTTCTGCAAGTTTCAATAAGAAGCCATTTGATTGTCTTCCTGAGAAGTCTTAAAAGACCAAAACATGCTCCTGCCAATTTCCTGGCTGGTGATACCAAGGTAAGGTCCTTATCAAGGAATACACCCAAGCATGGGGGCCAGGAAAATTGATCCCAAAGGGAGGGATTATTCCCAACCATCATAACCTCTATCTTTTCACCATTCAGTTTAAGGCGACTATTATACATCCAAGTGTTTACCTGTTTCATGCAGTGTGCTAAAATGGCCTCAGTTTGACAGTTGTTAAAAGCAAAAGAGACGAGAATCTGAGTATCATTAACATATGAGACCATTGTGAAATCTGCGGAGCCAATAATGTCAGCTAAGGGGCGCATATATACATTAAAAAGCGTAGAGCTTAAGGACGAGCCCTGGGGGACTCTGCATTTAAGCTGATGGACCTCCGACAGGCAGGATCCCTTCGTAACCTGGAAGCTTCTATTTTCCAGAAAGTAGGTCAGCCAATTTAGTACATTGTCCGTGATTCCTTGTGCCTCCAGCCTACTTCGCAGAATAGGGTGGAAGCCGATGTTGAAAGCTGTGCTCAAAAATCCAAGAGGATGAGCGTGGCTGAGCCACCTTGATCCAGTGTTCTCCTATGGTCTCCTGTAGCTACCTGGAAACCTTTCTCGATACCATACTCTGGTCTGAAACCAGCTTGAGTTGAATGTAAGAGATTATATGCTTCCAGAAAACTGGTCAGATGGCTATTGACCACAATTTCTAACATCTTGCTTGCACCAGGAAGCAGAGATGTAGGCTTTTAATTCTCTGCCTTGTCAGGATTCAAGGAGGATTTCTTCAGCAATGGAGTAACAACTGTGTGTTTCCAGCTGCCAGGGTTGTATAGGTTGGTCAAGGCTGCTAAAATGGCATCACCTCCTTTCAGCAAAATATCTATGGGGGCGGGGTCTAAGGGAGATCCAGATTTAAGTGTCTTTGCTACTTCCTCAATAGCATTGCTATTTATCTTAGGAAATGTTAAAAAGGTAGGAGTATCTTTACTAACTATATTATGAATATTAGTATTTAGACCCGGATCCTGATCAGAGGCATTTCCCAGGGAGTCATAAATATGGCTTACTTTACTAATGAAATAACAGGCACGCTCTTCACATTGTTCTCTTGGAGGGGGTGGGGTTATCCCTGTGACTTTGGGTTCCAGGAAGGAATTCACTATTGTGTAGGTTTCCTTAGAGTCCTGTGAGGACCGGGTGATTCTGTCAGCAATGCCGTTTAGCCTAACTTTCCTAATTGCATACTGATAGTTTTCACAGCTTTAAAAAAAATAAATGTCCTTCTTTTCTTCATCAAAACGTCACCTTCAATTCCTTTCCGCCCTCTTCCATTTTTTCTTTCATTCCCTAAATTTGGATGTAAACCAGGTAACGTTTGTCCTAGTGTTATATGACTTCAACATTTCTTGGCATCTCATCTTTGTGATATCACAAACAAACAGTGGAGAGAGGGTCAAAGGCATGCAAAGTTTAAAGACCCTTTCCTGGTTCAAATCCCCAGCTACACTATATGAACAACACAAGAGAACACAGGGGGTCGGAGGGCCAGCTAATCTGGCTGGGCTGTCATTAAAGACTTTCAAGTCAAAGGGTACCCAGGTCACCTCAGGACAGCCTCTAGGCAGGGAACAACTATCAATGTGGCGAAAAACACGAAACACTGCACAGACACCAAATCTGTTCCAAAACTGGTTGACAAAATCCAAACCATCCGGAAGTGGATTACCATCAACAGAAGACTTAATGATCAGTCATATCATCTGGCTATCCAAAATGTGTAAATAGGCTTGTCCCTTGATCATAGAGACTAAATGCCACACAGTTAGTTGATGGTCTTGGATTTGGTCCACAGTTGTCTACGAACCACCCTCTGATAGCTAATCTTTGATGGTTGTGAAATTAATGAAAAAGACTCAGTGCAACATAAACACATGTGGTGAATTTAAAATAGGATGATGTGTCCTCAATACACAAACTTTTATTCCTTAGCCGAACACATCCCCTAATTAAAAACCAGAACAGTGCAAAGGAGACAGTATCAACAACTATCTGTCAAAAAAAGGGCCAACATGTTTCTGCCTAGCGGACGATCAATCCCTCGGCTTTCATCAGGGCCTCTGCTCTATAAATGTTGCAACTGCTATCAAATAATCAATGTGACCAAATCAAAAACTTAATCAAAAAATAATAATAAGGGCTGGAAACGATACAACCTGTACCAACCGTGATACACTAATCTTCCATGTCATTGGAAAGTATAAATCTATGGAGACAATATATTCATTGTGGTTAGTGTCATGTAACAGTGTTTGCTATTCCCACAAACAAGTATGCTTCCCTATATACTTCATAAATAAATTGTTCCTTTTTGCTCACCCGTTATGTTATGTTAAGTTATGTTATAGCTGCCCCAGCAAAGGGGCGTCCCGGCGCTGATCCTAAACAAAACACAACAGAGAACAGAAAGAGACAACCGGAAATTAAGGAAATAAAAAAGTTTTAATAGGTTTCCTGAACTGGTACAGTTAATTTATTTCTCGAATGTGGCCTGGTAGAGTGTTCCATAGCTTAGTTGCTAGGTACCGAAAAGAGCGTCCACCAGCTCTACTGCGCTTGAACCGGGGGATTTCAACCAGATTCTGACCGGCCGAGCAAAGGGCTCGTGTGGGCACATACATCTTCAGTAGAGGTTTAAGCATTCTTGGGGTAGACTGTCTTAAGATTTTGAAAGTGATGCATAAGGCCTTAAATTGTATTCGCTGGGCTACTGGAAGCCAATGTAGTTTGCGAATAGTGTTGTAAGTAGAGCTAAAGCGGGGCAGGCCTACTAAAGCTCTTGCAGCCGCGTTCTGAACGCGTTGCAGACGGGCCGTTTCTGTTTTGTTGGTCCCAAGAAGCAGAGAGGATGCGTAATCCAATTTGGACAGCACCATAGATTGGACAATCACTTGTCTGGTATCAGGGTCGAAAAATTTCAAAATAGTTTTTAAACTCCGTAAAATTCCGAAGCATGTAGCGGGCACTTTTTTAGTTTGGGTGATAAAACTTAGAGCAGGGTCTAACCAGACTCCCAGGTTTTTGACTTTTGGCTTAGGTGTAGGAGCTTTTCCCAAATTGGAAGGCCACCAGTGAGCTCCCCAAAGTTCCGGGTTTTTGCCCACCAATAGCACCTCCGTCTTTGCGGCATTAAGCTGTAGACAGTTGGCAGTAAGCCATTCTGCTACAGCAGCCAGGCCTGAATTGAATTTGAGAGGGTCCATGTCCCTTCCCTCCGATAAAGCAACCACTAGCTGCGTGTCGTCAGCGTACAACACGATGTTAAGGTCCCACGCTTTGGCTACGGCAGCCAGCGGCTGGACGTTCAAATTGAACAGGGTGGGACTCAAGGCCGAGCCCTGAGGGACCCCCTGTCCAATAGAGTAAGCCTTGGAGAGGAAGGGAGGAGTGGAAACCCGAAAAGACCTGTTGGTCAGAAATGACCTAAACCAGGCAAGAGCCACATCAGTGATCCCTGCCTCTTCGACCCGGCGAAGCAGGATCTGGTGGGACACAGTGTCAAACGCGGCACTTAGGTCTAATAAAATAAGTGCCGCTGTTTGGCCCAGGTCTAGGGAGGCCCGAAGGTGCTCCGTCATAGCCAGGAGCGCCGTCTCCGTGCTATGACCAGCACGGAATCCATGCTGAGTGTCATCCAGAGTGTTAATGATGTTTAAGACATTAGTAAGAATGGTGTTAACATGGGCCTCAGCGATCTTAGTGGCTCAGGGGAGCAACAATATGGGTCTATAGTTTTCGGGCTTCTGGGGGTCTAAGGTAGGCTTCTTAAGTATGGGGGAGACTCACGCTTGTTTCCATTTAGCTGGCACCACTCCGGTGGAAAGGGAGGCATTAATTATACTGTGTAATGGGACAAAACAACATAGGGAGGAGTCTCGGAATTGGGCAGGCTTAAGAGGGTCCATCGGGGAGCCCGATTTAATGAGCTTAGTGAGCTGATTGAATCTTTCAGTGGATATTTCGGGAATAATAGATAACCTAGAAACAGAGCTAGGTCTAGCATCTAAGCCTCCGCTGGGTTGGATTTCAGCAGTGAAGGCCAGGTAGGATCTTTTCCACGAAGAAGGATGCTATTTCTTCACATTGAGCCACTGAGGTAATAACATTAACAGCGGATTTATTTGTGTTGAGTTCCTTTAGGATTTTAAAAATCACTTTAGCAGGATTGGGGCTGGTTTTTATCTCAGTGGCATAATATGCGGCCCGCTTTCTACAGATGGCTTTGTGATAAAGTTTAAGTTGTTTTAGGTAGTCAGCTTTTTTTTGGTGGAATATTCTTTCCTCCAGTCGCGTTCATAACGTTTACAGGTCTTTTTAAGGCCCGCCAAAGTAACGTCATACCAGGGATTGGCATCCTGAGTGTGTCTTGTGCACCAGGTTTCTGGAATGAGCCTGTCCAGTGCCTGGGTAAGCCAAGTACAAAACGAGTCATAACCTGAGTCGACATCAGAAAAGGAGATCAAAGGATCACTTTCCAGAAGGGCATGGAAATCCGTAAGACGAAGTTTGAGCCAGGGTCTGTTTGAGTTTTAAAGTTGTTGGGGGTAGATGTGCAGAAGGACAGTGCAACCATTAAATGATCCGACCAGGCAATAGGTATAGGAGCAGGGGAGCTAGATGAATCAATGTTGGTAAAGATAGGGTCCAGCGTATGGCCTCCAGTGTGCGTGGGACCTATGACTAGTTGGACGAGCTGGAAGGCTGCAAGATCCGCAATCAAAGTACAGATCATCGGTTCATGCTCCAGCTCGAAATGGAGGTTGAGGTCACCCAAGATGCTAAAATTAGCTGATCTCATAGCACATGCTTCCACGATCTCCAGAAGAGACGTGTCAAAACCACACATTGGACCAGGAGGTCTATATATAAGTAGCCACGAAAATGTAAAGTGGGCGTTAATAGAAATGTTAAAATATCCACATTCAGCCCCTTTTAGATTAGTTTTCTGAAACGAGCAAGGATAGATAGTTTTAGTAATTACAGCAATGCCTCCTCCTCTTGACGCCCTATTAATCAGGGTGATCGAGAAACCAGGCGGGAGTGCTAAATTAGAGATAGTCGTTAGATCATCATTCATCCACGTTTCAGTAATGAAAAATATATCACGGGATTCGTCCACTAAAAGATCGAATATTTCAGCATGGTGCTTAGGTAAAGATCTAACAGGGGAAAGCACCTCACCTCACCAGGATCGTGCTCAGGTCTACGAAGCCCGCTCTATGGATAGGAAAGAGGCAAACAGAAAGCATTGGCATAATCAAGCCGGGATAGAATAAGTGCACTGGTGACCGTTTCTCTTGCTGCTTGGGAGAGGAGAGGAGAAAACGTCCTCAGGGTCTTGAGAAGGCCAAAAAAGTTGCCTATCAACTTCTTAATATGATTTGAGAAAGAGAGGCTCTCATCAACCACACCCCTAAATTCTTGGCCGGCTTCCCAGCAGAGGTGGCCAAGGGAAACTCTGGAGGCCAGAGAGATTATGGGAATTTTCCGTAAAGTAAACTCTCTGACTTTTCCTCATTACATTTTAATTGCGCAGCGGCCAACCATTTAAAAATGGATGAAAGACAGTGGTGAACCGAAGCAACTGATCACTATCTTCCCACGTAAAAAGCAGCTGGGTGTCGTCAGCATTGGCCAGAAGTGTGGATCAATGATTAGAGTGGCAGACCCTGATGCAGAGGTCTAGCCTGGGACCAGGGTTCAATTCCCCGCCTCAGTGGGTGTTGGGCTCAAAATTCCACGGACCTGATAATTCTCGCCTCAGTGCCTATACCAATCATGGAGTCCCACTCTGCAACTCTGGGCAATAGCTTGCTTAATCTCTACAACGGCCCCCACAACGCTAAGGATGCCTGGCCTCCACCTTCGGGGTGCCCAGGAGTGGACGCCTCACAGGGAAAGCCAGGATGGGTTCCACAGCGGTGTTCGTACAAGTGCCTTGAGACCCTTGCGGGTGAGTAGTGCGCTATACAAGTATCAATTTACATTTTTTTTTTTACCTTAGCGCCCAAACTCTCGGCCAGATAGACTAAAGGAGTCATATCAATGTTACAGAGAAGGGGACTAAGTGAGGACCCCTGGGGAACTCCTGTGGTCACAGGCTGTAAAGAGGAGGAGGAAGGAGGGATCAAAATCTGCTGGGCCCACCCCTCTAAGAAGGATCTAAGCCAGTTCCAGGCCGTACCTGATACGCCGATCCCGGAAAGTTGTGAGAGAAGAAGAGAATATGGGACTGTGTTGAACGTCATCGAGAGGTCGAGCAGAATCAATGCTGCCTTCCCCCGGCGTCCAGACACCCCTGAATAGCCTCAACGACCTCCACCAGGACCGATTCTGTACTATGGGTGGCCCGGAACCCAGACTGTGCTGGATGCAGAATAAACTCCCTCTTAACAAATGCCATAAGTTGTCTGTTGACAACCTTCTCGCACACCTTGGCCAAGCCAGGCAGAAGAGAGATAGGCCGGTAGTTCCCTGAATTAAGAGGGTCTAGGGATGTTTTTTTTAATAGTGGCAGAATCTTAGCCTGTTTCAAAGCTACTGGGACACTGCCTGTCTGGAGGGACAAGTTGATAATACTGTTCACCTCTACATTAATCCTCACTGCAGCTGCTGTTAGTAGTCCAGCAGAACATGTACAACACAGGACCTGTTCCTATGGTGAATATACTTCTCCTGATCATGGCCATCCAATAATATTATTTAGTTGGACAAGCGGCTGCAAAATCTAGCCATCTTGTGTTACTGGATCAGGGTCACCCTTTTTAGAGCATTGATTAAAAAGGTGCGCTGTTTTCTCTGTGATTCCCTTCTCACTCTACCCTCCCCCAAGAACTGTCTGGAGTGAAAGGCGAGAAGGAAATAAGAAGAAAAAGTGTGGGAAAGGAGGGATGGAGCCTCACAGGAGTAACACCATGGAGGCTAGCAGGATGGTACTCGCCTGCCGCCTAGGTTCTCATCATCAGCATCTACCACTCTAACCAAGAAGTGATAGTGTATAAAGAAAATAGGATTAAAAATGAAAGTAAAGGTGCTGGGGAAATAGTGCCTGCGTGTGCACCAAGACTGGTGTACTGCAGGTCTGGACCCAAAGTGCGGAAAAGCGTGTCAAACCAGATGGCACACTAATCTTGTGAGTATAAAACCGAGCAAGGACTTTACAGACTGTCAAAAAGACCTGGGGCCAGATGTAGGAGCCCTAATACCGGTCGGTAACGGCCGAATTCGGCCGTTACCGACCGGTATTTGGGTTTCCAGATGTAGGGGGCCTATATTTTACCGATTCTGTAAAGTTACCGAATCGGTAAATTTACAGAATCGGTAAAATACCGAATCGGTATATTTACCGATTCGGAACAACCATATGTAGGTGGCACTCCTAAGAGTGCCACAGGCCCTTAAAAATCGGTATTTTACCACCCAATCCTATTGGGTGGTAAAATACCGAATTCAGGTGTGCATGCACATCTGTGCATGCACACCTGTGCACTGTGACACACAGACATGCCCCTAGGGCATGTCTGTGTGCCACATTGCACACAAGTCCAGAATTGGGGTGCTAGAGGGTGTCAAAGTGACACCCCCTGCACCCTTGCAGGATTCGGTATTTACCGATTCTGTAAATACCGAATCTGTATTTCACATTGATTCCTATGGGCTTCAAGGCCCATAGGAATCAATGGGAAATACAGAATCGGTATTTACAGAATCTGTAAATACCGACTCTGACAGATTCGGTAATTTTTTACCTACATCTGCCTCCTTCCAATTTACCGACTTTTAAATACCGAATCGGTATGACTCGGTATTTAAAAGTCGGTAAATCGGATTTACCTACATCTGGCCCTTAGTGTGGATGTTGGTGACAAAGATGACTGCTTGTCAAGCAATGTCACAATGCAAGAATCCTAGCAAAGTCTCCCAGATGTCTAAGGAAGGACTATGCAGTGGATGAATCCATCCTTCATTTTGCTTAGAACTGTTATATAACCTATGTGACGTGGAGGTCAATAGGGAAACTGATAAAAGGAACTAAGAGGAAACATAATTCTCGCATATGAACTGATCCTATAAGGTTTGGATTAGAGATAAAGAATGGAAAACCGGCTTGGATGAATATTTAAGTGCGTTATAAAATCAATGTAAATGGCATAAAATAGTTCAGCGGGCAAGGAGTTCACCTAGAAAGAATGTAAAACATTTCCTTTGAACTTACATATACAGAATTATGTGCCGACCAAAAATACATGGAAATAGTTCGGTAACAGAAAACTGGAAAATAAATAAATGGCCTGAAGGAGTAACTTTGGTCACCAATGAACGATATATTGTAGATTTCAATACATTTCATGATTTTGATTGAAGTGATGACAACTCTACTATACTAGGTATTAGCAGTCACTGTTAAATGCAAATACCCCATGTGTTTAACATTGGGTGAACGTTTTTGCTCATTTTAAGACAGATGTGCACATTTATGCAAGCAATATGTAATCACTCAAAGAGAAGCTATCCAATGGCTGAAGTGGGTTGACCCAGAGCACTATACAGTGTACAGATGCGGCAAGGAGCTTACTTTGAAAGACATTTGAATAGATCAATCGATAAAGAGGGTTTCTTATGACTTATTGCCTGGTATAAGATGAACACACAACATCAATATTTTATTTCATTTGATATATGTGGCACATCTATGTTTATTTTGTTGAAACATTATAATAGGAATTGATCACATGAAAGATGTATTCTGAGCATTGATCATTTTCCATGGGTTACAGAGGAGTTAACATTAACGTGTTGCAATATTCAGAGGCAGTTAGCAGAAACGTCCTGGAGGGTAATCTTACTGTGGCACCCAGAAATGAGCACCAACTACTCCCCTTTAGAATCTCACCCTTTCGAGGCAAAGGCAAGTATTGCAAAGGCATACTCGGGGATGTAGTGCAAAGTTATGGAATTAGATTTAAAGAACACAATAATACAAATAAATAATAGAAAGTGCAGCAAGTCTTAATTACTTTCGAAATAACAATTATCGAACTATAATTCACACAAGACAATGCTACATATACAGAGTTCTGCATTTACTGCCTCATCTCCTTAACAAACTTCAGTCTGACCATGTAGACCTAGTATGTACTTAAGGAAATATGTATGTCCTGTGAGGACTATACCTTAAAACCTTCAGCTTATGTACCTCTAACATATAGATAATTCAGAATCCATCACCTGCTGCATAATCTGCAGAAAAATAAAAACAAAAAAACAAAAAAAACAAGTGGCAGATCACCAACAAACTGCGATAAACATCGTAGAACGCACTTAGCGCAAATTTGTTTAACGCCTGCTATCGCTGGATTTGATCCCCAAGATAACGCGTTATCATCAATGCTTATCTCCACGGCAATGGAAAATCCGGGGATAGCGGCAAAATGAGGGAACATCGCTGGAAATCCAGTGATACAACTACAGTGCTAAGGGAATCTTTGGTGATAGGGAGATGTGGAGTTTAGAATCCACCTCCCTTTACAGCTCATTTTTTATTAAACTGCAGTATGCAAATTGCTATTTAAAGATGTTCAGTTGTCATTTAGAAGAACAATTATGTTTAGGGTCAGCTTAAAACATTTTATCTCCGCATCTGAACGCATAGAAATTATGTCTGTATCTCTTATATTCACATTCAGACAGCAGTGCGCTGCACGGGGTTAAAGGACTCTGGGGCATATCATCAACGAGGCGATATAAAATTATCGTCGCTTTTGCGTCCCTTTTCGGACCAAAAGCAGCGATAATTTTATCGCCTAATTAGCAAGGTCATGCTATCGCGTGAAACCTTGCATCAGAGCCTGTTTACTGAACGCCCACCTTTGCATCTCTAATGAGATGCAAAGTGGGCGTTCCTGCCCTGACATTAATGGAGAAATGTCGCTAAGTGACATTTCTCCAATTAACAAGGGGCACGCTAACCTGCAGAGCGTCAAGCTAAGTAGCGATGACCTCTGTTATTGCTACTTTCCTTACGCCTGCTTCGAGACTGACTTAGCCATGATATCCTAAGTAAGGTGGATAACATGGCTAAGTATGCCTTACCCTATCATCAAGCTAACGCCAAACTTTGCTAGATTATCGCTGGACTTCCAGCGATAATCTCACATATTGCAGTTAGCGCTTGTAATTTTATCTCTTTTGAGATAACCGCTGCTATTAGCACGCTATCTCAGCGATAAAATTCCACGTTACCCGGCGATAATTATCCTAGCGCTAAGTGTGCTTAGCAATAATTATCGCCGGTCCTTGATGATATGCCCCTAAATACTGAAAGAATCTCAAATATGAGTCATTATATCAGGAATCTGAGCTCTTCAATTTTTTCCTTCCTCTGAGTCCCCGAGAAGTGAAATGGTTTTCTTTCATTTCACTTAATGAGGTCTGTCTGACTAGCGAGAGTGCTTGTGACTGTACCACATATGACCAACAAGCCTCTGATGCTCCAAACTGAATCCAAGCCTTGGTAGAGTGCGGGGCAGCACTCTTAAAATAAAGATGAAAATAGGCTTCGGAAGTAGCACATTTAGAACTTTAATTCAGCTCTATTAAAAGTATGTCCAAAAGGAAAGCTAAGCCATGGTCGTTTTAGGTTGACATGGGTGACCGTGGTTTGTACCAACAAGGTTGCCCATACCACAGTACTGCCCGGACTCTCCCATGGCCTTATGTATACTATGGAATCGATTCTCAACTAACGCTTCTCTCCAACCCAAGATCATATTGAAAGGAGAAAAAAGGTATCTTGTATTAATCAAATTATCCAGTAAGGCCACCTTCCCTTACCACCGATGAGTGAAGACATCTCATGGGACAAGGGAAGCCTTTCAAGTATTGGATCAAACTTTGTAAATCTGATTAGAAAAAAAGTCTTTTTCATAGCAGACTTACTTTATGTGCCCTTTATGACTCAGTTTCTGATGAGAGCACTTGCTTTCTCGCAAAGGGGTCCTCAGCAATTTTCAGCCATCCTTTGCAGCCCTTCATATTGTCAAGACCACTTGTTTGTTCTTGTGGATGACTAACTTCATATCGTTAATTTAAGGTAAAAAGTTTCCCAGAACAAATTAGATGACTGTGGGCTGCTTGACGCCCAAGATCACGGCGCTCTTCTTTCTTGGGGTGGGGGATTGTGAGGGGGGGGGGGGGGTTGAGCTGTCAGCTTTGAGAGCCGTCTCCAAGTGGGTTCTCGATATTCTGATCAGAGATATGGCTAGAGAGGTTTGAGTGTTCTTTTATTTTCATCTGTGTACTGCAGTGCTTAATTTGTAAAATATGAAGTGCAGGTGCTCAAATGTTTGTAGGTGGTCACACCTACTTTCCTCCGACTCCACCCATTTCCTCCACTGGCTCCACCCACTTTATTAGCTCCCCCACATCCTCAAAAGTCAGATGTAATATGAGGTACAAACACCTGTTAGTAACAATTCAGGGAAAGGGTGGAAACTGTAACATGACTATAGCACTCAGGAGAGGGTAAAAAGTAAGTGGTAGGAAGTGGTAATACCGAGACACATACATGTATTAAGTAGAGGGGCAGGGGCTGCTGTAGTAATAATATAACGCTAAGAGATATCCGGTGAAGTGCAACAAACAGGAAATAAGGACGCTAAAAACTGTGGACCAACAGCACTACTGAAACGTGCCAGAACATTAAGCAGACTGTCGCGAGAGTACAGTAACCATTACTACCCCATCCCAAGTTTCACAGCAAGTCCCTCCCCCACCCAGACAAATGAGTAGCTTACTAATGCGTTAATGTTCAGCAAATTGCTGCTGTCCATGTAGCCGGTGTCTCCCTCCGACCCCCACACCCAGCACACATCCTGTCCCGGGACTGTCATCTGAAAGCATTGTACTTCACTGTACTCTGCTCCTGAGGGCTGAACGGACTCGGACACAGCAACAGCTTGCCCCCGTGCTGCATAATGGCATGCAGATGGCCTGGAATGAGGTGCATCGGCAGAGCTATTATTTGGACTTAAGACAGAAATATCTAGGGCAAGGCACCAGGAAGTCACGGTTAAGGCGACTAGGCACAACGCTGCACGTGGAATTTGTGCACGCTACGAGTTATAGAGCCCATGGTGGAAAGTTTGTTTTCTTAGTCTTTGTATTGGGCTTTTGAGCGTGTAGTTGTATGGTTTTGCATGGGGCACAATCAGGGGACAAGTCCTATAAAAAGAAATGGGCGGACTGACCAAGTAGGACAATATGCAACTGACCTCATGATGTCACAACACAGCGCTTAAAAGCATATTTTAGTGGGTCCCAACTTCTTGCCAGGGGGGACGGCGTCCACCCTGTGAAAAGAGTGGGGGGTGTGCAAAGCCCTACAGTATATTTTGCTGTTCTGCACCCGTCCAGGACAGTGCTAATGGTTAACACAAGCCAACCGCATGAACCGACCAGTGCGTGAAATGCAAATTAACATCATGTTTCAGTAAAGATACCCCTTTAGCTGTGTTTTTTGTACAAAACAAACTTCCCAAACGGGCAGCATTTTTCAGAGACGGGAGAGAAATTGCAACAGCATAACACAGGTGAACACGAACAGTCGGGACCTACCTTTCTAAGTTGATTCTCTCGCACTTTCAACTGGCCACAAACTAAAAAAAACAAAAACGAAGAGCAAACTCCCAAGCAGAGGCATGCTGGGCCAGCGAAGACAGCAATGATTTAAATCCAATGGTCACTGCAGCATAGGTATGAAATTTTAAATGCTCAACGTTTGCACCATTCCAGCATCGAGAATGTGAGCGTTTCCAGAGCTCATCTGCATACAAGTCCACTTCTTTGAAGCAAAAAAAGTGCATGAAAAACATAACTTTTTACTCGGATCTCTCCTCCTGTCGAAAGTTACAAGTTCTTTTGCTCCTGGCAAATTGTCTTTTTTAAAGCAAACACCACTTCTGTCTTTACTGTTAAACATCCTTATCTTACTCCCTCATCGGCAAGAGCATTCCTGCGGCCCTGTCGGGATTTTTAAATCTCTCTCCTGCCGCCAAGCCTTTTAGTTTACCCTGGAAATCATGCGTGGTTTGGTGCGCGCTCTTATCACGCTTTTGACAGGGTGGACGGCGATTTGAAAAGCAGGGTGGACGGCGTCCACCCTGGAAAATAAGTGGTGGGATGCCTTCCACCCTCGTGGTCCCCCGACTCGTGCCCTTACAGGAAACGTGAAATAGAAGGTGCTGCACCTCGCACTTACACCTCTTCTTGCAGTGGTTGCTCCCGCTCCCGGGGCTTGTAAGGGCAGTCCGGTGGCTCCATGGCAGACAGGGTTCAAGACTTAATTAGCAGGCAAGGAGCCATTGTATCATTTATTTTGAAATGTTCCCTCTCGAAATGAAACTGCCCGCCTATTTCAACTATCAGAGTGAAGTCAGGATTACTGTAGGGGCAGGAAGCAGAAGCGGAGAGGCGGGCGGAAGTTAGCGAGTGGGGGGAGGTGCCTTTACGAGAGGGCTGACCTGCTCCGGGGGCTGCGCAGCTTTTCAAGCAGGAGGGACCAGGGACGTGATTACAGTCAGGGAGAACTATGTATATTCCATTAGTCTTCGGGAGGAGCATTGACATGCACTGCTCAGCTGAGTGGCAGAATGTGCCTCAGAATAAGGCATGCGCCTAAGCGGCATACAACTTTAAATATTTTACGGCGTTCACTGGGAAACATGGGTGAACTTAAAGAAGTCAATATGGAGTGTAGACCCGGCCCTAGGAAGTAAGTGCCGGTGCTAAGCACCGGAAAGCACCGGCACAAATTAAGCACTGGTGTACTGTCTGCCTGTCCTTGTGTGTACTTTTACTTAAAATAATACTGCTTCATTCCAGCAAGGGACTGATACACTCTATTCACTTATATCGGTAAAGTAGTTTCTTTTATTTTTTTTCAAAATATTTTATTGTGTTTTTAGACAAACACATATGACAGTTAACATTTAGAAATTTCGCATTGTCCATACAGGGTAACATTCCATTTGACCTGGGTGCTGGTAGCATGGTTAACAAAGGCTTGAATTCCCTACTAAAACAATTGTAAAATATATACCAGGTGGCGCTTGGTGCTGGGGGTGTCCGCAGGGTCGGTCGGGTTGCAATAAATTATGAGCTTGATCGGCCCCCTGTCCCATTGTCTACTCTGGGGAAAGTAAAGAAGGGGGAGAGAGAGAAGATTCAGGGGGGAAGGGGAGCATGGGGTTGTCCTGCTCTAAATTGAGGAGAGGTGCTGGGTTCTGCCAATGTTACTGCCCGGTAGAGTAAAGAAATATAATATCCCAACTGGTATTATTTAAAGGCAGTAAGCAAGGATATGCTTACAACATTATCCGAAAGGAGGCAAGGAGACTCTGTATGATTATGGCATGTGCTCAAGTCATCATTTATACAAATGTTCAAGGGAAAAGGTAAAACAAAAGAAATAATTTGCAGTTATTGCAGCACTGCAGTATACAATTAATAGAAAAGAAATAAAGAACAACCCAAATTGTACGTGGTGCTCCAGGTGTATAAGAGAAAACCAAGGTAGTGACGCATGTGACAATGTGAAACAGCGTGGGTGGCGCAAGGTGACTGGTGCATACATATACAGTGAAACATTTGGTACACGGCGGTTCCAGGTGGCTTTAAAAGTTCATTTTTAGTATGTTCAATATTGTGAGCCGCTTCGTGCGTTGCACCTGTATTTGCGTTGGATGGTCGACGGCGTTTCGATCCCATTAAATCAGGATCTTCATCAGGACTGGGTCGAGGGCAGTCCTGAGGGCGGGGCTGCAAGGACGAAACACAGATCAGTAGCGTCTGTTAGAGGACAGGCATTGGGCTTATACACCTGGAGCACCACGTACAATTTGGGTTGTTCTTTATTTCTTTTCTATTAATTGTATACTGCAGTGCTGCAATAACTGCAAATTATTTCTTTTGTTTTACCTTATCCCTTGAACATTTGTATAATGATGCCTTGAGCACATGCCATAATCATACAGAGTCTCCTTGCCTCCTTTCGGATAATGTTGTAAGCATATCCTTGCTAACTGCCTTTAAATAATACCAGTTGGGATATTATATTTTTTTACTCTACCGAACCCCAATCCCAACACGGTTGACGGGTACATTGCTCCTGCTGTTTCTACAACAATGGTACTGCCCAGCATCTTCACAGTGGTTCATACGGGTCTAGGAACCTGTCCAGGGAAGCCCACATACCCCTGTTGGGGTTTCTCCATGGTGTGTTGCGTAGGGTTGTGAGGTTGGCGCCTCTCAAGAATGTCACCCAGTTGAGCCACCCCTTGAAGGTTGCTTTTGAGGTGTCCTTCCAATTGGTAAGGACTATTTTAACTGCTGCCGTTAGCAGGAGGTCGAGGAGGCTTTTGTCGTTTTGCGTGTCTAGATCAGATGTTATAAATGCTGTGGTGACTGACGCAAACTCTTCTTTAAGTGTGCACCCTAAGGCTTTGTTTATGAAGGTAAACAATTTGTCCCAACATTTTATGACCTTTGTGCAGTGGAAGATGAAGTGTGCCAGGTCCCCCTGTTCTATGTCACAGTTCCAGCATCGGTCGTGTTCCCTCAGACCCATGGCCGCTAAGCGAGCAAGGGTCCAATAGATTTTGTGTAGCAGCCAGAATTTTGTCTTTGCAAGCACAGCGGAGACCATATTTTTCAAAGGGGCTGACCAGAGGGCATGTCTTTCTTATCCGGTCAGGGCGGTGTCTAGCTCTGCCTCCCAGTAATTGGCTATTTTGTTATTAAGCTTGGAGGTGTTGGGGCGGAGTAGTTTGTAGATGTGGGAGACCTGATGGCCCACTTTGTTCAGATTCTCCATATACTGGAAAATTGAGTGTTCGTGTCTGGCTATACTTGATTTGGTTAGGGCAGTTCTGATTTTAAGGAAGTTGTAGAGTTCTATGTCTGGTAAATTATGCCATTTTTGTATCATGTTGAAGGTGAGGGGGGTTCCCCCTTCTTTCAGCTGGGCTGGGAATGAGATCCCTAATATTTTCCATGCGTCTATGGTTAGGGGTTTCCCTCTATATTTTATTTTTGAGTTTCCCCAAACAGATTCCCAGTTTGAGTTTTTGATGCTGTGTTTTAGTTTTTTATCTACCTTGATCAGGGCGAGTCTAATGTTTTTGATTATAGGGCTCATGTTTTGTGACAGTTTGTTTGTAGTGAGTAATGTTAATGGGTCAAGGTTGTTGAGTATGGCCTTCTCCATCCTAAGCCAGACCGGTGTGTAGCTCTGGTTAGGTCAGATCCAGTAGATCCCCTGACTTGCTATAAATGCAGTCTAAAATGTTCTTAAATCTGCCAGGTTTAAACCTCCTAGTTTCTTATCTAGTCATAATTTCTTCAGGTTTATTCTCGGTTTTTTGTCTTGTCAAAGGAACTTGTTTAGCAATTTGTCCGTTTTAAGGTGGAAGTCGTCAGTTAGTGTAAGGGGATCATTCCCGCCAGGTAGTTGCTCACCGGAGTGATCATCATCTTAATTGTGTCTACTCTCCCCGACCAGGATATAAACTTGGGAGACCAGGCCTCCAAGAGCGTTTTTATTTTTTCTAAAATTAGTTTCTCATTTTGGTCAAGTGTGGATTTGAGGTTTTTGCCGAATTGAATCCCTAGGTATTTGATGAACCTGTGTTGCCAGACGAGTCCTGAGTTGTAAAGCACCTCTCTGGTGGTGTGGATATTGAGTGGCATACACTCCGATTTGTCTCTGTTAAGTTTATATCCTGAGTGGGCTGAGTATTTACAGATGGATTCTATGAGGGCTGGGATGGAGGACTTGGGGTCCCCTGTGACTATGATGATATCGTCCGCGTGAGCGGCTAGTTGGGTTGTGGTCTTGTTTATAGTGACCCCCGCCAATTCTCTGTTGGCTAGAATATCTCTGAATAGCGGTTCGAGAGCCAGCAAGAATAGCACGGTGGACAGGGGGCAGCCCTGTGTTGTCCCTCGCTGTAGGGTGAATTGTTCTGAGACCCACCCCCCCCATTGATAGCTATCTGCGTCCTGGGGTTTGTGTACAGTGCCATCACTTTCCATGTGTAGTTATCTCCCAGGTTGTATGTCCTCATGCACTGTTCTAGGAAGTGCCAGGACACTCTGTCAAAAGCTTTCTCAGCGTCTAGTGATTGCCATCGCAGGTTTGTTAGATTTGGTTGACTGTTCGAGGACGTGGCAGAGGAGTCTTGTATTGTTATGTGACATGCGTGTCTTCAGGAAGCCTGCTTGTGAATTGCCTATCAGCTGGGGAAGTATCTCAGTGAGTCTTGTGGCTAGGACATTGGCGTAGATTTTGCAGTCTAAGTTGATAAGAGACATGGGCTTGTAGTTCTGGGGGTGTTGCGTGTCTTTGCCTTCCTTGGGGGTAACTATTATGTTTGCTTCCGTCATAGTATTCAACACACTACCCACCTCCTTGAAGTGGTTGAAGACCCTTTTCATGGTTGGGAGAAGTTGTGACCTAAAGCTTTTGTAGAAGGAGGCTTTATAGCCGTCCGGGCCCGGGACCTTGTTGTCTTTAAGCGAGTTAATTGCCATCTCAATTTCGGCAGCACTTATCTCCGTACCTAGTGTCAGTGCTTCCTCGTTTGTTATCTTAGGGAGGTTTAGTCTGTTTAGGTATTCAGTGACTCCGTCATGGTCTAGTGAGTTGTCTCTTCTATAGAGTTCCTGGTAGAACTCACAGAACGTGCGTAGGATGTCTTTGTGTGGAGTGTGCGTGTTGTTGTGTGAGTCAGTGATGGATGATAAGGTGTGTTGTCTCTGTTTGTATTTCAGGTATGACGCTAAGGATTTCCCTGCCTTGTTGGCCTCGCATAGGTTGATCAATTTGTATTTGTTAATCCACAGTCCAGCTCTTTCACTCCGCATTTTGTTGTATTCGTATTTTTTTTCATCAGCTCTTTTAGTGCGATGGCATTCCTTGTGTCATTGATGTGAGCCCATATTTTATAGAATTTCCTTAAGGCTCCTACTCTTTTCGAAAATAGTTTTTCTTTCGCCTTAATACGAGACATCTTAACCAACCATTGCCAAAATGTTGGAGGATCAGCCTCCTTCCATCTTTGCAAGATCAGCGACCTAGCAACAAGTGATGCAATAAAAACATACTGTTGTTGTTGTATTGGTAGGGCAAGTGCATTAGTCAATCCAAGAAGAGCAGTACTTGGATTGGCGCTATATTTATTTTGGGCTTGTTGCTAAGTCACTGTTGCACCTGGTTCCAAAATTTAGCTAAAACCTGACATGCAAAGCATATATGGAGCCAGTCCCCAATAGGATGCGTGCATTTGAAACATGCTCCTGAAAGGTTTCATCTGAAAAAAGCCATATGTGTAAAATTAGCACCCCCTTTTGCCTTTGTGGGCCCAGATGTTATAAGCTCTCCATGTTTGCATATCCCACCTACTACCCATAGAGTTTTGCATCATTTGTAAAGTTTTAGGCATAGTTTTAGCCTGAAGATAGCTAAGTAAAATTGCATACTTAGCTTTCTTTTACATAATAATTAAGACTGATCAGATTTACTTGTGGATCTGAGGAGCTTTGAGAATTTCTTAAAAAGTTCCTTAGCTGCAAAAATGAAAAAAAAAACTATAAAGATGAAAGTTCTGGATAAGACTGTTTGATTAGATTCCAGGATTTAATTTGATGTCCTATGAAGAGATGCCTAAAACGAATTACTATTAATCTCCTCCAGGCTGTTATATTTATTTGGCTTATTTGAATACCTATCCCTCTACTGTGGGAGATTAGCTTTTTTGGATGAAAAGAGGTAAACTGATATTCCTGCTTGAACTGAAGAAACCTATGATTTTTTTGAGGGGTCACGTCTGGTATGTGACCTTGGCACCAATCAAAAAAAGCAGCTTGGTAATATTTTTTAAAGTGAGGTAGTGCAAGTCCGCCCACTACAATTGGTGATTGTAAATCTCTAATTTTGTACAAGGTTTCCTGCCAGACCGGACAAAGTACCAAAGTATTTGGTCTACCTCATTAAAAGAAATTAGGGGTACTGTAATTAATAAATTTTAAAAAACAAAGAGAAATTAAGGCAAAATCATCATTTTAATGACAGAAATTCTCCCTATAAGTGAAAGTGGTATGTTCTGCCACTGTTTTAGGAGATTTCCAGCCTTCAGAAGCATGCTTTCATAATTAAGCTAGCTGCCTTGCAAGGCTTGTGGGAATAATATATCCCTAAATAGCTAATTGGGCCAGAAGACCGGACCTGATTCTGCATATCTAACAGAAGGACCTGGTCAGAGCAATTAATGAGCAAGACTTCAGATTTGGAATGAATAATTTTGTAGCCCCCAGCTCGGAAAATAATGTAATTTTTTCAAAGGCATTCATAATGTTGTGTTGCTCCGCGAACAAATATAGAATTAGGTCATCTGCGAAAAGTTTTAATTTTGGAGCCCCCGAAAGGGGGGCTCTGATTTGCGGGTCCTGTCGTAGTAAAGACGCTAGAGGCTCTATAAATAACGCCAAGAGCACTGGGGACATTGGGCACCCTTGCCGAATCCCTTGTTTAGTTTGCAGTGTTCAAACGGTTTGAGAGTTTATTATAATCTTTACGTCAGCATTTCTTTAAAGATTGTTTAATATTTTCACAAGTTGTATGGGGAAATTAAATTTTCTTAAAATTGCAAATAAGATTTCCCAAGGAACTAAATCAGCGTCTATCATGATTATGGTAGCCTCTATGTTTTTGTGAATATAATAATCAATTGCCTGGACAAGAAAGTTGGTATTGCTTGCCAACATTCTCCCAGGCAAAAAACATGACTGATCTCTAGGAACCACTAATTAAGCAGCAGTGTCTAGTCTTAGTGCCATAATTTTGGTAAACACATTTGTAGTCTGTGTTTAAAAGGCTGATCGGGTGATAAGGATTGTCGGGTGGTTTTCCTTTTTAAATGACGCCTATGATAACTGCCTCTGAGAAAGATTTCGGAAGATTGTTTCCTACTATTATCGCGGTAAATAGCTTGACTAAAATTTACGTTAATTGAGGCAGAAAAACCTTATAGAATTGGGATGGAAAACCATCACAGCCACATGCTTTGCCATTGGAGGACCCCCTAATCACTTCCTGAACCTCTTCAGTTGTAATCGGGGCTACTAGAAGGGATTGCTGGAAGTAGTTGAGTTTGGGTAGTTGGACAGGATTACGAAATACTTCTATGGCAGAGGAAGAGGTTGGAGATGAAAATTAGGATATTTCTTTATAGAATGAAAGAAAAACGGCTCCAAAATCCGCCATTTAGTCTACTACTTGATTTCTATTTTAATCAAAAATGGTTTTAATCGTTGCTTTATTAGATCTCATTTTTAAAGACCATGCTGAAAGCTTATCAGCATTTTCACTTTCCTTGTTAAGTTTATGAAAGCATGTATTTTGGTTCACAATGGTAGTAGAAACGTATATGGATTTTAAATCGCTTCGAGCTTTGTCAAAATTGTTTTTCGTGCTTGAATAGTCGATTATATGTCTCTGGACTGCTTGATCTAATTTATGCTGTAGCCCTTCTTGATTTAGCTATATTAGACTTGTATGAAATTATTTTGCCGCTAATATAGGCTTTACAAGCCTCCAATAAAAAGATAAGGAGAGCAGAACACTTATTTTTCTCTAAAAACTCCTTGATTTTTATTTGCATGATCATGACCCATTCTTCATCAGTTAAGAGAGTCTTGTCTTAAGTCCAACGAGGATGTTCACGTCTAACTGAATTAACCTTGATCTCTATTACCTGGACCAAATGATCTGAAAATGTGTTTGCAAGAAAATAGGTCTTACCTCGTTCCCAGTAATTGAAATAAAAAAAAATCGATTCTTGAAGCAGAGTTATATCTTTTCGAAAAACAGGTATATTTGCGTGCCTGAGGGTACTAGATTTTCCAGGGATCTAATAGAGTGAACTCCTGTATAAGGGTAGCAGCACATCTCACTACTCTAGGCTTGTTTTGAGCCTTATTCTTGCATGAAGAATCGAGCTGCAAATTCTGAATTAAGTTAAAATCGCCCACTATGATAATATGGCCTGGAAGTTGAGAGACATCCAGTGGAGTTGTGTTGTCGACAATTGGCAATAAAAAATAACTATCTGGAAGATTTGGTTGCTCATCTTCCATCTTACGATAATCCATCTAGCGTTGGAGTCTTTTCTGAATCTGAATTTGTGCAGAGAACAGCCACTGTAGCGTACCTTTCAATTTTACCTGGTTGTTAGCCCCATTGATATTGCATTAAGCCAATTTAATTATTTGTTGTGTAGGACTTAGTAGTGTGCCGGAATGATAAAACTATAAGATTTAAAATCATTTTTTTGCCTCGGAGTTGCAGAGTCTTATCAAAAACAGTAAACAACATTTATACTAACTACAACTTTTCTGTTTTAACCCCCTACCCAACACACCCGAGTGAAGCACCTCCCTCACCCCCAACCCAACCTTAACTGTCACAGGCCCAAAAGGCTGTCCCATCCATACCCCTGTGCCCCTTAAATGAGTACCGTGATATGGTACTCAAAAGCTCATCCCCAGGAGGAGCAGTGGCTAGCTCAGAATTATTAGAGCTTAGATTAGTTGATCAATAAAGGTTTATCTTTTCTCCTTTCCTCTTGATGTATGTCTATGCATATTTCTAAAAAGAGGAGGAAAAAAAGAGAGGGGAAAAGAAAAATAAAGAAGGGGGAGAACAAGAAGAAAAGGAAGCCCCTGACCTTTATTACCCACCACCCTGCTTCGCTATATGTAGAAATTCTTTAGCTTGATCAATAGACAAAGAAACATGTGTGCGTCCTTTGTAAAGCACTCTCAGTTTTGATTGTTACATAATCCTAGTGGGTGCCCCCAAGTTCTTAAATTTGTTGATAAATCCCACAAACTCTCTTTGTCTTTGAGCCGCTAGTATCGTCATTGTCCGAAAAAATCCAAAACGAAAAGTTCTCAGATGTGGAGAAGGATTTTTTTGAGATTGCCTGAGATAAGATCTGTTCTTTTATTTGTTCATCTCCAAAACTGGCCACTATCGTATGAGGATATTTAGCATTGGAAGGACGCGTTGAAGGAATGCGATGAGCCCTGGCAATGGTAATTTCTTCCTCGACAGCTACCTTGTCCATCAATATGGGCTTATGGATCAGGTCAGAGATTACATTTTTAATTGGAGATCCTTGCAAACACCTCTGGACAGGTTAGGTGGGGGATGGGAGGTGAACTCACTGACCGTATTCCAGTGCAGCGAGGGGTGCGGCAGGGATGCGTCCTGGCACAGACACTGTTTTCTTTAGACATTAATGGTGTTGTTAATTTCCTTAGTGACTGTGTTCATGTTTCTCCAAGAATAGTTTTCTTTTTCCCTTATTTCTTTATTTGCAGTTAGTAAATGCAGACATAAATAAGTAATTCAAAAGAATAGCATTATCATTACTATACATAATAAATACACGTCAATTAACATAAATACAAATCTATACTTGTGTAAATGAAAGCTGACTTAACATGGATAAGGACATGCATAGACCTAATCCCCACCCCATATTTGATAGAATTTCCTTACGGCTCCTACTCTTTGCGAAAATAGTTTTTCTTTCGCCTTAATACGAGACATCTTAACCAACCATTGCTAAAATGTTGGAGGATCAGCCTCCTTCCATCTTTGCAAGATCAGCGACCTAGCAACAAGTGATGCAATAAAAACATACTGTTGTTGTTGTATTGGTAGGGCAAGTGTATTAGTCAATCCAAATAGAGCAGTACTTGGATTGGCGCTATATTTATTTCGAGCTTGTTGCTAAGCCACTGTTGCAACTGGTTCCAAAATTTAGCTAAAACCAGACATGCAAAGCAGATATGGAGCCAGTCCCCAATAGGATGCGTGCATCTGAAACATGCTCCTGAAAGGTTTCATCTGAAAAAAAGCCATATGTGTAAAATTAGCACCCCTTTTGCCTTTGTGGGCCCAGATGTTATAAGCTCTCCATGTTTGCATATCCCACCTACTACCCATAGAGTTTTGCATCATTTGTAAAGTTTTAGGCATAGTTTTAGCCTGAAGATAGCTAAGTAAAATTGCATACTTAGCTTTCTTTTACATAAAAATTAAGACTGATCAGAGTTACTTGTTGATCTGAGGAGCTTTGAGAATTTCTTAAAAAGTTTCTAAGCTGCAAAAATGAAAAAAACTATAAAGATGAAAGTCCTGGATAAGACTGTTTGATTAGATTCCAGGATTTAATTTGATGTCCTACGAAGAGATCCCTAAAACGAATTAATATTAATCTCCTCCAGGCTGTTATATTTATTTGGCTTATTTGAAGACCTATCCCTCTACTGTGGGAGATTAGCTTTTTTGGATGAAAAGAGGTAAACTGATATTCCTGCTTCAACTGAAGAAACCTATGATTTTTTTGAGGGGTCTTAGATCTATTTCGCTTTGGGAGCCTCGGAATTTTAGTAGAGGGAACAAGGTGGGAACCGATTCCAAAACCATTTGCTCCAAGTAAAAATTGCACCCCAGATCACGTCTGGTAAATGACCTTGGCACCAATAAAAAAAGCAGCTTGGTAATATTTTTTAAAGTGAGGTAGTGCAAGACCGCCCTCTACAATTGGTGGTTCTAAATCTCTAATTTTGTACAAGGTTTCCTGCCAGACCGGACAAAGTACCAAAGTATTTGGTCTACCTCATTAAAAGAAAATTGGGGTACTGTAATTAATAAATTTAAAAAAAACAAAGAGAAATAAAGGCAAAATCATCATTTCAATGACAGAAATTCTCCCTATTAGTAAAAGTGGTATGTTCTGCCACTGTTTTAGGAGATTTCCAGCCTTCAGAAGCATGCTTTCGTAACCAAGCTAGTTACCTTGCAAGGCTTGTGGGAATAATATATCCCTAAAAAGCTAATTGTGCCAGAAGACCGGACCTGATTCTGCATATCTAACGGAAGGACCTGGTCAGAGCAATTAATGAGCAAGACTTCAGATTTGGAATGAATATTTTTGTAGCCCCCAGCTTGGAAAATAATGTAATTTTTTCAAAGACATTCAGAATGTTGTGTTGCTCCGTGAACAAATATAGAATTAGGTCATCTGCGAAAAGTTTTAATTTTGGAGCGCCCGGAAGGGGGGCTCTGATTTGAGGGTCCTGTCGTAGTAAAGACGCTAGAAGCTCTATAAATAACGCCAAGAGCACTGGGGATATTGGCCACCCTTGCCGAATCCCTTGTTTAGTTTATAGTGTTCAAACGGTTTGAGAGTTTATTATTATCTTTGCGTCGGCATTTCTCTAAAGATTGTTTAATATTTTCACAAGTTGTAGGGGGAAATTAACTTTTCTTAAAATTGCAAATAAGATTTCCCAAGGAACTAAATCAGCGTCTATCATGATTATCATAGCCTCTATGTTTTTGTTAATATAATAATCAATTGCCTGGACTAGAAAGTTGGTATTGCTTGCCAACATTCTCCCAGGCAAAAAACATGACTGATCTCTATGAACCACTAATTGGGCAGCAGTGTCTAGTCTTAGTGCCATAATTTTGGTAAACAAATTTGTAGTCTGTGTTTAAAAGGCTGATCGGGTGATAAGGATTGTCGGGTGGTTTTCCTTTTTTAATGACGCCTATGATAACTGCCTCTGAGAAAGATTTCGGAAGATGGTTTCCTTCTATTATCGTGTTAAATAGCTTGACTAAAATTTACGTTAATTGAGGCAGAAAAACGTATAGAATTGGGATGGAAAACCATCACAGCCACATGCTTTGCCATAGGAGGACCCCCAAATCACTACCTGAACCTCTTCAGTTGTAATCAGGGCTACTAGAAGGGATTGCTGGAAGTAGTTGAGTTTGGGTAGTTGGATAGGATTAAGAAATACTTCTATGGCAGAGGAAGAGGTTGGAGATGAAAATTAGCATATTTCTTTATAGAATGAAAAAAAAACGGTTCCAATATCCGCCATTTGGTCTACTACTTGATTTCTATTTTAATCAAAAATGGTTTTAATCGTTGCTTTATTAGATCTCATTTTTAAAGACCATGCTAAAAGCTTATCAGCATTTTCACTTTCCTTGTTAAGTTTATGAAAGCATGTATTTAGGTTCACAATGGTAGTAGAAACATCTATGGATTTTAAATCGCTTCGAGCTTTGTCGAAATTGTTTTTCGTGCTTGAAATGTCTCTGGACTGCTTGATCTAATTCATGCTGTAGCCCTTTTTGATTTAGCTATATTAGACTTGTATGAAATTATTTTGCCGCTAATAAAGGCTTTAGAAGAATCCAATAAATAGATAAGGAGAGCAGAACAAATTTTTTTCCCTAAAAACTCCTTGATTTTTATTTGCATGATCATGACCCATTCTTCATCAGTTAAGAGAGTCTTGTCTTAAGTCCAACGAGGATGTTCACGTCTAACTGAATTAACCTTGATTTCTATTACCTGGACCAAATGATCTGAAAATGGGTTTGCAAGAAAATAGGTCTTACCTCGTTCCCAGTAATGTGAAATAAAAAAAAATCGATTCTTGAAGCAGAGTTATATCTTTTCGAAAAACAGGTATATTTGCATGCCTGAGGGTACTAGATTTTCCAGGGATCTAATAGAGTGAACTCCTGTATAAGAGTAGCAGCACATCTCGCTACTCTAGGCTTGTTTTGAGCCTTATTCTTGCATGAAGAATCGAGCTGCAAATTCTGAATTAAGTTAAAATTGCCCACTATGATAATATGGCCTGGAAGTTGAGAGACATCCAGTGGAGTTGTGTTGTTGTCAATTGGGCAATAAAAAATAACTATCTGGAAGATTTGGTTGCTCATCTTCCATCTTACGATAATCCTTCTAGCGTTGGGGTCTTTTCAGAATCTGAATTTGTGCAGAGACCAGCCAGTGTAGCGTACCTTTCAATTTGACCTGGTTGTTAGCCCCATTGATATTGCATTAAGCCAATTTAATTATTTGTTGTGAAGGACTTAGTAGTGTGCCGGAATGATAAAACTATAAGATTTTTAAAAAAAATGTTGCCTCAGAGTTGCAGAGTCTTTTCAAAAACAGTAAACAACATTTTTACTAACTACAACTTTTCTGTTTTAACCCTCTACCCAACACACCCGAGTGAAGCACCTCCCTCACCCCCAACCCAACCCTAACTGTCACAGGCCCAAAAGGCTGTCCCATCCATACCCCTGTGCCCCTTAAATGAGTACCGTGATATGGTACTCAAAATCTCATCCCCAGGAGGAGCAGTGGCTAGCTCAGAATTATTAGAGCTTAGATTAGTTGATCAATAAAGGTTTATCTTTTCTCCTTTCCTATCGATGTATGTCTATTCATATTTCTAAAAAGAGGAGGAAAAAAAGAGAGGGGAAAAGAAAAGAAAAAGAAGGGGGGAGAAGAAGAAGAAAAGGAAGCCCCTGACCTTTATTACCCACCACCCTGCTTCACTACATGTAGAAATTCTTTAGCTTGATCAATAGACAAAGAAACATATGTGCGTCCTTTGTAAAGCACTCTCAGTTTTGATTGTTTCATAATCCTAGTGGGTGCCCCCAAGTTCTTAAATTTTTTGATCAATCCCACAAACTCTCTTTGTCTTTGAGCCGCTAGTATCAACATTGTCCAAAAAATTCCAAAACGAAAAGTTCTCAGATGTGGAGAAGGATTTTTTTGAGATCGCCTGAGATAAGATCTGTTCTTTTATTTGTTCATCTCCAAAACTGGCCACTATCGTATGAGGATATTTAGCATTGGAAGGACGCGTTGAAGGAATGCGATGAGCCCTGACAATGGTAATTTCTTCCTCGACAGCTACCTTGTCCATCAATATGGGCTTATGGATCAGGTCTGAGATTACATTTTTAATTGGAGATCCTTGCGGTCAGACAGCATTTTATTTAATGTTGTACCTTGATTTTTAGAGGAATCCTCCACAGAAGAAATTCGAGACTCAGCCTGGGTCACTTGTGAAGATATTTTGAGGAGGCTATTGTTAATCTGTTCGTGCTGCTGTTTAGTTTTCTCATGAGTCCTTTCTTGCAAGATCTTGACGGATAACTGGTTGTTCTATCCCCGCCTTGCTCTTTGCAGAGGACACCCTCCTGATCACTCAAACTCTGGTTGGGTTACGAAACCTCCTGAATAAGTTTACTGAATTTTGCGACATTCGTGGCTTGGAGGTGAATACCACAAAATCTAAGGTTATATAATCTTCAACCTGTATAGAGCACATAGAGGTAATTTCACTATGAATGGGTTGCCCCTGCAAACAGAGGGGAACTTTGATTACTTAAGAGTAAAAAATAGACAAAAGCAGAACTTGGAACTTGCGGATTGAAAAAAGTGAACTAGTGTTACTACACTCTGCTTCTTCAATCTCCTAAAGGCATAAGGAAATGACCCCTAAGTCTGCTTTATTTTGCCTCTCCCCGCTCTTCCCTGGGTTTGTGGGTGGAGTCTCAAGGCCCCCGCAGTCCCAGCTGGCTCCCGGCCTCCTGCAGGAGCCAGCAATGCAGCTGCACAGATGTAGCTGCTCCCTCCATACAGGAGCAATCTGTTATATATCCTCCCTTCCCGCATGTCTGCGGGCAGGGAAAGAGATGAAACCTCCACTTTCAGTGAGCGGGAGCCCTTTGACAGCTCCTGTCCGCTGGAAGAGGAATGTTTGCTTTAGTTTGGCGGTAGCTGTTAAAGCTTCCACCAATCTAAAGCAAACAGCTATGTCCTGCGTTGGTCACCCGGGACATGGCAGGTGCTGGCCCTAGGGGAAGGTGGTCCCTGGCTAGAACCATATGTAGCACTTAAAGAGGGGCCTTACTGACCCTCCTCAAACTCCCTGAGAAGCCACCTAACACCAGCGACACACAAACCCACAGCAACAACCTTGCAGAGTTCTTCTCCCAAAAAATACTAACAATCTACACCTCCTTTTCACCCATACAGCCTGACATAACTCCTGCCAATCCCCCAAATACTGATTTCCGACCTTCAGCCACCTTGGATACCCTCCCCCTTCTCAAACTGTCGACATTAGAACCCATTATGCACCCGGTGAAATCGGGCTCCCCCCAAGACCCAGCACCCCCACGTGCCCTGCTGCCAGCTATTGGCAACATTCTTTCCACGACACTTGACCTGCTCAATGCCTCCATCTCCTCTGGCATAGTCCCTCCCCTCTGAAAACGCGCCATGGTGAAGGCCCTTTTGAAAAAACCTAACTTAGACCAAGAGAACCCCAGTAATTATTGGCCAATCTCCCTGCTACCATGGCTGAGCAAGATCCTAGAGAAATATGTCAACTCAGTACTGGTAGAGTTCCTGGAGAGCAATCACCTGCTCGATCTCTCCCAGACATGTTTCCGTCCCATGCATGGGGCCAAAACCGCCCTTCTCGCGGTAACTGAAGAGGCCAGGAAAATCCTTGATCAAGGAGGCTCTGCAGCAATCATCCTTCTTGACTTAAGTGCCGCATTCGACACTGTCAATCACGACATACTAATACACCGATTTACCAACTTAGGAGTCTCAGGAAACGCCATCACCTGGTTTAAATCCTTCCTGGCGGACCGCTCTTTCCAAGTCTTTGAGGGCGATTTCACCAGCAAGCCACTCAGTTGTGGTGTGCCTCAGAGCTCCTCCCTGAGCCCCATGCTATTTAACATATATATGATCCCCCTAGCTGACATTGCCCGTCCCTTCGGTATAAAAATCATCACTTATGCCGACAACACTCAGCTAGTGGTGGCCCTCAACCAGCCATCCAACGCCCAAACAACCTGAGTAGATGCCTGGAGGAGGTAGTCAAATGGATGATACTCTCCTGTCTAAAGTTGAACGGAGATAAAACTGAGCTCATGCTCTTAGGTAATACCCAGAAGCTCATTATGTACTCACTGGGGCCCAATGCCTCGGTCTGGCTCCAGCGCCAAAAGACACAATCAAAAGCTTGGGCATCTGGCTGGATAAATCCCTCAACTTTAACCACCAAGCAGCTAAACCTGCAGCCACCTACAATGGTTTATTGAGGCTACTTCGGAAAATTCTCCCCCTTCTTCCATTCCAGGCGAGACAGATTATGGTCCAGGGTCTTTGGGAATGCCCTATATCTAGGGGCCCCTCAGTCCACTTTGCGCAAGCTCCAGGTCATCCAAAACTGCGCAGCCCGAACACCCCTTTAGATTCCCCGTTGACTCCCAATCAATCCTGTTCTGAAGAACCTCCATTGGATCCCAGTTCGGGAGAGAGTTGAACTTAAGGCCCTGTGCATTGCTCACATGGCCTTCTGAAAGACAGGTCCTGCTATCAACCAATCGCTGATTACGTCCCACCATCCCAACAGGAAGCTTAGATTAGCATCCTCCCTCCTCGCCACAGTACTCAGGATAAAAAGATCTAGATTTGGTGGCCACTCCTTTGCTTATAACTCGGCCAAGCTCTGGAACTCTCTCCCTCTCTACTTGCACACAGATCCCAATATGCTCCCATTCTGTAAGCTTCTAAAAACACTGCTCTTCAATAAAGCTGTATACGCGTGGTCTGCAGCACTAGGACGCCTAAGGGTAGCTATCGCGTTTAACAAATGGTCTTTTCATTTCAATGAATTCATTTCACTTTTCAGTGCCAAACCCACGGAGGTGGTGGTGGTCCACAAGGCACTATGTGGCAAGGGAGGAGGGGCCCCTTTCCATTTTTTTATAAATATTTGACTCCAGAGAGGTGGTGGTCCTCGGGGCAAATGGGGGTCTGCATGACCACAATTGGGTGTTTTTAAGCCCTGCGGAGGTGGTGGTCCCCATAATCTGGGGGGTTCACGTGGCACCCAATTACTATTTCATTAGCCCTGAAGAGGTAGTGGTCCCCGGGGCTAGGAGAGCCCAATGAGGGAGGCCAATTGCACCCCGTCCTTTTTTAGGCAATAAAGTCCCAGGGAGGTGGTGGTCATCAGGGATTAAAGAGCCTCAGGAGGAGGGGGAGCTTTCTCCAACACTCTGCAAACATGCCTTCTGGTGCACTGATGGTTGGGGGATGAAGTCCCCTTGGCTCCAGAGGGACCTTGGGGGCCAAGAAGTCCTCCTGGTACCTCCAGTAAATCCTACACAGCGGAATTCCTGAGGCCCCACCCCTTTCTCCACTACTCTGCAAACGTGACTACTACTTTAAAAACCATATAGATTCACTGACAAAAACAAACGTTACAGTGATGTTATAGTTAGGAATTAGAATTTATTAAACATTGGAAATTCACTACAAAAAACAAAGGTTGAAGGGACGTTATAGTTAGGAGATAGAATTTTCTTTTCAATTTCAAATTCACTGAAAAAAAGAAAGGTTACATGAATGTTATAGTTAGGCTGACATTTCAGCCATACAAAGCAATTCAGCAGTTATTGTTAGCTGAGCTAACTATAACTCTTGCCCCCGCACTGCACTGCTTTTGACCTCACATATTACATTACTTATGACATGGTCACGGACATCACTAATGACATCTCTAATGACATCACTGATGGCATCATCCGCGGAATCTCTGATGCACCTACTGACACTCCAATATAACCTTTCATACACCCACTCCTACTGTAGCATTCTCAAAACCATTGATACATCCATACCAGTACTTACACATTAACTCACTGATTCATAGGTCTACACACACACATCCACTCAGTTACCCATGCAGCTACTCATACACCAACTTACTCACTAATACAGCCACTGATGTATCCACTCATACCACCACTCATACAGAGTCAGCCACTCATAGAGCTCACACACCTACTCACTCACTTATAAAGTCAATCACACAGCAATTTACTCGCCTATACAATTATACACACACCCACTCACTTATTCATACATATACTAACACATACTCATGCACCTATACAGCCACTGACACAAGCAGACATTCAGCCATATACGGCCACTCCTGCAATCACTCAGTCACACATACAGTCACTCATATACGCCAACACTCACCTATGCTGCCTTTCACATATACAGTCACACATCCATATATCACTGACACATCCATTCACCCACCAACACAGCCATACATACACTCACTCACCCATATAGCCCCTTACACACAAACATACTCACTAACCCATAGAACCTCTGACTCACCCGCACACTCAACCATACAGGCAGTTACACACACCCTCACCCACCCACACAGACATTGAGACACCTATACATCACTCACCCATATAGAATCTCACGTACCACACTCACACACCTATACAACCACTTAGACACCAACTGACAGACAGATACAGACATTCACAGAAGTCACTCACCCATATACATTCACTGAGACACTTAAATATTCACTTATACAGTTACTCACACACCCACTGAATCATCCAATCAGGGGCTCACACACCCACTCATTCACCAATACACCGTGGTATGTATATTTAACACTCATAAACATTTAAAGAAATGCTCACAGTCAGTGGATGATGTCATCGGTAATGTTGTGAGTGATGTCATTTGAGATGTCATCAGTGATGTCATAAGTGATGTCACTGACCATGCCATGTCATGAGTGATGTAATGTGTAAGGTCATAAGCAGTGCATTTTGGGGGCACAAGTTATAGTAAGCTCTGCTAACTATAACTGCTGAATTTCGTTGGTATGAGTAAAATGTCAGCCTAACTATAAAGTCCCTGTAACCTTTGTGTTTTTTCAGTGAATATACATGTATTTACACCAGCAGGTATTTATAGTTAAGACCTAGTTTCCATGGGAGTGTTACTGGGTGTGTGAGTGGTTCTGTGGATGATGACATGAGTGATGTCATTTGAGATGTCATGAGTGATGTCACTGACCATGTCATGAGTGATGTGATATGTGAGGTCATGAGCAGTGCATTATGGAGGCATACATTATAGTTAGCTCAGGTAACTATAACTGCTGAATTACACTGGTTTTGTACGAGTGGAATCTAAGCCTAACTATGAAAACCCTATAACCTTTGTTTTTGTCAGTAAATTTGTAAGGTTTTTTAATTTTATTTCCTAATTATAACATCTCTGTAACCTTTGCTTTTTTAAAGAGAATTTATATGGTTTTCAAATTCTATTTCCTAACGATATCATCCCTGTAACCTTTTAAGTGAATTTCTATAGTTTATTACTAGCAGTCGCATTTGTAGAGTGGTGGAGAAAGGGGGTGGGGCCTCCAATTCATCATGAATCCTTTTGTATGGAACTTACTGGAGGTAACAGGAGGGCTGCTTGGCCCCCTGGTCTCTCAGCATTCAAGGCGACTTCATCCCCAACCAGCAGTGTCAGGAGGCGCATTTGCAGAGTAGTGAAAAAGGAGGTGTGGTCTCTGAAGATCTTTCAGCAATTCGGCTGTGTGGGACTTATTGCAGGTAACAGGAGGAGTAGTTGGCCCCAAACGACTCTCAGCAGCCAAGGGGAGTACATCCCCCAGCCAGTTGAGTGCCAGGAGGCACGTTTGAAGAATGGTGGAGAAAGGGGGCATGGCCTCCAACAACCTCTTATCAATTCCCATGTTTGGGAGTTACTGGAGGTAACAAGAGGGGTTATTGGCCCCAAAGACCCTCTGCAGTCAAGGCTACTTTTCCCATTCAGTTGTGCACTAAAAGGAACGTTTGCAAAGTGGTGGTGAAATGGCTCGGGCCACAGGCAACTTGCTGGTCCCGCTTTTTGTTGCTGACGATATTCTTGATATATTATGTGAGCTTCGCCCCCTTCCTAGGCCGATTTCAGCCCTAGGGACCCCATCCACCGGGCCCGGTCTTTTTTTAATTACATTTTTTTAATTTAGGGAGGGGGAGCTGAGTGGCCTCCTCCCGGGCAGATTATGGCCCTGGGGACTCCATCCCCAGAGGTTCGGCCTCTATTGTGGGTATACTGGTCCCACCCAGGGTACCCACTGACAACTGTTGGGGATCATGGGGATCCTCAAGGCCCCGCAGTCCCTGCCGGCTCCTTGGTTCCTGCGGAAGCCGGCATTGCTTTCACATGTGCAGCAGCTACTTCTCTGTCAAAGCAATTGTCCTCCACTTCCAGCAAGCAAGAGCATTTGTAATGCTCTTGCTTGCTGGAAGCAGAGCATTTGCTATGGCTTGGCAGAGCAGTAAATCTCCCACCAAGCCATATTAAACAGCTATGTCCCCGGAGGTGGGCATCGCTGGGACATAGCAGGAGCTGACCCTGGGGGGTGGTGTTCTGCAGGGTCATCTATGTCTCCGGAGAGGGCGAATGGCTCCCTCCTTTCTTACATTAATTGAAATTAAAGCCACAGAGAAGTGGCGGCCCCCAGGACTGTGGAGGTGTCTGTGCAGCCTCTACATAGTTTTGAGATAAAGCCTCAAGGAGGTGGAAGTCCTCAGATGGGGGTGGTCTGAGAGACACCCCATTTATATATGAATAAGCCTTGCGCAGCTGGTGGTCCCTGGGCAGCGGGGGAGACCTGGTGGACCCCCACTTTATTCATTTATAAAGAAACGCTGGGGAGGTAGTGGTCCCTGGGGCATTAATAAGCCCTAGGAGGGGGGCTCACATGCCCCCTCCTTTATTACTAAAATGCCCCCGGGACCTGGCACACTCCGGGGCGGATTAGTAATAAAGCATCTTAGCCGGTGCATTTTTTTTTTCAGCAGAATCCCCAGATCCCACTGATAATTTTAAAAAGAAAAAAATGCTTTTTGTCCCTACCGTGTCTCTGTAGGATTCCCCCTCCCAAAGATGCCCAGGGAGTCAGGGTATTTCTACCCTGCCCCTTTTCCTTTTTGTTAATGTTTTTTCTAGGACTTGGCTCAAGCCGAGTCTCAAGATGGCTGCCAACACTTCTTGGTTTGATCTCAACATGAGATTGAAGGAGTAACGGATCCTCCATGTCCCTATATATATATATATACATTTGGATTTCAGTTATTATGTCTGAATGGGTTCACACCAAATCACAAAAAGGCACTTCCCTGGACCAACATCTACCTTGCTGCCAAATTTGGTGTAAATTTCGTTCAGCGGTTCGGGCTGTAGTCATGTCAAAGGGTTATATGGGAATTTATATAGGGAAAGTTTGCTTTGGGATCCCCCTTTTTCTCGTCCTCCACTTGATGGAATACTACAAAACTTTCAAAACAGCAGCTGGAATCCGCATCATACTGGTTTTGTAAATTTTGTGAGAATTCGTCAAACATCACCAAAGTCACCAGCAAATGAAAATTCTCTCTTACTATGGAAACTAGGTCCTAACTATAACTACCTACTGGCTGCCACCAATATAAATATATATATTCACTGAAAAAACAAAGGTTACAGGGATGTTCTAGTTAAGAAATGGAATTTAAAAAACTTAGAAATTCATTGTGAAAACCAAAGGTTGCAGATACGTTATAGTGAAGCGCAGGTTTCACTAGTACAAAACCAGAGAAACCCAGCCGTTATGAATAGTGAGCTAACTATAACTCGAGCCCCCACAGTGCACTGCTTATGACCTCACATATTACATCACTCATGATCAGAGACATCACCCGAGGTCTGTCCCATTTTTTATATCATTTTATTAAAAAAGGGAGGGGACCTTGCGGTCCCTGCTGGCTCCCCCCTCCTGCAGAAGCCAGCATTGCTTTGCGACCCAGGGAGCTGCTAACATGCAGGTCCCTGGATCCCAAAGCAGTGTCTGTCTCCCTGCTCTCTTCACAGAGGGCAGTAAAACAGACATTTGCTCTGCTTTCAGTAAGTGAGAGCATTTTGTGCTCTTACTTGCTGAAAGCAGAGCTGAGTTTGCTATGACTTCCAAGCCATAGCAAACTGCAATGTCCCAGGGGTGGGCACCGTGGGACATTGCAGCCCAGGGGAATGCTGATTGCCCAGGGCCATGTAGGGCTCCACAAGGGGGTTATTAAGCCCTGGGAGGTGGTTGTCCCCGGGGCTGCCGGGACCTTGTGGCCCTGTTTTAAATTTATAGTACTTGCCTCAGGGAAGTGGAGGTCCCTGGGGCTGCATGGAAAGGCTGGGGTGACCTCACGCATTATTATTTAATTATAACCCCTGGTGGTGGTAGTCCCCAGGGATGCGAGGGGTCATGTGCCCTCATGTTTTTGTAATATTTAGCCCTGGGGGAGGTGGTTGTCCTGTAGGGCCTCCCCCTGCATTATTTAGAATTTACTTCCGTTCCCTGGGGAGGTGGCAGTCCCAAGGGTGGCCGGTGAGGCCGCTTTATTTAGCGTTTACTTTTTGTGCCTCGGGGAGGAGGACGTCCCCAGGGCTTTGAATAGCCTGAGGATGGGGGCCCCATGCACCTCCCCTCCTATATTTATCATATGCCCCCAAGACCTGGCCAACCTGGGGCTTATTCTTAAGCAAGCGTTTGAGCCCGGAGTTGCTTTTTTCAACATTTGCAGCGGATTCACCGATCCATCCATGAGTCTGCATCAAAAGTTTAAAAAAATGCTTTCTCCACCTGGTGGGGTCCCTGAGGGACCCACCCTTTCACCATATCTGGCCGGTCATGGTATTCCTACTCTACCCCCTTTTATTTTTTTTAACTTTTTTCTGGGACTCGGCTTCAAGCCGAGAATCACGATGGCTGCCAACACTTCCTGGTTGAAATGTTGGCAGCCAATTAATAGGACCCGCTGGTCCACTGCAAGAACTCGCGTCCCCAGATATCTATATTTTTTTAAGTTAGATATCTCAAAAACTACTGAAGGGATTTACACCAAATCACAATAAGCACGCTTTCTGGACCAAAAGTTAGTTCAGCAGTTTGGGCTGTAGTTGTGTTCAAAAAGTGAAAAATCCTCCTTGACTTAACGTAGGGAAAATGTGTTTTGGGAACCTCCTTTTTTCTCCGCCCCTGCTTTATGGATCACCCTGAAACATTCAACAAAGCAGGTGAACCAAAAAGGAGAGGTTTTGTGAAAATTGTGTGGAGATTCGTGAAGTGGCGCCAAAGTTATTAGATATATATATCTATACCTACTGGCGAAAAAAAAAGTTTCCTTAGGAAAAATGTTTTATTGTTTTGTTAATAACTTTAGCGCAACTTGCTATATATATATATATCTATAATCTACAGGGGATCACCAGTAGGTAGTTACAGTTATGATACCTTTTCCATAGGAAGAACGTTTTTTCATTTGGCAATAACTGTGCCATTTGACAAATCCTGAAGTAATTTTCAAAACTAGTATAACTCTCACTCTATCTGCTGTCTTGATAGTTTCATGGTGATTCGTCAAGCAGGGGGCAAGGAAAAGGCGGGGTCCTAATACGTATTTTCACCATGTTAATTCCGTTACTGATTTTAGACACAACTACAGCCTGAACTGCTGAAAGAATTACACCATATTTGGCAGAAAGGTAGCTGTTGGTTCAGAATCCGACCTTTTTGTAAATTTCAATAAATACATTCAGTAGGTTTTGAAATATTACGGTAAATCCAAATTTGTATATATATATATATTACCTACTGGCGGTCGCCAGTAGGTAGTTATAGTTAGGATTTTTTTCAATGCAAAATCTCAAAATTCTATTGTGAATAACTTTGGCGCCGGTTGACGAATCTGCCTGAAAATTTCCTTACATTTGCCTCGCGGCGCTCCGGTCCGTCCCTGAAAGTTTGGGGTGGATTTGTCAAGCGGGGGCTGAGATAAAAGGGGGGTCCCAAAACATGTTTTCCCCATGTTAATTTCCATAGGGCGGTCAAACTCACTTTTAACCCGAACTGCTGAATGTATTTCCACCAAACTTGGCAAAATTGTAGGGACTGGTAGCCCAATGTGCCTTTGCTATGTCTCAAGATATGTGCTCCAGTGGTTTTTGAGTAATTTAGGTTCAAAAAAATATATATATCTATAAGCGCGCCCCGGTACACGCACCGGGGAGCGCACCGTGCGCGCCACGTGATCTGCGCATGGAAAGCTGATTGGCTCTCGGGTGTCTGTAAACATTTGAAACAGTCCGGAGCGGCCGCCAACTTGTGTCTCGGTAGGATAGAGACACAAGAGGGGCCAGAAACAAAGGGGGAAATAACCAAAAGGGGGCAGGGTAGACCCCCCCTGACCCCCTAGGTTTGATGTGGGGGACATAAAAGGGCCCCGGCGCTGAAAACAAACAAAAAAATCGATTTTCGCGGCGGGAGCGACCGGTACGTGCCCCGGTACGCGTACCGGGGAGCGTACTGTGGAGAAAAAAGCATGACAGAGTTTCTCAAAAAAGTTGCTTTTTTTTATACATTAGAGGTAGTTCTAAAGAGAACTGTTGTTTTTATTCTTTTTGTTGTTTTATATTTTTTTTATTGTTTTTTTGAACATTTTTTACTTTTTTTGACTTTTCTGAACAGTTTTATATTTTTTTTGTATTTTTTAAGGGGAGAAACAAAAAACAGGGAATTCTAAAGGGCTCAACAGGAGCAAAAAAAAAGCGGAAAAAATTAATGTTTCCTTGGGCACTTGTGGTTATCCCAAGCACGGTTAATAAGTGTGATGTATTTCTCTCCATAGCATATTGTTTGTCCACAAAAAATACAAACCATTTTAAAATTGGAATACTTTGTTTGTATGGTGAAGCACATCTCCCTAACTTCCGGTCCCGATGGGGTGGAAACATTAGTTTGGGAGGTGCTGGCAGAAGATTGGACAGGGTTTCTGGCCTGTTCCCTGACCTCTGCCCTAGCATAGTTATTTGGATGCTTCCGTTGCATATGTCTGATCATGGTGTGGTTGCCAAAGGAGTATTTTTTGTTGGGATTCCCCCTTGACAGCTCCTGATGACATATTAACCAGGTTGCCTTAGGCACTTTTACTTTTTTTTTGTCGTTGGGGATTGAAAAAAACTGCCAGATGATGTGCTCTTTAGGTTTGTAGGTAATATTGTCCTCTCGGACGAATCTCCTCTCCTCCTCCTCCTCATCCTCCTCCTCTTCTTGATCTCCACCCCTGTGAAGTTGTGGTGGTCCTTGTGGTGGCGGTGGTGGTGGTGGTCCAGAAGATCCAGCAGCTGCAGCTAATGTAGCCATTTTCTACTGAAATAACTGCAGGTCTACCTCTCTCAAAGCACCAAGGTAGAATGAGGAAAAAAGGTGGGGTCTTTTCATCATTTGGAAAAGAAAACTGTTCTGAACCAATGAAAAGTGTTATTTTTAGGTCACATGACCGGGCCTTACATCATTAGGAAACCAAAAGTGAAATGAACCAATAAAAAGTTTTATTTTCAGGTCACATGACCCGACGCGCTTACGCTACGCGCCCCGGAGCGCATCAGGACGTTGCGCGATCGTTTGCGCTCGCGTGCTCCCAGGTGCGCTTACGCAGTGCGTCATATGATGCATCACGCGGTTACGCGAAACGTCACGATGTTGTTTTATTACGTGAGAATAGCGCTAGCGTGACGCTCAACGATACGCGCCCCGGGGCGCGCCAAAGCACTGCGCTTACCCGTGCGTTCACCGGTACGCGCCCCGGGAGCGCTCCGGGGCAAAAAAATAAATATATATATATATATTACATAATTATACAATATAAAATTCGTTATAAAATTTTTTACTTTTTATACCTATAGAGAAATGCTATTAAAAAACCATTGAAATTCACTGAAAAAACATAGGTTTCACACCAGTTATAGTTAGCTGGACATTTTACTGACATAAAACCATTGAAATTCCCACGTTATAGTTAGTTGGACTCACTATAACTTGCGCGTGTAATGCACTGCTGATGACATCACATATTACATCACTCATGACATGATCAGTGACATCACTCATGACATCACTGATGACACCATCCTTGTGACAGAGTGACAGACCTCCTTTCACTGTAAAGTAACCCTTGAAACACATATTCAAAAATAGAAATAGTAATTCCACCATTTATATACACATCCACTCATTCACCAACAGTTCTATATAGTCACTCATACATATACTCACTCATCATATGTAGTGATACACCTATACATCCTGTAACACACCGACAGTCTTCCAAAAGTTGCTCACACACATACTCACACATGCAAATAAACTATTGAACATCCATTTATGTGCATATACAGCTATACACACACTACGACCTTGCTTCTAAGGAAACTTACACATACTTACTCTCTTAAACAATCACTTATAGAAACACATACTTATTTAAACAAGAACTCTTTCAATCTCTCACTCTCACATATACTCACTTATATGCATCAATACTCACATATACTAGATTAAAACATATGTAGTTACTGATAAAGACACTAGTGAGACAGTCATTCACTTACTAACACACACATATACACACTCATCCATCCATACAGTCCGGCACATATGCCGTCTTCCAAACACATCCAAACAGTGAGTCAGTCATTGATGCATCTATGTACTAAGTAATACCCCCACCAAACCAAACAGACACTCATACTGATACTAAAAAAAATCTAATAACCCATATACACACACATGTAGCTACTCACCAACCCATGCAGCCACTCATACACAAAGTGAAACACTGATACAAACATTTAAATATTTAAACAATACTCGCTAATATATGTATTCACTAAAATACACTTAATAAGCCAGTTAACCAATCAATTTAAAAAAAAAAAAACATCCATTAAGACAGTTATTTAAACATTTATTCTTTCATCGACCTTTACATATACATATATAAAACATATTTATTTTTCAGAAAGACACACATTCACTGGATGGTGTCATCAGTGATGTCATGAGTGATGTCACTGACCATGTCATGAGTGATGTAATATGCGATGTCATCAGCAGTGCATTACACGCGCAAGTTATAGTGAGTCCAACTAACTATAACGTGGGAATTTCAATGGTTTTATGTCAGTAAAATTTCCAGCTAACTATAACTGGTGTCAAACCTATGTTTTTTCAGTGAATTTAATAGGTTTTTTAAAAGCTAATTCCCAAATATAACTGGTGTGAAACTTATGGTTTTTTCAGTGTATATATATATATATATATATATATATATATATATATATATATGAAAAGAAGGATCCCAACCGCTTCTGGTAGCGGTTAAAGTAGGCGCAGACCTCCACTCCAAAGGCTAGATATACGATGTTAAATCACCAAGCCATCACGCCAATCAAAGTGCCAGCAGTGCATATTTATTTAGCAAAAAAGTGAAAGAGCAAGTGCCCTCCCTGACGCGTTTCGCTCCGCGGACGGAGCTTGGTCACATGACGCGTCAGGAGTAGGCGGTGAAATAAATGGTAATTAAAAGCCCAAGCGCCTAAAGAAACAGGACACAAGGGTTTACAACAAAGCAAACAAGCATTAACTAAACATCATGTCGACATTAAATGCTCAAATGCATTAGATGTTTAAACAAAGAGACAAAATCAAAGCATAGTGCTCAAGTACAGTTGAAAAGGCCGGATGCCAAAAAGTGCAAACAATCAAATACAAATCAAATCAATTATAATAGATGGTTTGCCATGACAACCTCATCCATCAAGATGGAAAAACCACAACATATATACTTCTTGTATAATCTCCCCTAATTTCATCAGAGAGTATAACATGGAAAAATGTATGTCTATTGCAAGTGCAAAATGTGGTTTTTGTAAAAATCTAAGTCAATAGGCCTAAACCGCAAAATTATGTAAACCAATGTCTCAAAGTGCTTGAATGCTAAAGTTCAAATGCTTAGAAAAACCTCATATTCAGATGTTAGATACATGGAATACAATTAGGCGATAGGAAACTCTTATGAAGACCTACAGAAAATATATATATATATATGTATACCACAGAACAACAATAATTAATCATCCAGTTTGTAGAAACATGACAAAATGGACAGAAAATATATATATATATATATATAGCATAGCAAAAGGGAATATATCTCACTGATCATGGTTAAGAAAAGAAACACACATTACAGAAAATGATGTCATTCATCAAAAGCATTTAACCCGTTAGGAGATCTGGTATCAAGCAATAGAATAAAGAATGCTTCTTTTTGGCACAGAAGTTTCTCACGATCACCACCCCTACCCGGATTAGCCACAGAACACAACAAAATATATTTCAAATCTATCAATTTTTTATCGTGAACTGCTTTAAAGTGGCGAGCCACTGGATAATTCATATCTGAGTTGACTATGGCCCGGATGTGTTGCAATATTCGTTGGTTAGCTTGCAACTTAGTGCTTCCAATATAAGAGAGTGAACATGTGCAGGTAAGTTGATAGACTACATAGTCACTGCGACATGTCAGATGTTCTTTTATTGGAATGGCTCTCTCATTAAAGGCAGATGTATAGTGCGTGCTGTTAACGGCAAAAGTACAGGCACGGCACGAAGTACACCTGTAAAAGCCCGGTTTGTTAAGCCAGGTAGTTTTAGGTGGAAGCTCAGGTTGGGTTCTATCTAAAGAGTCTTTCATAGAAGGAGCCCTCCTAAAGGTGATGGCCGGTGATTTAGGCAAGAATGGACCAAGAATCACATCCGTTAATACTATAGGCCACTCTGATCTGATGATCTTGCTTAACTTGGAGGTCTGGGAACAGTAAGTGGTGATGAAGCGAGTTGCGCCCAAGGTAGCGGAATCAGGGATCATTTTCACTTTAGGAGTCAGGAGTTTCTCACGAGGACGAGCTAGTGCTTTAGTTAGAGCCCGATCTAGAATAGCTCGATTATAACCCCGTCTGAGGAATCTTTCCCTAGATTCCAATAAACACTGTTTGGTGGTATCTGGGCTACTGCAAATGCGTTTGATATGAATGAATTCTCCTAGAGGTATGCTAATATGGTATGTGGGGGATGGGCACTGCGGGCGTGCAAGAAGGAATTGCCCGCAGTGCTTTTCCTGTGAAGTTTTGTCTGAATAGTGTTATGCTCAATATAAACCTGGACATCCAAAAATTCTGCAGAGTTTGATGTAATATTGGCAGTGAATTTTAGGTTCCTGTTGTTTAAATTGATGTCATTGACAAATAAAGCTGCTTGTTCTTGAGATCCCTTCCAGACGATAAAAATATCGTAGATGAATCTCCAATAGTGAACAAGGTGAGGAAGCCAGTGTGCGTGAGTGACCCCCAGAATATGCTCCTCCCACCAGCCAACATGAAGACATGAGTAGCTGGGGGAGAAGCATGAACCCATGGCTACCCCGCGTTCCTGATGGTAAAAATCCTTGTCAAATTGGAAGTAGTTGTTAAAAAGGCAAATACGGATCATGTCAAGTAACATGAGATTGTGATCTCTCATGGTAGCCTCTCGTGAATCTAAGAAATATTGAACAGCTTCCAGACCCTGTAGATGGTTGATGCTGGTGTAAAGTGCCTCAATATCCATCACCAGGAAACATAAATCAGGACCCCAAGTGATTTGACTAATCTTAACCAAAAAATCAGTGGTATCTTTAAGAAAAGAAGGGAGGGAAATCATATGGGGCTGTAAGAAAAAATCCACATATTTAGAAATGTTTTCATTCATGCTGCCTTGTGCTGAAATGATGGGGCGACCTGGGACTGGAACGGTGCATTTGTGGATCTTGGGTAAAAGATAGAAAAGGGGTGTGATGGGATATGATACACTAAGGAATTTTGTTTCATCCTTGGTAAGTAGGCCACGTCTATACCAGAGATTGATGTCTTTTCTAGTTTTCTCGTGGCTATTTAGCATCACAAACTTGGTAGTTTTAGTATAGCAAAGGGGGTCGCCAAGTTGGCGGGCTGCCTCTAATATATAGTCAGTTTTAGCCCACAATACTGTGTTCCCCCCTTGTCCGCACTCTTCACTATCACCTGGTTATTACCCTGAATTTTTTTAACAAGTTTGGTGTATTGCACATTGTTAAAGTCACATTGTTTTTTCTTTCCAAGCACCGATTTATTAAGTGTCTTAAGTTCTGTAATAATCCTGTCACTGAAAACATCAACAGCGTCTTTAGGCATCAAAGGCAGAAATGTGGATTTGCCCTGAAAAGCCGTAGTTGGTGACTATAACTGGTGTGAAACCTATGTTTTTTTCAGTGAATATACATATATATATATATATATATATATATATATAAAGAAGCAGGCTAGTGACGCATTGTCCATAATCAATCTGACAAACGTCCATTTAAGCCCGAAAGAAATATCAACGTTATCGTTGAGCTTAACATATTGCCCGCCAAGCAGTTTTGATTATGCCCGAACGAGACTGGATCTTTTCAAATACACTAGAAAATAAAAACTCAGAAAATTCCATCTTTTAAACAAGGGCAAACTACGCAGCACCATGAGACCAAGCAACATGGATACTTCCAGTTCATCAGTGTTACTGGCTGGAGACTATGAACTCCATTGCGACCTACAGGAATTGCTCAGGGAAGGCAATACGTAAGAGAACAATTTGGATGCCACAATGCCATTGAAAACTGATGCCCCAGGATCTACTCATTTTAAATCCAAATCAACGTTTAATCCTGTGCTTTTACATGACAATATAGATGTCTTCAATGAATTAGTGACATCTCAAATCAAAAGTTTATAGAAGGCTACAGTGACCAATGACAACAGGAGTCGCAGACATAACAATGCATATGGGAGCCTCATGCAGAAATTACAGAGTGATGACAATATAATTATCAGACAATTTGACAAAGGCGGCAATATCGTCTTATGGCCCAGGAGCATGTACATGGAGGAGGCCTTGAAACATTTAAATGACAGGCAATGTTATGGACGGAGCGATTGGCCAACTTTAAAAGCTGCATGGAATAATTTTAACTCCAATCTAGTAGCCTGGAAAAGTTTGGGATTATTAAGTGGAGATGAGTTTAAATTTATGAAGACAAATTACCCTGTGATCCCGGTATTCTACCTAATTCCAAAAGTGCATAAAGATCCTGCTAAACCGCCTGGGAGACCGATTATTTCGGCCAGACAGGGGATATTTGAGAATACATCCAGGTATAACAATCATTTTGTTCAAGAACACGTGAGAGCTCTCCCATCTTATCTTCGGGACACGGGAGATTTCATGGAGAAGATTCGGCCAATAGTATGGCAAGAGGATTTTTATTGATTACACTTGATGTAACTGCTCTTTTTACCAGAATTAATCATTTGGATGGCATCCTAGCAGTTGAACATTTCTTGCGAAGTAAACCCGCCCTGATGTTAAACCACAACAAAATGTTAAGTGAAATGATTCAAGCATGTCTCTGCAATAATTATTTTCTCTTCCAGAAACAAATCTTCCAACAACTGAGGGGAGTGGCGATGGGGCCTGCTTTTCCCCCAGCTACGCGTGCTTGCACATGGGGCTGTGGGAGGAGCAGGTCCTCATGACCACATTTGCGGAGGCCATGTTAAACAATGTGATAGCATGGCACAGGTTTATTGACGACCTCTTTATAATCTGGAGGGGCTCGGAACTGAGTGCTGAGACATTCATTGCGGAAATTGATGAAAACAACTTGAATCTTAACTTCACTGGGCATATAAGCAAGTCCACAGTAAACTTCTTGGATGTGGAGGTCTATATTGAGAGTGGCAAATTAGAGACAAGATTACATCGGAAGGAGACAGCGGGAAATACAGTACTGCAAGCCTCCAGTCACCACCCAGGCCACCTGATCCGCAGAATCCCCTACAGGGAGATGCTGAGGATCAGGCGGATCTGCAGCACTGATGAAGAATGTACACAAGCCCAAAACAACAGCAGGGATAGGTTCTTGAATAGAGAGTATTCAATGGCAATTGTAAACGAAGCCATTACGAAGGCAAACCAGTATCAAAGTCACCTACACCATAGGGAGGACAGTGTAAACCCACAAAATGTAGATATTTCAGTATCGGATCAACTGAGGCTCATCACCGCTTATAGCCCGCAACACAAACAATTACAAACCATTATTCGTAGGAATTGGCCTATTATTAAGGGGGACCACATTATTGGCAGGACGCTATCTGAAAAACCGGCAATTACATTTAGCCGAGCACGGTCCATGAGCGACATGCTGGTGAAAAGTAGTCCAGAAGTCTCTAACAACAATGCCTGGCTACAAACTAAAAAGCGGTTCATTAAATGTGCCTCTTGTAAGGAGTGCAAATTGGGGAAGAGCAGGACATCCTACACCACCCCATTTAGTGATAGGCGTAAGCCCATCTCAAAGAAAATAACTTGTAAATCAGATTTTGTCGGATATGTGCTGGAGTGTGTGTGTGGGCTGCAATATGTGGATAGCACCAAGTTGCAGGTCCACAAGCGCATACTCCAGCACATGCGGGCAGTCAATAATCGAGATGAGGCCTACCCAGTGGCAAGGCATATCAACTCCTGCCATAATAGTGATTTGGGGTGCCTGAGTAATTTTGCCATAGACATGGTCCCACCACTGCGCAGGGGAGGTGACAGGAAGGCCCAATTGAGGTTACTGGAGACACTGTATATTCTCGAGCTTAACTCCAAGACACTGAATGGGTTAAACGTCACTGAGGATTTGCACACATGTCTTTAGGGGACCTGGATTGTCATAGGGCAAAGTCTGTATAAAAGGACAGGGTGACCGTGGTGTTTGATGTTCAATGGTCTGTGGCCAACCATTGGAGAAGGGGAATCGGTCGAACATGCAACTGTTTTTGAAAAAGAAAAAAACAACAGACACCTTAGTGTCTGGTATGAATTTTTAATTTAGTGTAATTTCTATTTTGTTGTATAAGAATTGGTCTATCAGACCCACAGGGTGATAGGAATATGTATTCCTTTCTTCTTCTTCTTTTTCTTGAAACTCTGAATAATGCACAGTAGAGGTTCACCACAACAAATGAGCAGTTGGGACGCAGTAATTTCAGGATATGAATGAAGCCCACATGGGCTGTATTAAATCACCGCTACCTCAACCACAATGTTTGCAGCTGCTAATTGCATATTTGTACATGTCCAATGCGATTTTGCACATTTATAAGCAGGTTTGCTGTGGCTTAGTGGGAGCTTTACCGCTCCTACCAAGCCACAGCAAATGTCCATTTCCAGCAAGCAAGAGCTGACAAAATGCTCTTGCTTGCTGGAAGCGAAGCGTTGGTCGGTTTCCTTGCTTGCGGTCAAGCGAGCAGGGAAACAGGCAAATTGCTTTCAGAAACTGCTGCTCCTGTGTCTGAAAGCGATGGTGATTCCTGCAGGAGGCGAAGAGCTGGTAGGGACCTCGGGGGCCTTGAAACTCCCCGTGGTCCGAATGCAAACTGGGTGCCCTGTACTAATGGCCAGGCCCTGGGTAATGGGGGTCATCGGGCTGTAGTTGGTCTGGGGAGCCCCCTCCCCTATTTGAAAATTGCCAGAGAGGAGGGCTATGAGTCCCCCTCCACTGTTACACTAGGTCAGGCCCCAGAGTATTGGGCTCCAGAGACTGAAATCAGCCCGTGGAGGGGGGCCACAATGACCCCCTCCCCGATTATAAATAAGACAGGCCTCGGGCAGAAATCAGCCTTCCTGCCCCACTAGCAAATGAAAATAAAAAGTAAGGAGGCTGTCTCCACATGGATGAGGTCCCGGGGCCTAAATTGGCCTGGGGGCGGGGGTCACACAGCCCCCCTCCCCTAATAAATATTTTTAAAGAAGGCCAACCTGGGGGATGTTGCTGGAGGCCCTGCCCCCTTTCTTAACCACATTGCAAAGGGTCATGACTCACAACATGTTGGGGGATGAAGTCCCTTAGGATGCTGAGGGTCCTTGGGGGCCAGGAACCCCTACTGTTACCTCCAGTTAGTCCCATACAGTGGGATTGCTGAGAGGTCATTGGAGGCCCGTCCCCTTTTTCCACCACTCTACAAATGTGTCTCCTGGTGCACTACTGGTTAGGAAGCAAGTACCCTTGGATGCTTAAGGTCCTTGGGGGCCATGAACTCCTTCTGTTACCTCCAGAAAGTCTCACACAGCTGGATTCCTGAGAGCTGGTTGGAGACCCTGCCCCCTTTCTCCACTATTCTGCAAACATGACTAATAATTAAACAAGCATTTGCAATGCAATTGGTCTTGCCTTTGGGACCTTATATGTATTTAGCTATGCAGAAAATTAGCCTGGGTGCTGAAAAGTCTACAGTTCTTCAACATGGAGGGAAAGTAAGCACCAAACTACGTGACACGCCAGGTATGGGAACACATGGAGAGAAGTATTGCCTTTCAGTGGGAAAGCTCTGTGTTTAATATAAAAGCAGTACAAAAGGGGTTGGTGATGGACGGAGCTTCTGAATCAATCAGACACTCACACCCAGTCAAGAGATCTGGGTTTAATCCATCACCGTTCTTCAGCCCACTCTGCCACCCCAGTTCAGACATGGCTATATGCAAATCAGTCTGAGCCTGTGCCTCATGGGAACAGTGCAGCCCGAACTGCCAAGCCATGTCTTCCCTGGACCGGAAACAAGCTTCCGAGGACCGGTTTCTGGCATTCCAGCCTTCTTCAGCCCGGCTTGCTTGAATCCAGTGGCAAAGTGAGCAAGGGACTCACGTCTGAGTATACCCTGCCACACTTATGACGGCCAAAAGCGGTACAAAAGGGGTTGGTGATGGACGGAGCTTCTGAATCAATCAGACACTCACACCCAGTCAAGAGATCTGGGTTTAATCCATCACCGTTCGTTAGCCCACTCTGCCACCCCAGTTCAGACATGGCTATATGCAAATCAGTCTGAGCCTGTGCCTCATGGGAACAGTGCAGCCCGAACTGCCAAGCCATGTCTTCCCTGGACCGGAAACAAGCTTCCGAGGACCGGTTTCTGGCATTCCAGCCTTCTTCAGCCCGGCTTGCTTGAATCCAGTGGCAAAGTGAGCAAGGGACTCAAGTCTGAGTATACCATGCCACACTTATGGCGGCCAAAAGTGGTAAAAAAGGGGTTGGTGATGGACGGAGCTTCTGAATCAATCAGACACTCACACCCAGTCAAGAGATCTGGGATTAATCCATCACCGTTCTTTAGCCCACTCTGCCACCCCAGTTCAGACATGGCTATATGCAAATCAGTCTGAGCCTGTGCCTCATGGGAACAGTGCAGCCCGAACTGCCAAGCCATGTCTTCCCTGGACCGGAAACAAGCTTCCAAGGACCGGTTTCTGGCATTCCAGCCTTCATCAGCCCGGCTTGCTTGAATCCAGTGGCAAAGTGAGCAAGGGACTCACGTCTGAGTATACCCTGCCACACTTATGGCGGCCAAAAGCGGTACAAAAGGGGTTGGTGATGGACGGAGCTTCTGAATCAATCAGACACTCACACCCAGTCAAGAGATCTGGGTTTAATCCATCACCGTTCTTTAGCCCACTCTGCCACCCCAGTTCAGACATGGCTATATGCAAATCAGTCTGAGCCTGTGCCTCATGGGAACAGTGCAGCCCGAACTGCCAAGCCATGTCTTCCCTGGACCGGAAACAAGCTTCCGAGGACCGGTTTCTGGCATTCCAGCCTTCTTCAGCCCGGCTTGCTTGAATCCTGTTGCAAAGTGAGCAAGGGACTCACGTCTGAGTATACCCTGCCACACTTCTGGCGACCAAAAGCGGTACAAAAGGGGTTGGTGATGGACGGAGCTTCTGAATCAATCAGACACTCACACCCAGTCAAGAGATCTGGGTTTAATCCATCACCGTTCCTTAGCCCACTCTGCCACCCCAGTTCAGACATGGCTATATGCAAATCAGTCTGAGCCTGTGCCTCATGGGAACAGTGCAGCCCGAACTGCAAAGCCATGTCTTCCCTGGACCGGAAACAAGCTTCCGAGGACCGGTTTCTGGCATTCAAGCCTTCTTCATCCGGGCTTGCTTGAATCCAGTGGCAAAGTGAGCAAGGGACTCACGTCTGAGTATACCCTGCCACACTTATGGCGGCCAAAAGCGGTACAAAAGGGGTTGGTGATGGACGGAGCTTCTGAATCAATCAGACACTCACACCCAGTCAAGAGATCTGGGTTTAATCCATCACCGTTCTTTAGCCCACTCTGCCACCCCAGTTCAGACATGGCTATATGCAAATCAGTCTGAGCCTGTGCCTCATGGGAACAGTGCAGCCCGAATTGCCAAGCCATGTCTTCCCTGGACCGGAAACAAGCTTCCGAGGACCGGTTTATGGCATTCCAGCCTTCTTCAGCCCGGCTTGCATGAAATCAGTGGCAAAGTGAGCAAGGGACTCACGTCTGAGTATAACCTGCCACTATTATGGCGGCCAAAAGTGGTATAAAAGGGGTTGGTGATGGACGGAGCTTCTGAATCAATCAGACACTCACACCCAGTCAAGAGATCTGGGTTTAATCCATCACCGTTCTTTAGCCCATTCTGCCACCCCAGTTCAGACATGGCTATATGCAAATCAGTCTGAGCCTGTGCCTCATGGGAACAGTGCAGCCCGAACTGCCAAGCCATGTCTTCCCTGGACCGGAAACAAGCTTCCGAGGACCGGTTTCTGGCATTCCAGCCTTCTTCAGCCCGGCTTGCTTGAATCCAGTGGCAAAGTGAGCAAGGGACTCACGTCTGAGTATACCCTGCCACACTTATGGCGGCCAAAAGCGGTACAAAAGGGGTTGGTGATGGACGGAGCTTCTGAATCAATCAGACACTCACACCCAGTCTAGAGATCTGGGTTTAATCCATCACCGTTCTTTAGTCCACTCTGCCACCCCAGTTCAGACATGGCTATATGCAAATCAGTCTGAGCCTGTGCCTCATGGGAACAGTGCAGCCCGAACTGCCAAGCCATGTCTTCCCTGGACCGGAAACAAGCTTCCGAGGACCGGTTTCTGGCATTCCAGCCTTCTTCAGCCCGGCTTGCTTGAATCCAGTGGCAAAGTGAGCAAGGGACTCACGTCTGAGTATACCCTGCCACACTTATGGCGGCCAAAAGCGGTACAAAAGGGGTTGGTGATGGACGGAGCTTCTGAATCAATCAGACACTCACACCCAGTCTAGAGATCTGGGTTTAATCCATCACCGTTCTTTAGTCCACTCTGCCACCCCAGTTCAGACATGGCTATATGCAAATCAGTCTGAGCCTGTGCCTCATGGGAACAGTGCAGCCCGAACTGCCAAGCCATGTCTTCCCTGGACCGGAAACAAGCTTCCGAGGACCGGTTTGCGGCATTCCAGCCTTCTTCAGCCCAGCTTGGTTGAATCCAGTGGCAAAGTGAGCAAGGGTATCACGTCTGAGTATACCCTGCCACACTTATGGCGGCCAAAAGCGGTACAAAAGGGGTTGGTGATGGACGGAGCTTCTGAATCAATCAGACACTCACACCCAGTCAAGAGATCTGGGTTTAATCCATCACCGTTCTTTAGCCCACTCTGCCACCCCAGTTCAGACATGGCTATATGCAAATCAGTCTGAGCCTCTGCCTCATGGGAACAGTGCAGCCCGAACTGCCAAGCCATGTCTTCCCTGGACCGGAAACAAGCTTCCGAGGACCGGTTTCTGGCATTCCAGCCTTCTTCAGCCCGGCTTGCTTGAATCCTGTGGCAAAGTGAGCAAGGGACTCACGTCCGAGTATACCCTGCCACACTTATGGCGGCCAAAAGCGGTACAAAAGGGGTTGGTGATGGACGGAGCTTCTGAATCAATCAGACACTCACACCCAGTCAAGAGATCTGGGTTTAATCCATCACCGTTCTTTAGCCCACTCTGCCACCCCAGTTCAGACATGGCTATATGCAAATCAGTCTGAGCCTGTGCCTCATGGGAACAGTACAGCCCGAACTGCCAAGCCATGTCTTCCCTGGACCGGAAACAAGCTTCCGAGGACCGGTTTCTGGCATTCCAGCCTTCTTCAGCCCGGCTTGCATGAAATCAGTGGCAAAGTGAGCAAGGGACTCACGTCTGAGTATAACCTGCCACTATTATGGCGGCCAAAAGTGGTATAAAAGGGGTTGGTGATGGACGGAGCTTCTGAATCAATCAGACACTCACACCCAGTCAAGAGATCTGGGTTTAATCCATCACCGTTCTTTAGCCCATTCTGCCACCCCAGTTCAGACATGGCTATATGCAAATCAGTCTGAGCCTGTGCCTCATGGGAACAGTGCAGCCCGAACTGCCAAGCCATGTCTTCCCTGGACCGGAAACAAGCTTCCGAGGACCGGTTTCTGGCATTCCAGCCTTCTTCAGCCCGGCTTGCTTGAATCCAGTGGCAAAGTGAGCAAGGGACTCACGTCTGAGTATACCCTGCCACACTTATGGCGGCCAAAAGCGGTACAAAAGGGGTTGGTGATGGACGGAGCTTCTGAATCAATCAGACACTCACACCCAGTCTAGAGATCTGGGTTTAATCCATCACCGTTCTTTAGTCCACTCTGCCACCCCAGTTCAGACATGGCTATATGCAAATCAGTCTGAGCCTGTGCCTCATGGGAACAGTGCAGCCCGAACTGCCAAGCCATGTCTTCCCTGGACCGGAAACAAGCTTCCGAGGACCGGTTTCTGGCATTCCAGCCTTCTTCAGCCCGGCTTGCTTGAATCCAGTGGCAAAGTGAGCAAGGGACTCACGTCTGAGTATACCCTGCCACACTTATGGCGGCCAAAAGCGGTACAAAAGGGGTTGGTGATGGACGGAGCTTCTGAATCAATCAGACACTCACACCCAGTCTAGAGATCTGGGTTTAATCCATCACCGTTCTTTAGTCCACTCTGCCACCCCAGTTCAGACATGGCTATATGCAAATCAGTCTGAGCCTGTGCCTCATGGGAACAGTGCAGCCCGAACTGCCAAGCCATGTCTTCCCTGGACCGGAAACAAGCTTCCGAGGACCGGTTTGCGGCATTCCAGCCTTCTTCAGCCCAGCTTGGTTGAATCCAGTGGCAAAGTGAGCAAGGGTATCACGTCTGAGTATACCCTGCCACACTTATGGCGGCCAAAAGCGGTACAAAAGGGGTTGGTGATGGACGGAGCTTCTGAATCAATCAGACACTCACACCCAGTCAAGAGATCTGGGTTTAATCCATCACCGTTCTTTAGCCCACTCTGCCACCCCAGTTCAGACATGGCTATATGCAAATCAGTCTGAGCCTCTGCCTCATGGGAACAGTGCAGCCCGAACTGCCAAGCCATGTCTTCCCTGGACCGGAAACAAGCTTCCGAGGACCGGTTTCTGGCATTCCAGCCTTCTTCAGCCCGGCTTGCTTGAATCCTGTGGCAAAGTGAGCAAGGGACTCACGTCCGAGTATACCCTGCCACACTTATGGCGGCCAAAAGCGGTACAAAAGGGGTTGGTGATGGACGGAGCTTCTGAATCAATCAGACACTCACACCCAGTCAAGAGATCTGGGTTTAATCCATCACCGTTCTTTAGCCCACTCTGCCACCCCAGTTCAGACATGGCTATATGCAAATCAGTCTGAGCCTGTGCCTCATGGGAACAGTACAGCCCGAACTGCCAAGCCATGTCTTCCCTGGACCGGAAACAAGCTTCCGAGGACCGGTTTCTGGCATTCCAGCCTTCTTCAGCCCGGCTTGCTTGAATCCAGTGGCAAAGTGAGCAAGGGACTCACGTCTGAGTATACCCTGCCACACTTATGGCAGCCAAAAGTGGTACAAAAGGGGTTGGTGATGGACAGAGCTTCTGAATCAATCAGACGCTCACACCCAGTCAAGAGATCTGGGTTTAATCCATCACCGTTCTTTAGCCTACTCTGCCATCCCAGTTCAGACATGGCTATATGCAAATCAGTCTGAGCCTGTGCCTCATGGGAACAGTGCAGCCCGAACTGCCAAGCCATGTCTTCCCTGGACCGGAAACAAGCTTCCAAGGACCGGTTTCTGGCATTCCAGCCTTCATCAGCCCGGCTTGCTTGAATCCAGTGGCAAAGTGAGCAAGGGACTCACGTCTGAGTATACCCTGCCACACTTATGGCGGCCAAAAGCGGTACAAAAGGGGTTGGTGATGGACGGAGCTTCTGAATCAATCAGACACTCACACCCAGTCAAGAGATCTGGGTTTAATCCATCACCGTTCTTTAGCCCACTCTGCCACCTCAGTTCAGACATGGCTATATGCAAATCAGTCTGAGCCTGTGCCTCGTGGGAACAGTGCAGCCCGAACTGCCAAGCCATGTCTTCCCTGGACCGGAAACAAGCTTCCGAGGACCGGTTTCTGGCATTCCAGCCTTCTTCAGCCCGGCTTGCTTGAATCCTGTGGCAAAGTGAGCAAGGGACTCACGTCTGAGTATACCCTGCCACACTTCTGGCGGCCAAAAGCGGTACAAAAGGGGTTGGTGATGGACGGAGCTTCTGAATCAATCAGACACTCACACCCAGTCAAGAGATCTGGGTTTAATCCATCACCGTTCTTTAGCCCACTCTGCCACCCCAGTTCAGACATGGCTATATGCAAATCAGTCTGAGCCTGTGCCTCATGGGAACAGTGCAGCCCGAACTGCAAAACCATGTCTTCCCTGGACCGGAAACAAGCTTCCGAGGACCGGTTTCTGGCATTCCAGCCTTCTTCAGCCCGGCTTGCTTGAATCCAGTGGCAAAGTGAGCAAGGGACTCACGTCTGAGTATACCCTGCCACACTTATGGCGGCCAAAAGCGGTACAAAAGGGGTTGGTGTTGGACGGAGCTTCTGAATCAATCAGACCTTCACACCCAGTCAAGAGATCTGGGTTTAATCCATCACCGTTCTTTAGCCCACTCTGCCACCCCAGTTCAGACATGGCTATATGCAAATCAGTCTGAGCCTGTGCCTCATGGGAACAGTGCAGCCCGAATTGCCAAGCCATGTCTTCCCTGGACCGGAAACAAGCTTCCGAGGACCGGTTTATGGCATTCCAGCCTTCTTCAGCCCGGCTTGCATGAAATCAGTGGCAAAGTGAGCAAGGGACTCACGTCTGAGTATAACCTGCCACTATTATGGCGGCCAAAAGTGGTACAAAAGGGGTTGGTGATGGACGGAGCTTCTGAATCAATCAGACACTCACACCCAGTCAAGAGATCTGGGTTTAATCCATCACCGTTCTTTAGCCCACTCTGCCACCTCAGTTCAGACATGGCTATATGCAAATCAGTCTGAGCCTGTGCCTCATGGGAACAGTGCAGCCCGAACTGCCAAGCCATGTCTTCCCTGGACCGGAAACAAGCTTCCGAGGACCGGTTTCTGGCATTCCAGCCTTCTTCAGCCCGGCTTGCTTGAATCCTGTGGCAAAGTGAGCAAGGGACTCACGTCTGAGTATACCCTGCCACACTTCTGGCGGCCAAAAGCGGTACAAAAGGGGTTGGTGATGGACGGAGCTTCTGAATCAATCAGACACTCACACCCAGTCAAGAGATCTGGGTTTAATCCATCACCGTTCTTTAGCCCACTCTGCCACCCCAGTTCAGACATGGCTATATGCAAATCAGTCTGAGCCTGTGCCTCATGGGAACAGTGCAGCCCGAACTGCAAAACCATGTCTTCCCTGGACCGGAAACAAGCTTCCGAGGACCGGTTTCTGGCATTCCAGCCTTCTTCAGCCCGGCTTGCTTGAATCCAGTGGCAAAGTGAGCAAGGGACTCACATCTGAGTATACCCTGCCACACTTATGGCGGCCAAAAGCGGTACAAAAGGGGTTGGTGATGGACGGAGCTTCTGAATCAATCAGACACTCACACCCAGTCAAGAGATCTGGGTTTAATCCATCACCGTTCTTTAGCCCACTCTGCCACCCCAGTTCAGACATGGCTATATGCAAATCAGTCTGAGCCTGTGCCTCATGGGAACAGTGCAGCCCGAATTGCCAAGCCATGTCTTCCCTGGACCGGAAACAAGCTTCCGAGGACCGGTTTATGGCATTCCAGCCTTCTTCAGCCCGGCTTGCATGAAATCAGTGGCAAAGTGAGCAAGGGACTCACGTCTGAGTATAACCTGCCACTATTATGGCGGCCAAAAGTGGTACAAAAGGGGTTGGTGATGGACGGAGCTTCTGAATCAATCAGACACTCACACCCAGTCAAGAGATCTGGGTTTAATCCATCACCGTTCTTTAGCCCATTCTGCCACCCCAGTTCAGACATGGCTATATGCAAATCAGTCTGAGCCTGTGCCTCATGGGAACAGTGCAGCCCGAACTGCCAAGCCATGTCTTCCCTGGACCGGAAACAAGCTTCCGAGGACCGGTTTCTGGCATTCCAGCCTTCTTCAGCCCGGCTTGCTTGAATCCAGTGGCAAAGTGAGCAAGGGACTCACGTCTGAGTATACCCTGCCACACTTATGGCGGCCAAAAGCGGTACAAAAGGGGTTGGTGATGGACGGAGCTTCTGAATCAATCAGACACTCACACCCAGTCAAGAGATCTGGGTTTAATCCATCACCGTTCTTTAGCCCACTCTGCCACCCCAGTTCAGACATGGCTATATGCAAATCAGCCTGAGCCTGTGCCTCATGGGAACAGTGCAGCCCGAACTGCCAAGCCATGTCTTCCCTGGACCGGAAACAAGGTTCCGAGGACCGGTTTCTGGCATTCCAGCCTTCTTCAGCCCGGCTTGCTTGAATCCAGTGGCAAAGTGAGCAAGGGACTCACGTCTGAGTATACCCTGCCACACTAATGGCGGCCAAAAGCGGTACAAAAGGGGTTGGTGATGGACGGAGCTTCTGAATCAATCAGACACTCACACCCAGTCAAGAGATCTGGGTTTAATCCATCACCGTTCTTTAGCCCACTCTGCCACCCCAGTTCAGACATGGCTATATGCAAATCAGTCTGAGCCTGTGCCTCATGGGAACAGTGCAGCCCGAATTGCCAAGCCATGTCTTCCCTGGACCGGAAACAAGCTTCCGAGGACCGGTTTATGGCATTCCAGCCTTCTTCAGCCCCGGCTTGCATGAAATCAGTGGCAAAGTGAGCAAGGGACTCACGTCTGAGTATACCCTGCCACACTTATGGCGGCCAAAAGCGGTACAAAAGGGGTTGGTGATGGACGGAGCTTCTGAATCAATCAGACACTCACACCCAGTCAAGAGATCTGGGTTTAATCCATCACCGTTCTTTAGCCCACTCTGCCACCCCAGTTCAGACATGGCTATATGCAAATCAGTCTGAGCCTGTGCCTCATGGGAACAGTGCAGCCCGAATTGCCAAGCCATGTCTTCCCTGGACCGGAAACAAGCTTCCGAGGACCGGTTTATGGCATTCCAGCCTTCTTCAGCCCGGCTTGCATGAAATCAGTGGCAAAGTGAGCAAGGGACTCACGTCTGACTATAACCTGCCACTATTATGGCGGCCAAAAGTGGTACAAAAGGGGTTGGTGATGGACGGAGCTTCTGAATCAATCAGACACTCACACCCAGTCAAGAGATCTGGGTTTAATCCATCACCGTTCTTTAGCCCATTCTGCCACCCCAGTTCAGACATGGCTATATGCAAATCAGTCTGAGCCTGTGCCTCATGGGAACAGTGCAGCCCGAACTGCCAAGCCATGTCTTCCCTGGACCGGAAACAAGCTTCCGAGGACCGGTTTCTGGCATTCCAGCCTTCTTCAGCCCGGCTTGCTTGAATCCAGTGGCAAAGTGAGCAAGGGACTCACGTCTGAGTATACCCTGCCACACTTATGGCGGCCAAAAGCGGTACAAAAGGGGTTGGTGATGGACGGAGCTTCTGAATCAATCAGACACTCACACCCAGTCAAGAGATCTGGGTTTAATCCATCACCGTTCTTTAGCCCACTCTGCCACCCCAGTTCAGACATGGCTATATGCAAATCAGTCTGAGCCTGTGCCTCATGGGAACAGTGCAGCCCGAACTGCCAAGCCATGTCTTCCCTGGACCGGAAACAAGCTTCCGAGGACCGGTTTCTGGCATTCCAGCCTTCTTCAGCCCGGCTTGCTTGAATCCAGTGGCAAAGTGAGCAAGGGACTCACGTCTGAGTATAACCTGCCACACTTATGGTGGCCAAAAGAGGTACAAAAGGGGTTGGTGATGGACGGAGCTTCTGAATCAATCAGACACTCACACCCAGTCAAGAGATCTGGGTTTAATCCATCACCGTTCTTAGCCCACTCTGCCACCCCAGTTCAGACAAGGCTATATGCAAATCAGTCTGAGCCTGTGCCTCATGGGAACAGTGCAGCCCGAACTGCCAAGCCATGTCTTCCCTAGACCGGAAACAAGCTTCCGAGGACCGGTTTGTGTCATTCCAGCCTTCTTCAGCCCGGCTTGCTTGAATCCAGTGGCAAAGTGAGCAAGGGACTCACGTCTGAGTATACCCTGCCACACTTATGGCGGCCAAAAGTGGTAAAAAAGGGGTTGGTGATGGACGGAGCTTCTGAATCAATCAGACACTCACACCCAGTCAAGAGATCTGGGTTTAATCCATCACCGTTCTTTAGCCCACTCTGCCACCCCAGTTCAGACATGGCTATATGTAAACAGTCTGAGCCTGTGCCTCATGGGATCAGTGCAGCCCGAACTGCCAAGCCATGTCTTCCCTGTACCGGAAACAAGCTTCCGAGGACCGGTTTCTGGCATTCCAGCCTTCTTCAGCCCGGCTTGCTTGAATCCAGTGGCAAAGTGAGCAAGGGACTCAGGTCTGAGTATACCCTGCCACACTTATGGCGGCCAAAAGCGGTACAAAAGGGGTTGGTGATGGACGGAGCTTCTTAATCAATCAGACACTCACACCCAGTCAAGAGATCTGGGTTTAATCCATCACCGTTCTTTAGCCCACTCTGCCACCCTAGTTCAGACATCGCTATATGCAAATCAGTCTGAGCCTGTGCCTCATGGGAACAGTGCAGCCCGAACTGCCAAGCCATGTCTTCCCTGGACCGGAAACAAGCTTCCGAGGACCGGTTTCTGGCATTCCAGCCTTCTTCAGCCCGGCTTGCTTGAATCCAGTGGCAAAGTGATCAAGGAACTCACGTCTGAGTATACCCTGCCACACTTATGGCGGCCAAAAGCGGTACAAAAGGGGTTGGTGATGGACAGAGCTTCTGAATCAATCAGACACTCACACCCAGTCAAGAGATCTGGGTTTAATCCATCACTGTTCTTTAGCCCACTCTGCCACCCCAGTTTGGACATGGCTATATGCAAATCAGTCTGAGCCTGTGCCTCATGGGAACAGTGCAGCCCGAACTGCCAAGCCATGTCTTCCCTGGACCGGAAACAAGCTTCTGAGGACCGGTTTCTGGCATTCCAGCCTTCTTCAGCCCGGCTTGCTTGAATCCAGTGGCAAAGTGAGCAAGGGACTCACGTCTGAGTATACCCTGCCACACTTATGGCGGCCAAAAGCGGTACAAAAGGGGTTGGTGATGGACGGAGATTCTGAATCAATCAGACACTCACACCCAGTCAAGAGATCCGGGTTTAATCCATCACCGTTCTTTAGCCCACTCTGCCACCCCAGTTAAGACATGGCTATATCCAAATCAGTCTGAGCCTGTGCCTCATGGGAACAGTGCAGCCCGAACTGCCAAGCCATGTCTTCCCTGGACCGGAAACAAGCTTCCGAGGACCGGTTTCTGGCATTCCAGCCTTCTTCAGCCCGGCTTGCTTGAATCCAGTGGCAAAGTGAGCAAGGGACTCACGTCTGAGTATACCCTGCCACACTTATGGCGGCCAAAAGCGGTACAAAAGGGGTTGGTGATGGGGTCGGAGCTTCTGAATCAATCAGACACTCACACCCAGTCAAGAGATAATATAAAAGCAGGGCCTTCGGTGGTCATATCACTGAAAAAACAAGATTTAAAAAAAAATATTATTGTCTATGGGTGCTTGTGGAAGACAATATCTACTGGACTGGAATCTACAGAATGCTAAAGTGATTCTTGTATTTTACTGACCTCTGCTGGTCTTTTTTTAGCAAGAAAGTTAAAGAGGCAGTTGCCAGAAAATTAAAAAAAAAAAAAAAATCCCTCAGCAGGAAGCAATTCCGGTATTTTACTGACCTTGGCTGGTCGTTTTCTATCAAGACATTTAAATAGAGGCAGTTGAACAGTAAAAAGTCCCTAAGCGGAAGCAGACAAGTCCTAGGGCTGATCTCCACAGCCCACAAAATACATACCCATATAAGAATATACTATAGTATATACTAAAGTATATATTCTAAAGTATATACTGAAGAATATACAAGAGGTCTTGAATGCTCGACCTTAAAACCATCGAAATTCACAAAAAAAAACAAAGGTTACTATGATCCCGTGTCCGATGTGAGCAAGAATTCCAAAATGGCCACCATCGCTCACACACATAACGGTGAGGGTGATACAACAGCAGTAGAATCCCACGTGAGGATGACACCATCTGGCGGTCTTAGGGATGCCAACAAAGGCTTTAGGGGAGGGAGCGAGGAGTGCTATGAGAAGGAGAGAGATGACGCCTTTGGAGGTGGGCAACCAGAACAAAAAAGTGAGACTATGAGCCAGACTAGGAGCGTTGTGGCTGAGCCAGACAGAGAAGAGAGCAAGGCAGCTGATGGTGAAGAAGGAGTTCAAAAAGAGGAGGCTACCCAGGAAGAGCCTAGCAGTACTGCGCTCGAATCCAGCTGGTCCTGCAAGGGATAGAATGTTGCAACCAACTCTGACATGACCCGGGAGGCCGTGGCCATAGGCAAGTGCCCACTTCTTATTTTTGGTCATTACGGAGGTGGTGGGTGGGAAAAAGACCAAGTGCACCTGACCACTGAAAAAAGAAGTGACACAACTTTGAGCACAAGGCCACAGGTGTGGTGGCAGTTGACTAATAGGTTTTAACAGTCATTGCTGACTATAAATTCTTGACCAGGCACTTTTGTTTGTTTTGAGGGGCTGCCCTATTTCTCTTGCCGGGCTTGAAAGGGGGAGACTACCAGGACCAGTAGACGAAGCCCTGCTAAGCAGGCTCAGAAGAGAAGCCTCTGTTTTGTTGTTTTTTCTTGTTTAATCCCACTGCCTCATTAAAAACTAAAATCTTTAGAACAGAGAACTTTAGGACTGAATAAAGACACAATTTGTTCATAGACAGTGGCGTAGACATTTACTTTACTCCTTCCCACAAAATGGTTAAAGTTAAAGGGACGTTACAGTTAGGAAATACATTTTTTTTTAAATGTAGAAATTCACTTAAGAAACCAAAGGTAATAGGGACGTTATAGTTAGGAAATTAGGAATTAACACAACTTCGAAATTCAATGAAAAAACAAATGTCACAGGGACTTCATAGTTAGGCTCAGATTTTACTAATACCAAACCGTAGAAATTCAGCAGTTATACTTAACTGAACGAACTATAACGTATGCCCCCTGACCTAACTATAACTTAAGCCCCTCAATGCACTGTTTATGACCTCACATATTAAATCACTTATGACATGATCAGGGACATCACTGATGACATCTCAAATTACATCACTGATGACATCATCCACAGAACCACTCACACACCCACTCACATCCCCATACAACTCTCCTAAACACACTCAGACACCCACATAAGCAGTCATATACCCATTCACAGACCTATACAAGTACTTTTGCATCTACTTAATCAACTCATTCAACCACTCACAAACCACTCACTCACCAATGCAGCTACTCATACAACTAGTCAGTCAGCGATACTGCAACTCACACACTCACTCACGCAAGAAATGAGCATGTGCGAGCACCCGTGCATGCGCAGTTGTCATCAAGAAGTCACGATGGAGGAAGAGGGCAGCCCGGGATGCCACAGCTCAGGTTAGGCGTTTTTAATACTTTCTATTCTTTTTTTAATCTTGTATAACAATGGTTATTAGGGCAAGTGGGAGACAGGTGGCACGTAGCGGAGCAGAGTACAGAGTTTGTTTGAAACTCCGTGGCTCTCAGCGTAGCCCCACTACGCCCACTACGCTCAGGGTTAGCCTAAGCTACTACAGGAAATTTAGGATTTGGAAAAGACATTAAGGAACTAAATTTACAAGAACCTACCAAGAAAAACTATGCGATTTTAAAAAGTAATATGCAGAAAAACTAGGATGATATTGAACAAAGAAAAGCGATAAACTAAAAAGGGACACAATTGACCATATGAGTGGAAGGGTATTCACATTTGCTAAACATATTGATTATTTTGTCAAAAGAGATGACCAGTCTACGAGCACAAGAGGCTCATTAGTGGGGAGTGGAATATGACCCGTCAGCTAACCTTTCTAGTAGTGAAAATGAGGATACAGGAAAAGGGACCTTCAACCATATAGAGACATTACTCTTTTTTCAGGGATGTTATACATATAAGGATGGGAAACAAGGAGTTAAATTCCAGAACAGGGTAAGAAACACAACAAGACCAGAAGGGGAACAAGAGGAAAGGGGTCAACAAGAGGAAAGAAATAGTATGCAGACCTGATCCAGGAAGAAATTCAAATAGAGGATCAATATATCAGTGGAGGCCAGGGTGTGAATGTGATAAATCTGTCTAATTTTGTTTTGACACTTGCATTCAGTACTAAAGAAAGGCATGCCCTTGTGTCCTGCACAACATTGTCATTTTGTGGATATCAAGATTGATGTTGATAAATTTGTGCAATTATTGAAGTTACAAAAATGTGTTTGCTTGCACCCACCTAAGAATAAACCAGAGCCACAGATGGCATTGTTGAGTGGATTAACATTTCATGATATTCATGACACTACTACACTTCTGTCAATAAAGGATTATGAGGTAGACCTCCTAACTATAAATAGGGTACTGGCTTACAATGAGCTTAGCACTAACCTGAGTGTGGCGAGTGGACTCAGATCTTAATCAAGATGAACACCTCAAATGGCTTATGGTAATAACATTGAGTTCTTTTACAAAGTTATTATTAGATTTGGGGGTCTCAAGTTGGCACAGGTAGGTACTGGTGACAAATTGGAACCCTTGCCTCTAGTCAGGATAAGGGGATTACACTCCAAAAATAACCCCTGCTCACCCCCTTGGTAGCTTGGCTCGAGCAGACATGTTTATCTCAGTGGCAGTGTGTAAAGCATTTGTGACCACAAACAGTAACCCACTACAGATGGACACCACACAAGGTTTTATATAAAAAATAAGTATACTTTATATAGAGTTACCACAAGACCATAAACGACAAAAATTCAAAATACTATTACTTTAAGATGGTAGATTTAGCTTAGTTAAGTTCAGTTCATAAGATTCAACACTTTGCGTCAATGTACCTTAGGTTGCGATGCGCTTCCACAACAAGCAATGTCGCAGCGAGGGAAATACGGCAAAGTTTAAGTATAAAGAAATAAAGACGTGAAGATCTTCCAGATGCAGCACGCTTCTCCCAGGATGCGAGAGGTTCTCAGTTCGATGCGTGGACTGCATCGGCGACACCCTTGTTCCGCGATGCGACTGCAGCAGCTCCACTTGCGACACTCTTCTCCCACGATGCGTGAAGCTTCCGCACAATGCACAACTACAGCGGTGACATTCACGATGCGATGGCAGCAGCTCCGACGGCGACGTGTTTCTTGGGGATCCGAGGCGCTTTTTCTTCAAAGCGGTGCAGTGCGACAGTTCCAGTGGCGACACCCTCCTTTGGAGTTGCGACGGCAGGCACAGCGACGGCGACACGCTCCGACCTCGTTGCGAGACTCTTCTCTCAATGCGGTGCAATGCGACAGCTACAGTGGCGACACCCTCTTTCGGAGTTGCGACCGCAGCAGCAGCGACGGGGACACGCTTCCTATTCGTTGTGGCACGCTTCTCTCGATGCGGTGCAGTGCGACAGTTCCAGCAGCGACAACCACCTTCGGAGTTGCGATGGCAGGCACAGCGACAGCGACATGCTTCTTCCTCGATGAGTTGCGCTTCCTGCTCCTTGCGACATGCAGTTCCTCAGAAGGCCCAAAACAGCAGCAGGCACTTCCAAAGAACCCCTGGGAGCTGGGGGGCGAAGTCTATTGTCCCTGAGACTTCAGCAAGAGGCAAGCTCTTTTCCAAGCCCTTGGAGATCCTTCACAAGTTGAAAGCAAAGTACACAAAGTTCCTTTCTGCTTCAATTGGCAGTAAGGCAACCACTGCAGGCCAATCCCCCAAGCAGCACTTCAGCTTGGGAATAATCTCTCCTCAGTTTCTTCAGGTTCCTCTCCTCAGTAAAGGTTTCTTCTTGTAGTCCAAAAGTGATCTAATTTCTTGGGATCAGGGTCCCAATATTTATACCCCAAAATCCTTTGTTCTCTGAGGGGAGAGGGGCCTTTGCCCAGTCCAAACCAGTTCTGAAGCACTCTGTTTACCAGAGTTCTCCTATCCTTTCACAGTGCTGGGCAGAAACATCAGACGCCCCACAGGAGGTGGAGCCAGCATTGTGGAAAGCAAGTACAGTCCTGGAGCACTTTGTTTACAGGACTCCTTCTCTTCTTTCAGGGTGCAGGGAAGAGACATCAGCCACTCCCCAGGAGGTGGAGCCAGCATTGTGGAAGGTGGGCACAGCCCTATTCAAGGTTCAGGTGCAACTCCTCCCTCCCATCTAGATGCAGATCTCTCTATTCACCACTGGGCTCACTCATCCTGTCTCTTGGAATCCCCCAGCCCTATCACTCACAAAACCAGACAAAGGAATACACAACCTAGTAGAGGCAGGCTTGAAAAGGTTAGGCAAGCAAATACCTACTTTCTAAAAGTGGTATTTGCAAACACTGAATGTTAAAACCAACTTCACTAAAATATGTATTGTATCATTCTGAGTTCAGGCATACTAAACTCGAATTTCGACCATGTTCTCCAAGACAGTTAGGATTTTAAACATGTAATATTCTAACAGCCCATTCTGGCCTATGGAGAACAGGTAGTCTTGCAATAGTGAAAAACGAAAATGGCTGTAATTCTCTATTAGGACATGCCACACGCATCAGGGCTTGTCCTACCTTATACTTACAATGCACCCTGGGGTGAGTAATATGAATAAAAGGGAAGGTTTAGGGACTGGCAAGTGGGTGCACTTGCCCAGTCAGTGTGACAGTACCAGACTGCCCACAGGCTCTGCAATGGCAGACCTTAGACACATATTACAAGGCTGCTTCTGTGGGTGGCACAACCAGTGCTGCAAGCCCACCAGCAGCATTTGGATTTACACGCCCTGGCCACACTCAGTGCACTGTACTAGGGTCTGACAAGTACACCAAATAGCCAAACATGGAACCACTGATTAATACAACAATTTACAATAGGGAGTACTTGCACTGTGGCACTGAATAGCAGTGGCACAGTGCCCAAAGCCTCTAGCACCAGCAATAATGCAAGAGGCAACAGCAAAAATGGAAGGGAGACCGACGCCAATGGTGCCAGGTCTAACAGTTATCAATTTAGATCTTGACAAATTGACTGATAAAGTACGACATAAGATAGACCGAAAGCATAATCTTAAGATATCTGAACATTTGGCCCTACAATAGCTTCAGAGTAACAGGAATCTGTTAATTATAGACGCTGACAAGGTAGGGAACATGATCATAATAAATAAAGTGGACTATGATAATGAGGTATACTCCCAATTGGGAGATTTGACATGCTACCTTAAACTTGACTCTAACCTGGTACTGTTTTCAACCAAAAAAATTAATGTCAAACTTAATGAGGTGCATGTCTTGGGGCTTCTTAGTGACGATGGGTACTTTTACTTGTTAATTGAATGCCACAGATACCTGTGTTTATAACTCTAGCCAAAGATCTTAAAAATTTACAATTTCCACCTGGAATATTGATAGTTGCTGGCATTGAGGGACCAACAAAAAGACTGTTAGAATACGGAGATGTATTTTTAAGACCTTTTGTTATGAACCTCCCAGCACACATCCAATTAACTAAACACATCCTTAGCCTGTAAGGACATTAGTAACTATGGAGGTGGTATCGCACTATAATAATATTTCACATACTAATGGTATTAGTGCATTGAAACATTTCCCTAATACCAGGTCTATTGAGTATATGGAACACTGAAATGTTACTGACAGTGACTCATTTAATTCTGTAGAACAATATACCTGTTCAGTGGTGTATGATAAAAACAAATTTGAGGCACTCCGATGGACTCCAGGTTCGCTGCATCTTACGTATCTTACTCTTCATGGGTTAGTTTGAGGCAGAGCGGATCTGGGGTCTTGAGGGTGCAGAGTGGAGTAACTATATCCACTACTGGGGAATGTGCATAGATGATTATCTGATGATCTGGAGTAGGGGCATCACTATGTTGAATGCATTTTTGTGTATTTGAATTCTACTAACAGGAATATGTCCTTCACCTTTGACAGTCATAATCATATTGTTTTCCTAGATGTGGAACTCTATACACAAGAGACACCCATATGTGGTAGGATGTATAGCAAAAAGATGTCATGCAATTTCATATGGCGAAATGCTAAGAGCATGACGCAACTGCAGTGAGGACAGAGAGTTCTCTGAAACATTACGAGACATAGAACACAGATTCCTTAATAGTGGTTATGATAAAGATGAGGTTAAGTCAGCTAGCCAGAAAGCCTGCCACCTAAAACGTAAAACTATGTTAGATAATTAACAGAGGGCTACTGGAGTCAAATCAGAGAAGATGCAACTTATCACAGGCTTTCAATTTGATTTTTAAATTTCATGGGAAAGAACATATCACAAACGATGTACGGGGAGGTAACCATGAGCTCACACATAGAGGTTGTGAAACGACATGGAGTATGAAACTTAAAACTGTGGAGCAAGGTTTAAACATTGATAAGTAACTGCAGTACTTTTTAGGCACCTGATGACTATTGTGTACCCTTATATTATTGTTGGGGGTGGGTCTCCTTGTGCTGTGGGTTTTGCTCCCTGTTCCAGCAACACCTATTTGCCTTTTTTGGGTTTTCAATGAGTGACTAATTGACTAGGACCTATTGAACGGCTCTGTTTATCCATACCACCATTGGAATGGGCAAACATGGAGGTTACTTAGATCCTTTGAATCATGATAATATAATATTTCTTGCATCACTGGTGTTTTGTACTGAGGAACAGATGCCGAATAGTATTTGGATAGCGAGTCACATCTGCCCAATTTTTGCCAGCAATAAATCAATGGCTGTTGTAGACCACAGATCGAAAGATGCATGCACAAATGTGTTTTGTGTTTTACACAATGTCCACCGTATCGTAGGTAAAATATGTGATTACATTTCTTTACTATCACTATATGATACAGCTTGATAATGGAGAAAAAAAAAAAAGGGAATTCACGCTATCACTCTAATGCTTAAAGTAATATTTGCTCTCAGTGACTTGCTGTGAAAGGACTGGTTCACGCTTTGAAACAAGTTTTAGCTTTAATATTGGTATGCCTGAGGTTCTGAGATGGCTGCTGTTTTACTGTTGGGATGTTTACTGATGTAGAGCGACTATCAGATGTATTCTGCTGTGGGGAATATAGTGCCTTTGAGCTACTTCCACTACTTACATCTACCTTGCATGCATATATATTGATATTTACATTTAATGGAGCAACTGAGATGCTAAATTATTAGTCCTTTCATTGAAAATAACAGTTTTTATGCAATGTAATATTGCCCGTTATAAGATCGCCACCAACCAATGGGTGTAATCCAGGATATGCTTTCTGATTATATTTTTATTGAGTTTTATATAATATGTTAAGGAAACTAATATGCCCATTACTATGGTTCCATAGTATGTTCGAAATTAGGATTCTTGATTATGCAGATGTTACTTTATATAATGTTCTAGTAAGAGAGTTGTAAGTTAAAGAGATATAAATGATATGTTCTTGGTACATTCTAGGATGGGCGCCGGTTGTCGCTTGTTATTGCATGTCTTCTTTAACATTATGCAGTAAAAAAGACATTCCAATATAACTGGTTCATCCACACCAGAACAGACAGGGAATTACTCTCCATACCAATACGAAGGTTATAGTAAATTCTATGGGCTGCATGGTCGCTCATACCATCACCTTTATTATATTTGGCCAATTGGACAATTTTTCCCCGTGCTATTAATTGCGGCTTGACCGTCACACAACTATTCCAAGTACCGCAAGTGCGTTTGACTAATGCACGTCAAGTCAAGTAAGCTTTATTCGATTTCTCTTTAAAAATCATAAAAGCGTAAAATACAGTGCAACACTTTCTCTTATATCAAGGAACTCGTGGCAAGAATGAAATAACATCATTACGTTGCTGCAATTCACTTGTAATGCATGTGTGGACCTCCATGGGATAGGAATATGCCCGTTTCAGGACTATTAGACATCAGTACATTGTGATACATATGGAGATTATATGATTACTTCTGGTACTATCAATAACAATGACAGTATAGCAATGGGTACTTTCTGGGTAAGGGAGGAATTATTTTCCTGAGTGTTAGTGGCATGCCACTTGGACTTTAGAATTTTTTGACCTCAATCTATGCTTATTTTAAATTCTTATTATGCTTACTGCGATATGGAATGACTGTCACCTTGTTAATTTACTTAGGACACTGTGTCTACATGACCAGAAATTACGGAACCCTTTCACTTTAACCATAAAATGAGGCAGAGACTGATCTTGATATGCTTAAGGTACATCTTTTTAATTATTTAGCTTTAAACTTCTACGATCGACTGGTATCTAGCCTGGGACGGAGGGTTTAACACATGGTCCTGGGTAAACAGTCTTCATGATGTTATATTCATACCTTTATTTATTGACATAATTTTCTCACCTTTAGTCCTTCTCAGTGGGTTAGGATCTTGACACTTATTTATATTTATATATTTGTTTCCTCTTTTACTTTCAATAACAAATCCATTCTTTTTGTGAAATGTATTTTCTTATTTGACCACAGTAGGTCACTTGTAACGTATATACTTTTGGATCTTGCACCTCGGTGAAGGTATCATAATGTTGTGTAACTATATATATATATTGATGTATGATAATTTATTATTTTAGCCCCGAGGAAGTCGGAGGCGAATGTGCCACAATGACGAAACAGTGTTGGCTGTCTAGAGTGTGCACTTATATACCCGAACTGCTGTAAAAAGGAATAAGGAATCAAGGAAGCATTTGTGGATTAAATAAAAGACGATGGAAACATCACAACTCCTTACTGAATGTTTGAACTTTTCTGACTTTGAGTCCTCAGGGCTATTGATTGTATATATTTTAACCCTCTTCGTTTGGGTTATAACTGGGTTGTTAGGTGGCCCTCCCCTGCCCTAGAGCACCTTGCATTGGTTTGATATTCATTCACATTCCCCTGTTATCTTGTGGAAAGTGTCTGTTTGCCTGGCTACCGGCCCCTCTTTCAGTAGAACAACAGTTATTGACCCCATTGGATCTAGCTAATGCAAAGCTATTGGAAAAGCAGAGGAGCTTTCTACAGGACCAGAGGCAAAGACACAGTCACTCTGTGGATGGGGCTGTAGTTGATTGCTAAGAACAAACAGCCAGGTGTACTAAGACATTTTGCAGTCAGAAAGCCTTTACTTTACAAAATCAAAAGGTTTGCGACCACATAATGTCTTTTTTAAATGTTCTAAATCCATTTTGCAATTCGGTAATATGTTATTGAATCACAAAAGGGTTTAGGAAGGCAAGGTGAATTGCTATTTGGATGAGTCATAGGTAGGTCTTCACTTCCAAAAAGCGATTCATTATGGTGTGTATTGATGATTTGCGCGCAAAAAACTTGTCCTAAAGCATTGAATATTTACTGATTACCAAGTTGGGGTGGTGACACATTTACATTATGAATGCAGAAATGTTGGTTGGGGAACAGACAGTGGTCCAGGGAACCACTAGGAAATCTCAAACAAACTTAAAGGAAAAATACATTCTCTTATTAAATACAACCCTGTTACTTTAGGGAAAAAAAGAATTTTTAAAACACGCATTGGCAAAGAGTCAGTCTGGCATTGGACACCGGCCTTTTGGCAATGACAGTTATTATTTTGTTCTGTCATGGCTACTGCAAAACCTTATTGTTGGGGAACAGTGGGGCTCTCATCAAACTAAAAAAACATAATTGGTTAAAAGAAATCAACGCATCACCATAGTAGCTCCTGGCAGAGAAGGGAACTACTTTGCGTGGATGTGGTTTCCTGTTACAGGACAGCATGCTATAACTCATAGTAGAGGGATCCATTGGCTAAAGTGTGCTAACGCATTGCCACATGATGCATGTAGAAGTGGCTGAATTAAACCAGTAGCAGCTGGTGCAAGTATGCGTGGTGGGGCGCGGCAGGGGGAGGTTGACAGACCATGGAATATGATTTTTTTCTTTATTTTATTTTCCCTATTCCGTCGTCTGTCAACTCCAACCACCCAGCCCCACCGCCCACCAAGCTAACCTGCAACGGCCACCACTAAATGAAACATATGAATGAAACAATAACAGACTAATAAGTGAAGTCTGGCTAAAACCCCCTATAAGTAACTATGTTATACATATAATTATAGTAAGCAAAATATCCTAGGTAACACCATACTAAAAAAATGTAAATCGGTCTGGCATTGGCTGAAGGCGTTTTGCCTTTTCTAATACTTTTTAGTTACACTTTTGTGAAACTTTTTTTTTACAAATGAATAGGTTTGCGAAGATAGACAGATAGATAGAAAGATAGATAGATAGACGGACACACAGAGCTGGAAATCAGGATAAATAGCAGAACCTCAATTAATATAATAGTTAAATGTCTAAAGAAGAACAACATACAAAAGCACTGAAACAGGACATACAAATTGAATTTGTTTACATATATAACAACATACAAGAGTAGTGAAAGCAAACTAGAGAGCCATACAAGCAGGACATACAGACTGCTTCACAAATATTACTGTACTCCTCTGTTAAAATAGATGCCAACATAATAAAACAATCCAAAACGAACGTACAAGTGGGAGACAAGAACTGATGAACCTGGATTGTGCCCTGTGCTCAACATTGAAGAGTTGGTACAACACGGCCTGCTATCACATCAGACTCTAAACACAGAGGAAACTCCAAAGTGATGAAGTAAAAACAAAAACACTGGTGCTGTAGAGAACTACCTGGTGTGCAGATATGCTCGTTGTGTAAGAACAAAATGCAGTCATTCAAAGTGGAGCTAGCCAGTTTCTGAAAGGTGGGCTGACCCCCTTACATCTGCTGTATGCTTTAGTGGGTGGAAGTAAAATGTGACTGACACAAAATCAGACCAATGGATGAAGACAGATGGCTGAAAGTCCTATGTATATATATTTTTTTGCATTCACATTGCAAATGTGTTACAATCCCAGCTTGGGAGACAGTTGTTTTTGAATGTTTTGTGACTGGATTTCACGTGCAAAACATTAACACATACCATACAGAAACATAATTTAGAAGGGAAGCCCTAACAACACCTCATCCGAATAGATTTGTCATTCCTTTTTAAACCCATTTTGTGATTCGCTAGCATGCTACAGCATCGCAAAATTAGTTTAGTACATTTTAAAAAGTAATTTTGCGGTTGAAAACCATTTGATTTAGCAAATTGCAGAGTTTTTGTTACTGCAAAATGTCATTGTACATCTGGACCTTTGTTCTTAGAAACTAATTAAACCTCTAAGACCACATTGACTATGTATTTGTCGCTGACTCTATGCAGGTGGCAATATATCTCCAATGCTAGACATCACTGTGGTGAATGTGGCTCTGCGCCGCTCTCTCCTCTCTGGTTGCTGTGATCCTTTGGCTATAGTTTAGTAAACCTGCCCCATGTCTTTAAACGAGACACATCTTCATATGAGTTGACTACGTATGGAGAGAGGAGATGGTTGTCTGCTCCTGGTTGTAGTTGTGGAGATAAACGTTTCGGATTCCCATTTGTCTCTACATCCAAAGATAGTTAGTGGAAGTATTATTTCCAATGCACTGTACGTGTAAGCATATTTCTGCAGTCTTAAAAAGGTACCCCAGAAGAGAAATCTTCCCCTGCATCTACAAGCACAGTCCCCAAAGCCTAAAAATGGAACATGTAGCAGTGCTGCTCAAAGTGGCAGAATGTAAACACTGACACTGTGTGAATTCTACACATAGGGGCTCATTAGTCTTCCGGCCATAGCCCTGGGTAATGGGACCGCCTGCAATGCATGTGGCGGCCCCGCACATACAATTAGGATGCGCCCACCACACTGGTGGGCGCATCCCACATTTTTATCATTTGCAAGACAAATGCAAGTTGTGCATTTGAATGCACAACGTGACAGGCACCACGCCGTGCCTGCCACGTTGTACATGCATATGCAGGGGTGTACCATTAGTACCCCCCAAGTGCACCCCTACTCCCCAGAATCCCAGGCCCCCAATGTTAAAGACTGCATGCCTTTCCGTGGCGTCGTTGCTGCCACGGAAAGGCAAATCCCGCATGCACCCTGATATGGATGGCGGGGTTTAACAGACACCACCACCATATTAACAGCTTTTCTGCCCAGTTTACTCATCGAACGGGCAGAAAACCGGTGGACGGTCTTTCCGTTCGCCGAGGTCCCCCCACCATAGTAATATGACGGGGGGAATTTACATGCGGGCAGGACAGAATGTCAGGCGGATCGCCACCGCCATGCGGGCGGTGGCATTCCACCCTGCATTCTAATGGACCTCACGGCAATTATGCTGGTGCTGTAAGTTCACATGATGTCTCATTTATTATGTTGTTGTTCTGAGTTCAGGTGCGAATAACTCACGTAATTTGCTGAAGAGTAATTATGCAAAACTACAGCAGAACTACGCAAGGTAATTCATAACACTTCATTTCGTCAAATTTTCTTAGAGCAAAATACACCAACACATCTAAAGGGACATTAGGGTGTATTTTGCACTAAGAAAATAGAGCTGCATTCAACAGAACTGGAACAGTAGCAGTAAACAGCTGTTCGTGCTCTGTTCCTCTGCTCTTCCAGTAGACATTTTATACCAAATTACTTTAACTAACGCAATTGGGCCTAATTGTGTAATTTTATGTCACAAATGTAACACAAAACTACAAAAATGACTCTCCCGCAAATAAAATTCCACCCAGACCTAGGAGTCCATTAGGATGGTGGGCGGAGTCCAGTCTGCCCGCCACCCTAGCGGTGCTGGGACTGGCCGCCAGTGGTGCGGCGGTCCCACACCGCCAATTAGGATGCAACCGCCACCCTGGCGGAGTCTCCACCATGGAAAGGCATCAAACAGCCGGCATCATAATATGGATATATTAAGGGCCTTTTCCGTCTGGTAGGCAATCGTGACGATCACCACAGCCAGTAGGGCAGTGAGATCCACACGCCATCCTAATAGTCCCCCTAGTTCCGAGTTGTTGTTTGTTCTTTCATATTGCAGAGAAAGTTGTATTTCATAAGTGCATCTGTAACACTGTTGAAAAACTAGAAATGAGAGCTCCTGAGGGGAGGTTTATATTCAGTAGATTTTTGCATACTGTATAGCTCCAGTGGGACATTGTATTAAAGTCTATAAATGTTATTTGAAGCTATTTTACCTTGTTATGATATTTTATGTTATGGCATATGATGCTATGCTATGACATGTTGTAATGTTATGCTGTGTTATGTCATTGGGCAATTATAGTTCACCTTCCTACTTTTGTTGGTTATTTTGATAGCCCACTTTTGCCCTAAGTGCATACTTGACACTACATTTTGGGAATATCTTCAAAAAGGAGCCTAGAGGGTGAGAGAGACTAGTGGTTGACCTCCACTCATAAATCATACACACAAGAAAACCCAGTCTTTAAGGCAAATTCTATTAGGATAGAGTATATCACTTGCTTTGGTTTTTTACTCTGCGGAGTGTGTATATTACATAAAGTTAGTTGTTTTATACCATAACCATCCTATTCTTTTTTATATTTTTAATATATACGTGTGGTTATTTACAAAACTCTCTTGCCTACACTTTAAAAAGACCCTTTTTCCAACGGCAGTCCTTCAGAAGATAATAGTGACGGAATTATACTTTGGACATTTCTCCATCTATTCAGTGCACCCACAAGCTTTAACTAAGCACACAATAATTAGTGAAAAAAGTGTGAGAAGATAAAATGACCCCTCACTGGCGAACCACCATGGGGGTAACTGGTAGGTACTCACCAGATAAGCCCACTGTTCTCGTCATCGGTGGTCATTTTGTCCCAAAAAGATAAGTAAAGTGTCCAAACTAAAGAAAATGTGTATGTGCAATAGATTGACAAGTAAATACACTCTATATTTGTGACGAAACGTGATAAAAATTGGCAGCCACACCCTTTTCACAACTATTTTAATATTCACAGGGTATGAACTGTCAAATTAAAAATGTGATGGTCGCTATGCATGCATACCAGTCTCACATGCCAACATGTTTCTTTGCCTCCAAAATTATGACGATGCTCCGTCCATCACCACCCCCTTTTGTTCCGCTTTGTTCGCTATAAGTTGGCAAAGTATGCTCAGATGTGAGTCCCTTGCTCACTTTGCCACTGGATTCAAGCAAGCCGGGCTGAAAACGGCTGAAATGCCAGAAACCAGTCCTCGGAAGCTTGTTTTCGGTCCAGGGAAGGCATGGCTTGGCAGTTCGGGCTGGACTGTTCCCATGAGGCACAGGGTCAGACTGATTTGCATATGGCCATGTCTGAACTGGGGTGGCAGAGTGGGCTAAAGAACGGTAATGAATTAAACCCAGATTTGTTGACTGGGTGTGAGTGTTTGATTGGTTCAGATGCTCCGTCCATCACCACCCCCTTTTGTACCGCTTTGTTCTCCATAAGTTGGCAGGGTATGCTCAGACGTGAGTCCCTTGCTCACTTTGACACTGGATTCAAGCAAGCCGGGCTGAAGACGGCTAAAATGCAAGAAACCGGTCCTCGGAAGCTTGTTTCCGGTCCAGGGAAGACATGGCTTGGCAGTTCGGGCTGGACTGTTCCCATGAGGCACAGGGTCAGACTGATTTACATAGGGCCATGTCTGAACTGGGGTGGCAGAGTGGGCTAAAGAACGGTGATGGAATTAACCCAGATCTGTTGACTGGGTGTGAGTGTTTGATTGGTTCAGATGCTCAGTCCATCACCACCCCCTTTTGTACCACTTTGTTCACCATAAGTTGGCAGGGTATGCTCAGACGTGAGTCCCTTGCTCACTTTGCCACTGGATTCAAGCAAGCCGGGATGAAGACGGCTAAAATGCCAGAAACCGGTCTTCTGAAGCTTGTTTCCAGTCCAGGGAAGGCATGGCTTGGCAGTTCGGGCTTGACTGTTCCCATGAGGCACAGGGTCAGACTGATTTGCATATGGCCATGTCTGAACTGAGGTGGCAGAGTGGGCTAAAGAACGGTGATGAATTAAACCCAGATCTGTTGACTGTGTGTGAGTGTTTCATTGGTTCAGATGCTCCGTCCATCACCACCCCCTTTTGTACGACTTTGTTCGCCATAAGTTGGCAGGGTATGCTCAGACGTGAGCCCCTTGCTCACTTTGCCACTGGATTCAAGCAAGCTGGGCTGAAGACGGCTCAAATCCCAGAAACCGTTCCTCAGAAGCTTGTTTCCGGTCCAGGGAATGCATGGCTTGGCAGTTCGTGCTGGACTGTTCCCATGAGGCACAGGGTCAGACTGATTTGCATATGGCCATGTCTGAACTGGGGTGGCAGAGTGGGCTAAAGAACGGTGATGGATTAAACCCAGATCTGTTGACTGGGTGTGAGTGTTTGATTGGTTCATATGCTCCGCCCATCACCACCCCCTTTTGTACCGCAAAGTATAATTCAGTCACTATTATCTTGTGGAGGACTGCCGTTGGAAAAAGGGCCTTTTTAAAGTATAGGCAAAGGAGTTTTGTAAATAACCACACATATATATAAACAATATAAAAAAAGAATAGGATGGTTATGGTATAAAACGACTAACTTTATGTGATATACACACTCCGCAGAGTAGAAAACCAAAGCGAGTGATATACTTTATCCTAATAAAATTTGCCTTAGAGACTGAGTTTTCTTGTGTGTGTATGTACTACATTTTGGGAGCCAAAGATGGTCTCACAGTTCACAATAATACATGAGGGACGTATCACATAAAGTTAGCACTGGGAGCTCCAAGTTAAGACATAGGCCATCCTGATGTAAAAAGGGACCACCCGTCATAAGTGCGGCGGTACCGTAGGGGTGATTAGGATGCACCCGCCACACTGGGGGGCGCATCCTGCATTTTTAACATTGCAGCGTGCGGTGCTTTCAGCATCACCCGCCGCAATGCAAAAAATGCATGCTGTGCAGATGCATGCACAACATGGCAGGCACCGACATGGGGCGCGGTGCCTGCCATGTCGTGCATGCATATGCAGGGGGGTACCATAGGTACACCCCATGTGCACCCCCTAGCCCGAACATCCTGGGGGCCCGCAACGAGCCCCCAACTTCAGAATCCGCATGCCTCGTTGCCGCCATGGAAAGGCTGCCTCCTGCTAATTTGGTGGGGGGAAAGGTGTGGCGGGCGGGGACGGATGTAGGGCAGGTCACCACCACCCACATGGCGTTGGCGATCCGCCCTACATCCTAACTCTGCCACTACTTTGGGTGGCGGGCGGGGAAGGATGTAGGGCGGATCACCACCGCCCACATGGCGGTGGCGATCGGCCGTACATCCTAACTCTGCCACTACTTTGGGCTAGCTGGTGCCTTTAATAGTTGAAAAATGGGAGCAGAGTTATTTAATCACTTTACACACTGGTAAGTAGTTGCGTGTCACAAGAACTTTAAATGCATGGGCTGATTTTGACTTTCAATGTAGCAGCAATTGTTAAAATATCTACAGTGAACAACAGAACATAACAAAATAACATGCATACATTAATAAAACAAGATAAAACATGGGGCATAACACAATGAAACAGTAAAAACAGAACGCAACAGAACAACCAAGGTACAACACCAAAACATAACATTGCAACAATACAGTACATAAGCACATCAACACAAAAACAACATAACATATCACCACGACAGAAGCATGCCCACAACAAATATACACAAACATTCTTGTCACACATAACGGCCTTAGTAATCCTGTAGACATGAAGACATTTAAAAAGATGTTTGCAGAAAGCTCTGTCTTAAACTGCTGCCAAGGGGATGAAATGGTGCCAGTCAAACATATTTTGTGGTCTGTCCCATGTTGATAAAAGGGCTGAAACTAATTTTACTGGCTAAATAAAACTAAGATCCCAATTTATATTTTTGGCGGGAAGGTTAAGTTTTTCAGAGCAGCAGGGTATATTACTTCATTGACCTGAGGGAGTCACCGCCCGCCAAATTTAGAAATTACCACCAAAACAGGGGTCATTTCTAAAGCAATGTCATGGAGCTCCATAATGCTTCTAAAGTTTGATGCATGGTACTGCCAACATGATGGAGGCATCCGTCAAAGAAGGATTTGCGTTTTGAAAATTAAAAAACAATGCCCCTCCCATGGTGAGAGTGGTATTTTTTGTTTTTTACTGCGCTTTAGCACAAGTTTTTTCCTGGCAGTGATGGACAGTGAAAACTAGCTATCTCTCCACCCATTTAAATTGAGCAGGTGGGCACATAGCCATTTCTCCGACTGCCATTACTATGTCGGGCCATCAGATAAGTCTGGCAACAGTAGCGATGGAGTACTCTTTGCCATTGCCAAAATATGGTCTGCCCGCCTCTAAATTTGGCGGGTGGACCATTATTTTAGAAGTGAGGATACTCTGTTGTGAGTGGGATGGAGTATGCCTACCGTCAATATATAAATCTGGCCCTTAGACTTGAAACCAATAGATACCATTAGACTCAAATAACTAAATTCAATGGGCATTTGGAACGGAAGTGAATTTACTTCACAGTAGGTGGGCAAAACCCCACATGCTAGTAACTGGACTCAGGAGAAACCATTTGTAACTAGTCCATTCCATTATATCTGGCTATTCTCAGATGTTCTCAGATTTGCTTTCGGTTCCTTGCTGAGCTACTACTTCCCATGTGCAAACTTGTAAGCTATTTTCTGAGTACAGGGGAACTATTTCAAGACATTGAAATGTAAAGATATTTAAACACTGTCTGAACAAGTCAGTGGGGCTCTCCCTGTGTATACGTTGTACCAGTTTAGCATATTATCACCAGCCAGGCCAATTGAAAGCGTCCCACAGAGGATGTCTATCGCTGCTACATTTCTCCAGTTCATCTCCCTCTGATGTCTTTGCATGCAAACAGTAAAGCCAATGTATATATAAAACACCATGTTATAAATACATATATTTATTTATAATAAAAAACATATTTTTGGGGGAAGTGCAATCACATCATTAATTTCCACAGGTAGCTTTAAAATATAGTACAATTGATATTTTCAGTTTTCTCACAGAACATTCTGTATGCGACAGAGGACATACATTCAATGTCAGATTGGAATACCTGAGCAGGAGTAAAAACAAAGGAAAAATAAAGTCTGAAACATGGTCAGTTGCTTCCTAAAAGGTGACAAGACAATGAGCCTATGAACTAGGATTGTCCAACAAAGGTACATGACAGCTAAAACCATGACAGATATTCGCTGTGAACTATGAATATATGACCGATTTCCATTTAGATTTATTTTATGATAAATGCGATCCTCTTAAAATATGGCATAGCTTTGGCTTAGATGAGCCACGGTGGACACCCGTGGTTTACGTAGTTAGTAGTAGTGATCATGAAACTCTGATCCGGATCAGGCCTTTAGGCCAGAGTCGGACCCACGTGTAATCAGGTGAGAGAACGTTTTTTCAGATCAGATCCAAGACAGTTTTACACATTGGCCAGGTCTAACTTTGTAAAGTTCTAGTCTCAGGGCCCCAACTGTAGTGCAGTGAAGTCATCCTGTTACTTAGAGCCCAGCTCACAACTACAAGAAAGCGAAGAGCACAATACAATGGGATATCAGGGTGTCAGAACAATCAAGATTGTTCACATAGCTTAGATCACACAGTTTATAAAAATCTAAGCTGTGCCTACAATTCTATCATTTTATTTGGCGTTCTCCTGCATTTTGACTTTTTGAATTCAATACTTTTTACACTTTATTTGGGACAGTCAGCAACATAGACAAATATGAGCACACTCCTTCAGACATGATCGAATTCGCAATATAACATGAACAAAAATAAAATTTCAAGCATGACTGATATCGTCCGTGGTGCACAGACAGAATATCGAGTTTTTAATATCGATATACAAAAATATCGAGTTGCAAATATCCTGATAGAGGAATATCGACAGCAAGAATATTGTGGTCCAGAATATCGACTTTAAGGTAAGATATATTGTTTTTAAAATATCAAAGTCAGTTATATCGTTTGCAAAAATATTGTTGTTTAAAATATCGTTTTTTATATCAGTGTAATTTATTTTAGTATGTACTTTAAAAATATGTGATCTAAATGTTTTAAATAAGTATTGCTTTTGTTTTTAAATATAGAAGTTACATTTTTAGTAGTGATTCATTTTATGTTAATTAAACTTTGTGTGTTTTAGTTCTGTAGCGGGTTGTGGGTTTATAGGGGAATAGGGTGGGAAGTAATTTAATTATAATAAATTAATTAATATTTTTTATTTCTTAGTATGTATTTATTTAATTTAGATTTTATAGTGTTATTTGTGGTAATTAGTTTATTATTAATTATTAATTGTTTGGTAATTTGTATTAATTCATTTATTGATAATTATGTTAATTGTGTTATTTTTTCAAGGAGCAGGGTATAGCTTTATAGGGGAATAGTGTGGGAAGTTATTTAATTATAATAAAATAATTAATATATTTAATAATTAGTATTTAATTTATATTTCAAAGTGTCAATTGATGTTGTTAGTTTTTTATTAATTTATTAATAATTGGCTGTTAATTATCATTAATTAATTAATTGATCATTATGTTATTTGTGGGGGGGTTTTAGGAGCGGGTTGTGGGTTTATAGGAGAATAGGGTGGGGAGCAATTTAACTATAATAAATTAACTAATGATTTTTATTTTTTAGGTATTTATTTAATTTAGCTTTTATAGTGTTAATTGTGAGAATTCATTTATTTATAATTAATGATTAATTGGTAGTTAATTATTATTAATTAATTGGTAATTATGGTAATTGCGTCAATTTTCTAGGAGCGGATTGTGGGTTAATAGGGAAATAGGGTGTGAAGTAATTTATTTAAAATTAATTTATAATCATTTGTTGATTAATGGTAATTTAATAATTAAAAAAATAGTTATGGAAATTGTGTCATGAATTTGAGATGTGAGTTGTGGGGTTTATTGTGGTACAGGATGGGAAGTAAATTATTTTCAATTAATTATTAAGTTGCTGTGAATTGATAATATTGATTTAATAATGTAAAATTAGTTATGGAAATTGTGTAATTATTTTTAAGTGTGTGTTGTGGTGTTTGTCTGGGTAAACGGTAGAAAGTATTTTAAGTTTTAATAATTAATCATTATTTGCTCATTATTATTCATTTATTAATTGATGAATTTTTATGGTAATTGTTTACTTTTATTTTGTGTGTGGATTTTGGTTTGACGGGGTAATGTTTGGTGAGTAAATAAATTTTTCTATGTTTTGATTTAATTTTTAATTAATAATATTTGTTTATTTGATCATTGATTATGTTAATTATGGAGGTATTTCTTTTTTTAATTTAGAAGTGTGTTGTGAAATGTGTGGTGTTATGGGGTAGGAAATAAGAAATATTGATTTTGTCTAATAATTAATGTTTCTGATTATAATTAATTTATATTAAATATAGATTATTGTTTGTAAAATCTTTTTTACATTTGTATAAAATAATGTTTGTAGGTCATTTATTAGATTTGTTTATCATTGTAATATGTTTCTATCTTTTGGAATTGTTAATATTTTTAAATAACATTTTTGTGTTATTAACAATTTTTGTATTGTAGTTGATATTTTGTTTCTTTTTTATTTTGCATTGACTTTGTTGGGAATATTAATTTTAAACCTCTGCTGTCTAACACTTTCTCTACTGTTGCACTTACTGGAGTGGGAATAGTAACTTGTACCCCTCCGCTATCAAACTCTTTCCCTACTGTTGCACTCATTGGAGTGGGAATAGTAATTTTAACCTCTCCGCTATCCAACACTTTCCCTACTGTTGAACTCACTGGAGTTGGAATAGTAATTTGTACCCCTCCGCTATCCATTATTTTACCTACTGTTGCACTCACTGGAGTGGGAATAGTAATTTTAACCTCTCCGCTATCCAACACTTTCCCTACTGTTGAACTCACTGGAGTGGGAATAGTAATTTTTACCACTCAGTTATCCAACACTTTCACTACTGTTGCACTCACTGGAGTGGGAATAGTGATTTTTACCCCTCCGCTATCCAACACTTTCCCTAATGTTGCACTCACTGGAGTGGGAAAAGTAATTTTTACCCCTCTGCTATCCAACACTTTCCCTACTGTTGCACTCACTAGAGTGGGAATAGTAATTATAACTCCTCCGCTATCCAACACTTTCCCTACTGTTGCAGTAGTTGGAGTGAGAATAATAATTTTTAGCTCTCCGCTATTCAACACTTTCACTACTGTTGAACTAACTGGAGTGGGAATAGTAATTTTTACCTCTCCGCTATGCAACACTTTCCCTACTGTTGTACTCACTGGAGTGGGAATAGTAAATGTTTACCCTCCGTTATCCAACACTTTCCCTACCGTTGCACTCACTGGAGTGGGAATAGTAATTTTTTCCTCTCCGCTATCCAACATTTTCCCTACTGTTGCACTAACTGGACATTTTTTCCCCTCCGCTATCCAGTACTTTGCCTACTGTTGCAGTAGTTGGAGTGGGAATAGTAATTTTTACCTCTCCGCTATCCAACACTTTCCCTACTGTTGCATTGGCTGGAGTGATAATAGTAAATTTTTCCTCTCCGCTATCCAACACTTTCCCTACTGTTGCACTCACTGGAGTGGGAATAGTATTTTTTTCTCTCCACTATCCAACACTTTCCCTACTGTTGCATTCACTGGAGAGGGAATAGTAATTTTTACCTCTATGCTATTCAACACTTTTTCCACTGTTGCAGTCAATGGACTGCAAAATGTAAGTTTAAAAATTATTAAATATGTTAATAATTTAATTTATAATATAATGTTTTTTATTAGATTTCATGTTATAGGTGTATGTATATATATATTTATATACATATTCCTTCATGAATTGTTTTACAGTAAATATACATTTATATATTACATTTTAAATATGTACGTTTACATTTTTTAATTAAATGTATTTATTTTATTTGTTAAAATGTACATTACATGTAAATATTTTTTTAAGTACATTTTATTATTTAATTTATTTAACATTATTTGTTAAATATAAAAAACGATATTTTGTACATCGATATTTTTTGCATCTATAATATAGTGGAGAAGTGTGGCTCAATGGTTGGAGCGGCAGACCCTGATGCAGAAGTCTAGCCCGGGACCAGGGTTCAATTTCCTGCCTCAGCGGGTCTTGGGCTCAAAAATTCCACAGACCTGGTAATTCTCGCCTCAGTGCCTATTCCAATCATGGAGTCCCACTCTGCAACTCTGGGCAATAGCTTGCTTAATCTCCACAACGGCCCCCACAACGCTAAGGATGCCTGGGCTCCACCTTGGGGGTGCCCAGGAGTAGATGCCTCATAGGGAAAGCCAGGATGGGTTCCACAGCGGTATTCGTACAAGCGCCTTGAGACCCTTGCAGGTGAGTAGTGCGCTATACAAGTATCCATTTACATTTACATATTATCTTTTCAATATATTTGTATTTCACATTTTAAAGATAGGATGGCGATATTTTGGATATCAATATTTTTGCATCAATATTTGTGTATGGGGATATTTATATACTCGATATTATGTCAGTGATCCATCGTCCGTAACATTTTCAAGATAAATACACAGTACATTTGTTTTCACTCTAAACTCACAGATTGGTCAATAAATACAATATTTATTCTTTTCAAACAAAACAAAGCCATAAAAAGTTAATGTTTGCTAGTGCTTTTTGAGATAATTCTCTTGATTACTTCATTTCAAGAAATAAGAATGTATGCACCTATACACAAAAAAAAAAAGCCTGGAAATGGATGGATGGACATCTCAGTGCTGAAGTGCTGCTACCTTAGTCAGGCTTTACCTTCAGGTTATCTGGGTGGCGCAGCCGAGGCCCGTGGAGGGAGTTCCGTGGAGCAGGCAGGTGGGGCGGGGGAGGGGCAGTGTGGGGGGTGGTAAACACCGGAAAATGGATGATTGCAGGTAAGTAAACAATTAAATTAATAAAATGAATTTCGGAGCGCGCCCTGCATCGCGATGCAGGGCGTGCAACGAAATTTGTTTTATTAATTTAATTGTTTACTTACATGCAATCATCCATATTCCGGTGTTTACCACCCCCAACCCTGCCCCTCCCCCACTCCATTACCTGCCTCACGGAACTCCCTCCACGGGCCGCGGCCGGGGTAGCATGGGCTTCATTCTGAGTGCCCTAGAAATCCTGAGAGGAGCTAAGTCCCTCAATGGTTTAACGTGACCGTGGCAAACTTTGAAGTCACAATTATTTGATCTGAAGATGTTGGTGTCAATGTAGTCTATGGGTAAAATACCAGTCAAAAATATGCAAGAATCATTGCAAAAACGCAAATTCTATCATGATATTCCCCAAGCTCCATTAATCTGGAGTTTTCCACCCGGCGGGAGATACCAAAAAAAAATATCTCTACAAGTAACTCCCTTCGAGGAAGAATTGAAGTTTGACTTGTAATCGTGACCGGACACAGCACATGATGGACTCTTCCATTGAAGAGCAGAACACAGATAATGCTCAATACTTGCCAATGTTGGACTCAAATAAACACGTTGGGAAATGCAATGCGCAGACCAGCAACGCATTGATTACTTCCAGGTCTGAACTGGATGGCTATGTGTCTTGGAAGACCCACCTTTCTTCCTTCTGCATTTTGCCCTCATACCCTAGACCTCACCAGTCATTCAAAAGGATGGGAAGTTGTACTTTTTTGGTCAACTTGTTCTGCTCTCCATATTTGAAAAAATGCTTACATCTCTGAACAAGCTGGAGACGTATACTCTTATATATGTATGTATGTATGTATGCATTTGTATACGGAGAGGTAGTTGTATAACACAAGCCTCTCTGGAGATCAACGGATGGTTGAAAGTCAAATGATCTCTTAGACAGAGCTCCTTCTTTTGAAGGAGGTAGGTCATAAGTAAATTCCCATTGTGTGAGGAAGGCTGGGCTTGTCAAATAGGCATCTGTGCCTTACAGCAGGTGCAGTCTCCATTCACTCCCATGCAAGGCAGTGCTGCACCGAGGGATGCTTAATGAAGGGAAGCATGCACTGAAGCACCAGGGTTTATTTGCAAGAGGATATGACTGATGCTGCCATGACTTGATGCACTGCACACATCACATCAACACTTTATTTAAAAAGTAAGATGTATGATTCCCAAGTTTCTTCCTCAGTGTACACGTCTGATCAAGATCCTGATTTAAAGCTGATTGTATTTATTGAGGTATCAATGATTGTAAGTTGAAAAACTGTAAGGCATACAGGCTCAGAAGTCCTCTACTAATCTGCCGGTAATGAGTTCTGCAAAACATACTTTTTGTTGTCCCAGAACAGTCTGCAGACAGACTAAAGCCCTAAATGCTCTAGAAAATGGCCAACTGGGAGATTATGAGTAGTGACTAAGAATTTATTTTCCAATAACGGGCTGTTTCAAGGCTTACTGTTTTGTGTCTGTGTCGGGTAGCAAACTTGGTAATAATTCAACAAGTCCATAATCCCATACAGTCTGCTAGTTTGTCTGAGTATTCGATAATGAGCTACCGTTTTCACCACTTCTTGCAGACCATATGAGACTCACACTTTTATGGGGCCAATTCATTTTCAGACCCATGAGGGCAAAAACACTTGCTGGTTGAACTTCGCTGTCCAGTTTTTTGAATGAAGACTCGAACTAGTTAAGAGTAAATGAACCTTCATATATTAACATGATCTTGTATTTTTTCTAAATATATATATTTTTATTAGAATGAGCTCTTATTGCACTATTAGTGAATTAAGTGGCCCTGCTCATAATCTCTCAATTGTCTAATTTCTGCCTGACTTTTTTTAGAAGTTGATGGACTGCAATTACTAGGTCTCTTTCCGGCACTAAATGGATATTTCAAATATTGAATTTAATACCTATAATTTGAACAATCCTCTCTGAAGATTTTAAAAGATGTCAGACAATGCACAGTGGTCAGTATTTATAAATGGAATTGCCCGTTTACCAGTTTGAAAGAGAGGCGTACAATTTAAAAAATGAAAGAGAGACAAAGTGCAACACTGCAGTGGTCCTTACAGGGTTTTTTAGAGGGAGAAGGTACCTGCATTCATAAAGTTATGGTATAAAAAGATTACTCTTTAGCATTACGTTTCGCGCATTTTATGTCTTCTAAGAGACAGCTGTCCCTGAGCAGTCCTTGGTATCTGAATACACATTTCCTCCTTATATCTTAAGTTTGTGTTGGAGTGGGCTGTGAAAATGGTACTCATTAAAAATTGAAGACAACATTCAAAGCTTGGTTGAAGTTAAGTGGGCTTAAATAGTGAAGTTACTGTGTTCCCATCAGACCTATTGTTCCTTACCAACACCAGGAACATTCACAAAAGCTAGAGTGCTCCCTCACCATTCACCTTCCTTTAAGAGGTGAGAGATCAGCAGGAATTCCCATCCAATGTGGGAGGAAAGCTGCATCATAATGGAAGACTTTCAGGAATGGCGAATCTGGCAAGGTGAAATCAGAGAGATAGATAGTCATTCCACCGGCGAGGTATCCTGCCCAGTAGCCAAAGGTGCCTATGGTCATGATGGTGTGGTTACAGTGGGCGAGTAGGGCAAAATCATTTCCTGGTGAAGACTCAATGCCATCACCCGAGAAGTAGACATCTCCTTTAGAGTTGTCAATGTTGTCCTTGCACCACTGCATCCCATTGCTGGTCACCATGAAGACAGGCTCCTGGTATGTCTTTCGGAAATAAGCCATTGCCTTCTCCAAATAGCCCTTGTCAGCGATCACCCCTTTCCAAGTATTGGGCATGACACGGACATAGTCCCCTCTACGTACGTGAATTCCAATGTAGGTCACATTCTTTCGATAACCCTTCACCTCTTCCAAGTAATTGTTGACCTTCTCTGTGATAAAGTCATGAAAGGTGAACTCCTTGAGGATCTCATCATGAATGTGATGGTAGAAGGTCCATGAACAAGGATAGCCAGTCAACATCACATTCTTTACTTCAATGTGCTTATACTCCTCCGACATCCAGTCGTGAAGCCAGTACTCAGTCCAGGGCATTGAATAGTATTCTTTCATGTCCAGCACAGGCAGTGAGATCTTAAAGATGGGGCTGAGAAGGTCATGCATCTCTGGCATTATGTACGCCGGATGCCCATTGATCTTGGCCAAGGCATACAAGGTGGCATATTCTCCCATCTGGTTTCCCAGCCGCCCATCAGGTCTTATGGTCCATATCCCCGTCTCTCTTCTGCACACCTCATTGCAGGTCTCTTCTTTCACACCCGCAGGTGAAGCTTCAGGGACTTTAAATATGCCTTTTTTCAGCATTACAAAAGAGAAACGCGTCTGTACTCTGTACATGAACGCCACTGCTCCTGTTACAAAGATTGATAGTAAGAGGAAGCCAAACTTGCGTTTCAGGTACCATTTCTCCATTCTTGGTTGGTCCCCTGTGTTCTGGTTGAAGAGGTCTGAAAGAAATGAAAAAAAGAAGAATTCACATCATTGAAAGTAGATCCAGCTCCTTTGGATGAGCATCAACATATGTGAATTTTTGAATTTCCCCCAAGTTTATTGCAATTGGTGTTTTCTGTCTTTGTTTTAATCTAATAATTATATAGAACAAACCTATCTTTGAAATGCATCGAAGCACTATCCATAGCATGGTGCAATAAGCAACATACATGAGATCATTTTCCCCAGGTGTACATTATAAGGATACTGCAAGTCACTGAGGAGTTCCATTTTCACATAAAAGCATGAGGGTGAAGAATGATTGAAACTCCCAAATGACATGCAATATCCTTACAATTTACCCAGCAATGGGTATTCAGTTTCATGTAATGAGTGCTCAGGAGGCAGCTAACATGCTCTTTGAGGTTTCACATGGCTCTGCTGGTCAAATGACCTCTTCCGGCTCCGCCTCCTATACAGGCGCCAGTGCATCCATCTTCTCTCAGATTGAGAAGCTGCTGTGCTCTTTGCAAAGGGTTCCTCCTCCCAGTGGTCAAAGAGGGGGTTGATGGGGACCATCATACTGGCACCACGAGACATGCTTGCACTGGGATGTCACTAACTGCTTTTAATATGCAAGTGACTAGTGTTGTCTTTTTCATATTCCAGGTGTATTGTTAATCAGAACGCACCTGTAATAAGAAAGTACTCCAGCCCATGTTATGCACAAATTACAGACTCCCACTGGTTATATGTTGACGCCCACGAGGGGGCAAGCCCTTTGCATTGGTAGTGGTGGAAGGGGAGGCAGGAAAAAAGGAACTGGGAGGGCGGATCAGCAGTTTAAATGCCCAAATCAGAATTAAGCTGGGGTTAGGTATGTAGTACTAGAAGATTTTAGAGTCACTCTGTTACAGGGCATGTGTGCTTAGGTGCAGTGGTAAAAGGAAGGTATTGATAGGTGTCCCTTAAAGACATTACAGTTTAACTTTAAGTCAATGTTTGCTGGCTGCATATCGCCTACGTATGAGACACTATCCAACTTACTACTGCCTTTTTTCCCAAAACAGATATTTCTATTGGTAGCTCGCCTCGTGCCAGAAAGTAGCTACCAAAAATGGATCAAAGCCCATTATGTAATTTAGGGTCTTTCAGCATTTTACAGGTGACACTGCTGATCAGTTCCATACTTAGTGAAAGCAACTGCAGTGCACCATGCTCGAACTCCTGCATGTATCATTTTTGTCAAGCATGGTTCGCCAACGTTAAGTTGACAAGCGAGAACAAAAAGAGCACTAGACCGCCTCTCCCGAGATTTCTTAATGCGGGTGGTCGTGGCACGTCGCTACCACTCCCTTTGACAAACTCTACTTGAGTGGCAGAAAGAAGCAACACCCTCTGGTGCGTTGTGTAGTGCCGTTCGAACTAATTTTACAGCATGAGACAAGCTGATAGTGCTAAATATCAGTGCGAGCAGCGCGACAGAACAGAATCCTGTTGCTTGTGGAACTCCGCAGAATCTCGCAGAGGTTTTAGGTAACTCAGGGGAATTCCACAGACTAAAACTTTGTGAGTTCCACCAATCCCTAAAATGTAGCTGCTTGCATTGTGATTGCCCACGGGTCCTGTGCTGTCAATCTGTGTGCACTAACTTGAAAATTAATTTCAAGCTAATTTTTTTAACTGAGCAGACCATTTGCTTAAATTTTGAGCATGAAATGCATTTTTTGTTTGGATTTGGATTTTGAAGGAAGAGCATCACTCTTCCATTGTCTACAATCTCTGCCGCACCATCCACCCGCAAAATCACTACTGTTTTAGGAAAAACATGTAAATTCATTGGAGACCTGCTAAATGTTTGTTATTGGCAGGTACCACTATTTTTGTTTTTCACTTTTGTTTGTATTTTGCTGGATAGTCCGTAGTTTGGAACTGGGGGGAAGGCGGGGCGACAGGCAGGCTCATGTGGGATTAATGGATAATGGAAAAGTTTGAAGGAAGGAGCCCTGATTTTATATACATGGTCTATTTTTTTATTTTTTTCCGTGATTGAGATTTTTTAATATTTCAGGGGCTTGTGGATTGGTAGACCTAGCATCTCTTGGTGTGATTTCCCCTGACTTTTTGCCTCAGCCTCCTTTGCTTTTAGACACTTTGGTTACTTTGCCACTGCTGATCAGTGTCAATGTACAAGTGTTCCCTATGTAAAGTGTAATGGTAATTGGTTGGCCATGATTGGTATGTTTGCCTTACTAGTAAAGTCCCTAGTGATGTGCTCTACGTGTGCCAGGGCTAATAATGCAAAAGTGCACAGAGAAGGGGAACTCTGGCCTGGAGTGGAGGGCCTGCGCGCAGTTTGCTAAGTTAGCATGTTGTCCTGACAAGTGTAACCACTTGTCAGGTCTTACTTTCCCTTTTTCAAACACATTGGGTAACCCCTGAGCAGGGTGCTGTGTAAGTAAAAGGCAGGACATATACTAAGGAGTGTGTTATGTCCTGACAGTGAAAAACACACCATTTCATTTTTCACTGCTGAAAGGCTATTCTGCCCATTGGATAGAATGGGGGAGGCTGGGTGTTGTGTTTTGGTAGCCTAGTTTCCTGTAAGGTTATAATGGAGAGGTGAAGTTTAGTATGTATGAACTCATAGTGTCATAACACATCTTTCTATGAAAATGGTTTTGGCACTGTGTGTACAGAAACCTCTCTTTTAGAAAGTGGCTGAGTTTTGTGCTTAATGTGGATTGACTGTCTGGATCTGAGAGTTGAGAGGAGCTGGGAGAGGTCTTGAACCAGGGAGGGGATGAGATGGCACCAGGGTGCCCTACATCTGGAGAGCAGGGGGAGGAGAAGCCCAGGAGGTGAAAAGGGCTGGGCTGGTGCTATAAACCAATTGACCCATCTCCTGCTGAGGGAGTAAGGATCCAGACCCCCAGTATCAAAGGGAGAGAGGTGACACTGGGAATGAGACACCCAGAACTGATTTAGGGAGGCATCAGGACCCCTGAGCACAACAAACTTCAAAGACTTTAAGGGAGAGAACTATGAGAGCTGAAACCCCTGAACGTTGGAATGAAACAGAAATGGATTGAGACTGAAAAGGTTTGGACCCATTTCATGGTCAAAAGGAACCTTTGCTAAGGAAGGAGCAACTGAAGAGGCTGCTGGGGAAAGATCGGCCCTTGCTTCGTGATCTGGGGCTGGTCTGCAGTTTGCTGTTCTAACCAAGGATGAGGCTGTTGGAACTGTGCTTGGAGGCGCTGGGTCCCACTGCTTGATGGAGAGTGTGCTTTGTGCTCTGTCTTGTAATCCCAAGGACCCGACATGAGCTGGCTCCCTGTTTCGAAACTCAGGAACATAAAAGTTTCAGTAGATGTTTCAAGCAACAGGGTGGGTGTGTGTTGTGGCAGCTTGAGACCCTCGGAAGGAGTGCCCTGTAATCTTGGACACACGAGGGATGAGTGAGACTCGGACGCACTGAGTGCGTGTCATGGTGCAGAGGAAGCACAGGTGAAGAGCGCCTGGCCAACATGGGCCTCGCAGGTGAAGTGAGTCTCAGACGTGCTAGGTGCATGTCGTGGTCCACCGCAGGCGTTAGTGAATAGCACCTGGTCAGCGTGTGCACCCAAGCTGAAGTGAGACTGGGACGCGCAGGGTGCATGTCGTGGTGCTCCGCAGGCGCTAGTGAGGAGCACCTGGGCGGCGTGTGCACCAGAGGTGGAGTCTCGGACACGCAGGGTGCGTGTTGTTATGCACGGGATGAGCTGGAGAGGAGCGCCTGACCAACATGTGCATCGGAAGTGGAGTGAGTTTTGGGCACGCAGGGTGCGTGTCGGGGTGCAACAAAGGCGTTGGTGAGGAGCTACTGGTTATGGAGTGCACCGGAGGAGAAGTGAGGCTCAGACACGGAAAGCGTGTCGTGGTGCGGCAGAAGGCGTTGGTGAAGAGCGCCTGGATATCGGGGCACCGGAGTTGGAGTAGGTCTCAGTAAAGCAGTGTGAATGCTTTGGTGCAACCTAGGACTGTGGAGGTGATAGGCTGATCATCGTGTGCATCCGAAGAAAGTGAGTCTCTGCAGCGCGGTGCGTGTGTCTTGGTGCCAACTGAGACTGCAGGAAGGAGTGCCTGGTGAGCGTGCACTCGGAGTCAACGTGAAGTCCCATCAGTGTTGTGTGCATGGCTTTGTGCCAGTAGAGACCCGGAGGGTGCGGTGGTGAATGTGCACCCACAGTAAAAGTAATCTCAGGGCCTTGGGGTATTTTGCCCTGCGGCCACCTGAGACCTTCCTAACAGTTGCTGCTGGACTGGCAGCCCCAGAGAAGCTGAGCTGCCAGGCTAAGCCGCTAAGGCCCGTTGAGAGAGTTCTGCACGGAAGGCCCAGTTCGAGGAAGGAGGAGAGGAGAGTGGGGTCGCGCCCCCAGGTAATGTGGATTACTACCTGGGTGGGGTGCGGGTTCGGAGGGACACTCGTTCTGCCTCTCAGTCCTTCCGACGATGTGAGCCTTTTCTTCGGCTCAGAGTGGGGCCCGTACTGATGAAATCGGGCGGCAGTACAGGGGCTAAAGTGAGAAGCTGTACTCTGTGTCATCATTGAACCATGTGGGGGGCAACTGTTATTGAAGAGGCTGATTGTCGTAATACACATTGCCAATATTGCTGCTAAGGAACTGCCGGACTGTCTTAGGACGCCAGACATTATCATTGCCTAATTGCATTATTTCCCCCATGCCAAGTACAAGAGTGTAGCGGCCCGCATTGCCATTATTTCATCATTGCAAAGTGCATGATTGTAGTTACGCATTGCATTATTCCTTAATTGCAAAGTACATAATTGTAGCGGCCCATATTGCATTAATTTTTCATTGCAAAGTATGTGATTGGGGTGCGACGCATTGAATTATTCCTTCATTGCGCAGTACATGAATGTAGTGGTACGCATTTCATTATTTCTTACATTGCTGGTACCGGGGTGTATCGTTACGCATTGTATTATTTCTCCTGTGCCCAGCACAGGATTGTATTGTTTTGCAGTGCACTATTGTTTGTCTATCGCAACGTGTGTGATTCTAGCATTGCGACCAGCATAGCACTTTGAAAGCGGTGGTTGGGATTTGAACCTACCAGCCAGCCGGAATGAGTATTACCCTTTATTCTGATTGTATATCTTTTTGTATAAAGTTATACTCGTTTTTATCAAACTCGTGTGGAATCCATTTGTGGTGTCATCAGGTGTTGTTGTGGTGTGGTTGCACATACAGAACACTTATGCCTTGAAGATAAGCATGGCTGCTTGTGCCAAGCTACTAAAGGGTGAGCAGGGCTATCTCAAACGGTGTCCTTACTTGGCCTAACATTGAGCGAGGAGCCCCAGGTCACGCACTTGTTGACAGTAGTGCAGGACTGGGACTTCGGCTTCCAACATGGAAGGTCTTGTATTCATGTTGGTGACTAGAATTGGGGTGTTTCAGACATCCTGCCCATGTTACCAGACATTTTCATTTGTTCCCAGCTACCTTCTTTCCCACGTGCTTGCCTGTCATTTTTTGTATTTGGGTGATTGGTTTTCCTTTAAGTTTTCTTTATGTTTTAAATGTATTTTGCATTGGTGATTTTTGTCTAGTGCATTAAATGCTTTTTGTAGTTGACGGATTCTTTGACATTATTTGAATGTGTTCTCAGTATTTCATTATTGTTGTACTAGCATTTTTTATCTTGGTGAGCTCTTTTTTACATTATGTTGTTGCGTTATTCGTGGTGTGTCAAGAGTCACAAATTCGTTCCCTGTAATTCTGCAGGGAAATCAGTGATGTGCATAGTTTCACACAGGGTCTCCTTTAAAGGGGTTAAGCAAAGGTTAGAAGCTGGTCTTACCATTGCTGAAGCTTTTCAAGGCATTCACCAGGATGCAACTTTTGCATCGTTGATAGAGAAATCATATACAGATCCCAACATTCTGAAAGAATTTAATTACAAAGTTTATGAATGCCTTCCACTGAAAGGTCGCAGCATTGGATTCATTGTCAGAGCAATGGATGCTTTATAGTCCCACATTTTGCTCATTATATCAACCTAATCGTGCAAGACTTTAAGAAAGAAGACTTAATCAACAATAAACTAGTCAACTGTTGCAGGATTTACACTTGTTTCAGTCAAAGCCCAGAAGCCGCTGAGTATTGTTCAGTGTGCTGATACAGTTCCTGTAAAAGACTTAACAGCTCAACCCATTAGAATTTCATATTCTACTTGCTGCAATGCTAGTTTGAGCAGGAGTAATACCATTACTCCTGAGGCGGAAGCCGGGAGTGTTACTGCATCGCTTTGTTTTTAAAATATTCACTTGAGAGTCAAATTTTGTGTATGTTTTTTAAACTCACCCTCATTCTCTGCTGATCTGCTCTGGGACAGAGACCTTCACCCAGACAACTCGCGCTGCGGAGTCTATCGCTGCTGCGACACCCTCGCAAATCATTACAGCTGACGCCATTATCGGCGTGCACAGGGCCACGCCCCCTCGAGGCCACGCCACCTCTCCACGCTATAAGTAGGCGCTGAATGCGAGCGTCCTGCTAATACCATTACTCCTGAGGCAGAAGCCGGGAGTGTTACTGCATCGCTTTGTTTTTAAAATATTCACTTGAGAGTCACATTTTGTGTATGTTTTTTAAACTCACCCTCATTCTCTGCTGATCTGCTCTGGGACAGAGACCTCCAGCCAGACAACTTGCGCTGCGGAGTTTATCGCTGCCGCGACACCCTCGCAAATCATTACAGCTTACACCATTACCGGCGTGCACAGGGCCACGCCCCCTCGAGGCCACACCCCCTCCTGCCTGTTCCCTCCTATAAAGCATGTGCATTTGGAGGAAGCGCAGCGGACGAGCGCAGCGGGAGCGTCGTCTGCGCGCCGAAGGCGCGCCTACGGCAAGCCCGTCTGCGCCCGTCATCGCCAGGACATCGCCTCTCGACAGTCCCCCAGCTCAAATTACACAGCATAAATATCGTTATGACAGGGAGCGTCTCCTCACACTAAATCCTGATACGAGATGTGGCAAGCTAGTAGGCTGTTTTGGACAAACGTGCCTGCACTGTAAGTCCTGTAATTTTGCCACACCCAAACCCGGCTTATGGGGGCATAGTGCTATTGTGTTAAAAAAAACCTCCCTTCTGGTCCTCCAATTGAATGTCAGGTCCCTAGTGCAACACCATTCTGAAGTTAACACTCTCTTAATGGATGAGAACCCAGATATCATGTTTCTATGCGAAACCTGGCTCCATGATGATCTGACTAGTATTCAGAACCTCACGCTGCCTGAGGGCTTATCCATGAAATCTATAAATAGAGACACTAAATGTGGCGGTATAGCTGTTATACATCGAACGGCATACACCTGCTCTTTCACGAAGGAAGATATCTGGGGATGCGAAAGCGCACGTTTTAAGATCATTACAAGCCCTCAGTTCTCCCTCTCTGGGCTCTATATCTATCGTTCCCCAGGTCCCACCTCTAAGTTCATTGAAGAACTTTTAGATGCGGCTCACACCCTTGTAGTGTCCTCACCCAACTTCACTATACTGGGAGATCTTAACCTCCACTTTGATTTCACCTCTGACCCCACCATTAAAAATCTTTTGGCGGATCTTACAGCCCTACAGTTAAAATCTCTCATTCATACCACCACTCACTCCGCCGGCCATTTATTAGATCCCGTCTTTACCAACATCCCAGAGGCCACGGCCGATCTACCCAAACCCATGGGTTGGACTGACCACTTTCTCATCAGACTTACCATGAAGGCTAGAGAACCGCCCATTAAAAATACGCCTAATTCCTGTTGCAAGAGGCCATGGCATAAACTTCTACCTGGTGATCTTATCACCAATTTAGGAGAATTCCACCACATTGCTACGAATAGCGACATTAACACGTCCTATGCTGCCTTCCAGGACAGGATTACCAAAGGGCTTGACACCGTAATTCCAGCTAAATGGACCAAAACCCGTAGTTCCCCTTCTAACCCATGGTACAATGAAACTCTTAAAACCATGCGGAAAGAGTGTAAAACAGCTGAACGCCGCTGGAGAAAGGAGTACAAAGACAGGGATAAAGCCCTCTACCTGTCAAAGTCAAGACTCTACCACAAAGCTATACGTACTACGCGTGCATCCTTCTATGCTAAGGAAATTAATTCTAGCACCAATCCCACTAAAACTATCTTTAAATTAGTGCAAAAACTCCAAAACAGTTCCAACCCAGTATCCTGTATCACCTCTTCACAACAGTGTGAGGACCTCGCCACTTTCTTCATAGAAAAAGTGAAGAAAATTTACAATGCCTTCCCACAGGACTTCCCTGAGCTCTCTAACCCCCCTAACCCTTCGGCCGAGAATTCTAGGCTGTCACTTATATCTGAAATATCCCATGACGACCTAGCCAAACTGTGCATAAAGGTTGAGTCCGGCTCCCCTACAGATCCCATGAGACCGGCCAAATTTCTTGAATCCTTAGACTTTTTTCTCCCTCCCCTGGCCACTCTACTTAAGCTCTCCTTTTCCTCAGCTGTGGTCCCTACCTGCTGGAAACAAGCATGGGTCTCCCCTGTCATCAAAAAGCCTATGTTAGACCCCACAAAGCCAGAAAACTTCAAACCTATCTCTCTGCTTCCATGGGCGTCCAAACTGGCAGAAGCCCATGTGAATAAAGTCTTGTCCCACCACATGGTCCAAAATAACATCTTGGACCCATCCCAGAACGGCTTCAGGCCGGGACACAGTACAGAGTCCGCCCTGCTGACTACCACCGAACACCTCCGGAACATATTAGACGCCGGTCAGAGTGCTGCGCTGATTCTACTTGATCTCAGCGCAGCCTTTGATACGGTCTCCCATAATATCCTGCTAAAACGTCTCGAGGCTATAGGGATTTGCGATCTTGCCTTTGAGTGGTTTCGTTCTTTCTTGAAGGATAGGTCCTTATGGGTTTCAGCCCCTCCATTTATCTCCCGGTCCCATTCCATCGGCCAAGGAGTTCCCCAGGGCTTGGCGCTTAGTCCATCCCTTTTTAATCTTTATGTTCAGCCTCTCTCGGCAGTGGCAAAAGAGTGGGACCTTACGCTGGTGTCTTAGGCTGATGACACGCAGCTGGTCATCACTCTTACTGAGGGCCCCTCAATCTCAGCTACGAAATTTAGGGATGGCCTAGCCGCAGTTGCCCAATGGATGACGCGCAACTGCTTACAACTGAAAGCTGGGAAAACGGAGGTGCTGCTCCTTGGAAAAAACTCCTGCTACTGGAGTGAACAATGGTGGCCTTCTCTGCTTGGCCCCATCCCCTCACCAAAGACTTTGGTGAAAAACTTGGGCGTCTGGCTGGACTCCTCGCTTAACTTTCAGACCCACACAAAGAAAGTGGCAGCTACTTGTGTGGGCCTGCTGAGGACTCTCAGCCCGATACTCGGCTTTTTCGACTCAAAAACGCGCCAGCTAATTGTTCAATCTATTATCCTTGCTCGGTTGGACTATGCCAGTGTTTTATTTCTAGGCGCCAATAAAGCTGAGATAGCACGGCTGCAACGGGTTCAAAACTCAGCAGCAAGGGCCGTGGTGGGCCTTCCCCGTAGGTGCTCTGTCAGAGCTACCATTCGAAAACTACACTGGCTGCCGATTGAGTCCCGAATCCATTTCAAGACCCTCACCATTGCTTTTAAAATTCTTAGATCAGATTGTCCTGAACTCCTACGCCCGCTTCTGGTGCCCTACACTCCCCAGTGCAACTTGCGCTCCTTAGGTCAACACCTGGTGTCTATCCCTCGAACCAGGCTTAGCCGAATGGGTGGCCGCTCTTTCAAAGGTTTGGGGGCCAAACTTTGGAACTCCCTGCCACTCCACATTTGCTCTCTGACTAACCTGTCTGCCTTCCGCAAGGCAATTAAAACTCATCTGTTCCCTCTGACCTAGACTTCCTGCTGTTTTCTCCCCTCCCCTCAGTTGTTTTTCATGGTTTAGCGCCGGGACGCCCCATTGCTGGGGCAGCTGTTTTGCGCGTTAACAAATCCCTAACATAACATAACAGGCATATCAATGATGACATACTACAAAGGAGAGGGGATACAACAGCCAAAGCCATGCCAGGATTAACTGACTTATATGCTACTGGCGTTTGAGATTTTGACACAGGAAGTCAGCAAGGAAGATTTTCCAATGATCCAAGTAATTTCACGGTTTCTTACGCCATAGGACAATTTTAAAAGGTCTACCAGTCAAACATAAATGTCAATGAAGAACTTGTTGCTTTAGTCAACAGCTTAATTGTTTGAGTAAACAAAAATCAAAAGTTTCAAAAAGAGATTGGATCCAAAGTATTAAAAAAAGGGCTATATAGTTTCTACTGTTCTCATTAGTGAATGTCTCCATTTAAAAAAACTAGTTTCCCGGGAAAGTGAGTGACCTATAAGATTAACAACTGTAATTTCGAGGCCCTAGCAGAACTGAAGTTCTGCCTTCAACCTTTGGAGATTGTGGTGGTGTCTCCAAGTTCAGACGCATGTCACAACTGCAGCAGTGGTACCCACTAAGCATGGGCGGAAACTCCGTTTCGCTCGCGGATTTTGCTGATTTTCGGTAAATTCGCAATCCGCGAGATTCGCGAATCTCCCGCAAAATCCGCAAATCCGCGAGCAGCGGATTTTGCTCGCACTGTTCGCGTGAGTTCGCGGCTTCCCAGTACAACTTCGCGCCCCGCGAATAAGCGCAAAATTGCAGAAATACGATCTTAGCAAAACTGAAACTACTTACCAGGTTCAAAAGTTCAGGCTCATCATTAGTAGCCATTTCCTGTAGTGCTTCCTGAGGGGCCCCTCCAGAGTTCAGTTGCCAGTTGCAACTATTATGTGACCCTACTCTGAACCTCAGAATAGTTACACATATGCCACAAAGGTCCTGAATTACAGCTAAGGGAGACAAGCAGGAGCCAGGCTGGAAGTTCAAATCCATTAATCAGCCCCTAATTCATTATTGTCAGTTGGGGCAGGGCAGGTGTTGTAACTAATTTTGCAACAATGAAAGCACTTAGCAAGTGCAAAAGATCACTAATCAGGAAGCACTAAGGAAGCAGGTGCCAGCTAAAAAAATATTCTGTGACACATTAATCAGCCCCAAATTAATTCAGGTCACTTGAGGCAGGGAAGGTGTGCTTGCTTTGCCACAATAATGTACACTGACTGGACAACCAGAGGGTGCTGTGATGAAACAGAGGGTGGCATGGGTGGGCCAGAGGGTGGCATGAGTAGTCAGAGAGTGGCAGTGGTGACAGAGAGTGGCAGTGATGAAGAAGAGTGTCCCAAACAGGCTGGACACGTAGAAACAACAAGTTCGCGAAACTTGCGACCCGACAGGTAAGTTCGCGTTTGCGAAATTGTACAAAACCCTCGCGAACTGGCAGAAACCCGCGCGAACACACAAAAAAAAATCCGCAAATTCGCGAGAATTCGCGGATTTTGCAAATTGCGAGTTCGCAAATCCGCAAAATTCGCGAACGCGAGATTCGCAAAATTCGCCCATGCTTAGTACCCACTGGTGTCAACACATTTGCCTGCTACTAAATCTACAGCACTACCAACATCACTTTCACTTCCAAAATTTGAAATGAGTTAGTTTATGAATATTCTGGGACTTATGTCAAGTGCACAGGTGCAGGCTTGAAATGAAAATGGAGAAGAAGGTAGGAGACTACCTGGATGAAGAGTCATTGTGCTATTGGAATGGGAAAAAATAGTAACCAGAACTCAGTCAGATAACATTGAGAATCTTACATGTCCCGTCGTTAGTGTATCCTCAAGTGGGTGCTTAGTGCAGCTGGGGCAGTTATCATAGTTAGAAAGACCATTCTCCATCCTCAAAATGTAGAGTGACTGATAACGTTTAAAATGGATAGCAAGTTCATACTAAAAAACCTATAGGGCTCCTCAAGACACAGCCTTGGAATGTCTCTGGTGTCACTAGGGTGGCAATTTATCATCCTTCAGATAATCTCCCTGAACCTGAAAGTGAGCTCTACTTTCTGGATTAAAACAAAAGAGGCAATAAAGCAACAGGAATGTCCAATGTAAAACAAAAACTGAAAATATATGTGGTGTGCAGCTAATGTAAATAAACACAAATAGACCAGTGTGCATGAAGCAGAGGTACAATAATGGAGGATACAGCCATTGTCTGGTGAAAAGTGACAAAGAAAGAAATGCAATTCAACCTTAGGGTCAACCGTACAGTTTGTAGTGAACAATCAGTTGTATCAGCAATGGATGCCTCCAGACAGTTTCTTGAAAAAACAAGAGTCCTGCCTCATATGTCTAACCTTGCATGCTCATGCTTAGCTGTAAGTGAAGATGGAAAGTACTGCTCAACTTAGAGTGGAGTGGTGTGGCTCACTGGTTAGAGGCGGCAGACCCGGAAGCAGAGGACAGCCCGGGACCAGGGTTAAATTCCCGACGCGGCAGGGTTGTGAACCAGGGTCAGCAGACTCGATAATTCTTGCCTCGGTGCCTACTCTAACCAGGGATCACACTCGGCAACTCTGGGCATTAGCTTGCCTCATCTCCACAATGGCCCCCCACAAACGCTGGGGATGCCTGGTTTCACCTTGGAGATACCCAGGAGGGAACATCTCACAGGGAAAGCCAGGATGGGTTCCCCAGCGGTCTATAGCGCCAGGACGCCTCCGGGTAGCAGTGCGCTTTACAAGACACACACATTTACATTTATGTATGTTACATCCCTGGGACAAAAGAGACCCAGCATTGAAACCGCACTTGGAACCGGCAACTTTTTCATTTAGATATCCTTATTGTAATTTTAAACATATTGCACAGTAGAACAAATCACAATAGTAACCACAGATGTTACAACCGAGCAGGCAGGTGGTGAGCAATGCTCGTGATAGGTATTATTAAACTCGTACTGATGGGACCACATTTCCAGTGGAGCTTTGACCATCTATACACTTTAATATCATATTGTGCATTACGGGTACTGTTCAGCCACCAGAAACACATAAGATTCCCATCTTGTAGAGATTGGAAAGAAAAACAAACAAATAAAACTATAAGTGACAACAAAGGCCGGAGGGGTGGTACAGCTTCCATAGTGATGAGGAGTAGACTAGCAGAGGAGGGTCCAGGATGGGCAACAGAGAGAGGGGCAGGTGTCCTACTGTTTCAGCGGGCAACCTTATGTGTATATGTGTGTGCCTTTGTGTAGCCTCGTGCGGTCTCACCATTGGGACCAGGGGCTTGATAGGGGCGTGCTCCATAGATGCCCCCTGCAGGCAAGTGTACCCAGTAAGGGTGAAGAGACCATTTAATTGCAGCTGTGTGCTCAGTGTGGGCATATGTCATCTCCAGGTAGATCTTAAAAGGCCACAAGTAGCGCGTCCCACCCCTGTGAGAGGGGACGCTTTCTCAGGTCTTTGGCCACCTGTTGCAGAAGCACATTGTACTTCACCCCAGCCCAGATGACTACTGATTGGCACCATGTGGATGTCTGGGGCAGAACATTGGATTGCCCATGTTTAGTCATCAGGGTTTTTGGCACCCCCAACGCAAGATCTAAGAAACAGGCTGCAAGCCTAGTCTTCTGAGTGTGGCAGGAGAGTCCCAGTGCACAAGCCTCCCAACTGTTGAGGGTGTCTTTGCCAGTGAGGCGGCCAAGATGTGAGCTAACCGCCTGCTTATAATAAAGTAAATGGGATGAGCCGGTCCATAGCATATGAAGAATGTCATCACTTGGCAAGTTGCATCCTGGGCAGCAGTCACCCACAACAGGGAAGTACTCATTTAGTTTGGTATGGTTAAGACAATCCCTATGTAGTAGGAAAAATGGAATGAACTAAAAGCTGGTATTCCTAGACACTTTAGCAGGGTATGCCAGGATTCAGGCCCATTCCTCTGTGAGAGCTCTTCCAAGATCTGCCTGCCATTTAACCTTCATGCCAGACAGGAGCACACAAGTATGCTCACCAAGGCTGTTGGTCAGCCAGTGATGAGATATCTACCTTGGCCCATGACATGCAGATAATGAATGGCTGCATTTGCAGGAGTTTATCCATACTTATGCCCCAGCCTGAGCAGAACACCCTTGTACGTCAGGAAGTGACCAGCAGGTAAGTCATATTGTTCAACAAACTCTGCAAAGGGGAAAAGAGCACTGTCATGAAAGAGGTCACTAAGGGATGTGTAGTAATGGCATATTCCTTTATGGAATATGGTTTAGGAATACTGTGTATGTAATTCATAGAATGTGGTGTTTGTAGAACCTTGTATATGTAATGACTGTTTCCTGCTTAACGAAAGAATATTATGATTCAATTTGGTATTCAGTCAGCTCCACTTGAGCTGCTTGTTTCCTTCGTTCCTGCTCCTGATTATTCTAATAAATAGAATACTACAATTCTGCATTACGACTCTTATCCTTTCAAGATACTACAGGATGCCAAACCAGCTGGCGCCTATCACTCTCATTCCAGGTGACTGAGCCATGAGCTGCAGTACTCGCCTTAGGTATGCTTGTGTCACACTAAGCAAATGGGAGCGGGACGGTCGAATGGTGCATCTAGGTGAAGAAAAGAGCTGAAGTGTTTCTAAGTGTAGGGAGCCTATAAGTGCAGTCGTGACCGCCAAGGGAAGCTCAGAAAGCCTACAAATCCATTGCTTCCGCGATGCCAAATAATAATGTTCAAAGTTCGAGGACCCCCTTCCTCCTGATCCATCGGGTGCCACATCTTTGATACTGCCACCCTAGTGCCACCCAGCGGCAGCCATCACCCTTAATTTTATTTTCCGGCAGAGCATGTAATGAGGTGAAGAGTGACTGATTTAGGAGTATGGGCTCTTAAGCTTCGTAACCGCTCAAGTGATGTTACCATCTAGCAAGTCTCTTTCCTCTATATAGTTCTTGATCCCCAAGTAGGGAAATAAGGCACCTTGCCATGGAAGAGCCCCCCACTCCCCTGCAGTCTGCACACTTGGTGGAATGCACTCAGGGCCGGCGCTTTATCCGCGTGCTTCGCACAGACATCCCGAAGATAGAGCAGCATGTCATCAGCACAGAGGGAGGCAGCGAGCAGACCATGTATCAGGGGGACGCCCCAAGGCTCACCTCCTTTATTCCCCACAGTATTTCTTTATTGCCATTTCTGCTTAGATAACAATTGTCACAAATTATATAATCACAATATTGAGCACACAATATTGAGCATAAGGGGCATGATAAATGGGTACAATTTTACCAATTATACCGTACTGTTAATGTCGAAGATAATACTGGGTCTTACTTTACAAAACCCTGAATATAAAAAAATACTAAGACTAGACGATCCGTGTAGAACGGAGAAGGTCCAAGAAGTGGGGACGAGAGGACAGAAAGATGCTGTAGTAAGGGGGAAGGGGTAGCTTGTGCTCCTGAAGATACACTACCGGTCGAACCTTTAGTATGGATTATAAAGGGATTTTGCCTCATGTGACCACCAGCGGGTGTCAGTAGTGGAGTGACACATATCTTGGTGGTGGGTGCAGTGAGCGAAGGGTCGCTTGGAACAAATGAATATAGAAGATGGTACTCAGGGTGTCTCCTAGTCTGTCCTAGTCTGTTTTTACCTCCAGAGTGTTCAGGTAACCCTCTCAGTTCAGTGGGGGTAGGTCCTGTGCTTTGGGCGTGTGCCTCGATTTCTGAGTATGCACCTCTCTTTAAGTTGAGTAGGCCTTAGTGGGGGGCTGTTGTGGACTTCCAGTTCTAGGGCAAGGTAAATAAATGTATGCATATTGTGAGTACGTTTGGAGGGCCTTGCAAGCCATAATATACAGTGTGGGGCCACCCTGGAAAACTGCCTTCCCTCCAAATCAGGTATTTGAGTCATAATCCCCTACAAGTATTCCGAGATTATTGTATGATGCCATATCTTATGGATAAAGTCTGCATTGACCTCATGACACTGTGAACATGTGCATATGGATAGCTTGAACATGCTGTCTATCAGCTGGGGAATCAAGTGCATTTTGGGTAAATAGTTAAATTGTAGCTACTTGAAGCAGCATTACAGGATCGAGTTTTAACTCTCTGGAGGCATCGTGCCCACTGAGCGCCAGTAAGTTACTGACCAATGTCCAATGACCAGTGTGTCCTTAGGGCTGGGTGTGGCAGATCCATCACAAGTTGTACAGCAGTGTAAAGGCAGGTCACCACATGTCTGGCTCACCCTAGTGTAAGTAGGGTTTGCAGTACTTGGGAAAAGGTTGGCGTATCATGTGTTCTGTGCCAGATGGTATGCAATGTGCACTCTAGTGAAGTATAGAGAAGGTAGTTCCCAGTGTGCAGCCCGTGTGTGTTAACCTGATCTTTGTACTGTCTCAGCAAGCCATCTGAAAATAGGTCTCCCGAGTTGAGGAGGCCAGTCTCCTGCCGTAGGTGAGAATCAAGTCTACGTAGGAGGCTATGACAGCCTGGTGTCACCCATAGTGAGTGGGTGAGGCGAAATGCAGGAGCCCTCTCTGAGTATTAACCCCCTTCCTCCAGATATATCTGGCTGCCTTCATTAGTACACATGGGTTGTCGAATCCAATACCGGCAGCCATTCCAGAATCCCATCTAGGAGTGGGTCTGATAGCCAGTTCCCCAACTCCTGGGTACCGTCCCTGATCGCCAACTAGCCAGCCATTGAAGTTGAGCGGCTATATAATGCCATTTGCAGTTTGAAACTCCGCACCCCCTTTATCTAGAGGTGCATATAATTAGCGAATCTACATTCTATGTCTACCGGCTCACCATTTCAGGGTTATCAGTAGGAACTGCAGCTCCCGAAAGAACCCTTTCTTAGGATCACCAGAATATCTAAAAATTAAAGTAGTCTAGGAAGAATTAGCATCTTTGAGATCGCTACCCATCCCATAGTGGATAATGGTAGGCCACACCAAAAGGGCATTGAGGACCCTATGCTGGTGTAAGTTGTTCCTAGATTTCTGGATCTCAACTCCGCCTCCCGTTGGCACACCTGAACACCCTAATATCTAATAGTGTCATATGCAAGTTCGAGGGGGATGGCCAGTAATAATAGTCCCTCTGAGGGTGGTACTGGTATTAGTCAAAACAGATTTGATTTGTCCCAATTTATACACAGGCCTGACCTCCTGCCAAATTCCTCCAACAAGGAAATTACTGTGTTGCAGCGCAAGCGTGGTAATTAGTTTTATTATTTAACGCATTACTCCTTACTACTCTATCCGTACTGGGCCCTTTACGATTAGAAAATCTCCAACATTTCCATTTACCACAGAGGCAATGATCCTCTGACAAATATTTCTCCGCTGATAGGAGGGGTAGAAATTAGGTGGTCAAACACCTTGCTAGCTGTCCAATGAGGACCATTACATTGACAGCCAACCTACAAATTTGAGATCAGATTTAGGTATACCACTTTTAAAACCATACTGTGGAACTGAAGAATAGCAATGGGAAGACCCAACCTCCTGAAGAAATTAAGTCGGCCAAGAATTATGCAGACCAAAAGTTCAGCAACACAGAACAATATAAGGGATACTTGATGTTCTGACAGAGTTTTCTGATTTTCCCTACAACACACTTAAATAATTAGTAAACAGCACAATTTAAATGGAAGAACCAACAGAACGAAATAATAGACTCATATAGATATTAGATTAATTTGGTTATTGTATTAAAGATTCAAAGTTCATTGCCACAAGCAATCTCTTGAGAATTTCAGTTAAGAATATCACAGTTTGTCCAAAAGAGCCAAACAAGCTTTATCAGATGATTACTATAAAATCAGTTTACAGAGTTACAAGGTCCCATCACCATTAGGGCAGAAGGATAGTTTGTCATCTAAGAGCTCAAATTCTACACAAAAGGGTTCAGATTTAAAGTCCATTAAGGGCGAGTCAATTAGCATGTACATGGAAATAAAAGAAAGTGAAATTAGGAATGGTTTGGCAAAAAAGATTTCAGTTCATCAGCTACCAAGTTTAGCCTCAGCAAAGCAGTCAAAGTAAAAAGATTATTCCCAAAAATCGATCAGCATAGTGTCCAGGTGTCAGAGTAGGACAAATCAGAATGGCATATGGGACAAAGAGCAAAAATTAATGGAATCTACAATGCCACTCCTTTTGAGTTTCTTCTTTTATAAAGTCTCTAAAAATGTGCCGGTGATGTAGCATCACACCACCATCGAAAGACTATCATATGTTAAGCTTCACATTATGTTACCTTGGACACTTGCAACAGTGAGATGCATTCCCATGCTGGTCATGAAAATGAGAGATTTGGAAGTCCACAGAAATACCCTACTACCACTAACTTCCCCAACATTTATATAAGTGTATCATTTTCTAAATTCACATCAAAAAATGTGTTTTTCACTTTTTGTAAACTATAGAATCTCTTGCATTATTATGCAAGGTTTCAGGATCATATCTAATTTCTACATGATTTTCCACCCACCTTTGTAAAGTGTGCATTCTAAAAGAAAGCATTAGAAACACTAGACTGCAGCATAATTTCATCAATAAATGTTAAAAAACAACATTTTCATAAGAAATGTATTAGCACAACTCATTTATAGGTATTAATATTGCTTTGTATTTAAGTTTTCTTCATATTGCATTTTAAAGCAATTACGGTGCAGCTATTAAACTTTGTTTTAAAATTAGTTGCTATTGACATTTTCAAAGAAAGGGTCGCTTTACAACACAACAGGCCAGCATGTTAGCAAATCATTACAGGATTCAAAATAGTCACAGTCTATACAATGCACAACACATTTGTTTTAGTTTATGCCCCACATGTCCATTTCTATTGAAAACATATTCATCATATAGCCAGGCAGTTTTGATGATAAGAATAAACAAAAACAGAAGAACAGAATATTACATAGTACCACATAAAGGGCTTAAGACTCTCCAGGCTCATTTTTGTTAAATCCATAGTATCTAGGGGGTGAGGAGAGGGAACACACAAAAAACAGGTTGGAATCAGTATCCCAACACATTGATATCCCAGTCAGAGCCTCGCCCGTATGTGTTTCCACAGTAGATTCGTGCTGTCTCTGAGCCCAGGTCAGGAATGGTTCCCAAATGTTCAGAGGGCTTGAGGTAGGGGGCATAAACTCCCAAAACGTGTTTAGCTGTGTGAGCAGGAGAAGGGCATGTAATTTGTGCAGCTTGAGCGGTGTGTCTTTAACATAGCCTAATAAGCCCGGGGTATGTTATGTTATGTTATGTTATAACGCTCTTGTATAGCGCACGGCTACTCGAAAAGAGTGTCCCGGCGCTTTCCACCTGCAACTCAGAATAAAAATAACACAACACAGCAAAAAGAACAAGAAAAAGAACTGAAACAGAAACAATAAGAACAGCCTAAAGATTAAAAAGCCAGGTCTTCAGGCTCTTCCTGAACTGGAGCAAATTGGCAGTGCTGCGCAGCGAAAGAGGTAGCGAGTTCCACAGCTGGGGAGCTTTGCAGCTGAAAGAGCGCCCTCCCGTGCGGGCCTTCCTCACCCGAGGGACCACCGCTTTATAAAGGGATTCCGAACGCAAGGAGCGGACTGGTCGATAAAAGGCCAGTCTCCGCCGCAGGTATCCAGCCCCTGATCCAAACAGAGCTTTGTGCATCGAAGTCAGGGATTTGAACTGGATCCGCTTCCGGATAGGCAGCCAGTGTAGCGCCTGTAGCAGCCCAGAGGCTCGGGCTCGTCTACGCAGGCCAAAAATAGCCCGGGCGGCAGAGTTCTGTACCACCTGTAGGGGATGGGACGTCTGACGTGCCAATTATTTGATTCACTGAGATGAAAACCATGGACCAGAATGTAGCAATTTTTGGGCAGTCCCACGCCACATGCAGAAACGAGGCAGGGGTGTATTAACTGTGCCAACAACTGTCATATTTCCTGTGCTGCTACTAAACTTGTCTCAGTTTCATGTGTCACTTAGTCTAACGTGTGCAAAGTGTACTTTCAATTTTTTGTGTAGTAAATCAGTAAATATGTTGTGTATTGTGATTTAAAAAAATCTTGTGTAATGAACTGTAATGTGGTCCCGAAGATAAATCTGGGCATCATCTGCGTACAGCGAAATTATGTGCTACTGGCCTTCCAGCTGCATATCCCAGTCAAGTCTTTTCACTCGCAGAGCACAAGCCAACAGTTCCATTGCCACAGAAAAGAGAATAGGGAGAGCGGGCACCCTTTATGAGTACAATGCTCTATGGGAAGTGAGTCAGATATCACTTGGCCAGTTTTCATACATGCTGTTGGAGCAGGAGTACCCATGATAGTATTATTGGTCCCAGCCCAAATTTAAAGGAGCACTGTCAGCTGGTAGGTCCACCCCAAGGTATCGAAAGCCATTTTGATGTCCAGAGAGGAGACCCAGGGGCATGCATCATGGAAGCATGCCCAGTCCATTATCAGAAACAATCGACACAAATTTAGCGAGGGACTCTGCCCGGGAATAAAATCATTTTGATTCGGGTGAACTATTGATTGCGCTATAGGAATCAGTAATTTTGCCAATATTTTTCCTAGGATTCTATAATCCGTGTTTAACAGTGACAAGGGATGACATGATCCCACCAGTAATGGATCCCTGCCAGATTTGGGAAGTACTGTAAGAACCGCTTGCTCATATAGGGTGGAAGCTGACCCTCATTTTGGGCTGCCTCACACACTTGCACTAGTATGGGAGCCAGATGCAGTGCAAACATGGCATATAACTCCACAGGAAAGCCCTCAGTGCCCGGTGTCTTACTCCTGGCCATCTGAGCAATCTCCCCGATAGTAAGTGGAGTTTCTAGTTATACCTCCGATACGCACCCACGGACCCTTCACCTGCCAAGACTGCAAATTCACCTGCCTCCGGACCCGCACCGCTCCCGCCAAGCCAGACACCATCAACAACCACCTCAAGTGCATCCTGCTCAACACCCGCTCCGTCCACAGGCACACCGTCGAACTCTGGAACCTACTCGACGCAACAGCACCAGACGTCGCCTTCCTCACTGAAACCTGGATGAACGCCTCCTCAGCACCCGACATCGCCATAGCCATCCCGGACGGATACAAGATCACCCGGAGGGACCGCGTCAACCAGACGGGAGGAGGCATCGCCATCGTACACAAGAACACCATCCGCATTTCGACCAACTCCGACGAAACCTTCACCGCCGTCGAACACCTCCACTTCCAGATACACACCGACCCCAAGACCACCCTCAGAGGCACCCTCATCTATAGACCCCCGGGACCACGCACACAATTCAGCGAAGACATCGCAGACTTCATCAGCCCGCACGCCCTTCCCTCCGTTGACTACATCCTCCTAGGGGACCTCAACTTCCACCTGGAGAACAACAATGACAGAAACACCACCACCCTGCTGGACAACCTCGCCAACCTCGGACTCAAGCAACTGGTGAACAACCCCACCCATTACGCCGGCCACACGCTTGACCCCGTCTTCTCATCCAGCAAGCACATCTCCTTCAGCCACTCCACCGGACTCCACTGGACCGACCACAGCTGCGTCCACTTCAGCTTCAGAAGAACCACGACCCACCACCACCCGCAACAGGTTCCTCGCCGGAGCTGGAGCAAGATCACCCCCGAGCAGCTCACCGCCTCCCTCAGCCACAACCCTCCCACCAGCACAACGGACCCCAACGAAGCATCCAGCAACCTCACCAATTGGCTGACCGCCTGCTCCGATGACTCCGCACCACTAAATAACCCTCCCAGCAGACCCGGCAGCAAGAAAACCCCCTGGTTCACCAACAAACTCAAGGACTCCAAGAAGAACTGCCGCACCCTCGAGAAAGCCTGGTGGCTCAACCAGACCACAGACAACAGGACCGCCCTCAAGCACGCCACCCGCAAACACCATCAGCTGATCCGCGCCACCAAGAAGACAGCACTCAAAGAACGACTGGACAACAACGCCCACGACAGCATGGAACTCTTCAGCATCATCAAATAGTTCTCCAACCCCAGCGCCGGAAACAACTACATCACTCCCTCGCAAGACCTCTGCAACTCACTCACCTCGTTCTTCCACCGCAAGATCGCCAACGTGCACAACAGCTTCGACGCTCAGACCACGCACCTTACCACCGAACCAACGCGCGCCACCACCACCCTCTGCAACTGGACCCTGATCAGCACCGAAGACACCACCCGCACGATGAACACCATCCACTCCGGATCCCCCACTAACCCCTGCCCCCACCTCGTCTTCAACAAGGCCGACGCCATCATCGCACCCCATCTCCGGGACATCATTAACACCTCCTTCCACACCGCCACCTGCCCGGAGAGCTGGAAGCACGCCGAGCTTAGCGCCCTCCTGAAGAAACCAACGGCGGACCCCACCGACCTCAAGAACTACTGTCCCATCTCGCTCCTTCCTTTTCCTGCCAAAGTCATCGAGAAGACCGTCAACAGACAGCTCGCCGCCTTCCTCGAACGGATCCCTCGACCCCTCGCAATCCGGGTTTCGGGCCAACCACAGCACCGAGACCGCCCTGAACACAGCCACCGACGACATCAGATCCCTGATCGACAACGGGGAAACAGCGGCCCTCATCCTCCTGGACCTCTCCGCTGCGTTCGACACTGTCTGCCACCGCACCCTAGTGCAGCACCTCAGCAACATCGGAATCCAAGAGAAGGCACTGGAGTGGATCATCTTGTTCCTCGCCGGAAGAACCCAGAGAGTCCGCCTACCCCCGTTCAGATCCGAGGCCACCGAAGTCATCTGCGGTGTACCACAAGGATCATCACTCAGCCCAACCCTCTTCAACGTCTACATGAGCCCCCTCGCAGCCATCGCACGCCAACACAACCTCAACATCACCTCTTACGCCGACGACACCCAACTGATCCTCTCCCTCACCAACGACCCCGCCACCGCCAGAGCCAGCCTACACGAAGGGATGAAAGACGTCGCCGAGTGGATGAAGAACAGCCGCCTGAAACTGAACTCAGACAAGACGGAAGTCCTCATCCTGGGATCAGCCACCTCCACCTGGGACGATTCCTGGTGGCCCCCGGCCCTGGGCACCACTCCCAAACCAACGGACCACACACGCAACCTGGGCTTCATCCTGGACTCCTCCCTCTCGATGACCAGACAAGTCAACGCCGTCTCCTCATCATGCTTCAACACCCTGCGCATGCTTCGCAAGATCTTCAGATGGATCCCCACAGAAACCAGGAAGACCGTTACTCAGGCACTCGTCACCAGCCGACTGGTCTATGGGAACACCCTCTACACCGGAACCACAGCCAAACTTCAAAAAAGACTCCAACGCATCCATAACGACTCCGCACGACTCATCCTGGACATCCCCCGACAAAGCCACATCACCGGACACCTGAGAGACCTGCACTGGCTCCCCGTCAGCAAAGGAATCACGTTCAGACTCCTCACCCATGCACACAAGGCTCTCCACGACCTGGGCCCCAAGTACCTCAACGACCGCATGACCTTCTACACGCCCACCCGCCAGCTATGATCAACCAGCCATGCCCTCGCCACCGTACCACGCATCCGCAGAGCCACCGCCGGAGGAAGATCCTTCTCCTACCTGGCAGCCAAGACTTGGAACTCCCTCCCCATCCACCTTCGGCTAACCCAAGACCATCTCTCCTTCAGGAAGCAGCTCAAGACCTGGCTGTTCGAGCAGTAATGTACCCCTCTCTCACAGCGCCTTGAGACCCTTCCGGGTGAGTAGCGCGCTATACAAATGTCGTGATTGATTGATTGATTGAAATGCTGCAAGGAGGTGATTTGCGATAGATGGAGGGTGTCCAAGTATACCTCAGTGTAAGGGATCCTTGTTGCCTAAGGAGCAGAATACAGTGTGCTTTAGTATTCCCAGAACGTTTGGTTGACATCTCTCTGTGTATGTGTGATACACCCTTGCAACATGTGTATAACCGCCATCAGGGTCTAGGTACTTCCGAATAAAGAAGCCAGGTGAGGAGGCTTTATCTACCTCCCTATGTTGGCGGGTTATATATTCTCTGTTGTGTAGAATAGAAAACCGTGTTAGTGTCTCTGTATGGTTTTTTTCCCCCGGGCCCAACTGAGTGACACAGATGGGATTTGATACAGAGAGTTTTTCTAGAGTTCGGATTTTGACTTCTAAGGATGTCACCTCCCTCTTAAGTGCCAACTTACTACGGTATGTGACTAGCTCACGCAGCACCACCTTAAACGTGTCCCATTTGATTTCTATGAAGTCCAGATGATAGTGAATATTCCCTGTCCGTCGGATGAGCTGGGTGCCATACGTCGGAGAGTTGTATTTGGGAAGACCAGTGTTGGAGGTGCCTTCTAGTTACAAACGTTTGGGCCCTGGCACTGGGAGGGAAGACCTGTCCATGTCAATGTCCGGTGTGCTATTGTAGTCTCCACACCAGAGGCATGGCACAAGTGTAGTTGTAAGCAGTATGGGTGTCAGTCCGTCGAAGAAGACCACTTGGTTGATGTTGGGGGCATGTAGACTCACCAGAGCAAATTGCAACCCATCCAATGAACCTTCTAAATTCTAACCTCCTTGGTGCACTCTGATGGCCAGTGGCTCCAGCGCTAGGTTGAAGATAAGGGGGAGAGTGGACAACCCTGCTTGGTTGAATGCCAACTGAAGTGCAAATTAGGAATCCAGTTCGGACCCTCGCCAGGAGGCATGCAGAAAGCAGCTGAATCCAGCGCAGAAAGAGAAATCCCAAACCAAATCTGCACAGCATCTCTAACAAATACCGGCAGTCAAGGGAATCAAAGGCCTTTTTGAGATCTAAGGCCAGACAGGCTGCTCTGGAATGATGTCTGGGCACCAACTCCAAGACCAAATAGAGCCTCCAATGGTTTAGCAAGGCATTTCTGCCCTGGACAAAGGTGCTTTGGTCCAGAAGGATTAGCTGTGGAAGGAGGGGGAGCAAGTGATTTTCCTAATCTTTTTAATTGGTGTTAGCAAGGGGTCTGTAATCAGAGAGATAATTAGGGTATTTGCCAAGTTTAGGACTGGATGCAAGGAGAGCATCTCAAAGTGAGGGGGGGGGCTGCCCTCCTCAAAAACCGGCTTGTATAATTAGTCCAGTTTTGGGATAAGGAGATTAAAGAGCACCCGGTAAAACTCCATGGACAAGATGTCCGGACTGGCGTCATGCCCATCAAAAATTAGAGCAGGGTAAGCATGGGCGAATTTTGCGAATCTCGCGTTCGCGAATTTTGCGGATTTGCGAACTCGCAATCCGCAAAATCCGCGAATTCTTGTGAATTTGCGGATTTTTTTTTGTGTGTTTGCGCGCGTTTCTGCCAGTTCGCGAGGGTTTTGTACAATGTCGCAAATTGCGAACTTACCTGTCGGGTCGCAAGTTTCGCGAACTTGTTGTTTCTACGTGTCCAGCCTGTTTGGGACACTCTTCTTCATCACTGCCACTCTCTGTCACCACTGCCACTCTCTGACTACTCATGCCACCCTCTGGCCCACCCATGCCACCCTCTGTTTCATCACAGCACCCTCTGGTTGTCCAGTCAGTGTACATTATTGTGGCAACGCAAGCACACCTTCCCTGCCTCAAGTGACCTGAATTAATTTGGGGCTGATTAATGTGTCACAGAATATTTTTTTAGCTGGCACCTGCTTCCTTAGTGCTTCCTGATTAGTGATCTTTTGAACTTGCTAAGTGCTTTCATTGTTGCAAAATTAGTTACAACACCTGCCCTGCCCCAACTGACAATAATGAATTAGGGGCAGATTAATGGATTTGAACCTCCAGCCTGGCTGCTGCTTGTCTCCCTTAGCTGTAATTCAGGACCTTTGTGGCATATGTGTAACTATTCTGAGGTTCAGAGCAGGGTCACATAATAGTTGCAACTGGCAACTGAACTCTGGAGGGGCCCCTCAGGAAGCACTACAGGAAATGGCTACTAATGATGAGCCTGAACTTTTGAACCTGGTAAGTAGTTTCAGTTTTGCTAAGATCGTATTTCTGCAATTTTGCACTTATTCGCGGGGCGCGAAGTTGTACTGGGAAGCCGCGAACTCACGCGAACAGTGCGAGCAGTGCGAGCAAAATCCGCTGCTCGAGGATTTACGGATTTTGCTGGAGATTCGCGAATCTCGCGGATTGCGAATTTACCGAAAATCCGCAAAATCCGGGAGCGAAACGGATTTTCCGCCCATGCTTAGAGCAGGGCCCCTCATATGTTCTCTTGCATGACTTGTGCATCAAGTTCCGATTGCTGCTCTTGAGAAATCCGGGGCATGGCAATATTATCTAGCAGGGACTCAATGTCCCCAGGGGAGCAGACCCATAATGGGGCACCATAATGCAGGATTTTGTTCTGGTGTGAATGAAGAAGGTGAAAGCCGTACATATGGAGAAAATAGGGCCAAGAAAGTCAGCCTACCTGTCCATCCAAGCCAACAGAGCTCCAGGTTTAACCAGGACAGAGTTAACCTTCTTTGTGTGTGATGCATAGTTAAAGCATCTCAGACTGTCAAGCAGCTCAGCTTGATCTGTACAAACAGCACTGAGAGCTTGAGAGCCTGTAGCTTCGGTCTCAAGGTGAACCAAGGAGCCGCATGTAATTATCAATTGACCCGTCTACCCCACCAACGCAATGATGCAATGTCTCTGGATTGCCATATTTAATTCCTTCCATTCCATGGTATTAGAAGATGCTGTGTCAGTGTATAGCTCAAAGTAATCTGCTAGAGCTTTGCACAACAGAGAGTGGAAAGCAGCATTTTCCAGAAGAGAAGGCTGTTTGCTCCAAGTCGGTATGTGGGAGGTGACATGCTTCGTCCAAGCCCAGACAGGATGGGATTTTGATCTGAGACCATACGGCCCAGGTAACAGGTAATGCATATGTGTGACCGATGTACACATCGATGCAGCCTTTCACCAACAAGACACATTATGGAGATGGCTTATCATATCTGCCTAAGAAAGATGCCGCTGAATTCTACATTATTAATGTATGCTCCTACCAATGATGACCCTGACTTTTGATTGTCTCTTAATAAAGTGATCTTTGACATGCCCCGTAACATTGGCATGATTCTGGGTGGAGACTTTAATCTTCCCTTGGACAGAACTCTTGATAAAACTTCAATTGTGAAATTCAGATCGTCTAGATCTCACTCGCAACTCCTGAACGTATGCAGGGCACAGAATCTGATTGATATTTGGAGCTTTCATAACCCAACAGAGAGCAACCTAATGACTCCTACTCAAGGATTGATTACCTTCTGGTTGAAGGGTGACTTCTCCAACAAGGATTTCTCCTATGAATTGAACAGATAGTAATGTCAGACCATGCTGCATATCCCTAGAACTAAAATTGAGCAACTCTACAACTTTTTCAAAACAGTGGAGGATGAACGACCTTCTAGTAGACTCTGTTGATATGAAAAAAGCAATCCAAAAGGATAAAGTGTTAGAATTCAAACTCAACTCAAAAGGTTCCACTGGCTTATCTGAATTGAAAACCCTTAAATATATATTTAATACAATTTAGAGTGACAGGGCACACAAATGGGTAGCAGTGGGGAAAGTTGGACACTCACTTGAACATGAAGAATCATATTAGTAAGATGTGCAAGGGTGCTAACTACCAAATGAGGATTCTTAGAAATCTAAAACCCTTCCTTCCACAAGACGACTTGAAGCAGGTGGTTCAAGCACTTGTCCTGTCAAGGCTAGATTATGGTAGCGCTACTCTCTGTGGCCTCCCAAAATATACATTGGCCCCTCTCAGGGCCTCCTTGAATGCCACTGCCATACTGATTAGGGGCACAAAAAGAAATGCTCACATATTCCCAGCTCTAAGATATCTAAACTGGTTACCCTCCGAAACAAGAATACAGCTAAAGATTGCCTGTATGATGCACAAAGCCCTCCATTTCAAAATCCGTGTACCTGGCTCAAAAACTAGAACTATCTGGAGGGAGTAGACCATCAAGAAATGCAAATTCTCTCCTATTGAAATCTCAGACCTTTCACAAATAAAGAACGAGGTCCAGAGCCTTCTCTGGTTCGGCACAGAAGATCTGGAACTCTCTCCCACGGACATTCTCAGAATCCCATCCACGGCTGCCTTCAAACATGAAGTAAAAATAATCCTAATGAACAAGTTCTTGCCTTAATTGGTCATGGCTCGTCTGCTTTCTCAATGAGCCTCTGACTACATTCTTTTGAGTCTATCAACAGTAAAGCTCAGGTTTGTCCGTTATGCCTTATTAAGTACTGTTGCTTTCATCTTGGTACCTTATGGTATTAGCTAAATAAGTTATTCTCTCTTACCCCCTTTGACATTACCCTGTGCTATGTTCTTCCCGTTCCGAAATGAGAAGCGCTATGATACCCTTCGGGGTCATGTTCGCACTATAGAAAACTTTATAAATAAAACATAAAGCTGAAAAAATGATTAGAAAAATAAAGTGGACCTTGCCAATTACTTACAATGTGGGGGGTGAGGGGATTTTGACTATTCTATCTATAAGAAATAAAAATGGACTACATGTTACTTTTTCAAAGGATATTTTAGTGGCATTTGAAGATTTTTATAAGTACTTATACCAATCCAATAGTAACATAGAACTACCGAACTGTGAGAAATTCTTGGCTAAGAACTACCGAACTGTGAGAAATTCTTGGCTAATCAATCTTTTTTGACACTTGGCATGAAATCTAAGGAAAACCTCAATAAACCTTTTTCACACAATTAATTTCTAAAAGCTGTTCATGGCCTAAAAATTGGTAAGGCCCCTGGTCCTGATGGATTTACGAATACATTTTATAAAGCATGCGCTAAATCATACACTCATTTTCTTCTTACACCCTGACACAATCTATTCTTGCAAATTGCTGCGAGTGGAACCATCCAAGGCTCAGCCACTTGCAATGATTGTTGTAATTCGAAAGCAAGGCAAATAACCCCTACATTTCAATAATTATTGTCCAATTTCTCTCATAAACATTGATTGTAGACCTTATGCTAAAGTTTTAGCAACCAGGCCAGAAAAAGTTCTTAACAGATTAATTCAACCGGTGCAAACGGTGTTCGAATTGGAATTGGAATTGGAATTGAAACTGGATTTGTAGAGCACGTAGCTACCCGTGGGCGTCCCAGCGCTGGACTCGTAAGATTGTATCTGGAACAGAGTGACCTAGGGGAACAGCCAAGTTTTCATATCACCTGTGGAATTTTAGTAGATTGGTCTCCCTACGGATGTTGCGGGGTAGGGAGTTCCACAGCTTGGAGGCGTTGTATGAAAATAGGTGTCCCCCAGATCGTGCTTTCTTGATTCTGGGGACGCTTGGAAGGGAGAGGAGGTCGGATCTTAGCTTCCTCTTAGCTTTGTATGGTTTGACCAAGGATCTCAAAATTGGGGGTCCCTTGTCTTGAAGGATTTTGTGTGTGATGCAGAGGGTTTTGAAAGTGATTCTTTCCGGAATTGGAAGCCAGTGTAGGGAGTTTAGGGCAGGCTTCGCAGAGCATCTGTGTTTTGTGCCTGTTAGCAGCCTGGCTGCTGCGTTCTGGACATGTTGAGGTTTGTTGATGACCGATTTTGGAGCACCATGGTATAAAGCATTTCCGTAGTCTAGTCTGGACATAATAAGTCCCTGGGTTGAGGAGTTTCCTGGAGTGAAGGGATAAGAGGGGGAGGATTTTGCATGCAGTGCGCAGGAGGCCAAAGCAGGTTCCAGCTGTTTTCCTTGCTGTGTTTGGAAGTTAAGATCCTGGTCGAGCCAGATACCTAGGCTCTTTATTTCTTTTTTGGAGTGGGGGTTGGTCCCATACAAGATGGCCACAAAAGTTTGGTGGGGAGTTTGGATTGGTTGCCTAGCAATAGGATCTCTGATTTCTCCCCATTTAGTTTGAGGAGAGATTTGCTCATCCACTTGGAGATGTTTTTGAGGCACGAGGATTGATTTTCCTGCCAATGGGCCGACTGGTTAAGGGAAACTATGAGTTGGGTGTTGTCGGCATACATAATTAAATATATGCCGAACGGTGCTACAATTTCCTCCAGAGGTGACATATATACGTTAAAAAGTGTGGGGCTTAAGAATGGGCCCTGGGGGACCCCACATTGGAGAGAGAGAGCTCTGGATCGTGTGTGTCCTTCGGCGACCTCAAAGGTTCTGAGGTCCAAGAGGATCACTGCTGCTGATCCCCCTGCGTCCAAGATCGTTCTTGCTTCTTCAACCACTGCTATCAGGGCGGTATCAGTGCTCTGACCTGGCCTGAATCCTGTCTGAGAGGGATGTAGGAGACTGTTGGATTCGAGGAAGGTGGAGAGTTGTTGATTGACAAATTTCTCTGCCACCTTGCTGATTCCAGGTAGAAGGGAAATGGGTCGATAGTTGCCCAGCTCTAGGGGGTCAAGGTGAGATTTTTTAGCAGTGCTCTAACTGTGGCCCTTTTCCAGTTGGGGGGGGACAATGCCTTTTCCTAGGGAGGAGTTTATAATGGTTAATAATGAGAGTGGATTTTATCTTCAAAGAAGGCCGCCTGGGTACTTTTTAAGCTGGCTTTATGGCTGTTTTATATTCAATTTTTTTCTTGTTGGACCAGTCCTTTCTCCATAGGCGTTCGAGTTTTTTACATTGTTTTTGCAAATCGACGAGCTCAGGGGTAAACCAGGGGGATTTAAAGGTTCCCTTTTTGTTAGGGAGAGTTTCTCTTGGGAGAGCTAGATCTAGAGATTTTTCAATCCAGGTGGAGAATTGCTGGTCAGCTAGGACTGGTTCTGGTTCGAGGACTGGTGTCGAGGCTTCGAGTTCGAGTTTCCAGTCTTCAACGACTAGTTGTGACCATGGGTGAACTGGAAGGCGGGGAGGAGGTCTGCAAGGGGGTTCAGTGCGGATTTGCCACTTGAATGGGATTAGGCAGTGATCTGACCAGCGGATGGGGAGGGGCTCGTCCGTGTGTAGCTCGGAGATACTCGAGAAGATGGGATCAAGGAGATGGCCTTTAGCTTGAGTGGCCAGGTGGCTTTTCAGATTGAGGTGGTAGGAAGCTAGGTCCAGTGTTAGGTCTCCTGCCACTTTGTCTGTTGGGTCATCGAAGTGGAGATTTAGATCACCCAGTATTGTGAAGTTGGGAGATGAACAGGCCCGAGAGATGGTGGCTTCCATCAAGGAGCTACAGAACTGTCCCTGTGCTCCTGGAGGACGGTATATGAGGATGCCCAAGAGTGAATTTAGCGGTGAGATTTGGATGGAAAAGTGGGCGTTTTCACAGTCCTGGATAGGGCTGTCTAGAAGGCGGCAGGAGAGGTGATTTTTGTGAATAACAGCAATTCCACCGCCTATTCCGGAGGACCTGTCGTGGCGTTGAATTAGGTAGCCTGGCGGGAGAACTTGGACAATGTCTGGCTTTGAAGTTGGGGATAGCCAGGTTTCTGTAAGGAACAGAACCTCTAGCTCTAAGTCTTGGAGGAGCAGATTTATTTCCACACAGTGTTTAGGAAAGGACCTACAGTTGAGTAGGACCATCTTGATCGACCGCTCCTTGGGAGTTTTTGGTGGTGCTAGGGTGTGTGGGCAGTGAGCGCAGTTGTTTTGTCGATCTTCCATGGAGAGAGAGTGGAGACATGGTGTGTGTGTGGTCTGTCTAAGTTGGAGAAGTGTCTCACGAGTGTAGCCTTTAGGAGCTATGGGGAGTGGGACAGAGGGTCCTGGCCCTTGGCCCGGTCAGCGTGGACGCGGTTCTAATGTTATCACATGCCATTTCCTAAAAGGAAATGGCATGTGATAACATTAGAACCTTCTGTCATGCTCTAAATAAGGCCATATCATTAAAATCACTAGCTGCAGTTATAGCATTAGATGCAGAAAAAACATTTAACAGAGTTTCATGGACCTTTCTGAAATACATTTTACACAAATTTGAATTAGGCGGAGATTTTATCAAAATCACACTGGCCCTTTATTCTAACCCACAAGCATCCGTAAGAATAAATGAATGCTCATGGAACTCATTTAACCTAAAACAAGGCTCTAGACAGGGCTGCTCCCTTTCACCACTACGATTTGTACTAGCGATGGAACCACTTCTACACGGTTTATGGTCAAATGATGATGTTAAAGGGATTCTTTTAAAATCTAGGGTGAAAATAGTAGCAGTTTACGTTGAATATATGCTGTTTTTTACAGAGGAGGTTGTCAGTGCAATCTTATCGATGTTGGAGGAGATAAAGTAAAGAACTTAGGGGTAGATTTACAACAACTGGCGCATCCCTGAATATCAGCAGGGTTGTACCAGGTATTGTGCGCCGCAGCTCCACCACCCTGGATGCGCCGCATATACAATGCTGTGCTCCATGGGGCAAAAACAGCACAGATGCGTCACGCATCTGTGCCGTAAAAGCGGCGCATTGCTGGAGTTGTGTCTCAAGCGCGACGCAGCACCAGCAATGCTTTGGGGGGCCCTATCTCCACAATGCTAAGTCAATCCTTACGCCTGCTTCAAGCAGGCGCAGGGTTTTGACACAGCATGCGCCCAAAAGTGACTGAGTGAAATCTTGTAGATTTCACTCAGCCACTTTTGGGAGGCGTTCCTGCGCCGGAACGCCCCCCCCTGCGATGGAACGCCTCCTTCTGGCGCAGGGCTTTACAAAATGACGCATCTGGGAGATGCGTCACGTTGTAAATACCCCGCACCATTGCGCATCTTTTGCGCCACCCCTGGGTCAAAAAAGTGACGCAACGGCGGCGTAAAAGAGGCGCAGGGGGCTTGTAAATCTGCCTCTAAGCAAATATATATGGGTGTTCTCTTAAGTTAGAAAAACACAGAGCTCTTCCCCCTAAACATACATTTCCTCCCCTTAATTACCCCCTAAAATGAGAAAAATAAAGCACTCAAATATTTGGAGATTATGTTTGGAAGGGATAATTAAGAAACCTTGACTAAGAATAAAATATATCTCTAAGTTAAAGAACTACTGTTGCAATGGTCCTCAAAATGTATGACCTGGTGGGAAAGACTTGAAACCCTCAAGATGATGGGGACTCCTGTGATCAACTTCCCTCTTAGAATGCTACTTCTTAAGCTATCTCATACATTCTTTACCACGATTGATACAATGCTGATGGAAAATAAAAAAGCTAGGATTTCCCTCAACAATCTTAGGCTGCAGTACAAAGAAGGTGGTGTCTAATTTCTAGATTATCATAGATATCAGCCTTTTCTGTCTCCCTCATAACACCTACCACGCTTCCTATAGAGAAATCTCTAAGGCAACATCTCCCCTTATATGCATCAGTTACTATCACAGCATTATTTGCCTTCACATGAAACACTGTATGATACTATTGCCTCCATACGTACGATAGACAAAAAACGTATGCAGAAAACACACAAATAGGAATGTTCCTCCCTTTGGTATAACAAACACATCAGCTTTGATGGTGAAGCGTTCTTCTGGGATAACTGGGCAAAAAGGGGGAGCAATCTAATCAGTGATTAAGGTATCCAGTCCAACCCACAACCTAACTATGATCTTACATATTGTTATACATTTCTGAAGATAAAAACAGCAATCAGGAAGTTAGTGGTCATTCATACACCCGACCTTCCATCACTGTTAGGGAAGGAACTTCACTATATTAGTACATGCTGCATCCAGAATACATAATTTCCTATAGACTCGCAATTCACTGTTGACATGGAAAAATATTGATAATTGGATTTCTATCAGCAGAACTCACTCTGGGGTGGATATATAAACTACTGCTTGGGCAAATATTTGGAACTCCTTTTAAATGTAAGCCCTCCAGTCCTGTCACAAATGATGTTATTGATTCTACATACTGCCTATTGACCCCAATGAAACTCCACAAATCAGAGTTTTCTTATTTGAATATTTCCTGGAACTGTAAACTTCACATTGGTGACATATGTTCTTTCACTGCAAATACGGCCGCTCTCTGTGGTACCAAATTCGAAATTTCATTCAGGAGATCTTTTGTTCTTCCCTGGTTATTGATACCACAATAGCCATTTTAGGTATCTACGCTGCCCATACTGTTCCCGATTTGTCACCCACACATCTCAAACTGATTGACCTTATGTTGGCTATAGCTATTAAGTTGATACTGTCTGAATGGATCAGCTCACCAAATATTTATTTTCATACATGGTGGGCATGGATATGTTTTTTAGAGGAGGTCACAACACACGTTTTCTGGAAGACTGCTGTCTCCCCCCTCCAGAAAACTGTGGGGGACCCTTAATGTTTACCTCCAGAAATACAAACCCCCTTAGTGCTCCTAGATGTGTCATTCTAAGATGCATTATCTGTAGCACACACAACTCTAGGGGGCAGATTTATGTTGGACTTGCGCCACGTTTGCGTCACGCAACGGCGGCGTAAACGTGGCGCTTCCCTGCGACCTATTTACAACGTGACGCATCTAGGCAGATGCGCCACGTTGTAAATCCTTGCGCCACAGGTGGGCGTTATGGCGCAGGGTGGGCGTTCCGGGGCAGTTGCGCCTCGCAAAAGTGGCTGAGTGAAATCTACAAGATTTCACTCAGTCACTTTTAGGCCAATGCTGCGTCAAAACCCTGCACCTGCTTGAAGCAGGCGTAAGGCTTGACGCAGCATTGGACTGAGAGGGCACCCCCGAGCCTTGCTGGACCTGCGTCACGCTTGCGACGCAACTCCAGCAATGCGTCACCTTTACGGCACAGATGCGTCACGCATCTGTGCCGTTTTTGCCCCATGGTGCGCCGCATTGTAAATGCGGCTCATCATGGTTGGCGGAGCTGCGGCGCACAATAACTGGCGCATCCCTGGGTATGCGCCAGTTAGTATAAATCTGCCCCTAGGTCATTAACATCCGAGATACACCTGAAAAAGACACTAGAAACAGACAGCATTCGGACTCAGAGATATTATTACCATTTTTCTATCTTCTCTTTCTTCTATTTCTCTCTTTTCTTTTTGCACCTAGATGTCCGATCATATAGTGAATGTTTCGAACTCCTTTAACAATAGCAATTGATATGTATAAGGTGTATTGAACCTTCGATTTTGACTACACATGACTTCGTTCATTTGATTGAGTTTAAGGGAGTCACAATGTAGTTACTATTTTTTTTCTGGACAAACTCATCCCTTATTGGTTGCGGTGCTAAATTATGTCATATTCAATATTGACCTATACATGCTCTACCATGGACTGTTGTAATCTCTGATATAATATAGTAAAAAAAATACATTGAATTAAAAAGGAAATACTATTAAGACAGAGGGTGCCATCAGGATAGTACCAGTAATTCCAGTGCATTAATTCGGATTTACTAATGTAACGATTATCAGTAATTTTGGGGGGCAAAATTACAAAGGGATGATCAGAAATTGCATTTAGCGAACCTATGCAATAAGATATTCAATTGTTATTTGTGAACCGATTTCTGCATATAACGCCGAGATTCTAGGCCTTTTCCAGGGACCAATCCGTTCAGATTTGATCTAAAGAATGTGTCCCTAGAAACATCTGTGGCAATATCGCATGGAGTAACAGTGCATGTCGTATTAATGCATTACTTTTAGTAGCAATTTGGGTAGAAGCACCTATTTCTGTGAGAACAAACACAGGCAACTAATATAAAACAAAAAAGCACAATTGCTAACAAAAAAAGTGCGAAGGTTTTGAGTATGTTGTGTTTTTATACACCGTGCCTGACATTAAGGTAATCCAGCGCCGGGCCACGTCCATCAGGGTCTCAGAACCAGTAGCAATTAAAAGCAGACATTTAAATGAGTCCATTGTATGCCCTGTGTTAATGCCCTTAGCTCTACAGGAAAAGACACTGATCGATTTCTGAACAACGAATGTAAAAAAATGTTAAAGGATTACATTCTAATTTTGTAACTGTAATTATATTTATATAGCGCCTGATGAGGCATTGAAGAGCTTTTTCGCCGAGTAGCACACTACTGCGGAACCCAAAGGATTAGAGGTGGATTAGTAAAGGGAAACATAAATTGGTAATTTGTGTGGTGGACATGTGGGTAAGTTAGTTTGATTGAATGGGTCGTTTGTGCCTATATATTTACATGCTTTATTTAATCTATCAATCCCTGAGTGTTTGCTTTTTCCAGGATGGCATGATACGGGTGCATACTTTGAATTGAGTCGCCTCCAGGTGGTTTCGTGTATGCCAAGAGTGAGAGCTATGGAGCTGTGGTTAGAGGCAGTGCAAGTTTCTCTCAATGCCTGTCAGAGGGTTCAAAAAGTGTTCAGAATACATGGTCAGCTGATCCTTGGCCTCTCTACAAATAGGGTGACCAACTGGCATGGGTGCAAATCAGGAAGGTGAGTGTAAAAATTTAGGACAATGGGTCAAAATTCAGGACAAAAATTCAAAACAGAAGGTTAAAAGTCAGGACAAAATTTTGGGACAAAAGGTAAGGGTGGGAGAAGTTGGAGGCGCAAATGCATATAGTTATCTCTCAAAAGTGAAAATAAACATATAGCAAGCAGTGAGAGAGGTGATGATTTTAGGGTTCCCTAACCTAGGGAGAGAACCAAGCAGATGCCTTTAAAACAAAGAGCACATTATGCTGAATGATTCGGTGGTGGTCTCATCCTCCTAGGGCCACCCCAAGCAAGTTATCAACTAAAATACAATCCCAACCAAAGGCCCTGCAAAGCATTATGGGATGAGATTCTAGAGTGAAGTGAATAATATAGTATCCAACTATCAAAACATTCCTCAAGGCAGCAGCTCTCCTGGCTCAGCTGAGAGCTAATACTATAATATTCACTGCACTCTAGAATTTCACCCCATAATGCTTTGCTGAGCTTTTGGTTGGCATTGTATTTTTGTCCATAACTTTACTTGGGGTGGTCCTAGGAGGAGGGAACTACCACCGAATTGTTCAGCATGATATGCTATTTGTGTTCAAGACATATACTTGGTCATCCCCCTGCGTTAGGAGGGACCACAAAATCATCACCTCTTTCATTGCCTGATATTTTTCAAAGCTCACTTTTGTGAATTGGTTATATGCTTTTTTGCATGTAAGGGTAAAGTTGTCTTATCAAAGGGTTGACTCCAGAGTTTTTGCATGAATCCCGTGTTTTCAATGTAATGCATAGTTATCAAATCTCCAATTTCGTGAAACTCTTCTCATCTCATCCCAATTAATAAAACACAAACCTCACAGACCTTTAGTAAACCAACAAGTAACTCTTTCTTTACATGCTAAAATGCATATAGTCATCTCACAAAAGGGAAGATGAAAATATAGCGAACAGTGAGAGAGGTTATGATTTTTGGGTCCTCCCTAACCTAGGGAGAGAAACAAGCAGATACTTTGAACACAAAGAGCACATCATGCTGGACGATTCAGTGGTGGTCCCATCCTCCTAGGACCACCCCAAGCACAGTTATGGGCAAAAATACAATCCGAACCAAAGGCACTGCAAAGCATTATGGGACTAGATTCTAGAGTGCAGTGAATATTATAGTATCCAATATCAAAACATTCCTCAAGGGGCAGCAGGCTCAGCTGGGAGCTAATGCTATAATATTCACTGCACTCTAGAATCTAGCCCCATAATGCTTTGCTAGGCCTTTGGTTGGCATTGTATTTATGCCCATAACTTTGCTTGGGGTGGTCCTAGGAGGATGGAACCACCACCAAATCGTTCAGCATGATATGCTCTTTGTGTTCAAGGCAACTGCTTGGTCCTCCCACTAGGTTAGGGAGGACCCCAAAATAATTTTCAAAGCTCACTTTTGTGAATTAGTTATATGCTTTTTAGCATGTAAAAGTAAAGCTGTTTTATCAAAAGGTTGTGAGTGCAGTAGCTAACTCCGCTATGAGCAATCGTGTAGTTAGCAAATCTTCAGTTAACAAATGGTAAGTTTTACAGACATGTCAGAGAAGGTCACACACTAGTATATAAGTAAGTAAATAGACAACCACTTAAGCTCAAATCAAAATAAGTTTATATTAGGTTGAGACAATTTTCAGTTTGACCGCAGAAGCTGTTGCCTTAGATGCTCCAGCAGGTATTACTCACCAGACAATGGTGAACCACACCTGAATTCAAGTGGGGCCGCTTTTATTGTTTATTGAAAACTACTGTATATGTAAATGTAAATGTAAATATACTTATATAGCGCAACCTGTCACCACAAGGGCATCCTGGCGCTTGCCTAGGGAACCCGTCCTGATATTCCCCTGTGAGAAGTCCCGACAGGGTGTCCACAGGGTGAAAGTCAGGCATCCCGCCGCGAGGGGCCGTTGTGGAGATTAAGCAAGCTATTGCCCAGAGTCGCAGAGTGTGAACCCATGAGTCGAGGAGGCACCGGGACGAGAATTATCGAGTCCGTGGAATTTTTAGCCCAAGACCCGCCGGGGCGGGGAATTGAACCCTGGTCCAGGGCCGATCTCAGATTCCGGGTCTGCCGCCTCTAACCCCTGAGCCACACTTCTCCACATATATACAAGGAACTTTGCAGTGCCAACCCCCAGTAACAAAACCAGCCTCCCGGGAAACACCCAATGCCCAGTCTGGGCAGTACGGTCTTGCTACTACCCTCCAATGGTGCCCCTCATCTTCACATAGACCGTCTCTCATGTATATTTAATTTCTTTTATAGTGCTACTCATCCCAAATATGTAGGGCAGGGTTTCGGAGTGCGTTACATCATACACACATCATATAGAGACAATGAGTCATATAAACGTGAAAGTCAATGTATAGCAAACGTTACTTATGATAATGGGTGCCACAAAGTGTAATCATTCTTTTATCCATCATTCAGTCTTTCACTATTCATTCTGTCCTTCCATCTGTGTGCCCATTTATATCTAAACACATTCAACCATTTGCAAACCTATCCACCATGTACCCTTCCATCCATCATTTCACTCATCCATCCCTCCATCCACCCTTCCACTCATCCATTGATTATTCATCCATCTACCCTTTCACCCCATCCATTGTACTCTCATCCATCCACTCTGCCATCCACCCATCTATTCACTCATCCATCCAGCCTTTACCCTTTCACCCATCCAGCCATCCTTTCACTTACTCATCCATTCAGCCAGTCACTTATCCTCCACCAATTCACCCTTTCAGTCATCCATCCTCCCTTTCAATCTCCATCCCCCTTTCACTTATCCATCCATTCTTCCACCGACCCACCCATCTACTCATCTATTCATGAATCCATCCATTGACCCTAATACTCAACCATCCTTTCACTCATCCATCCATCCATCCACCCATTCTCTCATCCATCATCTACCCTTTCATTCTCTCATTCTTTCACTTGTTCACTTCTCTATCCATCCTTTTGTCCATCTACCCCCTTTCACTCACATATTAATCCTTACATCCACCCTTTCACTCATCCATCCACCCTTTCATTTATCAATATATCAATCCTTTCATTCACTCATCCATTCACCAATTCACTCACCCATCATCTACCCTTTCACTCCATCCATCCTTTCACTCACCCATCCACCCTTTTACCCATCCATCTATCCTTACACCCATACATTCATCTATTTACCTTTTCTCCCATCTATCCTGCCGCTCACTCACTCATCTATCCTTTCTTTCATTATCTTTCCATTCACCCTTTCATTCATCCATTCATCCTTTCACCAATCCATCCAACCATTCACACATTTCTTCACTAATTTATTCACTCACCTTTTCACATTAAGAGCTGAGCCTTTGTCTACAGAGTTGCAGATAGAAGAGGCCCATCAAGAACTTCACCTCGCTGTAGTTCCTAAACCAAGGGGTGGGGTGGGGGAGGGTTTACTATGCCCCTGCACATAGGCAATCTGAAAACTCAGAAGCATTGACTCATACATGATGCACAGTGCCAGGACGTGAGGTGACTATGACATGGTGTTGTTTCCAGGTTCTTAGGTGGTGTAAAAAAACTGGGGGGGTCTCTTCAAAGGGGGTGTTCAATGTAATTAAGGGGGTGGCTTAAAACACCTAGGCTGAAAAATGTGTGCTTAGCGTAGTGTTCTGCCCGACTGGTATTATGTTGTTTCTGTCATTGCATCCAGATATATAAAACAGCAAGTATCATTACACCAACAACAAGCCAGGACTATTAGCTTTGTCAATGGTTGTTAGTTGCTTAAAATAAAAAAAGCAGCAACCATGGCTTTGTTGAATATAATATTGAAAATGTGTCCGTTGTAAAATGATGAGACAGTGAAAGAACTATAACCTGTTCTTTTTTACTTGTTTCACAGGCTTCTTTATATAACTTGTATTCTCACGTTGCAGCATGGGTGTTTTACCTTTCATCCATCTAAAGAATGCCCTGCTGTTCACTGAGGCAAGAGGAGGCCGCCAAATACTTTAACAGCCCGGACTGCCCCATTGTCATCCTGTATGTGGCAATTAGCCGGCATACAGAAAGACAATGGGCGGGGTGGGGCTTCTCTTGTGCTCGAGGAGGAGTGTGAGGCAGCCCCATCAGGGGGCTAAGGCTTCTCGCAGGGGAGCAGTGCTGCTCCCTGTAATGGCTATAACTACGGTCAAAAGGCGTCCGTAAAAGGGATCCTCACAGACAACGGACATGAGGTCCAAATTACGGACAGTCCGTGAAATTAACAGACAGTTGGTCACCCTATCAACAAAGTGCACAGAGCAATGGTCACATATGCCAGTTGCAGCTGTGATTCTATGCATAGGTGTGTGAAGGTGGTAAACAATTTTCAAAATGTTGACATGGCGAAATGCACAGAAAATGCAGCACTAATAGGTGACTTTCTGTGTTAAGTTTTTGGAGCAGTGAATGAGAGTGAAAAGAATGTGCTGAAGAGAAAATAGATTGGGTGCAAGATGTGCAGATGGAGGATTCCAGGAAAGCTGTTGAAAGCAAGTGTCTAACAGAGTCGATGGAGAAAAAATGTGTGAAGCGACGAACAAGAGGGAGTGAGATTCTCTGGACCACTCTCTCCTCCACAGACCTTAGCAATGTTTCATTCACAGTATCATTCACAGTCTCATAATTGTAGACTTTGAAGCATTTCCAATATTACTTATTTACAACAAAATCTTTGTTGCTTCTTATTTACCTTAAACAGCTAAAAACCACTGTGTTAGGTGTATGCCAGATGCACTTTATACCTGGATGCAACAATAGAAAGCTCAGAAGCAAAATATCAGTTGAGTGTCACTCTGTGGCAAGCACAGAATTTTGAATTTTAGGTTTAATCCACTCCCTTAATTACAGGCCACATCCCTTCAAGGGACCCTCCCCACACTTTGTTCATCCCACTTAAAGCCCTGAGTAAATATCACACTCACCCAATGAGCTCTCTGAATACAGCTTATTTGACATGGATCTAGAACTCATTCAAGCCTTTCACACATGTCAGGAACACTGGATTCCAACAAAACCTAAAAGGCAAAAGGGGAAAAGAAATAATAAGAGTGTGATTCCACACAGATTGTTCATGGCAATTGTTCTCTCATTGGTCACTTGTGCTTTAAGCATTTTGTAAATATAGCAATTGTAGCAGTTAAATTGGAAGAATGGTAAATGCTTTGAATCTCAAATCAGTTTATAAGATTACTGCAGTCAGAAAAAGCTCACAATGAAGATGGGAATATACAATAATGATGTTCTTGGAAAATTGTGACCATTTAGACTTTTCCTAAATTATCCAACACGGAAAGAAACAAAGCTGTCAATGTTTCTCCTGGAAGTAACGTGGAAGCATAACCAGTGGCGACTCCTCTTCTGTGGTGGAGGAGCGTCGTCCCTCTGCTTTCAAGCAGTGCGAGACGCAAAATCATAAAATGATAATAAGTTTTAGTTATTATCATTTTATGTTTGTGCTGTTTTGGGCATGGGCGGGACTGCTCTGCTCTCGGAGCAGGGCAGGGGAGGAGTGGTCTGCCCACTCCAAAGTGTGCAATTACTGTTTGGTCAGCCCTCTCGAGCAGCTCAAACCGGTCATGCACATTTCCCCCGTTCTACATGCAGGCTGCATTACCACCAGGGCCGGACTGACTACCGGGCGTTTTGGAATTCTGCCGAGCTGGGGTCTGCTTTCACTGTGGTGGGGGCTAATTTTGTTGATGGAGACCTGCGTGTACTTCGAAATAATTAACGCAAAACGAATTTCGTTCAGTACATGCAGGTCCCCATCAACTAAATCAGCCCCCAGCTCAGCAGCATTTCAAAAAGCCTGGTAGCCAGTCCGGCCCTGATTACAACCTGCTGGAGAACATGCCCACCCCTCCCATCCCTGGCTGAGCTCTGACTAATCACAGTGCTGTATTGCAGCGTTTTGATTGACTTAGGGGAGAGAGTCTGGCTGCGTGCTTTCTGTTCCTGAAGTCAGAGGCAGGAGAGCAGGAGCAGAGATTTGGAACAGGGCAGCAAGGTAAGTTATTATTTTAGTTAGTATTTTAATTATGCTCACTCTCTACCGCAACCGCAACCCTTCCTGCCACCACCCCCACAACCCACCGCGCCCACCTCCCTAACTGCTAGCCATGCCGGCCGCCACTAAGCATTACTTATATGTGTAATATAATGTTTAATAGCTACAAATTAACTTGAGTGCAATGACTGCAATAGATGTATGAAGCACAACTGTTACCCCAGATCTTTCTGAAAGATGGAATTATTTAGTTGTTATGGAGATAAGAAGGTAGGGAATTCCAGTGCTTGGCTGCATAAAATTATTAAAGAGATGGAAATAGATGCTGAGAAGGTAGGTATATAAAAAACCTAAAGTAGGAAGTAGATGTAGTCTGGTGGGTTATGTGTTACCCCCCCGCCCACTCCTCAAACCCCGACCAAGCAGCCACCAACCTTACCCAATGGCTATCCAACAGCGCCGACATCCTAGCACCACTGAAAAAACGACAAATCAAACTAGGCAGCAAAAAGGCCTCCTGGTTCAACGATGATCTTAAGAAATCCAAGAAACTCTGTCGCTCCCTTGAGAAGACCTGGAAAAAAGACCCAAACACCAGCACCAAGGACGCCTTCAAAAACGCCACCCGCATACACCACCAACTGATCCGGAACGCCAAGAAAGCCGCTTTCAAGGACCGACTAGATAGCAACGCCCACAACAGCAAGGAATTATTCAACATCGTCAAGGAATTTACCAACCCCTCAGCCAACTCCAACGACATCACCCCCTCTCAAGCCCTCTGCGACTCCCTAGCCTCATTCTTCCACAACAAAATTGCAGACATCCACAACAGCTTCGACAACCAACCCGAAGACCAACCCACCCAACCCTCTGCAGGACCCCCACCCCCCTTGAACATCCTCAATGACTGGAACCCAATCTCCACTGAGGACACCATCCGTCTGATGAACTCTATCCACTCAGGATCCCCCACAGACCCATGCCCTCACCACATCTTCAACAAAGCAGACTCCATTATAGCACCGCACCTCCGAGACGTCATCAACTGCTCCCTCAACTCCGCAACCTTCCCGGAAAGCTGGAAACACGCCGAACTCAGCGCCCTCCTGAAGAAACACACAGCTGACCCCTCCGAACTCAAAAACTACCGCCCTATCTCACTCCTTCCATTCCCGGCCAAAGTCATCGAGAAAGCGGTCAACAACCAGCTCGCCGCCTTCCTCGAAACCAACAAATCCCTCGACTCATCACAGTCCGGCTTCCGAGCCAAGCACAGCACTGAAACGGCCCTCATCGCAGCAACAGACGACATTCGAACTCTACTGGACAATGGAGACACAGTCGCCCTCATCCTCCTCGACCTCTCCGCAGCCTTCGACACAGTCTGTCATAGCACCCTTTTACAGCGCCTCAGAAACGTCGGAATCCAAGGAAAAGCACTGGAATGGATCACCTCATTCCTCACCGGAAGAACGCAGAGATTCCGCCTTCCACCATTCAAGTCAGAGGCCACTGAAGTCATCTGCGGCGTACCACAAGGATCTTCACTCAGCCCCACCCTCTTCAACGTATACATGAGCCCCCTTGCGGTCATCGCACGCCAACACAACCTCAACATCATCTCCTACGCCGATGACACTCAACTGATCCTATCACTCACCAGAGACCCTAACACTGCCAAAACCAACCTGCATGAAGGAATGAAAGAAGTAGCCGAATGGATGAAGCACAGCCGTCTGAAACTGAACTCAGACAAAACAGAAGTCCTCATTCTAGGCACCTCCCCCTCCGCCTGGGATGACTCTTGGTGGCCAGAGGCCCTTGGAAAAGCACCCACCCCGACGGATCACGCACGTAACCTGGGCGTCATCCTGGATTCCTCACTCTTGATGAACAGACAAGTCAACGCCGTTTCTTCATCTTGCTTCAACATTCTTCGCATGCTCAAAAAAACATTTCGCTGGATCCCCACCGAAACTAGAAAAACGGTCACCCACGCACTGGTCACGAGCCGCCTGGACTACGGAAACACCCTCTACGCCGGCACTACTGCAAAACTCCAGAAAGAACTCCAACGCATCCAGAATGCTTCAGCCAGGCTCATATTAGACATCCCGCGTAAAGAACACATCTCTGGTCACCTGAAAAACCTCCACTGGCTCCCCGTCAATAAGAGGATTACTTTCCGCCTCCTAACCCACGCACACAAAGCACTCTACGAAATCGGACCCGAATGCCTCAACACACGACTGTCCCTCTACACCCCCTCCCGCCAGCTACGATCCTCCAACCAAGCCCTGGCCACTGTACCTCGCATCAACAAAACCACCATGGGAGGTAGATCCTTCTCCTACCTGGCAGCTAAAACCTGGAACTCACTTCCCACCCACCTTCGCCTTACTCAGAACCACCTAGCATTCAGAAAGCAACTCAAAACATGGATATTCGACAAGGAATTCCCCACCCTTCTTCAAGCGCCTTGAGACCCTCTGGGTATGTAGCGCGCTATATAAATCTATTGACTTGACTTGACCTCCTTGAAACCTGTTCTTGCCGTTGTTGGACCTGTTGAGGATAATTTGCACATTCTACCTCCACGCCTCGCGGAACCCGCTGCGCGGGTCCCGCATCGCAGAGGGGCGCTCTCTTGTCACCTGGAAGCTGCTGCAGGGGTAATACAGGGGCCAAGGGCTGTGAGCTAAAGGGCTGGGACTCCATTTCCCAGGAGTCTCAGGACAGCCCACGCCCGCTCCACGTGGGCTGCTCTCCCTCCCTGCCCCGCCCCCAACAGAACTGAGGATTAAAAGACCGGATCACCTAACGCTCCGTGGGACCTCCTTGAAACCTGTTCTTGCCGTTGTTGGACCTGTTGAGGATAATTTGCACATTCTACCTCCACGCCTCGCGGAACCCGCTGCGCGGGTCCCGCATCGCAGAGGGGCGCTCTCTTGTCACCTGGAAGCTGCTGCAGGGGTAATACAGGGGCCAAGGGCTGCGAGCTAAAGGGCTGGGACTCCATTTCCCAGGAGTCTCAGGACAGCCCACGCCCGCTCCACCTGGGCTGCTCTCCCTCCCCGCCCCGCCCCCAACAGAACTGAGGATTAAAAGACCGGATCACCTAACGCTCCGTGGGATCTCCTTGAAACCTGTTCTTGCCGTTGTTGGACCTGTTGAGGATAATTTGCACATTCTACCTCCACGCCTCGCGGAACCCGCTGCGCGGGTCCCGCATCGCAGAGGGGCGCTCTCTTGTCACCTGGAAGCTGCTGCAGGGGTAATACAGGGGCCGAGGGCTGCGAGCTAAAGGGCTGGGACTCCATTTCCCAGGAGTCTCAGGACAGCCCACGCCCGCTCCACCTGGGCTGCTCTCCCTCCCCGCCCCGCCCCCAACAGAACTGAGGATTAAAAGACCGGATCACCTAACGCTCAGTGGGACCTCCTTGAAACCTGTTCTTGCCGTTGTTGGACCTGTTGAGGATAATTTGCACATTCTACCTCCACACCTCGCGGAACCCGCTGCGCGGGTCCCGCATTGCAGAGGGGCGCTCTCTTGTCACCTGGAAGCTGCTGCAGGGGTAATACAGGGGCCGAGGGCTGCGAGCTAAAGGGCTGGGACTCCATTTCCCAGGAGTCTCTGGACAGCCCACGCCCGCTCCACCTGGGCTGCTCTCCCTCCCCGCCCCGCCCCCAACAGAACTGAGGATTAAAAGACCGGATCACCTAACGCTCCGTGGGACCTCCTTGAAACCTGTTCTGGCCGTTGTTGGACCTGTTGAGGATAATTTGCACATTCTACCTCCACGCCTCGCGGAACCCGCTGCGCGGGTCCCGCATCGCAGAGGGGCGCTCTCTTGTCACCTGGAAGCTGCTGCAGGGGTAATACAGGGGCCGAGGGCTGCGAGCTAAAGGGCTGGGACTCCATTTCCCAGGAGTCTCAGGACAGCCCACGCCCGCTCCACCTGGGCTGCTCTCCCTCCCCGCCCCGCCCCCAACAGAACTGAGGATTAAAAGACCGGATCACCTAACGCTCCGTGGGACCTCCTTGAAACCTGTTCTTGCCGTTGTTGGACCTGTTGAGGATAATTTGCACATTCTACCTCCACGCCTCGCGGAACCCGCTGCACGGGTCCCGCATCGCAGAGGGGCGCTCTCTTGTCACCTGGAAGCTGCTGCAGGGGTAATACAGGGGCCGCGGGCTGCGAGCTAAAGGGCTGGGACTCCATTTCCCAGGAGTCTCAGGACAGCCCACGCCTGCTCCACCTGGGCTGCTCTCCCTCCCCGCCCCGCCCCCAACAGAACTGAGGATTAAAAGACCGGATCATCTAACGCTCCGTGGGACCTCCTTGAAACCTGTTCTGGCCATTGTTGGACCTGTTGAGGATAATTTGCACATTCTACCTCCACGCCTCGCGGAACCCGCTGCGCGGGTCCCGCATCGCAGAGGGGCGCTCTCTTGTCACCTGGAAGCTGCTGCAGGGGTAATACAGGGAGCGCGCGGGAGCTCGCCGGAAGAAGCCCGGGACAAGGGCGGGACCGTCTGTGGCCGTCAGAGGCCGGAGTAGGCCGGGCTGGGCCTACCCCCTTGGTTTTGCTGTTTGCCATCAAGTCCCTAAGTTGTTAAATTGCCACATAGCTTTATCATATTCTAAGATACCATGCCGTCTCCGGTAAGGGAAGGCACCCCCATAAGGCAGGCAGGAGCAAAAAACATGACCCTAGAGAATTATTTTCCCCGGGCGGGGGGAGAAGGGGACAAGGAGAACACATTAAGTCGGCTTAGAGCTGAGCGGAGACGCTCTATAGATAACCTGAAAGGCAGACCTCTAGGAGATTATCCTCCCACACCTAGCGAAGACTTGACACTAATTGAAGATGTTCCGATCCTGCTTCGGGATGGTATAAAAACGCCCCCAGTGGTACCTATGAGTTCAACCCCAGTGAGGAGCACAAGCTCAAGCAGGGGGACGATTGATTTAATTTCTCAACCTCCCCCAGCATCAAAGTCTAGGAAAGCCAAACCAAAACTAGCTGCAGCACAAGGGGTATTTGGACCCCCCCCAAACAAACATAGGAGGAAGTCGAGGGGTGCCCAGGTTAAAAACAAACCCAAGATCCCCCACTCTGATTTTGGGAAGACATCTAAACGCACCATACCGACTGTGACAACGGTGGGTGACTCACATTCTAAACCCCCTGCACAGGACGGTGTGGCCCCCGCCCTGACTATAGAGATGGCTAGTAACATTGTTAATGCCCCCCTCTCTGTTGCTCCGCTGGGTAATTTGGAATTCCTGCTTAGGTCACTTTTGTTACCTATTAGCGAAAGCATTAAAAAAGTGGAAATCAGACTAACCATTCTTGAGGCCACACTAAGTAGTATGAAAAATCCGGCCAATTCTCATGAAAAGGCTCTTAAATCTACTGCCACCCCAACAGCCCCAAAAAGTGTCACACATCTTGCTCTCTCAGAGGCTGCTACTGCGGCCGCCCCACCACAGAACCAGAGGAATAATCCTGCTCCAAATAAGCCAAATAAGCCATCTAACCCTATAGGTCCTTTCCCCCCCGCAAATGCTGTCCCCCCAGTACAGCCCACAGACAGTGTTGCACCTACCCCACTAATGAAGCTTCCCCCCAGGCCACGTAGACCCAATTTACCACCAGAGGCGAATGACTTTACAGTAGTCATGGCGGGCGTCCCCCCACTAGAGGTAGGTGAAGCCGAGGATTTCTGTGCCCTAAAAAGCAGGGTGATTAAGTGGCTAAATCTGAATAGACCCTTACCCGTACACTTAAGCAATGAGATCATAATGGTCAGAAGGGTGCCTTGGATAGGGAGAACACGCAAATCCATCATAGGGGATTGCATATTGGTGAGCTTCAGGGATGCTGGAACAGTTGCTCACATATGCCAGGGAAAGAATAGATCACAGGTGACAACAATTCAAACACTTCATGTGTCTTTCTTCTTTCCCCCCATCCCAGCCCCTGTACACGGGACTCGTTCATATGACAACTGGGAAAGGGTGGGTCGAAGGGGTGCTCACCACGTGTTCAATCCCAGGCCATTATTTAGCCGCCCAGAGCCACCCTTCCACACATTCAATCGGTTCCACTGCCTGGATGGTCTTGAGGGGGTAGATTGACAGACAGATAACTGCATATGGGGTATAGGGGGTGGAGGGGTTCTAAATGCTGAGTGGGAGAAGCACAGCTCTGAGGCAAAACCAAAGTCATCAAGTTGCACCCGGAGTCAGGTGCTGGATGAACCTAGGGCTGTAGATATTGCATGTATAGGGGATGCACAGGGACCGGAATTGGAAATTCAAGGGCGAGAATCACTAGGCGGGCCCCGGGGAGGAGGGGTCCAGGGGGGAGAGGCACTAAAAATCATCTCATGGAATATAGCTGGCCTGGCTGGAAAATTTAATAACAAAGAGTGGCTTGACTACATCAGAAAATTCCACGTAATTTGTCTGCAGGAGACCTGGGCCCAGGAGAATAATTTTCACCTGGAAGGGTATAAGTGTTTCTTTGTACCTGCTCAAAAATTAAGATCAGGGAGAGCCATGGGAGGTTTAGTTATTTATACAGATCTGAGCCTTCCGGGAAGTTACACTTGCCTTGATTGGAACTCCCACAGGACTCAGGCAGTCAGGTTCACTGGGAAAGGTCTTAGATTTGTTGTAGTAAATCTTTATAATAACAAGTTAGCGGGATCTAACACCTCTCTTGTCACTGAATTAGATAACAGGTTGGGCCAGGCCATAACAGGGCAAAAAAATGGGCAGTCATATGGGTTGGTGGTTATGGGAGATTATAACTGCCACTTGTGCCCGGTATTGGTCCAAACAATCACAGATTGGTCCCGATGCCCTATTGAGAAGGGACCGCATTTCTCTCATACGCCGTTGGGCTTAGCTTTTAGAATGTTACGGCTTAAATATGACCTTGAACACACCATTAATATGGTAGGGATGCAGGAGGATGGCACACTCCCCCCCACATTTAAGGGTAGAGGATGCTCTTCCTTCATAGATTATATTCTGGTTTCAAGGTCCTTACTTAATAAGACAACCAGCGTAGGGATCGAATGGAGTGGCTTTAGCGACCACAACCCTCTTGTCTTGGAGCTGTTGTACATGGCGGGTCTAAGTATTAGAGCCCAACGCACCTTCACTGAGAGAGCTACAGACCAGGGCAGGAGATTAAAATGGGCTTAAATAGACGGGGAAAAGTTCTATAAGGGCCTGGTGGACGCAGGCAAACTTGCTATTAATGATTGTCTGGATACAGAAGTCCACGGACCGAGGATAATGGAGGCTTTCGGCCAGATCGCTAATCTGGTCAATGGCTTACTAAAGACCAGTGCGCCACTCAAGAACCACGGGAATCCCCGATGGTTCGATAAAGAATGCTCCAAAGCTTTGAGGGAGCTGAAAAGCTGCCTTAAAACTAAACCAAGGGTCCCCCACAAAGTTAAGGAATGCAGAGAAATTTATAAAAAGGAGATCAAGAGGAGGAAACTCGCCTTGCAGGCAGAAGCGTGGGCAGACTTACGAGAAGCGGGGGAAAGAAAGGACCTAGCAGGTTTCTGGAAAATAATCAATAACCCAACGTTCCAGGAAAAAGACACCCCGGATATAGGGGCTAATATTCTCCCAGAGCAGTGGGTCAACCACTATAGGGGCCTGTATAACCATGAGTCTGGCTCTACTGTAGACCTACCGGCCAATTCAACTGAGGCTCCATTGGTAGAATTCTCCATTAAGGAGATCATTGCAGGGATTGAGGGCCTGACCAAAAATAAAGCTCCGGGGCCTGACGGAATCCCCCCTGATTTGTTTCTGAGTAATATCGAACTCTGGGCTCCCCTAATGACAAGGGTTATAAATACTGCTATTATCTATGGTCTGCCCCCGTCTTGGTCCACGGCAGTAATTGTGCCGATTTTCAAAAAGGGCAACAGGGATGACCCAAAGTGCTACCGCCCGATCTCCCTGATCGATGTGTCAGCAAAACTCTTGGGGAGGGCAATCCTTAATAGACTGTCCGAGTGGACCGAGGAAAAAAACATCTTCTAGGACACTCAATACGGATTTAGGGCAGGGAGGTCCACTAGCGACCAGTGCCTGAACCTTTACATTCTGACTGCCAAGTATACCATGGCTAGTGATGAATCCATTTACATGGGTTTCATGGATCTGGCAGCAGCATTCGATCACGTCAATAGGGAAAAATTGTGGGGCATGATGCTTAGTATGGGGATAGAGAGTGGCCTAATTAATATATTGAGGGAATTGCATAGTGACACCACCGCCAAGGTCCGCTTTACTAGGGAGGGGGGACTGACTAGTTCTTTTCCTTGTATGAGTGGAGTCCGACAAGGCTGCATTCTTGCTCCCTTTTTGTTTTCCCTTTATATTAATAATTTGGAGCAGTTCCTGTTAGGTCTGAATGTAGATTGCCCAAGGGTTGGGTCGTGTCATATTCCTGTTCTGCTTTATGCAGATGACGCGGTACTGATTGCACGCACACCGAGGAGCCTACAAACCCTGATTGACGGATTTGTTAGGTTCATGAGTGCCTTGGACCTTTCTGTAAATCTGAGCAAATCCTATGTGCTCCTGGCGGGGAAGAAAACCACCTCTAAATTTACATACAAAATAGGGAGCCACACTGTGGAAGAGGTTAAAACGTTTCCCTACCTTGGTGTAACATTTGATGGTGCCCTGCGGTTTGATACCTTGGTGGAGGAACGTTGTGGTAAAATGATAGCATCTAACGGGGCAATTTCTAGCTATGGCAGGAGGCTGGGAAGATGGTCCCCGGAACAGGTGCTAAACCTGTATAGCTCTGTATCATGCTCCAAGGTAATCTATGGGGCAGAAGTATGGGGCTTTGTCAATACCACCAGCATCCAACGAGAAGAAAATAAATATCTGAAATCACTCTTGAGGGTACCACAAAGTACTGCTGGTTTGATTGCCCATAGGGAGCTAGGGAGACCATATATAGAAGATCTGATAAAACTGAGGCCCATTATCGCTTGGTTAAAAATTTGGGTCAATCCTGATGCAACACTTAGTAGAGAAATTTTATTGGACTGCCTAAAGAGGGACAAGTGTATGTGCATCCCCTGGCTCCTTTATGTGAAGAATACCCTAGAGGAGCTAGGTTTTGGGAACCTCTTTACTCATCCTGAAACTATTGTAGCCAAGAATAAACTGCATGTAGGGAGAATTTTCCTAGAGCGGAAAAACCTACGCAGAGATGAGGCTGAAGGGTGCAAAAAGACAATGAGGGCCCATCACCTAGTGAAGAGCGTGGAAGGTATGGAGCCATACTTGTTCCTCATGTATAATGCACAGGATAGGTTCCTGATGTGCCGCTTCAGATTGAACCTACTCCCATTTATGTTGGCATCACCAGCGGGGTTTGCAACATCAATAGAACAGAAGGGGCCTTGCGGCTGCGACAACAGGTCTCCGCAGGACTCCCTTCACTTCGTTTTACTCTGCCCCTTTTACTCAATGCCCAGACGCAGATACCTTGTAAATATTTTGAAACAAGTTAATTTGGTTCACGCTAGGGAGGCACTAGTATTCTTACAGAAAGCTGAAGAACCATTAATACTGTGTAGCATTATGAACTTTATTAAGGTAGCACTTCGTTTAAGGCTTACTAGAGGAGAAGACTGAAATGTTTTATTCTAACTTTTAAGTGTTAAATATGGCTATATTGTTGTATTTATGTTTTGTAAATTTACTGTACAAAGAACCTTGAAACGTATAATGACTTTTTACTGTGTAAATATGAATGTGCTTTTATGGTGTTTTTTAATCACCGAATAAAGTTTCTTTGACTTGACTTGACTTGACTTGACTTGACTAAGTGGGAAACGTTATATTATATATGTTTTACACATGCATGTTGTGTGCGTGCTGTCTTCCTTCTTTATATTTGTAATTGGTGTGATGTACCATGGAATGTTGAGAGATCTTATAGTTGTGTCTGTGGCAGATAGCGTGGGGGTAGTGCAGTGTGCCTGATGTGAGGGAATCGACTAGACAGGTAAGGGTTTATTTCATGACAAATATACCATGCCTCATTATCTCAACTTTAACTCACATTTCTTTATCTTTGTATTGACATCTCATTATTCTGAACTTATTCATACACGTTCTTCTGCACAGTTCATGAAGGTGAAATTGTTATCATCAAGGTGCAATACGTAGTAACTTTGGGAGTAGTCAGGCTATCTTTGAAGCATGGCACCAGTTACCACTTATGAACTCAGGGGCGTATTTACAAGCCATGTGCGTCACCAGAACATCACTATTTGTGATGTGTCCATTGTGCACAGCGCTTTGCCATATCAACAAGGCCACGTAAAGCCACCCTGCGTGGCTTTTCATGGACTTGTGAATATGGAGTAAGGCAAAGTAGCGCAAGTCGCTGACTTGTCTTGATATGTCTGGGGTTGCTGTGGGAGTTCCCACACATCACCCATGGACTTGGACACTGCCCAGAATTTACAATGTCTCATAAACCAGGGCAGTGCCAAAACCTTGCGCCTCCCTATAGAAGGTGTAACGAGGAGAAATGTTTGTATTTCTTCTAGTTTTCCTCTTTCCACGTGTGCTACATGCAGCACACATGGAATGAGGAGAATACCTCCAATGATTATTTTTGTGTAGGAAGGTCTTCCTTCCTGCACAAAAGTAGTCCTGCCAACAGCACTGACACCCTTGCCCCATGGTGCTAATTTAGAAATTGCCCTGGCTAAAAGAACAGGAATGTACTGTGTCTTGTAAATACAATGCATTCCTGTCCTTTCAATTGGCATTGGGGAGCGCAGCAAAATGACCACCGGCGCTGCCCTACGCCAATTCTTAGTAAATAAGACCCTTAGTGAAAAGAAAAAATGGAAGTAAATATTGTGTTTCTGGGGCGGCACTGATTTTTGGGCACCGGGGTGGTTGTCAGAGCTGTCTGGGTATTACGCATGTATTGGTGAGGAGGTTGTGAATAAGGGTAGGTGCCAGATTTATGTGTGCATATTGCATACTAAAATGTGTAGAATACTATGGAATAAAGTACATAAGCGCTCATGCAGCAAGCATTTTACCAGTCGCAAACGCGCCGATTCACAGAATCGTCCTGTTAGCGACTTGAAAAATGCCTTTTCTGATGCATGTACCTTTTGCGTTCACAAAATAGGTAAAGGCAATTTTTTGGGATTACCTAAATTGCGAATGCATTTAGGGAATCACAATTTGTGCTTCCCTATTTGAAATGCAAGTAGCATTTCCTAATGCGAGTGTGAATTTAGGAAACGCTAATTAACATTAACTTGAAGTTGATGGTAATTTGTGTATGCATTGGAAAATGCATAAAATGCATTTTTCAATGCTCTATGTAGCGCACACATGCCCTTAGGGCATGTGTGTGCTGCATATTAGCATTTTTACCTTTTTCGGGGGTGACTCAGGGGGCGTTAGGCTCCCATGCACCCTTGGATTTGCATTCGCAAATTGCGATTACCAATTTGGTAATCGCAAATTGCGAATGCATTTCCATTCATTCCTATGGGGCTGTATGCCCGTAGGAATGAATGGGAATGCATTCCCTAATAGCGATTCACAATTTGCGAATCGCTATTAGGGAATGATAAGGATTCGCTAGATTGATTAAAAATCCTTCATGCATAGGCATTTGAGATGACCAAATAGCGAATCCTTAAAATTCGCTACTTGGTAATAGCAAATCTTGATGCATGTGATCCATAGTTTATAATGATGGTATGTATGGTGTTCGTGGATTTGCACCTTGAGCTACAATGTGTAATGGTGATGTAAGTGTTGTCTGAGTCTTTAGGTATGACCTAAAGAAACCCTGTGTGCATTGTGATTGAGTGTGGTGTGTGGTACCCCTGTTGGGACATGAAAACAAGATGTGCTATTTGACTTGGGGTTGAGCAGGTGGGATGTGATACCCCTTTTGAGCTGTTTTTCACACAATCCTGTGGGTGAGGATGGGTTGAGATCCTAGATTTGTGGTACCCCTGCTAAGATGTGATACACAAGACATCATGTGTGAGTTGTTGGGCTTGAGTGAATGTGGTGTGATATCCCTGTTGACCTAAGACTGCAATGTCTGCAAGATGCCTGGTATCAGTCAGGGTTAGCCTTATTAGGACATGTTGGTACGATAACTTTATTTGAGCTGGTGTTATTTAGTTGGGATGTGGTACAGCGGTTTAGTTATCATTACCTGATACACTGCATGTTGTGGGATTTAGTAGGCTTAATGAAGTAGTCATATTCCATAATGTGCACAAGGTCCATTCTGAGTCACTTATCAAGGGTAAAAGTATGTTTGCATAGTAATCAAGCCACCTTTTTCTGTGGGGTATGATTTATGAAGTAGGTTTCAATTGTTTTGCCAAAGTCTTTGGTATACCATGTGACTCAATTTGGCTTGGTAGAGCTACTGTATGAAAAATGTCATGTTCCGTGATGTTACTAGTGAGGTTCACCTTTCATATTAAACCAATAGAATGCATCGACTACAACAAGTCTCCACTTTTGCATCCACTACAATGAGTCACCACCACAATGGTATCATAACAATGTAAGGAATATTTCAATAAGGTCCTTTACAACACATTACATTTACAGCACACAGGCAACAAGGGTTTATTTTACTAGGGGATGGGGATGAAGAGCTTTTTGTACAGGGTTGAGTTTTTAGTGTTCAGGGATTTGTGGTGGTAAGGGTTTTTTATGGTTCTGAAGTGCGTAGTTGTTGAGATTTTTAGGATTTGTGCAAGGGTAGTGTTAAGAGGTGGTTGGCAATAGGTATTAGGGGCACAAGGAAGAGCAGAATAAAGGTGTAGTAACTAGCAAGTTCTATAGAGAGCTGTTGGGTTTGTAGTGGAGTAGGTAGGCATGTTATTTACATTATAAATTAATGTTTTTTATTTTGAATTGATTTTATGTTAATACAATGTTTGATTGGTAATTAGTTATGTAAATTACAAATTAACTGTTGTTTTAATTATTTAACACATGTTATGATTTTTAATCCGTATTTACTTTTGTACAGTTAATATTAGTAATTTATGTTTTAGTAGAGGGTTGTTGGATTTGTGGGAAGTTATTTAAATTATATATTTTTAATTTATATTTTAATTAAACATTTAATTAAATTATATGGACTAATAAGTGCATTTATTAATACAATTGCCAAAATGTATTTTGTTGTTGAAAATGTAATTATATTTGTTTTTTCATTAATGATTTCATGTCATTATTGTTTTAGTTATCATTTTTAGGGCTGTGTTTCTTTGAGTAGTAGAGAGGGAAGTGTTATATCATTAATGATTTTGACATTTAATTTAATTATATACCATATTGTTTTATTGGGTTTTAATACTTTTATGCTGTTAGGTATTTAAATGTTTGGTACAACCTATTAGTATTTTAATTGTATATGGAACCTTTCCTAAGTCTAACACTTTCCATGTTTTTGGTATCATTGTAGTGGTTATAGAAAATGTAACCCATTTAAAATCCAACATATTTTTTATTTCTGCTTACATTGGAATAGATCTCTCCAAAGTCCAACACTTGCCCTACTGTTTTTTTATTGTTTTGTCAATAGTAAATCTATAAACCTAACCCCACTAGAGTCCAACATAATACAATTGCGATATACTTACCTTTTTTGGATGATATTGAGTTTCACAACAGTTTTAACACAATTGTTTGGTAGTTTACAATAAAAGTGTGTTACATAAAAAGTACATAAACTCAATATTTTTGTACACAATGTTTTTGACACGATATTCTGGTGTAACAATATTTTTGTCTGCAATATTCTGTCATTCAAGTACTTATGGCTTGATTCACAAAAAAACGAGTCGGGGAGGTTGCAATGCAACCTGCCTAATGAATATTAATTTGGCAAGTCACAAAGTGTGACTCCCTCTGATTGTATTTCAAAATTAAAAACCTTTTTTGTTTGAAAGAGACTGCTTCTAAAAGAAGATTGCCATTTTTAAAAACTTCAGGGAGAGTTTAAGAATTGGCAGCAGTCCCTGGACAACTGCCTACTTCCCCTGAAGCTGCTACCCCGATTCCCTTAAGGTCCGAAGAGCACCCCATTTTCTTTGCAAATCAGTTACCAATCCAACTAACTTATCAATGGTTTGAGACAGGATTTATGGCCACAAACATTTGACACATATGGTACTCATTCAGTGTTTTAAAGGGATGCCCAAGACATGCCCTTTCCAAAAACTGAAGTTCCAAACTTCTCAACACATTTTGGGGATGATTACTGTGGCCCGTAAAGGCTCTGACATGCAGTCAGAGCCTTTAGGGCTGCATCATAATGGGCTACTCGGTTTCCTTTCTGACTCCTCATTATGATAGAGGCAGTCAGAAAAGAAAGTGGCCGGTCATTCCGGAGAGCCCTTCCGCCAGTCAGAAACCAGCTAGCAATCTCAAGGGCAGGCCTTTCTGCTCTTGAGATTACAATGCACGGTGTCCGACATGGTTTCCATGCTGGGTTGTCCAACATGGAAACCATGTTGGAAAGCGTGTTTGGGGGGCTCACAGCAGGGACACCTGTGTTGCACACCCTCCGGTTGGAGGCCGAGGTGGCACCTATGGTGCCCTCTGTTGATCCCTGCACCCCTGTGACAGGCACCTTGAGGTGCCTGGCACAGGGTGCAGGGATGAACTGCACCTCCCACTTTACTATGGGAGCATGCATTAAGGCCGGTTTATGGCCTTAATGCATGCTCCCATAGTGAAATATAGGAATGCGACCGAACAGTGTTCGGTCGCATCCTAATGAGGTGGTTGGCACCACCAACCAGGTGTCGGTCGGTCCCAGGATGAGTAAGTGTCAGGCAGAAAGAGTTCTACCCGACATTGAAATCAGGTCCTTTGTGCTTTAGAAAAAAACATATATGAAGCATAAAATGTGTTTAGTTACTGGTTGCCAACCTACTGATATTCCAAGTGGGAGGGTTTGCGACCAGTAAAAAGCTTAGAACATCTGGCCCATATTTCCTCGGTCGGCCATGCCAGAAGGAGGTAATAACGCACCTGGTAAACAACCCATATTATGTTATGTTATTAACTTTTGTAAGGCGCTCAGCTACCCGAGGGTTTTCCGGTGGAAGACCTATTGATTAAAAAGCCAGGCCAGGCCTGCCGCTTTCATTATGCAAATGTTATGTTATGGTATGTTAGTGTAGTCTTTTATAGCGCACGGCTCCTCCAAAGAGTGTCCCGGCGCTTTTATTGACAACCTGTAGCAGAAAAAAACACAACACAGTAAAATAACACGGACCCAGCAGAAAGAAAGAAGAGCAAACTAAAGTTTTAAGGCCCTTCCTAAAAGTCAGCAAATTAGAGGTGCTGCGTAATGCCAGAGGCAGAGTATTCCAAAGCTGTGACGCCAACAGTTTAAAAGAGCGACCTCCAATGCGAGTCCTTTTTACTCGTGGGACCACAGCAAGGAACAGTGATTCGGACCTCAGAGATCGGGCCGGATGGTAAAAGGCAAGCCTCCTTTGGAGATATTTTGCTCCCGAGGCGTGGAGAGCCTTGTGGGCCAAGGTCAAGGCCTTAAAAACTATCCGCTTCCGGATAGGCAGCCAGTGGAGTGACTGCAAAAGACCGGAGACTCTGGCTCGCCTAAACAGGCCAAAAATGGCCCGCGCGGCCAAGTTCTGGACCACCTGCAACCGTTGCAGGAGATATTCCGGCAGGCCAAGATATAGGACAATGCATTTTTAGCATTGTGGCGGGAGGTGCAGAGAGCACTGCCCGCCACAATTCTAAAAGTACAGGATGTGCCCGCCACTGTGGCGGGCACATCCTAATGCCACCCCCGGGACCCCCGCCCTTAAGGTGGATGGTTCCGTTTATCGCTAGGGTGGCAGGCGGGCAATGCCCGCCCGCCATCCTAATGAGGCCCTAAGTATGGAAAAACATATTGCAGCCACCTTTATTGCTTGAGGCCTCATCGAGAGGTGGTCATCGATGATAAATCCCATATTGCGGGCTTGTTTAGTAGGTTGAGGGGGGGCACCCAATTCAGGGGGCCAATGTTGGGGGCCCCCAGGCTCTTTATTATTCCCCAGGATGAGCACCTCTGTCTTCATGATTTTACTAAGCCCATCTTGAGGAGAAGAGGGCCTAGAAGCTCCTTTAGCAGAAACAGAGAAGACTATTTGGGTGTCATCAGCATAGGAAAACATTGACAGTCCTACCTCCTCAGCAATATCAGTCAAAGGTGTAACATAAATGTTAAACAATAAGGGGCTAAGAATCGAGCCCTGTGGCACCCCATCCCGAGAACGATGTAGTAAGTTCCGCCACTACTCTGCAGTACTCTGAAGAGAGGCCTCAGACTTGTACATTCACCTTCCCCTTCTATTCCTTACAGTCAAACCACTCTTCACAGATTGCAACGTGCTCTGTAGCAGCCCCCAAACAGCCCCATGCTCTATATAAAACAATAATAAATATAATGCATCTCATCCTCTCATACCCAGCTTTTATAATCAACAGGGGGCAGTGTAAATTGACAATTGAGAGGTCAACCAAGTCGCACATAATTTGCAATTGAAGAATCTCCTGCTTGCAGGGGTTCGACTAGACCCAAACTCCTGGAGGAGGCAGGTGGTCTAACACTGCGAACTGTGGCACTCTGGTGGCACACTCTATAGTAAGGGAGGTCCTTTTCTGGGCAATGATGCATCAAAGGCCACTAATATTTGTGTGAGCTACACAGTTTTTTCAGGTTATAAGGGTTATTCTGAAGGACTTGTTAGCGGCTAAATATAAAATTGTGCATTTTATACATATTAGGCGACCTGGCCAATCAGGATTTGACCTTCCAGGTTCATGTGTCAGGGACAATCAGTGGTGCATTCTTAAATATACTAAGCAATTTGCATTTGTCTCATCCTTCAAAAAACAACTTTTTAAAGATGGTTAGACTACCTACCCAAAAGAATAGTATGGAAAGTTGATAGTAAATCAGGAAGTATATGCACATCCTTTTAAGTATTGTTTTGTTCACAATGGTAGGCAGTCAAAATATCGAATTGTTAATATCGAAGTATAATAATATCGAAGTAGTAATATTGAAGGTAAGTAATATCGAATGTAAGTAATATCGAAGGTAAGTAACATCGATTTTGTTAATATCTATGTAAGTACCATCGATGTTACTAATATCTATGTTAGTAATATCGATCTTACTAATATCTATGTTAGTAATATCGATCTTACTAATATCGATTTATATATGATTTTTATGTATATTATTATGTATTTAATATGTATTTTTTTTCTTAATGTAATTTAAGTACTTTTTGTATTTTAGTACCGTAGCGGGTTGTGGGTTTATAGGGAATAGGGTGGGAAGTAATTTAATTATACTAAATTCAATTCAATTTTATTTGAATATGATTTGGAACTCGATTGAGATCCACATATAAAAAACATATTTAACAACAGAAATTACAAAGGCATAAAATCCACAAAGTGCCTTCCATTTATACAAAAAAACAAAATATAAGAATCACATCTATTAATATAATTCTAGAAAACATTTAAAAAAGTTAAAAATTCTGAAACAGAACATTTCATTTGGAGGGTTGAAAGTGGCATCACGTAAAGATTTAGCAGAGGAAATGCTTAACTGTAAACAAATTGGTCTCACCCACTTACGACGGTGGACCATTAGGGCAGGGCATATAAAAAGGATATGGGCAATATCCTGAATTGAATTGTCATTGCTGCATAAATGACATTTGTCGAACCACCATGCCATCTGGCTAGTAATTTGTTTAGAGGGAGAAGATCATGTCTCAGGAGGAATCAAAAACGATGTAAGCCGTGAGGAAGGGTCCAGGATGCATAAGGGTGTATATGTTTAAATGAGTAAGAGTTGACGACCTCGGTAACACCTTTCTTTGCAATAAGGATATCTCTATCCCTCCTAAAACTTAACTCCCAAGTTGCCCGTTTTAAAGACAGCTTTAGCTGATATGGCGTTAATGAGAAAAGAGTGGATTCCTCCAATTCTAAAAAAGTGACAGCCCTTCTAAAGTTCTTTAAAAGTAAGGAATATTGATTCATGGGACCAGTAATTCCTTTTAAATCAGAGATCTTAAAGTAGCTGATTTGCCCTTGGCTAGGTTGAAAACCCAACGTATAACTCCTGCCAGGGCCTGTACCCAGGTACTTCGAATGCCCAATTCAAGCCTGAGGGATTCCACTCTACAGGCATTATTGACCGACAATAAATGTCGCAATAGACTACCCTCGATAGTATCTAGGAAACCCCATTGACTCAAATCTATTAGCTCGATGCCATAGAGCAGGGAAGCTGGAATTTTTGCTCGAAAGGCCTCCAACAGATGTACAAAATGTCTTCTGCCAGTAGCCTTATAAAGGGCACTCAGTCCATTTCCCTTGGTCTTGGCTTTCCTAATGTTATTGTCTATGTGTGGCTTGGTACTTAATTACTACATATTATTTTCCCCAGGATAACATAAGATTTTACAATTTCAAGTTTCTCGTTACCCAAAAACCAACTAAAGTTTCCGGATTTCGTTTTTCTTTTCCCTGTAATACACATTACCTTGTTTTGGACATGTTGATTTTCAAATGATGGGACTCAGCGAATAGATGCAATGCATGTAGATGATTATTTAGTCCCTTTGGAGTAAGGTCCAAGAAAAGGATATCGTCTGCATACATTAAGCATACGACTGGTTTGTCCCCTAAAGTGGGAGCAATTCCTTCGCTTAGGGATAAAACCTGGGGTAAGTCACAAACATAAAGAGAAAACAACAAACGAGCCAATAAACAACCCTGTTTAAGACCATTATCTGTGGGAATTGCTTGGGATAGGCTTCTCTCTCCACCCAGCAATACTCTACACCAGGTATCAGAGTGGAGTTCCTGAATTAGATTTAACATCCTAGCTGGCATACCCAAAGTGAGTAGTTTCTTCCACAGCAAGGGGCGGTCAACTTTGTCAAAGGCCGTGGAGAAATCAATAAAGGCTGCATAGACCCCCCCTCCTCGGACCCTGATATATTTATCAGTTATTACTTGGAGAGCGGTTAAGTTATCCAAGGTACCGTGGTTCTTTCGGAATCCCGTCTGTTCTAGGGGAAGTACATTTGCTTGGTCCACCCAATCATTGATTTGTTTCAAGAGACATCTTGCAAACACTTTGCCAATTGCATCCAAGAGGGCAATTTGGCGATAGTTTTGGGGAGATAGTCGGTCTCCCTTTTTAAAAAGGGGCACTAAGATACTCCCTTTCCATGACGGGAGGATCTTTCCATAGAGAAACAGGTGTTAAACACAAGGCATAACAATTTACTCCATTTCGTGCCACTTTGCTTTAGAACGGAGATATGAAGTTCATCCGGCCCCATTGCCCCGGACGAGCGCATTTCCTTTATAGCTATTTCAATATCCTTTTCAGATAAGGGAGCCAGAAGCTGATCACTCTCTTAAAAACCTATTGGGGAAACCCCTACTCCGTTATTTGCATAGAGGGATGTGACATAATCCACCCATGATTGTTCTTCAATGGGGATAGGAAGCGGTCTGATTCTTGATCCACACCCCTCACCTATGAGGGACCAAAACTGTCTCATTTCTCCTTTGAAGGCTGCCTCTCTTAGTTTTATCCAAATGATATCCTCCCCTTCTTTCCGTAATTTCGCTTGTTGCCTTTTCCTCCTTTTTAATAAAGTTACTCTGCGAGATCTTTCTGCCGATTTACACAGATATTGTTCCCTTACTAGCTTATTTATTTCAATATTAAGTAAACGTAGGGGACAAGGAGGTATTGCAAAGCACCTCTTCTTAATTGTTTTTTTAGCTACCGATATCACTAGTTAAAAAATAAAATCTTGGAAACACGCAATTTCGAGACCATGCCACATAGCAAGATCGTCAATTGCAGCATCAAGAACTCTCTCCAGATCTTGTTCTGCTTTTGTATTCCAATAACATCTTCCTGATTTCGTTCCAAAACTTACCAGGTCGCCATTAAGAGACCATTGGTCAGATTTGGGATGATTTATATTCATAGAGGAAGAAAGTAGTTTATGGTCGCTAAAAACCGTTTCGATATTCCTAAGATCGTTTAATAGTGCAAAGGTGGAATTCTCAACTATCACATAATCTAATATTGAATCTCCCTGATAAGATTTATGAGTAAAATTTGCAGGGGAATCAGATGGGAGCCTTCCGTTTGCTATGATCCCATCCATAACGGACAGTTTTTTAAGAAGTATCTTCCCTCGCTTGTTTGTTTGTTTTAATATTCTCTGGAAGGAGAGCTTGGGGGATCTGAAATGATTCTTCTTTATATTTGTCGCGAAACAGGCTCATGCTTAAGTTAGAGATTTTACAATTCAAGTCCCCTACTAAAATTATATTAGGGGAGGGAGATTTATCCCTAAGACTCTAAATATAGATGAAAACCTTTTTTAAAGTTTTGTCAAAACTAGCTTCATGGGGAATATAGGCGTTAATCAGCACTAGGGGTTTAGACACCACAACATTGTCCTGGCCAAATAGTGTTATAGCTTGGAAAAGGTTACAAGAATCCAAGTAGTGGGAAAAATTCCATTTTATCCGATTGGATAACAAACATGCAATTCCCCCCTTAGCGTGGCCTCTCCTAGTGGGAACAGCGTAACCTTCAAGTACAAAATAGTCCCTTCCTATTTGAATAGGGTGGGAAGTAATTTAATTATATTAAATTAATTAGTAATTTATTAGGAATTATACATTATTATTAATTAATAGGTAATTAATTTGTATTAATCAGTAATTTATTTTAATTAATTGATTAATTGACAATTATGTTGTGTAGTGGGTTATGAGTTTACAGGGGAATTGGGTGGGAAGTAATTTAATTATAGTACATTAATTAGTAATTTATTAGGAATTATAAATTAATTATTAATTAATAGGTAATTAATTTTTATTAATCAGTAATTTATTTTAATTAATTGATTAATTGATAATTATGTTCTGTAGCGGGTAATGGGTTTATAGGGGAATAGGGTGGGAAGTAATTTAAATGTAATTAAGTAATTTTTGTATTAATTGTTATTGGTAATTATATTATTGTTAATTAATAATTAATTGGTAATTAATATTTATTAATTGGTAATTAATTTGTATTAATGTATTAATTGATAATTATGTTAAGTGTAATATATTATTATTGGTGTTTGTTGTGTGCTCATAGGGGAATAGTGTGTAAAGTAATTGATATGTAATTAAGTTATTACATTTATATTTGTGTATTGGTAATTAATTTATTGGATATTAATTATTAATTGGTAATTATTTTTTAAATAATTATTTATTGGGATTCGTAAATAGTTTAGATGTATTTAATAAATAATATTTTTAATATTTTAAAATATAAATGTATTTATAAATGTATTAATAAATATGTTATTTTTAATGTCTACGCTATCCAACACTTTCCCTACTGTTGCACTCTCTGGAGTTGGAATAGTAATTTTTACCCCTACGCTATCCAACACTTTCCCTACTGTTGCACTCTTTGGAGTTGGAATAGTAATTTTTACCCCTACGCTATCCAACACTTTCCCTACTGTTGCACTCTCTGGAGTTGGAATAGTAATTTTTACCCCTACGCTATCCAACGCTTTCCCAACTGTTGCACTCTCTGGAGTTGGAATAGTAATTTTTACCCTCCCGCTATCCAACGCTTTCCCTACTGTTGCACTGTCTGAAGTGGAAATAGTAATTTTTACCCTTACGCTATCCAACACTTTCCCTACTGTTGCACTCTCTGGAGTTGGAACAGTAATTTTTACTTCTACGCTATCCAACACTTTCCCTACTGTTGCACTCTCTGGAGTTGGAATAGTAATTTTTACCCCTACGCTATCCAACACTTTCCCTACTGTTGCACTCTTTGGAGTTGGAATAGTAATTTTTACCCCTACGCTATCCAACACTTTCCCTACTGTTGCACTCTCTGGAGTTGGAATAGTAATTTTTACCCCTACGCTATCCAACGCTTTCCCAACTGTTGCACTCTCTGGAGTTGGAATAGTAATTTTTACCCTCCCGCTATCCAACGCTTTCCCTACTGTTGCACTCTCTGGAGTTGGAATAGTAATTTTTACCTCTACGCAATCCAACGCTTTCCCTACTGTTGCACTCTCTGGAGTTGGAATAGTAATTTTTACCCCTACGCTATACAAAGCTTTCCCTACTGTTGCACTCTCTGGAGTTGGAATAGTAATTTTTACCCCTAAGCTATCCAACACTTTCCCTACTGTTGCACTCTCTGGAGTTGGAATAGTAATTTTTACCCCTACGCTATCCAAAGCTTTCCCTACTGTTGCACTCTCTGGAGTTGGAATAGTAATTTTTACCCCTAAGCTATCCAACACTTTCCTTACTGTTGCACTCTCTGGAGTTGGAATAGTAATTTTTACCCCTACGCTATCCAACACTTTTCCTAATGTTGCACTCTCTGGAGTTGGAATAGTAACTTTTTACCCCTACTCTATCCAACGCTTTCCCTACTGTTGCACTCTCTGGAGTGGGAATAGTAATTTGTACCCCTACGCTATCCTACGCTTTCTCTACTGTTGCACTCTCTGGAGTTGGAATAGTAATTTTTACCCTCCCGCTATGCAACGCTTTCCCTACTGTTGCACTTTCTGGAGTGGGAATAGTAATTTTTACCCCTACGCTATCCAACACTTTCCCTACTGTTGCACTCTCTGGAGTTGGAACAGTAATTTTTACTTCTACGCTATCCAACACTTTCCCTACTGTTGCACTCTCTGGAGTTGGAATAGTAATTTTTACCCCTACACTATCCAACATTTTCCCTACTGTTGCACTCTCTGAAGAGGGAATAGTAATTTTTACCCCTACGCTATCCAACGCTTTCCCTACTGTTGCACTCTCTGGAGTGGGAATAGTAATTTTTACTTCTATGCTATCCAACGCTTTCCCTACTGTTGCACTCTCTGGAGTGTGAATAGTAATTTTTACCCCTACGCTATCCAACACTTTCCCTACTGTTGCACTCTCTGGAGTGGGAATAGTAATTTTTACCCCTATGCTATTCACCATTTTCCCTACTGTTGCACTCTCTGGAGTGGGAATAGTATTTTTTACCCCTAAGCTATCCAACATTTTCTTTACTGTTTTTTTTTTGGAGAGTTGTAATAGTATTTTATTTCCTCTGCTATTTAATATTTTTTGTTTTGTTTTACTTAATGTAGTATATAATTAATTTTAGGAATATTAAAAATAAATACATTGTTTTTAATTTGTTTTGTATAATTATTCAATTTTTATTTATGTTATTATTTTGTTTATAGTTAAATAGTTAAATTTGTAATTTATATTTTTTATTATTTATAAGTTATTACAATACTTATTAAAACTGATTATTAAGTAAGTATATATATAGTAAGTATATATATATATATATATATATATATTATCTATTATATGTTCAATATTTTTTATTAAATTATGTATATTACTTATTAATTTTAAATAATATAAAATATGTTTAACTATTATATTTTCAAGTATTGTTTAATTAATTTTACATATTGTTTTTAATTTAAGAAAACCATATTTCTTTTTAAACAATATTTTTGACATCTATATTTTTTTTCTCGATATTTTTGTACTTACCTTGTTGTAGATAGGATGTCGATATTGTTGACATTGATATTTTTGTTGTGATATTTTTGTATCTCGATATTCCGACTTTCGATATTCTGTCATAGATAATGCATTGCAGAGCTGAGACTACTTTACATTGTGTGCAGGATAGGACCGGACTGCTGCACTCGCCACTGAGCCTCCAGTTTCCCGAAACGGGCTATCATGCCACGGGCGGACCACACCTTCTGTTAAGCTGTCCTTTCATGAGACTGCTCAGTGGTAATTATTTCATCATCTGTTTTTACGGACTTCCCTGGTTTCCCAGTATCAACTCATGGTGAAGTTTAACTTCCTTCCTCCAGATATCACCACGAGCTACTTGCCACTCCTATAATTTACTGAAACTGTAATTCATCTTATGTACAGAAAGGCTTAGTGATAACAATTTATAAGGCAACAATGTGCATTATTTTGTCCTGATGATGATGCCCAGATTGTAGTGAGGCATCGAAACGTCGTCGACTTTTGGAAAAAACCTCTTATGCAATATGACACAGAAGTACTGTAAAAATGCAAAGTTTTGGTTTCCCAAAAAAATTCATGTCTGAAAAAACTGAAAACAAGTTCACAGACCTATTGTAGCTTTGCCCTTGGCCATTGCTTTCGTTGTTCTGTCCTTTATGTTGTGGGTCACGGCTGTGCCCACTTGTTACTGTGTGTTCTTACAATTTTTATATATTTTTGAATTTATACGCTTAATAAAAAGCTTTCTGTGCGGCTGGACAGTAAACACTACACTTATTAAGTGTGTTGATTATCAGTTTGAAATTGTGCATAAGTAGGGACCATTGTTCTGTAAAATATGGATAGGTTGGTAGCACAGAAGACAACTCTCTTGCTGTCGGGAGGAATGGCCCTTCATGTCCATTCTTTATACCACATTGATTGTTGAAGCTGTACTCTACGGTATTAGATGACAACCCTTTGTTCAATCGTCCATCAACCATTAGCCAAGAAAACTGTACCCACCAATTCTGGGAAACATGAAGGGCTGTGGTTTATCGGTCATGGAAACTTCCAGCGCTATATCTGCTACTGTGCAAACTTCAGAAATACAGAAAAATCCTAGCTGTGGTTCATGTAGACTGGTGGTGTCCACTGCCCGATAAAAGATTATGTTCCAGACCTGCCCAAGCACGGGCTTTCAGGGAAAGAACTCATATTTGTGATAGCCTTGTCCACCTCGGTTATGGCTCAAATGAGTTATTTGAGTTTAATACTTTTATTGAAGAATTATGATGCCAACTGTCTCAAGATGAAGTGGAAAATCTGCATCCTTTGTGTTTGGCAGCTTCATCTAGGCCAGGCTTCTGTACTCATAATTACACCGATAGGATATGTGATCTTGAGTTGCTCAGACATTCATTAACCTCCCATAGGTAACCTATTCTTAAATACTCAGCCTAAGAAAGGTATCTGTTTTGTGTTGAAATTGGTGAGCAGCTGGCTGAAAAAACACCCTTCTCTGATTGGTGCTAAGAGCTGACTGTAAACATGGCAAGATTAAAGTCCTAAGGATGAAACAAGAAGATGTCAAATACACCTCGAGAACAAACAAAAGGGAAAATCCACTTGGAGTGGGCCCATGGGTTGGCTTTGCATCCTCCCACTTCCTTTTACCTTCCCCAGTCCACAAGACATGCAGGCAGCAGGGGCCTGGCTGGGGTTCCATGAGGCAGCCATGGGTGTTCATATGTAGAAGATACCTGTCTTTCAACGTACTACTAACTTTACTGAGCATGCAAACGCACTGAGGTATGCTTTTTAGTGTGGTCCATATAGTAAATTATCCTGCGTCGAATATTTGGGTGCTTTTGTGTTCTTCCTCTCTTTTTTAAGTGGAAGCATATAACTATGGACTCTTTCGGGATTCCCAGGACATTCGGGGAAGCTCAACAGTGTTGGACCGGAGTTTCCAATGGTCTGTCTGACAGTCTGACACTGACAGATACCGTAGCTTGAAAGAGCCAGTGTGTGTGCCCACACACTTCCAGGCTGGCCCATCTGGCAGTGCCAGCAGCCTGAGACCCAAGCCCAGCACTGAGACTGACAGCAGAAAGGCCAGGTGCACCTGCGGCTGCTATGACCTCCTGGTATAGCTGCCCTCAAGCATGTTCATAGACGCTGAGCAGCATGTGGAGTGTACCAATTTTCGTTCCCTGGGGGGACTAAAGTTTTCAAAAATAAACCATGTGGCAGTGTGGTGCCTTGCCCAGCGTGCGGTGAAACCTGTTCTTAGTCAGCGAGAGCAGGAACGTCACCCGCAGAGGTAATTACAAGGCTGCCTCCCATGATTAACATCCAAGTCTTTTCCTTTATTTTCTCTGTTTGTTTAACGGTCCGCGAGCAACATCAACGACCGCAGAACAGGAAGAGCTTAAGGATCAGAGACACCAGCGTAAAACAAGACAGGTTCATCTATTCAAAGGGTTAAAATCACAGCTGAGATGAAAGAGCATAAGAGTTTATTCACCCAACACAGAGATCAATAAAATGTTTATTTAAATACACAAATCACTCATTGAACACCAAAACCCGGTTCAAGTTCTAAACCCCCTGATATAACTTAAGAAAAAAAAATCCATCGGACAAACAAAAATGCAGAGAAATCTCAAAGCAAGTTGTCAGGAGGATGGAAGAGACCATGTCGGCTGACTGAATCTCACCCTGCCCATGTGTGCGCTGTGCACTAACTGTGCTGTCAGTAATGGCGCTCTGCTTGAAAAGCCTCTAAGCAAAAAGACAAGCATTGGGATGCCAGTAGGTCTGGCTTTACAATAATGTTGTATGGCAATATAAAGCATTAAAATTAAACAACATGGGAATGTATATACATTTGTGTGGGAGCAAAGAACTGTAGAATAATATTGGTATGGGTTAAAAGGTCTTATGATGGTTGCATTGTCAGCCAGACCGAAAACCCCATGTAGGTTATTGACTGCCCTCCTTCTGTCTGTGCTCCTACCAGAGAAAAGAAACATACATTATCTTGTTATTTAAGACACTTTAATAACATATGTGTGCCCATGAAAGTTCAATATCAGGCTGCTGGATAAATAAAAAAAAATGGTCACAACTGCGTGGAGGACAAGCACTTTTTTGGCAAGCACACAACTTCTGACCAATCAAAACATGTACTCCTGGCTCCCAACACGTGGGTGGAGCAAAGGCGCTCTCTAGTAATGTCCACATAATTATCTGGCGACAGCTGTGTTGTCAGGCCAGACCATAAAAAAGGCATCTAGGCCTCCAGCTATTCCTGCCAGCTTCTATTCTTGGTCTTGCACACTTTGAAGGAAAGAATTTATTAAAGTTTTATATAGTGCGAACTCGGCCCAAGGGCATTGGAGCACTTTATGTGAGCACTAGTTACGATTACACAATGTCACTTTTTTTAGGCAGATTTAGGGCCAAATGTACAAAAAGTAGGAATTGTGATTTTTAAATTGCGATTCTTACAAAATTGCAATTAGGAAATTGTGATTCCTTATTTGAGTAAACTTCTAATTAGCGATTTCTGGTGGGTCGCACATAGACCTACCATATGAATATGAATGTGGTAGGTAGCAATTTGAGACCCATTAGGAATCGCAACCATCACAGAAGACCTCCTTGTCTGTGATTGCGTCTAAATAAAGTAAGCTTTTTTTTTTTAAACGCAGACCGTTTTTCTTAAAGGAAAACAGGGTGCATTTAAAAAGTAAATATTGAAACTTTGACGTTTCATTTTTTAAGAGTAGACATTGATCTTAGGGAACACTGCCTGCTCTTAAAAAACATAATGTTCGACATTCTCAAAGGGAAGAGGACCCCCCCCCCTCCCATTTGCGAATTGGTTACCACCACTTTTAAAACGATGGTAAAGTATTACTGTTTTGTGCCCAGAATTCTGTTACAAAACGGTAATATATATCATACTGATTCAGTATTAGAAAGGGACACCCAAAGAGCACACCTTTCAAATACTGAATCACAAACGCAAATTGTGATTCATAAGTTACCAATTCAAAGTTTGCATTTTGTAAATTAGAAATAGCATTTTCGTGTCGCAAACATTCTAAATCTGGGAATCGGGCCATTTGTGACCTGAAAAATGCTCTCTACATCTGACCCTAAGTGATTTGCCCAGAATCACAGGATGTTGGGCGACCTCGGGACTCAAGCCTGGTTCTCCAGTCCAGCCATGGTCCGTGCAGGTAACAGCGGTGGGCGGTGGGGCCAGGTAGGGGAGTATTTTGAGGTACGATGCAGAGGGGAAAATTAAATAAATAATGAATTTCCCCTCAGTATCGTCCCCAGGGCTTTAAGTGGGCTGGGTCTCAAGGGGTCTGAGCACCGGGAGTTTTTTAAAAGAGGCCTCGAAACGGGTCTCTATCGGGCTCTGTTTTGAGCCCTGGCACAGGGGGTCCGTTTTTTTCCAGACTGCAGAGACAGCAGTTTACTATCACTGCAGTCCGGAAAAAAGTGCCAGGGCACAAAACAGCCAGATAGAGACCCGTTTCGAGACAAGCACATGGATGTGCGCTGTCCACACTGCTCACTTCTCACTAATGGAGAAGTTACAGCATGACGTCATGCCAGGTGATCTTTGTGGGAGAAGGGAAATCCTTTAGAGAGAGTCATTTTCTTTCTGGATTTCCCTTCTCTTTCTGAAACGCAAGAGCAGCAACATTGTGGTAGGGTCACCAGGGCTTTAATTGGAAGCTTTTTCAATATTATATGTAACAAGATATAGTTGCAGCTTATTTATCTTATGTAACTATTAACCGTTGACAAAGCCAATAGTCCCTACTTGTTGTAGGTATGATGTTACTTATTGTATCACATATCTGGATGCAATGACAGAAATAGCAAAATACAAGTTGGGCGGCACACTATACTAAACAAAGAATTTTAGCGCAAGTGTTTAAAAGCCACGCCCCTAATTAGTGGCCACGCCCCTTTGAGAGACCCCCCAGTTTATTCATCACACTTAAAGCCCTGAATTCGTCCCTTAAAATCACCCCCATGCGGCCCCACCACTGTTACGTGCACGTGGCTGCTCCAGTCCCAAAGTCTGGAGCGCAGCCCTAACTCCACCTTATGTTCGGAAGGGGGAGCAGAGGTGTCATCTTTGAGGCAGGACTGCCCTGGTGAGAGATGATGAACAGGGACTCGGGTTCAAAGGTGGGAGCGGCAGCCCAAGAGTCGAGAATAGTCAGGTGGTCTATTCTTCTGTGATGGCCTTACATAACCCACCTTGTAAAGCACGTGCTGACCTGCCTATCAATGGGTAGAACACGAGCTGGCCTGCCTATCAATGCGTGGAGCACGTGCTGACTTGCCTATCAATGCGTAGAACACGTGCTGACCTGCCTACCAATGCATAGAACACATGCTGACCTGCCTATCAATGCATAGAACACATGCTGACCTGCCTATCAATGTATGTTTCAGCCACAAGCATTCAACTCACTGCGCCATCCTGCTAGCTCTGGGTAGATGTTACATCACTTCAAACACAATGATACTCATTTATCAACCTTAGAGGAGGAAGAGGCTGAGTGGGCTCCCTGCTGAGGCAAAGTTGCTAAAAAAGAGAGTGTTGATATCAGTGAACCTAAAGTATAATGGCCGTGTACTGTGGGTGTGCCGCTCGTGGGTATAGATTTAGATTTCGTCATAATGTATGCTCTTCTCCTTTAGTTGTTACAATGGACGACGTATCTATTTCTGTTTGGAGTTCTCAGATGGAGCAGCAGAGATAGAGGACGGACTACCAAGGGTTTAGGGCGCCTTTGGCGAGCACAACAGAAGGACTTTGTTGGGCAGGCTGTTGGTATGGCGTCAACCGAGCATGCGAGCCACGCAGTTTATGCAAAACCCCTTGACAGCTAACAAACCTATCTATAGCCTAGTTAAGCCATTCGAAGAAATGCAGAGCTAAGTCAATATTTCTGCTCCGAGGAGCGGCGCTGAATTTGTCCTTTCTTTGTTGGACTTTGCTCTGTGTCGGAGTCTGGCCATTGTTGGTGAGTCCAAGTGGGTAAACACAGGACCTGACGTTAGGATTACTCAGAACCGCACTGAGTAGCCTACATTCTGAGTGCAGCCCGAGGGCATGGTTTGGAGCTCCAGGCGAAATGATATTTTGCTCTGTTAGCCATTAACACAGCAAGTACAGAACAGGTACAGAGCCCATTTGTGCATAGATGCCCGTGCCTGTGCAGGGCACATGTCCTAAAAAACAGAGGGGCATATTATCAAGCCTGTGCGCTAAAATTATCGCCGCTTTATCGGCCGAAAACGGCCGATAAAGTGGCGATAATGGGCTTGATAATATGCTCTATGGAATTCCAATCGAAGCACATGTTAGATGTGAAGAAATCTAACATGGGCTTCGATTGGAATTCCACAGAGCATATTATCAAGCCCATTATCGCCGCTTTATCGGCCGTTTTCGGCCGATAAAGCGGCGATAATTTTAGCGCACAGGCTTGATAATATGCCCCAGAATTGGGGGGTACTAACTAAGTTAGACAGTATGCATTGACATCATGGCACTTGACAGACATCTCAGTGTGTGGCATTACAGTGCGTGGCATCTTACGTGGCATCAAAGGAAGTGACATCAAATCTTAAAACCTACCACATATGTTTAGCAGGTATAAGATGATTAAATTTAAGCACATTCTAGTATTTAACAAAGGAGATTTTGCGTCAGAGTTGTGCCAAAAAAAGTGACGCAACCCCGACACAACACCTGGGTCTCAACCTATACATTTATTTTTTAAACCCTGCCACAAAGAAATTGACAAAAAGGAGAAACGTCACACTAAATCTGTTCACCTAAATTGGTTGCAAAGTCTGCATTTTAAAATATCCTATGTGGTAAACGCACCTGTTGGAGAGATCTTTGTGTAGCAACTAAATATCAGGGTATATTAATAACAGTAAGATAATTCTGGAGGTTAACGTATTTGCTGGAGATATCTGTGTTTTGTCTAGTTCCAGTTTTGAATCAAAGTAGCATAGGGGGCTAACATGTCTACTGCAAAGCACAATTTGTAACACATAGATGACAAAGTGTTAATATTTTATGTAAATGGGTAAGTGGGTGACTTCTTTTAACACAGAGAGTCTTTAGTTATTTGCAGTTCATAAATTGTTATCCTTCTAATATAACACAGTGACCTATTAACCCTTAGTCCTATGGACCTTGTAACCACACTGCCTTATGTAACACATGCTGTACATTGATTTACACGGGAAACATCCTTAACAATGCGGTCAGTACACCGCAAATCTGTTACATCGCAGTCGTTACAATGACCACGATATAACCACGCTATGCCATTACAACGCAAGTCTTTACATCGACCTGCGCTAGATAGAGTGCTAACATTAAAAATAGTGTAGTTTACTATCCCAACACCTTCCCTACTGATAAGTGGACTGGAGTTGGAATAGTAAATTACACTTTTCTAATGTTAGCCCACCACCTAGCGCAAGTCGATGTAAAGACTTGCGTTGTAAAGGCATAGCGTGGTAACATCGCACTCGTAACGAATGCGATGTAACAGCACGAGTTGTAATAACACGCGTTGTAACATCATACAACCGATTTACACACATTTGATTTATTGTCAATGTATAGTCTGTACGTGTGATGTAAAGCATTCTGGCACCCTGCAATGGGATGAGTAGGACTATACTGCTATAAAAGAAATACAACAAAAAAGTGGTATTTAAATTGTTATTTGTGTAAGTACTCCGACAGACCAACACATCTGACATTTTTACAGTGAATGCATATCTCTGTGTGCTTTTGTTGCCCTTAAATGCATTTGCATCTAGGTGTGAGGGTCCAAATAACTCCCAGTCAGGATACGCCAACAAAAGGAGGTCTGATGGCCGCTTAAATTTGACCTTTGTTATCGGCCCAGTTGTAATATGATCAGCTCCTTCCTCACCTGCACCTTGCTGCCTGCACCTTACTGCTTGGAACCAAAGCAGGCGCTGCTGAATGTGTCCCATTGTCTGAAAATCACACCGAACGACCACAGGACACATTTAACATATGTCTTGAGGCCCAACCTCTTGGCAGGGTAGAGGGCGTATACCTGCGTGTACCCTCGACTTGGTACCCCAGTCTGTGCCTCTCTTTTACTTCATGTGGCTGCCCCCTCTCTAATATAACATGTTTTGTTTAACAGTGCTTTTCTGTCCGATACTGTACCAGGCCCTAACCGCACAGTCTATCACTTAATCTAGTTTTTCATAAATTTAGTAAACAAATGCAGCACGAATATTCAGCTTGTATAGAGTTACTGTGTTCCATAGCTCTAATTGTTGCCCTACTGTGTGAGGCGCTGAATGTACAGTCTTTCACTTACTCTAGTTTTATATAAAATGTAGCCATCAATCGTTAGATCCACCTTTTCACTTATCCATTCACCCGCCCATTAGCTACCCTTTCATTCATCCATCCATCCATTCTTTCACACACCTATCCACCCTTTTACCCATCCATCTACCCTTCCACCCATAGATCCATCTATTTACCTTTTCTCTCATCCATACTTCCACTCACTCACTCATCCATCCATCCTTGCTTTCATTATCTATTCATTCACCCTTTCATTCATCCATTCATACTTTCACTAATCGATCCAGCCATTCACACATTCCTTCACTTATTTACTCACCCATCTTTTCTCATGAGCTGATCTTTTATCTACAGAGTTGCAGACAGAAGAGGCCCATCAAGAGCTTCACCCTTGCTGTAGTTCCTAAAGCAAGGGGTGGGGTGGGTGAGGGTTCACTATGCCCCTGCGCATAGGCAATCTGAAAACTAGAAGTCACGAGTCATGCATGATGCACAGTGCCAGGATGTGAGGTGACTGTGACATGGTGTTGTTTCCAGGGCTTTAAGTGGCATAGAAATGGGGGGGAGGGGGTCTCTTCAAGGGGGTGTTCAATGTAATTAAGCGTGTGTTTTAAATCACCTAGGCTAAAAATCTGTTCTTAGCATAGTGTTTCGCGCGACTGGTATTATGTTGTTTCTGTCATTGCATCCAGATATATAATACAGTAAGTATCATTACACTAACAATAAGCCAGGACTATTGGCTTTGTCAATGGTTTTTATTTGCTTAACATAAAAAAGCAGTAACCATGGCTTTGTTGAATATAATATTGAAAATACTTCAGTTCTAAAATGATGAGACAGTGAAAGAACATAACCTGTTCTTTTTAACTTGTTTCACAGGCTTCATTATGTAAACTGTTTTCTTTTTTTTATTGAAACAAATTCAACCTGAATACCGTGCCCCAAATAAACATGGGCACACTGCATCTTTCTCTCACACTCTAAGTCATGATTCACACCAAACAATCAAGCATTTGGGCCTCTGACATGTCCTTAATTTAAGACTTGTTATTGATTTCAAACTGGTGCTCATCCCCTTCCCCTAGTATGAGCTCAGTGTAACTCTCCCCGCTGCAGTGAGAGCACCCCAAGGCCGACCTGCTGCTGGACAGCCTGCCGCCTCTGAACCTGCTGAACAGTGAAGCCCTCCCCAAAGACATGAGCAACTCTTCGTCGTCCGCCAGCACTCAGGACGAAGGAGAGTTGGAAACCTTTACCTCTGACCTCAATGGACGTCTTCACATCAACTCTATTTACCACATCAGTGCCGAGAAACTGCAGCAAATGTTGTTCAGCGATTCACAGTTCATGCTGGAATTTCTGGATCAATGCAAGTTTACAGATGTTACACTTAATTCTTGGGCATGCGATGGTGTCAGCAAGCGGACACGGGTCAGCTCCTACACCATCCCCATCAATAACCCCCTTGGGCCCAAGTCCGCCCCTGCTGTAGAAACCCAGACACTTTATAAATCAAGTCAAAAGAGCAAAGGATTTGTGATGGACTCTGAGTTGGTAACACATGGTATCCTGTACCAGGACTATTTCTACACAGCAAACCGAGTCCACCACTGCATCACCAGCGTCGCTAAGAACAAGGCCCGACTCAGAGTGTCTTCTATTTAAACTGTTTTCTAACATTGCAGCATTGCATGGGCGTTTTACCTTTTATCCTACAGATTGCCCTCCTGTACACTGAGGCAGGAGGAGGCCGCCAAGTGCTGTCACACCCCAGAGTGCCCCATTGACATTCTGTATGTGGCAATTAGCTGGCATACAGAATGACAATGGGCAGGTGGGGCTGCTCTTGTGCTCCAGGAGGAGTGCAAGATGGCTCCATCAGGGGGTTGGGGGGCCTCTCACAAGGGAGCAGTGCTGCTCCCTGTGATGGCTAAAATTACGGACAGAAGGCGTCCGTAAAAGGGATCCTCACGGACAACGGACGTGAGGTCCCAATTACGGACGGTGCGTGAAATTTACGGACGGTTGGTCACCCTATGTGCTATAATTCCCAGGGATTGTGACCTACGTGACACCCTCTTACAATGATTTCACAGTTCATCTGGCGGGTCAAGTGGGGTACAAAATGTAAGGGAGATGTGATCCTTCTGAGCTCAGTGGGGACAGGGAGGTTGGGGATGGCCAGAAAAGTGGGTAAAAGTATAAATGATGCCGGAACTATTTTGTAGGCCTTTTGTTTTCAGGTAAATATATATAAAATATATCGCACACCATAAATGAAAAATAAATGCAAGTTGAAGTAATCAGTGGGAAATGCGCTCTTTTATATTATGAAAGCTCATTTGATTAATGTGATCCCTGCAGATGTTTGTGTGTGTAACAAGAGATTCACACAACTGAATTATGGTTGGTGCACTGAAGAAGAGTGATGTGTATTTATAGTGCTATGAGGTTCCAGCCAGCGAATGAAAGCACTGTTAATATGTAAGTCATTTTTTATGTTGTATTAGACAGTAAAGTACGGGCTGCCACAAAATGTGCATGGAGGTTTATGCCCTGATAATGAATTGGTAGAATTTCCCAATTCCTGCATTAACCCTTGTTTGTGTAGGGATTTGAATTATATTGTGGGTGGTGTTTACCACATTCAGTGTTAGACCTGGCATCTTCAGCATGTTTTTCCGCTGTCTTTGCTTCTGATCTCCTGTTTTTTGACTATGTGCTGAATTTCGTTTTTGCTGGTTTTTAGAACTCTGGGCACTTTACCATTGCTTATTGGTGCTAAAGTGCAAGTGCCGCCTGTGTAAATTGTGATTCAGATTGGTTATCCATGATTAGCATATTTGATTTACTGCTAAGTCCCTTGTAAAGTGCACTGTGAGTGCCTAGGGCCTGTAAATCAAATGTTATCAGTGGGCCTGCAGCACTGATTGTGCCTCCCACCTCAGTAGCCCTGCAGCGGGAAACAACCTTAACAACGCGGTCAAAACACCGCAGTACATTTAGTTCACTGGTTTTACAACGCAAGTCGTTACTACGACTTGCACTGGAGGGCACTCTAGACTAAGGAATTGAGTGATTTACTATTCCAACGTCTTCTCTACTGCACGTAGGCTGGAGTTGGAATAGTAAATCATACTATTCCTAAGCCCAGCTCCGTACAGCGCAAGTCGTTGTAATGACTTGCGTTGTAAAAACAGCAATGTAATGTACCGCGATCTAAATGATCGCGTTGTTACATCGTACATCTCCTGCTTCCATGTCTGTGTGTTCAGTTTTGAACTGCTATGTCGACCTGGCAAGTGCAACCACTTGCCAGACCCTTACCATTTGCTTTTTCTACATGTAGGGAACCCCCAAGGTAAGCCCATAGGCAGGGTGCGGTGCATCGAATGGGAACGGTAGGACATGCACTGGTGTGCTTTACATGTCCTGACAGTGAAATACTGCCAATTTTGTTTTTCACTATTGCACAACTATCTCTCCCATAGGCTATCTTGGAGCTGCCTCGTAACATCCTATAAGTGTAACTTCCAATTGGGAAGAGAATGATGATTTGGAGTTTGGGGTCCCTGTACTCACAATTTATAAAATACATCTTTTGGTGAAGTTGGTTTATTCTGTGCCTCTACCTGCCTGTGGAACCTACGTCTGGTTTAGACTGACAGTTGGGCTGTTTTTGCATTCACACTAGACAGTCACACAAAGAGAGCGGAGGTGTGCCCTGCATATCCTGATGGCCCATCACCAGGCTGATGGGTCTTCCTGAGGTAGAGTGGTGGGAGTAGTTATCACTGACACCTGAATAGAGCTGTGTCTGTCCTCACATGAAGCTGTCTTTATCCCCCTGTAATGTATCTGAAGCCAGGTCAGGGAAAGGCAGGGTCTTGTGCACTAGAAATACTTTTCTATGACGTTTGCCTTGCCTACTTCAAAGGCAGAAACTGATATAAGTACTGTAGCTGGAATATCATAACTTTGGAACACTTCTGGACTAAGAGGAGATTCTACCAAGAAGTAGAGCTGGAGACGCTGTAGGAGAGGAACTGCCAGTCTGCCTGTTGCTCTGTTGTGCTAGACTGCTGCTTGCTACTTCTGTCTTGGACAGTGAAAGGACTGGACTTTGCTTTCTGTATCCTGCTTGCCAAGATTTTCCAAGGATCTGTGCGCGCTTGCCCTCTGTTAAGAAGTTAAAGGGCCATCAAAGACTTCACCAGAAGCCCCTGGCCTCCTCTGCTGGGAGTTCTGACCTACCAAGGGGTGCTAACTATAGTTCTGTACCCTTGGAGGTAGCTTTGCTGCATGGAGAGAAGTAAATCCACCCATTGACCTTCAGATCCTCTTTTCCCGCCGCAGCAATGCCATGCGGTTGAGAAACCAATGCAGGTCCTGCTGTGCGGCTGAAGAAATTGACGCATCACCTGCTACGAGGCTGTAAAATCAATGCATTGCTTGTTTCACTGCCACATCGACCAAGCGCGTTAGGATTTTGCATGCATCGCACCTGTGCTCCAAGTGCTTCTTCAACGTAGCCCTGCAGTAGACCCGAGGCTGCAAATCTAGAAATCAACACTTCACTTCCCCCTCGCAGTAAGAAATTGCGCACTTCTCCTGCCTCACAAAATGAACTGACACCTCCATTCCTCTGGGGGTAAGGAACTGATACTTTACTTTTGGTTTCCGGTGATTTGCCTCCTCTGCAGCTATTTTTCATTTCTCATTTTGATGCATTAAATGTACTTGTGCTAGAAACAACAAATCCATAGATTACTATAGGCTGAACTTGCTTAACCTTTTAAAAGTGATATCTTTGCTAAGGTATGTTGAATTTGTGTCGTTTTGGTCTTGTTTTACTCAAAGATTGGTTATTTCTCTAAAGTGGTGTGGACTCCTTTTGCATTGTTTTCACTGTATTACAAGTGTGTGTGCAAATGCTTTTCACATTGTCTCTGAGATAAGCCTGGCTACTCATGACAAGCTACCAATGGGGTGAGCAGAGGTTATTTTAGCTGTGTTATCCCCTTACCCTGACCAGAATAAGGGCCTCCTACTTGGATAGTGTGCTAGCCACTGCCAACTAGAAACCCCGATTTCTAATATCCAGTAATTACCAGGTGCGTAAACATCTCACCCTTGGTAACATTTTAGCAGGTTCACTCTGACAAATTAACAGGTGGAAAGTGTACAACATTTACAGTACCATGTTAACAACAACATCTGCATGTCATTCCCCCTAAAATTGGAATAGGTGCGATACATATGTCACATCTGATAAATAGCTTACCCTAGGGTATCATTATTTTGTAGTGCAATAAAAACCACCTGGATTCTGTGTAACATGGGCCTTGGTCAATGTGTTTAAGATAAAGCAAGATCATTAAAATATATGATTTTCTGCCAACATACAATCAGACTGTATCTAATGGAAAACTTTTTTTATATTTTAAGTTTCTATTAGAAGGGCGTACATAAGAACTCAGCTAATAACACCCTTGAACTCCCTTTCAAAAAGATTAAATCTTTGTCACCATGAAGTCTCAAATAACTTTATCAATTAATTTATCAATTTATCAATTTATCAATTAAAGGCATCTGCTGTCTCCCAAGAAGCCTTTAGATTTCTGATTTACCAACTGCACACATTTACAATTTTTTCGGGAAGCAAGCATCTTGGTGAGAAGGCTTTGTTTCTTCTTTCACTGTCTGCCTCTCCCTTGGCTTCACAGAAAAGGTACAGGTGGTTTTGCCAAACAAATTAAAAGGCAACACCGAACCAAGGTCCTAGCTTGGCTCTAAGAGACATTCCACAAGCTCAACCTTGAAAATGTTTGGCATGTAAATAAAGAGACAGATCTCATGTACTTCATTAACATGCTGACGCGTTTCACCTTATTCCACCAAATTATATTGCTGCACTGAGAGGCATTTATTAAAACTAATAGTGAATCATGAACCTGGAAACATTCATACCTCTCACACTTCCGCTATGCCAACAATGCCACAAGGGAACTCAGATGCAAGTCAGTTGTCATGTGTATTGAGTACACATGACATGATGCATGGATCAACATTGAAGCTTAATAACTCAAACACGAAGATGCATTAGGAATCAAACCTGTGACTTACTAATCACACGTTCCAGAACCAAGTACATTACCTTACCGAGCTCAATATTCTGAAACCTGTATCTGTGTGTGACCTCAAATAAGCATATGTTGTAATGTCCCAATGTACAGACTGGAAACATTCCTTTGCTCATAAGTCAGGCAGGAGCTTTACCTGAAGATGGCAAAAAAATATTTCATGAGCTCTGTGTATTTGCAAAACTGGTTATAAAATCCTTTTCTTTTTAAACTGCAGAAGTTTCATTTTAGTTGTCAAATCACTCATTCCCCGTTGTAAAGAAGCCTATCAGTAGCCTATAGACATACCCTATACCCAAATGTACAAAAACATATTTGTTGTTATGGTATTGGGTTTGACCAGTGTGTTTACAATATATTTTGCCACTCTATTTTTTTGTATTGGCTCTAAGGATAGCTCCACCATATTATTTGACACATTAGCATCCCCCTTGGCCCCTCAGATCCGAAGTTCACGTCTGCTTGTGTCCCTGACTAACTTACTCCAAAATGCTTTTCACTGACCTACATGCAGAGGCCAATTCCTCCGCCTCTCCTATCTTTTATGTGTGGAGATCTCAGACCCAACTATAGACTTCTCTGCACACATAGGTATAATTATTAGTAGTAAATATTGGAGTAACAAGGTTAGTGGCTGGGGAATAGGGAATATGTGTGAATAAAGAGGAGGAGTTGTGGGGGGCGTAAGGAAGGGTTACGTGCTAAGAAGAGATTTATGAAGGGACATGCACCCACCCAGAAAGTAGTAAGCCCAATACTATTCACGAAATGCACTTCCATAGTTACTTCAACCAAAGAGGATCCAAAACAGTAGTAAATGTACTCCAGCACCATGAATGGTCATCCATTAGTACTGCAACACCCCCCAAAAGAAAATAAGACAGATAAGGAGTAAAAAAACCTGTAGGAACTAATATTAAATTACCATATTTATATACCTTTCAAACATTTAAATACATGCAATTATCTCTCTCTCTCTAACTCTCTCTCACTCTCTCTCGCTCTATCTATATATATACATATAATATATATGTATATATATATATATATATCAACGCTCGCTCCTCGCACCTCCTTAGTTGCAAGAAAAAGCACTGCACAGGGATCATAACAGTTGCAGATTCCTATAATTCATGATCAGCAGGGACATGTAAAACATGACACGTTTCGACGATGCCTTAGTCTGATGTTTAGATTTCAGACGCTGCGAAACGGCCATTTTAAAGCAACGTAAAGTGTATCGTATGGTCTAATAAAAATAAAGAAAGGACTGAGTTGCCTCAACATTTGACGCCATCTTGCAAGTATCAAATACAACTTTATCAGTCACATCCAACCTTTCAAATGTAAATTCGTATTTAGTCACAGTTGTTTCCTCAAGCGTTTTGAGCATTATTATATGCATTTCTTTTAACGTTTTTTTAACAATTATGGCGGGCAGATATGGAAATCGCACATAAACATAGCGTGTAAATACATTTTATCACATGCGACTTGAATTGTGCAATATGAAAGCATATACTCAATAAGAAAGCCTCTAATAGTATATAACATGACCCGAGGCAATATCTATTACTCTGTTATAGTGCCGTGTATTGGCTTAAATGACAACCAACTGCCCATACTTAACTATAGTGCTGTGTATCGGCTGATCTACAGTGAAAATATACCAGGAATTTACAAAAAAACTATATTAGAGCCACATTTTTCTCTGAAAAATATTCATAGAAAAAATATTGATTATACTAATAATATACCAAAAAAACATCACAGAGTACAAATCGGAAAAAATATCATAAAAATGTCCGGAGCCCCTGACAATTCAATCTCCCAGATGTACTGACAATTCTTCACCCACATTCATCCCCCTCTGAGCTTTGGTTCCCAGATCTATGATATACATGGATTCTAGCCTGCGCAGTTTCCTGATCCTATCTCCTCCTCTTATACTTACAGGGACATAATCCAATGCATAATAGCGCAACAGATCCCTGTTGCTGCTATGTTTCTCCACAAAGTGTCTAGCAACAGGGTGGGTGACATCCCCCTTGGCTATTGCCTGCATATGTTCTAGAATTCTTATTTTAACACAATGAATTGTGCTGCCGATGTAGCATAAGCCACAAGGGCACTGTAGGCAATACACTGCATAGCTAGTTGTGCAAGTAAGAAACTTTTTGATCATTTTAGGCTTGCATAAACCGTCCAGTGAATATATGTATATATATATATATATAAATAAATATATAAGTATATATATATATAAATATATATATATATATATATATATATAGTTAAATATATATATATATGTATATATATATTACCTACTGGCGGTCGCCAGTAGGTATATATAGTTAGGATTTTTTCTCTATGGGATTTTTGAAAATTCTATGTCTAATAACTTTGGCGTTTGTGGACGGAATTGGCTGAAATTTTCAGGAAAATGGAACATTTTGTTTCTGAGCAGCCCCTGACAATTTGGGGGGGTTTCATCAAGGGGGGGCCGAGAAAAAAGGGGGGTCCCAAAACGCGTTTTTCCCATGTTAATTTCCATAGGGCGGTTGGCCTCACTTTTAGCTCGAACGGCTGAATGGATTTGCACGAAACTTGGCAAAATTGTAGGGACTGTTAGCCCGATGTGCCTTTGCTAGGTCTCAATATATGTGCTCCAGTGGATTTTGAGTAATTTAGGTTAAAAAAAATATATATATCTGGGCGGAGCCTAACCACACATCTGATCTGATTGGCTGTCAGCACTTCATCCAAGAAGTGTTGGCAGCCATCTTGGGACCAATATACATGATAGCACCTCATTAAAAAGCATTGTAGTTAATAGAGGGTTTTAGGACTTTAGTTACATTATAAATCATTTGTTGATGGTACCATACTCGTTTTAGGAATTGTGGTGGGTTCTAAGGTGATTTTACCATGTGAAAAAACCTTCTGCTGTGATATCATGAATATTGTTTGAAAGAAAACTAATATCTCATGATTTTCCCTCAGTGGTTTGGAAGGGGATCTATAAGCTAAACTGAAAGCATATTTTCTGTAAATTCACATTATCTTTCTCAGTCATGTGAAAATGAAGTCTGACATTCTCAGTAAAACATGTACATCCAACAAGGACAGAGACTGTCAGTTGATTCCTTTGTGTTCTACTGCAGCCTCCTAGAGTGTTCTAAAGAACAACTAGAGCGCTAACAGTCCTACTTATTACAAAGGTATGGCACACCTGAAGCCATCTTGATTGGAATAAAGTGGTAACTCTTAAAACATTTAATTTAAAAAGAAACAACATGAGGGGGTATATTTTGCCATAGAAAGTATGATTAGTGCTGCAGAATGAAAAATTAGGGCACATTTTGAGTGACTTCTCAAATCCTTTTCTATTTCATTAAAACATTCTGACATGCAGTCTCCCAAAATGGCCACCAGAGACAAAAGAGCCCAAATGTAGCCCAAATATCACCCACCCAGATGTAGCCCAAGTATAGCCCAATGACAGAATGTCCCAGAGTGTTCTAAAGAACAACTAGAGCGCTAACAGTCCTACTTATTACAAAGGTATGGCACACCTGAAGCCATCTTGATTGGAATAAAGTGTTAACTCTTAAAACATTTAATTTAAAAAGAAACAACATGAGGGGGTATATTTTGCCATAGAAAGTATGATTAGTGCTGCAGAATGAAAAATTAGGGCACATTTTGAGTGACTTCTCAAATCCTTTTCTATTTCATTAAAACATTCTGACATGCAGTCTCCCAAAATGGCCACCAGAGACAAAAGAGCCCAAATGTAGCCCAAATATCACCCAGATGTAGCCCAAGTATAGCCCGATGACAGAATGTCCCAGAGTGTTCTAAAGAACAACTAGAGCGCTAACAGTCCTACTTATTACAAAGGTATAGCACACCTGGAGCCATCGTGATGGGAATAAAGTGGTAACTCTTAAAACATTTAATTTAAAAAGGAACAAAATGAGGGGGTATAATATGCAATAGAAGGTATTATTAGTGCTGCAGAAAGAAAAATTAGGGCACATTTTGAGTGACTTTTCAAATCCTCTTCTATTTCATTAAAAAATTCTGACATGCAGTCTCCCAAAATGGCCACCAGAGACAAAAGAGCCCAAATGTAGCCCAAATATCACCCAGATGTAGCCCAAGTATAGCCCAATGACAGAATGTCCCAGAGTGTTCTAAAGAACAACTAGAGCGCTAACAGTCCTACTTATTACAAAGGTATGGCACACCTGAAGCCATCTTGATTGGAATAAAGTGGTAACTCTTAAAACATTTAATTTAAAAAGGAACAAAATGAGGGGGTATATTTTGCCATATGAATTATGATTAGTGCTGCAGAAAGAAAAATTAGGGCACATTTTGAGTGACTTCTCAAACCCTCTTCAATTTCATTAAAAAAGTCTGACATACAGTCTCCCAAGATGGCCACCAGAGACAAAAGAGCCTAAATGTAGCCCAAATATCACCCAGATGTACCCCAAGTATAGCCCAATGACAGAATGTCCCAGAGTGTTCTAAAGAACAACTAGAGCGCTAACAGTCTTACTTATGACAAAAGTATGGCACACCAGAAGCCATCTTGATTGGAATGAAGTGGTAAGTCTGAAAACACTCAATTTAAAAAGGAACAACATGAGGGGGTTAATTTTGCCATAGAAAGTATGATTAGTGCTTCAGAAAGAAAAATTAGGGATCACTTTGAGTGACTTCTCAAATCCTCTTCTATTTCATTAAAAAAATTCTGACATGCAGACTGAAACATGCACTTTGAATACCAGCAGCAGACGTCCCTGGTGAGCAGTAGCTTTACTACAGTGATCTAATGTGCAACTAGAGTGCTAACATTCAGAATTTATGGCAAATGTGTGACACATCTGAATGCCTTCTTGATGGAACCAAAGTAAACAAGCATTGAAAATGCAATAGATCTCGCCCTCGTTTAAGTTAAAGCCATTCTGTTTGTAATGAGGTGGCTTTTTAGCTTTGCTTTTATTAGTGTTTTTTCAACTTTCATGTAAATAACATGCATCTGTATGCATATAAGTATATGTATGCATGCATTTATGTTTGTATTTATATAGATATACAGATGATATATGTTTATATATGTATGTATATATATATATTCACTGAAAAAACCATAGGTTATAGACCATATATAGTTAGGAATTAGCATTTACAAAACCTTGAAAATTCACTGAAAAAACCATAGGTTATAGACCATATATAGTTAGGAATTAGCATTTACAAAACCTTGAAAATTCACTGAAAAAACCATAGGTTATAGACCATATATAGTTAGGAATTCGCATTTACAAAACCTTATTTTACTCACACAAAACCATTGAAATTCCATATATAGTTAGTTGCACTAACTATATATCGCGCACCCGCAATCCACTGCTGATGATGTCACATATTACATCATTCATGACATGGTCAGTGACATCACTGATGACATCTCAAATGACATCACTGATGACATCTCAAATGACATTTGAGCTAACTATAACTGGTGTGAAACCTATGTTTTTTTCAGTGAATTTAATAGGTTTTTTAAATGCGAATTCCTAACTATAACTGGTGTGAAACCTATGGTTTTTTCAGTGAATTTCATAGGTTTTTTAAATGCTAATTCCTAACTATATATAAGGCCCCCAAACCTATGTTTTTTTCAGTGAATTTCAAAATGTTGTTAATAGCAAATATCTATAGCTATGAAATGTAATATTTTTGAAAATGAATGAATCCTATATTATATTTGTATTTAAAAAAAATTTTTAATGTATATATATATTTTTTTTGCCCTGGAGTGCTCTCGGGGCGCACCCCGGTGAGCGCCCCGGAAAGCGTAGTCTTTTGAAGCGCCCCAGGGCGCGCTCCGGAGAGCGTCCCGTTAGCGCTATTGCCGCGAACGAAAACATCATCGTGACGTATCGCGTAGCCTCGTCCACGTGATACGCACAGCGTAAGCGCACCCGGAAGCACTTAAGCGAATACGATCGCGCAACGTAAACATCCGACGCGCTTACGCAACGTGACCCTGGGGCGCGCCCATGGGGGCGCCCGGGGGCGTGTTGCGTAAGCGTGTCGGGTCATGTGACCTAAAAATATCACTTTTAATTGGTGCAGAACAGTTTTGGTTTCATAATGATGAAATCCCTAGTCTTGTGACCTGAAAATAACACTTCTCATTGGTTCAGGACATTTTTTTTTCTCCACCTTTTTTCCTTATTCTAACTTTGTCCTTTGACTGAGGAAGACCTGTTTTGAAATCTTTGAGGTATATTTTGTACTTTGAAATGGCTACAGTAGCAGCATCAGCTGGAGCATCTGCACCACCACCACCACCACCACCACCACCACCACCACCAAGAGGACCACCACAACATCACATTGGTGGTCAAGAAGAAGAGGAGGAGGAGGAAGAGGGGGAGGGGACAAGGAGGAGGTGGCTGGAAGAACACAATACACCATACCAACCCAAGCCACACATTGTATGGGAGTTTTTTACCATCCCTGAGGGAAAAAAGAAAGTGAATGCGGCAAAGGTGACTTGCCTTATCTGTGACATGGAACTCTCAAGGGGTAACCCAAATAAAAAATATTCATTTGGGAACAATACCATGATAAGGCACATGCAGCGCAAGCATCCTAACAACTATGCTGCCGCAGAGATGAGAGAACTGGCCAGCAACCCTCCCCAATCTACACCCAGCACCTCCAAACGAAAACAACCCACTCCATCGGGACCAGAGACAAGGGAGACAAACCCTTGCATTCAACCACGATTTGGAGAATTTAGGGTCACCTGCATTTATTGTGGTAAGACCATCTCCTATGGTGAACAGAGCATAAAGCTCATCCTCCTTGCTGGTGACAACCACAAGTGCCCCAAAAATCCCTAATTTTTTCCTGATTTTTTTTTGCTCCTGTTGAGCCATTTTCAATTCCCTGTTGTTTTGTTTCTCCCCATAAAAATAACCAAAACAAATACAAAATAGTTCATAAAAGCCAAAAAAAGTACAAAATGTTCAAAAAACATAAAAAAATATAAAACAACAAAAAGAAGAAAAAAACAGTTCTTTTTAGAACTACCTCCAATTTCTAAAAAAAAGGCTACATTTTTTTAAAACTCTATCATTCATTTTTCCCCATGGCACGCTCCCCGGTCCGCTCCCCGGTGCGCTTACCGGGCGCTCCCCCGCGCAAATCAAAAAACATTTTTATTTTCACCCGCGGGGCCCTTTTATAGCCCCCACATCAAACCTAGGGGGTCAAGGGGGTCTACTCTGCCCCCTTATGGTCATTTCCCCCTTTGTTTTTCCCACCTCTTGTGTCTCGATCCTACCGAGACACAAGATGACGGCCGCTCCGGACTGTTTTGAATGTTTACAGACACCCGAGAGCCAATCAGCTTTCCGTGCGCATCTCGCGTGGCGCGCCCAGAGCGCTCCCCGGTGCGCGTGCCGGGCCGCTGCCATAGATAAATATATTTTTTTGAACCTAAATTACTCAAAAACCACTGGAGCACATATCTTGAGACATAGCAAAGGCACATCGGGCTACCAGTCCCTGCAATTTTGCCAAGTTTGGTGGAAATCCATTCAGCCGTTCGGGCTAAAAGTGAGGTCGACCGCCCTATGGAAATTAACATGGGGAAAACACGTTTTGGGATCCCCTTTTATCTCGGCCCCCGCTTGACGAATCCCCCCAAACTTTCAAGGAAGGACCAGAGCTCCGCGAGGCAAATTTGAGGAACTTTTCAGGCAGATTCGTCAAACGGTGCCAAAGTTATTCACAATAGAACTTTGAGATTTTGCATTGTAAAAAATCCTAACTATAACTACCTACTGGCGACCGCCAGTAGGTAAAATATATATATATAGTTGATTTTACTCATTTCAGGTTGGCTTGAGTTGGTATTTTGCCAATTCAAAGCTGTAATATTGTGCCTGGAGTGATAAATGGCTTTTGTCATTTTACAGCTCGGCAAGGACAGCAAGTCCTATGCTGAAAGACTTTGCTGTATGAGTGGCAAAAGACTTTGTCCTTTTCTATCTCGGTGGGGATAGCACTGTGCTAATCCTATGCTTAAAAACTGGCAGTCGCCAGTAGGTAGTTATAGTTAGGAACCTATTATCCATAGGAAATCTGCAACATTCTATTTGGAATAACTTTGGCGCCGGTTGACGAATCTTCGCAAAATTTTCAAAACTGGTGGGGCGCTCTGGTCGCTCCTATCCTGAAAGTCTTGGGGTGATTCGTCAAGTGGGAACCGAGAAAAAAGGGAGGGTCCCAAAACATGTTTTCCCCTTGCAGTTTCCCATAGGAACCTTTAGCTGCAGCTACAGCCCGAACTGCTGAATGGAATTACACCAAATTTGGCAAAAAGGTAGCCCTTGGTTCAGAGTCGTGCCTTTTGGTTAAATGGTGTAAATCCGTTCAGTAGTTCCTGAGAAAATAAAAAGTAAAATCGCATATATATCTATGGCCGTGGAGGATCCGCGCACCCTAAGCGCACCCTGACAAGCACGAGCTGTATGCTAATTGGCTGACAACACGCCAAATCAGGAAGTGTTAGCAGCCATCTTGTGCCTCGGTAGAACTGAGGCACAAGAAACCTAAGAAAGAAAAACACGTAAAATGCAAAAAGGGTCAGGGTAGAAACATCCTGACCCCCTAGGCCTTCTCAGGGGGGTCCCACAAGGATCCCCAGGAGAAAAAAAACATTGGTAAAATCTGCGCACGTTGCACAAATCCTGCTGATAGAAAAAAACATGAAGCTAGGCTCCCGCACTTTTTTGGGTAATTAGCTTTTTTAAATTATGTGAGAGGGGCTCTCAGGCACCACCACCACCCAGGGCTTCTTTAAATTAGGTGTGGGGGCTCTCAGGCCCCCCCAGCCCCAAGGACCACCACCCCGGGGCATCTTTAAATTAGGTGCGGGGCTTGCAGGCCCCCCAGTCCCGGGGTCCGCCATCCACGGGGCTTCTTTAAATTAGGTGGGGGGCTCTCAGGCCCCCCAGCCCAGAGGATCGCCACCCCGGGGCTTCTTTAAATTAGGTGGGGGGGCTCTCAGGCCCTCCCAGCCCCAGGGACCACCACCCTGGGGCTTCTTTAAATTAGATGCAGGGGCTATCACGCCCCCTCAGCCCCGGGGACCGCCACCCCCCGGGGCTTTAAGAAAAGAATGGCAGGGGACTCATGGCCCCCCCGCAGCCCTGGGGATCGCCACCCGGGCCGTTTTTTAATTTAAAAATACCCTGCCCTCTGAGGGGGCTCAAGCCCCCCACAGGCCCGAGGACCGCCACCTCCCCGGGGCTCTAAATATTTAAATTGGGGGTCCCTGATGGGCCCCCCAGCCCCAGGGGACCAACCTTGTAGGTTGTGGTCGGGGGGCTGCGCGACCCCCTCCTGGAGCCCAGGGCCGGTTCCTGCAGTGTTCCTGGGTGCCCACCCCCGGGACACTGTAGTCTGCTATGGCAGGGCGGGTGCCTCGCGGCTCCCACCCTGCCATAGAAAACTTGTATTGAATTTTGAAAGAGAGAGCAGGAAAACCTGCTCTCTCTTTCAAAATTCAAACTAAATTGCTTTTCCACACGGGGACCTGCATCTTAGCAGCTCCTAATGTGGAAAAGCAATGCCGGCTCCCAAAGGAAAAGGACCGTGGAAGGATTTGGGACCCCTGCGGTCCCCAACGAGAGGCCAGGCCATGGGGGATGGGGTCCCCAGGGCCATAAGTCACCCGGGAGGGGGGCCACGTGAGCCCTCAACCATTTAAAAACATTAAATAAAAAGATTTTAAAAAGGAAATGCCGGCCCTGTGGGATGGGGTCCCCGGGGCCATAAATGGCCTCAAGAGGGGAGGCCACGCAGCCCCCTCCATTTAAATAAAAAAAAAAGAAAATGGCCATGCCCCGGGCGATGGGGTCCCTTCCAAATTGTTGTACTAAAAATAATAATAGGGGTGAAGCCCTGGGGTTTGGGGTCCCCAGGGCCAGTAAAATTGGAAAAGAAGTGGGGCCACATAGACCCCCTTCTTTAAAAAAAGCCCTGCCCCCTACCAGCATCACTCTGCAAACGCGCCCCCTGGTGCGTTTGCAGATGGGAAAAGAATTCCCCTTGAACACTGGGGGTCCCTGGGGGCCAACTTTCCCACCAGGAACCTCCAGTATGCGCCAGGGGCTGCGTTGCAGAGAGGTGTTCTGAGGCTACTTGACTCCAGGGACCATCAGAATTGAGGAGGAGTTAATTCTCTAACTTAAACCGCTCCACAGGCCGCGTTTGCAGACATGTCACCTCAGGCCACGTCCCGCTTCCTTCACTACTGTGAAGGAAGGGGGTTTTAAGTTGGGGGATTAACTCTCTTTCAATACTGAGGGTCCCTGAGGGCCAACCAGCCCAACAGGTATCTCCAGTATGCACCAGGGAGCTGTATTGCAGACAAGTATTCACAGGCTACGCCCCTTTTTTTGAAGAACGCAGCGCTGTGGCGCTTACTAGAGGTACCTAGTGGGCTAGTTTGACCCTAGGGATACTTAGGATTGAACTTAAAATGGCCTCAGGGCGCGTTTACTCAGTGGTGAAGGGAGGAGATGTGGTCTGAGATGACGTGTGTAAACACGCCCTGTGGCACGTTTTAAGTTGGGGAAATAATTCCCCTTCAATCCTGAGGGACCCTGGGGGCCAACTAGCCCACCAGGTGCTTTCAGTAAGCGCCACTGCGCTGCGTTGCAGAGAGGTGGTGCTTCTGTGTCCCTTTTTACACCTCTCTGCAATGGTGCTTACTGGACTTACCTAGTCGGCAAATTTGCACCTAGGGAGCCTCAGAATTCAAGGGGAGTTAATCTCCAAACTTAAAACGGCCACAGGGCATGTTTACACAGTGGGGAAGGGAGGGGACAGGGCCTGAGGTGGCGTGTGCAAACACGGCCTATGGCATGTTTTAAGTTGGGGAAATAATTCCCCATCAATCCTGAGGGCCCATGGGTGCCAACTAGTGCACCAGGTGCTTCCAGTAAGCGCTGCTGCGTTGCAGAGAGGTGTTCCAGGCTGTGCCCATTTACTCTGCAACGCAGCTCTGTAGTGCCACTGCTAACTAGAGATACCTGATGGGAATAACAGGGGTACCGCAATGCATAGTGTTCCCTAGTGTATGTAGGTGTTTTAACTGTATTCTAAGTGTCTTTTAGCATAGCACTGGCTCTAGGACTGGTTAGTCAGAGTCAGTTACCAGCAGTACCCATCTGAAAAAGTTGAGGGTACAGGATGATTTTGCAACAAGGTCTCTTTCTGCTCCTCTGTTGGTTCTTTCTGCACGTCTTCCTTCTTCCTGCACTTTTCTTCGTCTTTGAGGACTTCTGTTGCTTCTTTCTGCATTTCTTTTTCTTCTTTCTGTGTGTTCTTTCTTCTTTCTTCACATGTCCTACCTCTGTAGGCATAGTTAGAAACTAGCATTTAAAAAAGCTTTGAAATTCACTTAATAAACCATAGGTTTCAGTTATCTTAAAGATAGAAATTAGCATTTTAGAATTAGCATTTAAAAAACCTTAGAAATTCACAGAAAAAAGAATAGGTTTCAGGGGTGTTATAGTTAGCAAGACATTTCACTCATACAAAACCATTGAAATTCCCCCGTTATAGTTAGTTTAGCTAACTATAACTCGCGCGCCCGTAATGCGCTGCTGATGACATCACATATTACATCACTCATGGCATGGTCAGTGACATCACTGATGACATCACTGATGACATCTCACATGACATCACTGATGACATCATCCTTGTGATAGAGTAGCAGACCTCCTCTCACCGTAATATAACCTATGATACACACATTCAAAAATAGAAATTAACATTTTCAGAAAAATGGGCATACCAATACCAGTTACAACAAACTATTCAGTAATTCTAAGATCTACACACACATCCACTCATTCACCAACAGTCCTGTATAGTCACTCATACATGTACTCACTCATTATATGTACTCATACGCCTATATATCCTGTTACACACCGCCACTCATTCATAGAGTTACTCACACGCATTGTCACTCAGGCTAATAAAGAATCAAACATCTATACAGTTATACACACACCACTACACTTACTTCTACAGAAACGTACACATATTTACTCTCTTAAACAATCACTTATAGAAACATATACTTATTTATACAGGAACTTTTCCAATCTCTCACTCTCACATATACTCCCTTATATACAGCAATACTCACATACACTAGTTTAAAACATATGCAGTTACTCATAAAGCCACTATTGAGACAGTCAATCACTCACTAACACACCCATACACACACTCATCCACCCGTACAGTCCTGCACACATGCTGTCTTCAAGACATACAAACAGTTAATCACTCATTCATGCATCTATGCACTACGTAATACCCCCCACCGAACCATACAGATTCTAAGACACTCATACTGATACTAAAAAAACTAACTAATAACCTAGGTAGACACTCACGTAGCTACTCACCAACACATGCAGCCACTCATACACAAAGTGAGAGACTGATACAGATATTTACATATTTAAACATTACTCACTAACCCATGTATACAGTAAGATACACTTAATCAGCCAGTTATACAATACATTTTACAAAAAAATTCATCCATTTAGATACCTATATACCCATTTTTTCTTCCATGGACCTTGAAATATACATACATAAAACATATTTAATTTTCAGAAGAACAAACATTCACTGGATGATGTTATCAGTGATGTCATTTAAGATGTCATCAGTGATGTTATGAGTGATGTCAGTGGGAAATGCATCAGAGGATATATCAGCCCTATACTACCCACCTTGATGGAGCAGTTAGATGCTCGGGAATTAAGGAACATGCAGTTACTGGCATCAATTAATCACCAACCACAGGCAGGGGATGATACAGGATCTGTATTATCTGCCCGCACTGACATATCTAATACTGCCCAAATCTCCATAAAGAGTAAAACTGCCACTGAGCTTAACGTCTTGAGTTGGAACGTAGCAGGTCTTGAATCAAGGCTAGATGACGCGGATTGGCTGCGTGTGATATCCAACCAAGATGTTATAATGTTTCAAGAAAATTGGGCCTCACCCGATTTACACATAGAAGGTTTTCATTGTTTTAGCTTAACTGCACCTAAGCCTGATTTTGGCTGTGCATCTGGGGGTTTGTTTATTGGGATAAGCATAGCATCTGGAGGAGCATTAAGGTTATACCCACTACAAGTCCCAATATTCAAATACTGAAATACAAAAGAAGAGTTACCTTTTACTTAATTAATTTTTACAATAATGATTTTCATTCTATTCCAAATAGGAGTTTTATTGAGCGTGTTAAAAATATTTCTAACTTAGACGGACAGCTAGGCTTAGATGGGCCTATTGGGATCCTCCTAGGTGGGGATTTTAATGCTAAACTTCCACCTAAATCACATAGTGTGGGCACACCACATGTTGATCCCGCCGTACGTATGGGGCTTGGAATTAGATACCTTTTTGAGTCAGCACATTCTTGCTAATGTAATGGATTTTGTGTGCACTGAATCTCCTCATTCTTCCATAAATCAACAGGTACCTACATTTAGAGGAAGGGATTGCTCCTCAACCATTGAATTTTATTTTGTTTTCCCCTATCTTACAGATCGCTTATTGGCTGCTAAGGTCTATGCAACAGATTATGGGGACCACAATCCCCTCAAAGTGGCATTGAGATTAGTATCCGGCCCTGTGTATGCTACCCACTGCGGGGCAAGGGACCTAACACCTTCAACAGATAAATTAAAATTGAAATGGAGGGGGGTTGATAGTGGTAAATTATTCAAGACACTGGCAGAGGGGCATATGCATTTAATCGCCTCTTGCTTATCAACCGAGGGAATACATTCAAGTGTAATTGAAGATTTTACCAAACCTTGTTCAATAATCAAATCCCTCTTGTCAGTACCAATTTCTCAGGCTGAAAAAGAACCGAGGTGGTTTGATCATGAATGCTCGGAGGCTAATAGGAATCTACGCAAGGCTCTAACCTCCAAACCAAGGTGCCCTGCAGACGTAAGAATAGCTAGGAAGAGGTGTAACTTTGTGATAAGTGAGCGGAAGGGTCCCCCCTTGGTAAGCGCTGGGAAGTACTATCAGAGTCAGCTGGCGGTAAGAAGGGCAACATTATTTGGTCCGCCGTCAAGGATTTGCGTAATATGGGTCAGCAACTAACACCGGTTAGTTGTACCATCTCCAGCGACTCATGGGAGAGCCATTTTTCTAAAATGTATGCTACCCCGCCACATCGTTCAGATTATTATGAGCCGGGATATTTATCCTGTTAGCAAATTACTTTGCTAGAGGTAGAAGAGGCAATTGCCCATAGCCTTGGTAATAAGGCTCTGGGCCCAGACAGACTTCCTAGAAGACTCAATTAAATGGAAACCAGAGTTCTGGGTGCCACTCCTCTTGAATGTTTTTAATAACTTACCCCGAGCCCCTATGCCAAGTACCTGGGCTACGAGTATCATCGTCCCAATTTACAAAAAGGGGGACAGATCGGAACCTATTAACTACAGACCTATTTCCTTGCTCGACAATAGTTTAAAGATATTGGGTCGAGTCATATATAATAGGGTCTTAAAATGGACAGAGGAGAGTTGTATATTAGAGCCATGTCAACTGGGCTTTCGTAGTAAGGCTGGGACGACCGAACAGTGTCTAAATCTCAATTTGGTTATCAGTAAATATACCATTGCCCGATCTTCCCCAGTTTATTTGGCCTTTATGGACCTATCATCCGTCTTTCATTTAGTTAATAGGTCCAAGCTCTGGTCTATTTTATTGGATTATGGTTTGGATGAGCCTTTGGTACATTTTTTGGCCTACCTCCACACAGATCTTAAGGCACAAGTTAGAATTGGTGGGGGTGGCGAGGTTTCGGGAGCTATTATGGTGGGTTGGGGAGTCAGACACGGGTGGGTTTTAGCACCCCTGCTTTTTATTATCTACATTAATGGGCTGAGTAATTCCCTGAAATTATCAACTCCAGACGTGCCTACAATCAATGACAAATTGCTACCGGTACTCCTATACGCAGATGATGCAGTCCTTATAGGTCGCACGCCAAATTCTCTGCGTATTTTGGTTCAGACCTTTGTTGAGTATATAGACAGTCTGGATTTACATGTAAATTTAAAAAAATCTTTTATTATGTCATGTGGACCAGGGAAACGCCAGCTTAATTCTATATTGGTAGGGAATGATAGATTCATGTCCAATAGTACCTTTCCCTACTTAGGGATGGTCTTTTCTGTGAACGGCTTGTGGACTGGGCATTTAGCCCACTCCACGAGCAAGTTCTCAAAGGCCATCAACTCTATTCTAAGTCTCCCCCGTCCGAAGAAAACAGGCGCTATTTTAGCAATATAGCATTTTTTTTAAACTGCAATGTGTTCCAGTAGCTACGTATGGGGCTGAGATATGGGGGTTGGCGAATAGTCATTGCATCCAGCAGGAAGAAAACCGGTTTTGTAGAAAGCTGCTGGGTGTTCCAATTTCTACCTCCCAATATATCTGCCATAGGGAACTTAACGTAAATTTTATTTGTGATTTTATTAGTGCTCGTCCTGCCGTACTTTGGCTTTCAGTGTGGAGGACAAATCTGCATCCCTATCGAAAGAAATTATAAGGGATTGTCTTAAATGTGAGAGAGGAATGGATATTCCTTGGCTCTCGGGGGTCTATCAGAGTCTATGTAGCATTGACAAAAGTAGTCTTTTTTTAGACTCACTTCATAAGAATGAGTTGAAAAATGCACTCTACAACTCAGAAAGGATCAGAATGGAATCTAAGAAATCCTCCGTATTGAGTTATATGAGCAAAGAACTGGAAAGGCACCCCCTACCAATATATCTTACTTTGCCCATGACTTATTGGGAAAGGAGTCTTTTATTTCGGCTGAGAGCAGGAACTGCTAAATTTTTGTTGTGTTTCCCCCTTGGCTATCGGCCCAGTCTGGAACACGCACCATGCCCTTGTGACGGGGTGAGTGTACAAACTGATTTGTACTTCTTCTTTTTTGTAATTATTATTTAAAATATGTGAAGTGGCTTTTAACCCCATTTAAAAAAAAAAACAGAGACCTGTTCCTTTTGAAAAAGCCCACCAGATGCTGCTCTCTTTAGAAAATGATAGCTGAGTGATGTCACTGACCATGTCATGAGTGATGTAATATGTGACGTCATCAGCAGTGCATTGCAGGCGCGCAAGTTATAGTGAGTCCAACTAACTATAACGTGGGAATTTCAATGGTTTTATGTCAGTAAAATTTCCAGCTAACTATAACTGGTGTGAAACCTATGTTTTTTTCAGTGAATATATATATATATATATATTCCATATAACCATAGGAGCATGAACGGATAGAAAACAATTAATATCAATCCGCCTACCACAATCCATCATGGCTGAGAGAAGTAAAAATAGAACTCAAAGAGCGAGTGAACTTTTAAATGATGACTCAGCATCATCACCTAGCAACAAAACTCAAGAGAACACCAGGGTGAAAAAAAAGAGAACAATTTCATGTGTCATTAGGGAACTACAACAGAATCGTATCCTGGAAGTTGACACATGGTGGGAAAAGGCAACTTTGGAAAAATATATTGAATTCAAAAGAATACCTAGGGGATTACGAATCTTGATCATGGCCACCCTTAATGACCTGGATGCAGACCTGATCAAACATTGGCAACTAGACATGAATGAATGCTCATTTAGGTTGATGAACGCTTTGATTACACACACCGAATGGAAATTAGAGAAACTAGTCGCTACCATCAAGGTACTAGAGGATGAATTAAATTGATATACTTTGAATGACAAGAACAAAGATCTAATCAAAACAATTACAAATAAAATAAACAAACAGGATGCAGATGTAGAAAAGGGCAAAGCTAGCAAATTTAATAGAGACAGATTGGACTACACAAATGGTCGCATATACACTTTCGCCAGGAAGTATGACATGTACAGGAACCGTGTAGTGATGGACAAATGTGCTGGGTACAAGACCACTGGAACAATAGACAGTTCGGATTTAAGCTCTGTAGATGAAGTACATCGAACCTCGATTTTTCCGGGGAGATGTGTCTGATGCAAATGACGAAGCGATATAGAGGGCGAGGACGAGGATCGACGTGTGGGAGGGGACAATTAAAACCTAAAAATCAAAGACAAAGAAGAGGGGGCAAAAACCAAAGAAGGAAGAGGAAGGACAAAGCCAAACTAAAGAAAAACCTCCTAAAAAATACCTTAGTAATTAACATTCAAATAAAGTTTTCAGCATACCACAAACAATGTAGCACAACAAAGGATTGACATTTTGCCCCAAAAATATATCAACATACCAAACTTATGTATCAACCTCTATAAATCGGAAAAGTAAAACTCAAGAAATATTTTTCTAGAAAAATCATTTACAATCAGACAACAAACAAGTCCGAGTCAGGAGACTTCGCCCCTGAACTTAAATGACAATTCCACCCTGAGAGCTTTAGTATCCCTACAAAATGGGACAGAGATATCAACAGAGCAACATCAATCCTCTCAAGACACTGAATTTTGCCAAATAATGGGGTTTAAAACAAACGAAGGTAGCAACAGTAGTTTAAAAACACAATCAACCTTTTGCCCACAACTCCCACCAGGCAATAAAATTGACCTATTTCACAGGACTATGGTGGAAGAAAACAATAAAATGTCATTCAACAACTTTGGCAACCCCAACAAAAAGAAAAACAAAACTAAAAAGAAATCATGGAAATTAACATCAGGGGAATATAAAGCATTAAAGAACTGAGAGAAGATCATGACATAATAATTAAAGCCTTGGATAAAGGTGGAAGTATTGTCATTCAAAAATTGTGAGAGCTGCATAAAAGAAGCAGAAAGACAACTAGGCAATAAAGACCACTACGAAAATTGAAAAGAAATCCAATGGAGACCTGGATGGCAGAATATCATCAAAAAAAACTTACATGAAAAGATAAGAATCTTATCGACCTAGAAGAATTTCTGTGTCTAAAAACTGACCACCCGATTATCGCAACAATCTACTTTCTCCCGAAAGTACATAAATCAACCCAAAATCCACCAGGAAGACCAATAGTGAGCTCCATCGGACCTCTGCTGGAATCAACGTCTCGCTTCATTGACATCTTCCACATGAACAATGTAACAACACTTCCATCGTATCTGAGAGATACAATGGACTTCCTGAACAAAATCAAGAAGATCTCATGGAAAGAAGGCTACATCATGGCCTCAATCGATGTCTAGATCCTCCATTCAGATGGGATAACAGCGGTGAGACAGTTTCTACAGACAAGATCTATAAGCTAACTTGACCACTCGGACATGCTAATAGAAATGCTCACATACTGCTTAACACACAATATCTTTCTATTTAAAGGTGATCTCTTTCTGCAAAAGCAGGGAACTGCTAAGGGGACGTCATAATCGCCGACCTACGCCAATCTACTGATGGCAGTATGGGAGACAGAAGTACTGAGAAATGAAAAATCTGGTAACATCAAATTCTGGTCGAGATTTATTGACGAACTTTTTGTTACCTGGGAAGGCGACCTTACAAACCTCCAGAATTTCTTTGCTCACCAGCAACAAGTACAACTTAACTTTCATACCCACAGTAAGTTCAACAAACATCATCTTCTTGGATGTGGAAGTTTTTATTCAAGGTCAAAAGATATGCAAAAAAATGCACAGAAAACCCACTTCATGCAATAGCATCCTGCATGCGAATAGTGGGCATCCACAGAATCTTAAATGGATCATTCCTTATGGGAAAATGTTGCGAGCAAAAAGGAATTGCTCTGAGACATCAGACCTGAATTTACAACTAAAAGAAATGAGCGAGCTCTTCCGAGAACAAGGATATTCTCTTGAAGTGATTACAACAGCAAGAACTAGAGTCACCCTAACAACAAGAGCAGATCTCTTACGATCAAACCAAGAAAATCCGGAGAGATGTAAAAAAAGATGAAATGACAACCAGCTTAATCATTGACTTCAACAACCATAGCAAAGAACTAAAAAAGAGCATCCGAAAGAACTGGAGTATATTATTGTTAGATGAAACAGTCCAAAGGGTATTGTCTCCCCAACCTAACATCAAGTACAGGAAAACTTCCTCTTTGGGAGATATACTCACACAGAGTCACTTTGAATCAAAAAAAGAAGTCATACCATCTTGGCCCAATACTCCGGGATTCTTGGAATGCTCCAAGTGTAGAGCATGTGATCATGGTTAAAATATGACTACATATCTACTCCAAAATGGCCAGATTTTTAAAATTGTTGATCACATCACATGTGAATCAAAATTTGTTGTGTATCTACTGGAATGCCCATGCAGAAAACTATACATAGGAAGTACCATTAATAAACTCAAGTTAAGAATCCTACAACACTTGAGAGCCATTAAAAACAAAGACTTCACCTATCCTATGGCTAAGCACTTTCACGAATTCCACTCAAGTGATTGTAAACATTTGAAATACTCTGAAATTAGGATTGTGAAAGAGGTGGAGACAGAACCCTCAACCTACTCAGATCGAAGTACAGATTAATCTTAGCCACTGTACCGAGCACCCGTTAGGCCACAATTTGGATGCCGAACTACATATCCACCTGTAGTGGAGAAGTGTGGCGCAATGGTTAGAGAGGCAGACCCTGATGCAGAGGTCTGGCCCGGACCAGGGTTCAATTCCCGCCTCAGGCGGGTCTTGGGCTAAATTTCCCCGGACCTGACGATTCTCGCCTCGGTGCCTATTCTAATCATGGGTCCCACGCTGCAACTCTGGGCAATAGCTTGCTTAATCTCCACAAAGGCCCCAACAGCGCCAGGATGCCTGGCCTCACCTTGGGGGACCCAGGAGTGGGCACTTCACATGAAAAGGCCAGGAGGGGTTCCAGAGCGGTATGTGTACAGCGCCGTGATAGCCCTTGGGGTGATTGTGCGCTATATAAGCACTACAACACTGTAATGTAGAAAAAATGATGAGTGAAAATATGGCAGAAATCAAAGTAACTAAAAAGACATGGGAACCCTGGATACACTATAAGATATTATTGTATGCTGCTGTTCTTCTTGAAAATTGAAAAAATGCGAGATGAAACATATGGAACATTGCCTTCTTAGCATGAACATTGTGAAATGATTACAGCTTTTACTGATCATATGTTTGATGGTAACAATTTAGCTTTAAATAAACGCAATGGAGTCCATAAAGAATTAAACAAAATATAAGCATTGGTTTGATAAATTGACACTGGTAAACATCCAGAAATCCCAATCCAGATCTAATGTGGGAATGGCAGGAGTGGCAATGAATGCCACATTGGTGGCAACAACCCGGGTGCGACACAATACCGTTGGAAATTGCCTGCCAAGACACAGATGCATGCATTCTCAATTCAATTGAGATGGGTATAGGGATAAAGTGGGTGCCCGAACTAACGCAAAACTTACTTTACTGATATAGCGTGCAACTGTGATCAACGAAACACAATAAAAATCTTTGTTCACCACAAATAATATCAGCTCAAAATAATTTCCTGAAACAAAGGGGCATATTATCAAGGGGGTTTATCTCCCCTTTTTTTGGCTTTAAAAGCCAAGAAAGCGGAGATAGAATTTTCTCCCTATTACCTAGCTGTCGCTAACGCCAGTTAGCGACAGCTAGTAGGAGATAGCGACCATCTTGGGCCCCACTTTGCATGTCAGAGAAATTTATCACTAATGACATGCAATGTGAGCGTGCCAAGATGTTAGCGACTGGAAGAAGTCGCTAACATAGCTATCTCCTATTACCAACTTTTGGAGATATTCGCGCTAAGCGCGAATATCCCCAAAAGCTAACACCTGCTTTGAGCAGTTCTTAGCCATGTTATCCAATGGGAGGTGGATAACATGGCTAAGAGCATTAGCTCGGTAATGCATGAATATCGCTGACTTTTCAGCGATATTCATGCATTGCGGCCGTTTTTTGTCGCATTTGCGATAAACCTTGGTAACACTAAGGTTTATCTGCGATAAAAATCGCCGCAGGTCAGCGATAAATTTTTGTCTCTAACCAAGCAATAGCGATAATTATCGCTATTGCTTGGTAATATGCCCCTAAATATTTAGAAGTATAATTGCAGGCTTGCTCATTGGATGGAGACTGGGGGTTTGCAATATTCGTGTAATTTGCATAATTATACGAAATTTTGGAACAGTTACTGGAAACAGAAAACCAGCTTTTGAGCACTATTTTAGTGCGCAAATGTGTCTGCTTTTGGACAAAGGCACACATTCCAAACTAAATAAAAAAAGCAAATAAAAAATACTAAGCACAATGAACAACAGTTGTTTGCATTGTTCCTGTGCGCTCTTGCTACAGTTTTACCATGAAAGACGCATAATTATGTGACGTGGCATATTGAAATTTGTGGAATTTCATATAACTAAAGTAACACAGAATCACCCAAAATATGCATTATTACACCAGCGTAACGCTAATTTCACCTAGTCCTAGAGGAGATAGTAAAAAAAACTATAAACATCATTACTAGAATGAATATCTTTCCTTAAAATCATTGACTTTAAAAAGCTATATATGGCCGTAATATAATGCAAATAAATAACACAATATTAAGATTCTTAATCGAAACAGTACAAAGAATAAAAATTCACAGTTCCCGAGGAATACCACCCATTTTCTAGTCTTTACCCTTAGTGGTAAACACCCAGAAATTAGCACGAATGTAACCATTCTAGTGTTATGCTTTAGAGAGTGTCTCCAGTACAGTTATGTGATGCAGATATAGGTAAGCACTTGTGGACTCTCTTTTTTCAAAGAAGAATGCTTTAATTGGTATAGAATGCCGCAAAGATAGGGTGACCAGGGGTCCCGGATTTTCCAGGGCAGTCCTGTATTTTCAACAGCTGTCCCGGCAGATTTTGGCAATTTTGGCTCCTGTCCCGGTTTTTAGAGGGGGTTCACTGAAACCAGGGGGAAGCACTGATTGGGTGTTCTAAAGCTGTGCTAGTTAGCAGCTGTTATAAATAAGCAATTTGTTAAACAAGTATGATGCCGGGCGGCGCCATCTTGGGTGTAGGGCTAGTCGTCCTGAGGACCACTGTCCTCTATTTAAATCAGCCATGCTGACGCGCAGCGGACACGCGCAGCGGGCTCGCGGGATTTCCGCCGGAGTTACGCCAGAGTTTAGCCCGTCTGCGCCCGTCAGCGCCAAGGAGGCGCCTGAGGCCAGACTCGCTGTTCCCCGGTTCTCCATCACTCCTGGAGGTGAGTTATACTCCCGTTCTAAATTGTTATCTCTTAAACCTTTATTTCGCCCCTGTCACTATACTAAAGCTCTGAGCAGTATTCCCTGCGATTGCAGTGCTCTTTTGGAGATTGATACTAAACCTATAGGTTTATGTGGAAAAATTCCCCGGACACAAATTGAAACGGTTTATCCGTGTAATTCGGTGAAATCTGGTTTCCTTATAAATGCGAGGTCCCTTGTGAAAAACAGCGTAGCCTTCAGGGAATTTGTGCTCATCAGAAATCCCCCTTAGGTCTTTATTACAGAGACCTGGGGTTCTGAAACCACTGGCCCGGATCTGGTGGATGCTATTCCGGAAGGGTATGCCCTGGCCAGGCTGGATCCGGAGAAACGGAGAGGGGGGGACTTGGGATCCTCTGTAAAGAGGATTACATTTGTCGTATAGATCCACTCTCCTCTTCGGCTGAGAAACTGGAAGCCTTATATTTTTCCATACAGCTAAATGTATCCACATCCTCCTCTGGCATTTTATGTTATAGGCCCCCTGGTCCTCGATCTTCATTCGCCAGTGAGTTGATTAAACTATTAGAACCGTTTCTAAATAAACACCGTTTCACCATTTTAGGTGATTTTAATGTTTATCTTGAAAAATCTGAGGATATTGATACTATTTCCCTCGTAGAAGGCTTGAAGGTATATGACTTTGAGCAATTGGTGGTTGGCCCTACTCATTTGGATAGCCACACACTTGGCATCTTTACGAATGATGCAAACAAGATGTGATGGAAGAATCACTGCAAGGCGCGCATTTTCACATGAAACTGGTGGGTTTCTTCAAAAGTTTATGCAAAGAATGCCAAACAAACTTGCTAGAATGCTTAATTGCGAATTTATTTCATTCCAATAGAGGGATAATTCATCAAATTTATTCTTGGGCCGAACATATACATAACATTAATGCTATTGTTGTACCTGTGGCCAATTCAACATTTCACCTCACACCTCACACCCCTATCCTCAGATCCGTACGTTTCCTTTGCATGTTGCACTCCTTCCTAGTTATCCTGCACAAGCCATTGTTTACTTTCCATCGCCGTATCACGTGACCCCAGCGCACCTATCAGAATACACACAACCGCCACGCTACTTCGCGCGTCCTATGCCTGCGAATTCCCTTTAATTCTTCGCTATTTTTTGTTGGTTTGGTGCACCACCCTTTCTGATCGCCATCCTCATTTAGTTTTGGTTTCCTCTCTCGTTGCATGTATTTACTTTTCGAACGCTTATCACGTGACCCCCTGACATACCTATATCTAACCTTCCCATTGGTCCTTCACTCATCGGACCGGTTCCGCGTTCGGAACACTGCGACGACCACCTGTTACTATTGCGGTAAGCCTCACTCCTTTTCGACGTAGTCCGCCTTACGGTTAGGCTCTGACCCCACTCTTTCCCGCATCCCCACCTTCTTTTAAACCACCCGCGTAGAGTATACTACTCGCTCTCACCTTGTACTTGATTAGCGCACACTGATAGTAGTACGTTGTCAGTTTCTTTTGATGCATATCGCAGTGTTGAGGCTTGATAATGTTGAATTGGCCACAGGTACAACAATAGCATTAATGTTATGTATATGTTCGGTCATTATGACCTCATGGTTCTTTTTCCTGAAAGTTAAGGTCTTGTATGTTTTCATTTTTAGGCCCCTGACGAAGGGTTACACCTTTTAACCCGAAATGCATTGGGCAAGCATCAAGTAATGCGAAGTTTGATTCATTTTGGATACATTTCAAGAATAAATTTGATGAATTATCCCTCTATTGGAATGAAATAAATTCGCAATTAAGCATTCTAGCAAGTTTGTTTGGCATTCTTTGCATAAACTTTTGAAGAAACCCACCAGTTTCATGTGAAAATGCGCGCCTTGCAGTGATTCTTCCATCACATCTTGTTTGCATGATTTAAGGCACTACCTGGCATAGTGCGACAAGGAAACGCGCCCAAACCAATTGAATTGGAATAATCTAGTGAGTGCACGGAGATATTAAAACCTAATCTTTACGAATGATGACAGGTTGATTACAATGCCGCCTATCCCTCTTACGTGGTCTGACCACTTTGCTGTCCCTTTCATTTTGAAAGGGCCTGTGGTTGTTGACCTGGGAAAAAACAATAAAAATCCATGGGAGGTTACGAGAAATGTTTGAAATGTCAACAATGACACGTTGACATCGCTTTTTCCAAGGAGCGACTCCTGTTTAAATTCTGGCCTGGATTTTGCTTCGCAATGCTGGTCTAAAGAACTGGAGTGTGCAATAGATATCATGGCACCGCCTAAAAAGCGCTATATGGCTAGAAAAACTCCTTCGGCCCCCTGGTATTCTGAACGAGTCAGAGGACTTCGACCGATATGTAGACAAAAGGAGAGGACATGGCTCGCTAGACCGAATGAGCTCAAGAAGCTACAACATAAACTGGCCTTAAAGGAGTATAAAAAAGCAATAATTGATGAAAAAAGGAACCATTTCATTAAAATTACAACTGGATTGAAATCAGCCAGGGAACTTTTTCAAATCGTTAATTCCCTATCGGTCCCGAAGTCAGCTTCTTCGGTGATTGAATCACAAATGCTGTGTAATAATATTGCTGACTTCTTTTTGACCAAGGTAGCTGATATTTATTCCTCACTGGATACACACAACCAGAGGCTGAATAACGAAGCAAATTGGGATACATCGCTTCCGTACCTCGATTGTATAGATACAACTGAGGCATCCAGCCCCACTCCCCTCTTTGTGAAATTTCCTGTGTTATCCTTAGAGGAAGTAAACTCCATCCTTGACTCTATCAAATCCTGTTCTCCCCTTGATCCCTGTCCTTTGAGAATTTTAAAGACCTGCAGAGCTACCTTATTACCATCTCTTCTTGACATCTTAAAAAGTGCCATCACGGAGGGGATTTGTCCCCAGGCGTGGAAACTTGCCGTGGTGAAACCATTACTTAAGAAGCCTTCTTTAAACCCTGAGGTGTTAAAAAAATGTTGACAGATCTCGCTACTACCAGCTCCAGCAAAAATGCTGGAAGTGCATCTAAATCGGCATTTGACAGCGTTTCTGGAAAAGGAGAATTGCCTGGACCCATCTCAGCATGGTTTCCGTGCATCTCTCAGTACGGAAACTGCCCTTACGGTAGTAGTAAACAACATTAGAACTGAGGTGGACAGGGGCCAAAGCACCTTGTTGGTTATGCTAGATTTAACAGCAGCTTTTGATACCCTGTCCCCCTCTATCCTGGTGGATAGGTTGAGGGGGATAGGGGTAGGAGGCAGTGCTCTGAAACTCCTCTCCTCCTTCCTGCACTTGAGAAAACAAAAAGTGAAGCTGGGTGAGTTTATGTCCCCTACTATGGAGGTGCAATGTGGAGTCCCACAGGGCTCAGGGCTTAGCCCAGTTTTGTTTAATGTTTATGTGACCCCCCTAGCCAAAATATTAAGGGATTTTGGTTATCAGGTGTTGTCTTACGCCGATGACACGCATATCATTGTCTCCGCAAACCAGTCAGGGAAAGACTGTGCAGCAAAATTTAAGACCTGTATGGAGAGGGTTGCATCCTGGATGGTAAGAAACTATCTTAAGCTTAACGGCGAGAAAACAGAGGTGCTTGTAATTCGTAGGAACCAAGATCTGTGGAACGAGGAATGGTGGCCCGCCACCCTGGGCGAATGCCCTCGCCCGGCAAAATTCGTAAAAAATGTGGGCGTCATTATTGATCCCACCTTATCGTTTGACCGACAGGTAAACAGAACCGTCGGCACCTGCTGTTCTATCATCCGTACTCTGAAGAAGATAGCCCCGTTTTTATCCCCTGAGGTGCGCAAACAATCGATGGTCGCCCTGGTGTTATCCAGAATCTACTACTGCAATGCCCTCTACTGTGGGATTAATCAGAAGGAGATCTACAAACTCCAGGTTATCCAAAACGCTGCCGCGCGACTGGTCTTGAATCTCCCGAGACGATCATCAGCGACGGCAGCAAGAAAAGAACTTCATTGGTTGCCTGTTCAGGCAAGAATCTCATTTAAGATTCTCTGCCTCGCGCACGGTGTCTTCTTTGGATCGGGTCCAGAAGGGGTTAAAGGCCTGTTGAAGACCTATACCCCTAACAGATCTCTTCGATCTGCCTCAAAAAATATGCTGCTGGTTCCGAGAATTAACAAGGCGAGATGGGGCGGTAGAGCCTTCTCCTGGCTTGCTCCCAAACTTTGGAATTCGCTCCCGCTGGAATTGGCCAGACAATCGTCTCTGCCAATTTTTCGCAAATTGTTAAAAACGTGGCTGTTTTCCTCGTCGTATTAGCTCCTACGAAATTTAGTGCTGTCATTCTCTTTTGACTCTACAATCTGGTCTTTTCAGTATGCTCTTTCCATCTCTTAGCGCCTTGATGCCCTATGAGGGTTTAAGTGTCCTCTTTCTTCATCCTCTACTTTTGCGCTATATAAATATTTTTATTATTATTATTATGCTGGTTTTAGAAAATATATTTTATTTATTTTCTTAGAGCTTCTTCTGTGTTCCTATGTTGGTAAAGAGTTGTCATTCTGCGCATCACCATTGATGTAAAGTTGTAGTCCTTCTTCTAGTTTTGCAAAATGTCCTGGCATTTGGTTCTCAAGATCTGGTCACCCTACGCAAAGAGCATAGTTTATATAACGTTTTTTTTGTCTGTTTAATCTAAAAAGGACTAAGAATTGTGTGAAATATATTCTATTGCATATAGGCGGGACTGATTTTGTAAATGTCCATTAAATACTTAAATGCCTTCTTTCAATTGATTTATAAACTGAGCTTAAGCCTCATCTCATGGGCCAGGACACTACCCTCCTGATGCCATCCACTCACATCAGCAGGGAGCCCTCCTCCTAAACAAGGGCATATCTTTTTATTTACCACTTCTGCTTGGCCCAGTACCCGTTTACAGAGTAGAGCCCTTTTCCTTCCCTAAAAGACACTTGATAATATGTCTCTTAAAAAATGAATTGGTGCACAACGACACAATACATCCAAATCAGGTATTACAGTAAGATCAAAAAGACTTACAATCTCTTCGTACATTAAAATATGAAGGGGCGGGGTCCTAATTTTAAGGAGAAATACATGTGTGAAAACTTTAGGCAGATCAATACATTAATGCTCATTGAAATAATCCTGTCACATCACTCTTGAATTTCAAACAGTTTTTAATTGTGTCATGTTCTTTGAGAAAAGTGAGAGACACCGACTGAAATAGACTCGAGTCTTTGACCAGTGTTTATTGGTGTAAACTAAACCATACAGCCCATATGCACTCAAATGCTATGTGGCATTTAATTTGGTAATTGTAAATGCTACAAAATCAGGTTTGCAGTGCATACATAACCTGACCTGGGAAGAACAGTGCAAAGTTAGGTCCCTCTTACTAACATCCTTGTTGCAGCTTTAAGAGATTCAATATATTCTACATGAGCTAAGTGTCCTTGCATTTCAATGACATATGCATTTTCAATTAGAAATGGCTCACATCATACCTTAGAATGATATAGCCAGCCGGCTGCTCTCAAACCAGTGGCGGCTCCTCCTCTAAGGCAGAGGAGCGTCGCCTCACTGCTCTGAGAGCAGTAGAAAGGAAAATTAAAATGATAATAACCAGTGTATTATCATTTTAGTTTTCAGTTTCCTGTTGCGCCCATGCAGGGTGGGGATGGACTGGAAGATTAGGGGCCAGGAGGTGGAGTAATTGCTCCACTATAAAGTGTGCATAACTGTGTGGTCGCCCAAACATTCATGCACACTTTGCATGTTCTGCACCCAGGCTGCATTACAGCCTGGATGCAGAACATGCCCAGGCCCGCATTCCACATCTGAGCGCTGAACCATGGTGCTCAGACCCATCACAACGCTGCACTGATTGGCTAGGGGAGCCAGGAGCCTGGTTTCTTCCAGGTTCCTGGTTCCTGCTTCTGAGGAGCGTGAGGCGGCGGCGAGACTACTGAAAGGTAGCAGCCTGCCCAGTGGCCAGCCTGAAGGTAAGTGTTATTTCTTCATTTTTTTTCATTTACAACCCCATTCTCCTCCTACCCCAGGAAAATAGCAGCAGCCACTGTGTCAAACAACTCATCACACAGCGTCTTAGAGGAAAATGGAAGGCTGCTGTGACACAGTGTGGTCATGCCATGCATCAGGTCTCAGCCAAGTATTGGTAGAAAGGAGAAAATTCTCTTTTCTAAGTGAGATGAAATGTGATCGCTGAAGGTGGAGCTGAAAGACCTTTAGCAGCTATGCACATCTAAAGGCAAACACCTGTCTATGTGTTCTAAAAGCTGGGATAGTTTAGATGCAAATAACCATATAGCCAGTGATAGGAAATATATTATGAGAGGATAGAGGGGGAGCTTGAGCCTTGAAAGTGGAGCTGGAGCTCATGTGGCAGCTCTGCACACCTAAGGTAAGGAGCTGTCTATGTTTTTTTAAGCTGGCATAGTTTAGGTGCTAATAACTAAATAGCCGCCAGGGATAGTAAATGTGTTTTGAAAGGACAAACTGGGATTTTGAGCTTGCTTTACTAAAAGTCAAGTGTCGGATTCATAAACAAGATTTGACAGGAAGGACAGTTAGCTCTGCCACTGAATGAATGTACTTGTCCTACTTTTGGCTCTTATTCACCAACATTCCCAGGAGTAGCTTCGAAAAGTTGCAGGTTTTTGGGCACATTCCAGGAGAGTTAAGGTACATTTTCCTGCGAGATTCTATTTCTGTTGTGTGGATTTTTCCATAGTGGAGAAATCCTCAGAGAGGAAGTAGGATCCCTGTGGGCAGAAAATATTTTCTGAGGACGGCCAGCCACTGCCACATCTGTGGTCTGACTGCTGTATTACAACTTTGGTGGTCAGACTGTCCTTGCACCACCACAAACACCAGGGCATTGAGTTTGCTGGCCTCCCATGGTGGTCAGGGGCTCACAATATGCTGGAGGTGCCGCTGCGGCACCACCATGCGTATTACGAGTTTCAGGACCACCAGTGGTGTCATCGAGGTTTTTCCTCCATGAAACTACATAAGTCATGAAACACAGTGGGAGCCTACAGGCCTCCGTCGTGCCCTATGCATGGGGGTGCATGAAGGGTGGCACATGTTCTTCCCCCCGTGTGCATGCAGGCACAATTCCAGCAAGGCATGGACTGTGAAGTCCATGCCATACTGGAATGCGCTGTGGCAGTTCTGCGGCGGTGCCTTTCCAAGGCATAAATAGGTGCCTTTGAAATGCACTGCCTCAGGACTGCCATGCTGCCAGCCTGCCAGACCATGAAAAACTTGTAACCTGGCTGGTGGATGGTGACCCTGTTTGGCCGTCCTAGAGCGGGGCGGTGGTGTGGCAGCCCGCTCCAGGACCGTCAAACTCGTAATCGGGGCATTTGATATTTTAGTACCACACCTTATTAAATGGTCACTTGTGTGTCACTTTTAATACTCTCATTCATAACATCATGATTCATAGACTTAACGTTATCCTTATTTATTTACCCTTGCTCTTTCTTCCAATTAGGAAGAATCTACTACATACTGAAAGAATCTTTCAGCAGGAGTCCATTCAAGATGAATTTGGAAAACTACAGCAACTAGGTCTGTTATCACAAATATTAAATGTAATTTAAAATGCATCCTTGACCTGATAGATATATTTATAAATTCCACTATGATGTTCTATTAAGTTAGCTTCTTTTTCTGATAGTGCACTGAGGTCTATAACATTAAGGAATGGCTAGAGCAGTGTACACCTATTTTCTGGCACACGATTTGTAGACATTTGCTGTTCTCACCCTCAGTGGAGAGAGCAGCATCTGTTTCTGGGTCCACCTTCTCCACTCACATGTTGCAACTGGGTGAACCATAACACAAGTTTCATTTTGTTGGATATTACATACCAGAAATAAGTCAATTTCCTACAGGTTCTTTTGGCCAGCCAATGAAGAGGAGGTAGGTCTGCAACCAACCAATACTTTCTTAAGGTATAAATGAACTGACTAGTGAAGATTTTGTTGTTACCTAAGTGTCCTCCTCGGGTTGATATATAGAGCTAAAGGTGGAGTGATTCATAATTCTTCAACAATTTACTGATATGTGCAAACATACATTGGCATCAGTGTAAATGACAACTGGTCAATAAGTGGCAGTGCAAAAATCTTCAGGCGTATATTTCAGTGAACAGCATTGCAGGATTTATGTTTTTCTGTCTGAGAAATATAACACAATACTGAGCAATTTTGTAAAATTTGAAATATTTGTGAAAATACTACTATTACTGCTAGTACTGCTACTACTGCTACTACTGGTGTGCATATAGATATTGACACTGGTGTTGCACCAGTGTATAGCACTAGTTGTGGAGCGTTCCTTGACCCTTATACTACTAATGCTGGCATACATACACAAGATTTCATAAGAAGTGTTGAACAAAGACATGACTTGATCTCTGACAACTTCCTCAACACATGGAACCTAACAAGAGGTAATTTGAATCAGCAGCTAACAATACAGTCTTCCTGCTGGGAAGCTTTTGATAATACCCAAAAACAGGAGCAAGGGCTGCGGCAGAGGACTGTCCATCATCATGTTGGAGTCAGTTGTCTGTAATGAAAACCTCCAAGTTTCTGCTTATAACTTGTTTGAATGCATTCTAGTTAAATGTAGCAATGAATATGCTACATTACAATGCCATGCATTACATTGCGTGCTTTTACAACGCTGTTGTTACAACGACCGGGTTGTTAGTACGCGATGCATTTACTTCGCAAGTCATCAGAACGACTTGCACTAAGGGGCGCGCTGGATTTAGGAATAGTATTTTTTACTATTCCTACTCCAGTTTGCACAACAGTAGGAACGGTGTTGGAATTCATTTCCAATACCTCAGCGCCCTCTAGGGCAAGTCATTTTAATGACTTGCGCTGTAATGCATTGCGTACTAGCAATGCGGTCGTTGTAACGAGCGTGTTGTAATAGTACCGGAATGTAATGACAGCATTGTAAACACTGTTTCCCGAATCAATGCTGTAAATATGTTTTTTGTAGGTGGTTAAATATATCCTTCTGTAATAGATGCCACACCTTCTTCCAAGTAAATATTCTTCCTCCCGGAGAAAAACTTTCATCATGGGAGTATGAATGCCTGGTCGCATGAAGCCGATTCAGAAAAGGGGGTGGTGATGAACAGAGTGTCTGAATTAAGCAGACCACTCTTACCCAGTCCAAAGATCACGGCTTGATCCATCACCGTTATTTAGCTCACTGCACCATCCCAGCTCAGAACCTGGCTATATGCAAATTAGTCTGTCCCTGGCCCAGTGCATCATGGGAACAGGGCAGACCAAACTACCAAGCCAATTCTTCACCGGAAAGGAGACAAGCTTCCGGGGACCGGTTTCTGGCGTTTCAGCCGTCGTCGGCCCGGCTTGCTTGAATCCTGATGGTGCAGTGAGCAAGGGACTCATGTCTGAGTATACCCTGCCACACCTATAGTGGCCAAAAACGATTCAGAAAAGGGGGTGGTGATGAACAGAGTGTCTGAATTAAGCAGACCACTCTTACCCAGTCCAAAGATCAGGGCTTGATCCATCACCGTTATTTAGCTCACTGCACAATCCCAGCTCAGAACCTGGCTATATGCAAATTAGTCTGTCCCTGGCCCAGTGTATCATGGGAACAGGGCAGACCAAACTACCAAGCCAATTCTTCACCGGAAACCGGTTTCTGGCATTTCAGCCGTCGTCAGCCCGGCTTGCTTGAATCCTGATGGTGCAGTGAGCAAATATATCCTTCTGTAATAGATGCCACACCTTCTTCCAAGTAAATATTCTTCATCCCGGAGAAAAACTTTCATCATGGGAGTATGAATGCCTGGTCGCATGAAGCCAGCAGCATATGTGTTGAAAGAATTATGCATCTCGATAAAAATTACTTTGGGCCTAGATTTCAACGGATGGGTTACTCTGTCAAAATGGTGATGGATATCCCGTCTGTCGAAATCTAAATCCGATAGGAAATAATGGCATTTCGATTTCGGGGGGGGGCCAGGATATCCATCACTGTTGTGATGGAGTACCCCATCTGCGGAAATCTAAATCAGGGCCTAAGTCCAGTGATTGAAGCAACTAACAGATATTCATGGCTGCAGCCTTATCCCTCTACCCCTTTGCAAATGAATCTGTTAATTTCATTAACTTTGGTACGGAAGATGAGTTTTGAAGACTATAAAATCAAGTCAAGACTGGAGCAGTGTACACTTCCAATGGAAACAAATCAACTTTAAGGCTGGTAAGAACACTAAAGATGAGCTTAACAAGGTAGCCTTTCTAAAACCTCTCAGGCCCAAATCCTGTACTATAATTGCAAGTGTGCACTGATGTTGTACTTCCAGACAAACTTTAAGGACGTGTGTGTTTCTTTACCCACTCCCTCATTGCTACTCAGTATTTGGGTATGAGCATTTTATAAAATTGTTTTAATTTTGAAATACATTTTTTGCAGTGACTGAAATCTGTTTGGATCCACTCATATTTATGAACATTTGAGGCCAGCATTTGACAGGCACCCCAGCTTTTAGAAGGTTGACCTAAAATGCCCAAAAGGTTAGTCTGCATTTGGGTTCTATCTTAAATATTGTGTTTCTTATTTTGTTCTAATCCAATAAGTGAGCTCTGCAAAGCTATATTTGTCTTTCTCCTGAAGCCAACAAGTGATGAGATGTTCCTTTGTAATGGTGGTTTGGTAGCATGCAAGATGAAGCTGCAGTGTTATGTTTTGAATTATATTAAAGCCAGATTCTGACACCTGAGATGTTTCCAATATTATTTTGGGCATATTTTCAAAGACTGCAAAACAGTTGGGCCATAAGTTCCTGAAAGGCATGCAGGATTCAAACCACAAATGTGTACTTACAAATTAGATTAAAGTCAGATGTTGGCACCTGTGAAGTTACCAACATCCGCTTTGGCATTATTTCAAGCATTCAGCTCTGTGTCACCTCTACCCACACTTTCTTTCTACTTCACAATGTGCAAAGTCAATAGAACTGTCTGAGGCAGCATAGACATATCTTATAGGTCCCTACGCTTTCATTTTGTGCATTTCTAGGGTACACTCTTAGGTGATAAACAGAGAATCTTAAAAACCACATGTTCATAAAATCCTGTAGAACCTCAAACTTCTGCCTAGTTACTGCAAGAATAGAGCATGCATGAACCTTACAAGGACATCCGGAACTAGGGAAGGAGCAAAATAGCACTGATCTAACAACAGCTGTTGGTCTTCTAACATTTACAGCGTATCATCACCTCAAACAACAAAGGGATCTTGAGTTTCACTCTTTTCAGGAATTCACTACATGCTCACAAGTAAGGCTGGCAAAGATGTGCCCATCACAGCTCTCATGGGGTAATCCTGTAGCACTTTTGTAGGTTCTGATATTTGAATAATATGGAAATGTATTCAGGGTAGAACTGCCAATTTCCTTTGCCAAAGCCACTGTGTAATTGCACACATTTTTCTTTTTTTTCCATGAGAAAAATACCACCGGTGCATGAAATTTGTGTGTTTTGTTTTCGAGTAATTATGTGAAATTTCGGGAAAATCAAGCACAATTACATATATAATACAAATCACAAATCCATCATCTAGCGCTATATTTTAGGGTGAAAGGCGTCCTTGCATCAATATTTGATGTAAGAACACATTTTGTACTACAAAAAAGCATGAAAAACACAATTGCCATGAACAACAGCTGCTCATGTTTTAGTTGTTTGTGTTTTTCCCACTCTCCCAAGCCATAATTTTGCCATGAAAAGCAACGTAATTCTAGTCCTAGATGGTAATCTCTGCTTCATGGGTGGAGGTAACAGAGGTTTGCCTACTGGATTTCAGCAAAAACGCGACCTACCGCTCATCCTAGTTTAAAAAAAACCTGAAAGTTTCTTAAGCCCTCTGCGGACAGGCCCTACATGGCCGCACCCGTCCCCCCAACTTCCGATTGGTTACCCCACCTAGGCAAGTGGTGCAGCCCGCACTGGCCTGAGCCAGTCTGTAACTGGAGCGCAGCTGCTACCTCTCCCTGGCTCCTGGACGTGGTAGCAGGGCTGCAGCCCTGACGACTCCCACAAGGCTTGGCCGAAGAAAGCATCAAAGGAGACCACTGCCTGCTGTCGGCACCCTGGGATCTATGGGTGGATCTTTGTCCTGTGGGAATTTGTTTTGCGGTTTGCACAGCAGACTGTTTTGTGCCGGATGGATTTTGTGACTCTAAACATGTGGCAGGTAAGGCACATGCTGAGACCAACAAGGAAACATGTCTACCGGCACTAGACAGTTAGCAAGGAGGGTATTTTGCAACAGGCCAACCTGAGTAAGTAGGTCAGGGGGCTAATGCACCTATTGAAGTGATCATCCTGTAACCTGAGGGGTTGGGTCCTTAGTAAGGCTGGCATAGCCTGCTAACCTTCTGCGGTAGATATTTTGACGTATGTTTTGAATCCATCTTTTATTACAGTACTTCAGTAACATTTAGACGCTTGGACAACATAGTTTAGTTTCAGCAAATTAAAAAGGAGTGTGACAGTTGTTATTATAAAGCATTCATGCTTGGGAAATGCAGCATTCGGAGCTAACATGGCACTCTCCACTGAGCATTTTTTACCCAGTCCAGATGGCAGCGGCTTCTGAAAAGTACATGCTCCATTGGGAACAACTAACTAGGGCTGTTGCTTCTATTGTTCTCAGTGTTTGCATTGGTGAGTGGTTATTGACCAATGCCAGCTTTGACGTTCACGTCCATTCACCACCATCTTGTGGGGTGTGAGTGTACTCCTGTGAACTTGGGACCTCATGAGATGCTACATGTGTGCAGAGGAGGTATGCTCTGATACAATAGTGTTATCTGTATATTGCACTGTCTGCTTGGCCAGGTAGGAATGTCTGTGATGCCTTTTTGGTGATTCTGCGGCTTGCAACACAGACTGGTGCCCAGATGCCCCTTGATGATATCTTGGTCGGTCTAAAAGAGGTGGCAGGTTTATTCAGTGATTGGAGGGTGTATACATTTGGGTTTTTATTCAGTGAGTGGAGTGTGTATGACTTTGGGGTTTCATTCAGTGAGTCTAGGGTGTATGGCATTGCAGCACTGTGCGGTCTGGGTGGATTGGATTCCATCACGGACCACAGCCAGATTTCTGGTTCTTGAACTCAAGTGTCAGTCAATAACTGGGTGTGGATACTGGAGATGAAGGTAAACAAAAGGGAAGAGAGGAGACAGAGAGAAGCAGGCACATGCAGGTTTGGAGGAGGACGAAGATAGACATGGAGAGGGGGGAGAACATACATAAGAAGGAGAGGCCCTGAGGAGGGTCGGAGGGGGAGACATTGAGAGGTGGGAGAAAATACATGAGAAGGAGAGGCTCAGAGGAGGGTCGGAGGGGGAGACATAGAGAGGAGGGGGGAAATACACAAGAAGGAGAGGTTCAGAGGCGGTTGTGGACTCCACAGCTGGTCATACACATCTGCCCATCTGCACTAAGGAGGCACTTCCAGATCTGGGATCGGTGGGCCGGGGGAGATGCTGTAACTGCCCCAGCACTAACCAGTACAACTAAACACCCAGTCACTGGCTGACAGGCCCTGGTCTCCAGGCTGCCATGGAAAGCATCCTTCGAATGTGTGTTCAATCTGCCCACTTCAGCTCCCGTCCACCTCCCAAGGAAAGTGATAATGGGAGAGTAAAGTGATTTATTCCGGTGGCACACTGAGGTTTAAATAGCTGCATATGACGCTCTTGGTGCAGTAACCATCGTGCACTCAGTGATCGCCCCAGTTAGATGCGCGGTGCTTCCGTCATCACTGCTGAAGTGCTCATTGGTGACTGTAGGGTCCTGGTAATGAAGCTGCTTCGTGCCAGACTCTCTAGCGTCCTCAATGACAATCAAGGCACGGGGATCCTAGGACCGGGTGGCGGCATTCCGCCACATGCAGAACTCCATGGAATTTCACTGAGTTTCTCGGCAACTCCATGGAATTCCGCAGAGTGAAACCCTGCGAGCTTCGCCCAAGCCTAGAATTAAGGGGCACATGCATCAACCTATTTAGGAAGTGCAATCGGTGCAAATCGGTAAATTCGGCCGTTTGCGCTTCCTAAATACGTTTTTGGGATGCATGAAACAATTTTTCAAAATTCGCTTTTTTTTGCATTTCCTAAAAATGCGAATGCATTTCATGAATCGCATTTGTGCGATTCCTTAAATGCAATGCATCAATTTTTTTAAAAATGCGAATTTTGAAATAGGAAGTGCAAATTAACAAGAGGTTGACCCTCGTGTTAATTTGCGAAATTCTTTAAAAAAGCACAAAAATGCATTTTGGAAAGTGTCATGTTACAGACACACATGTCCTTAGGACATGTGTGTGTGAAACATGCACTTTAAAATACATATCAGGGGTGCAGGGGGGGGTCCTTAGGACCCCCCTCTGCACCCTTGCAATGCATCAACAAATTGCAAATTCTAAAAAATAGAAATGCAAAATGGCATTAATTCCTATGGGCCTCTAGGCCCATAGGAATCAATGTAATGCCATTCCTTAATTGCGATTCGCAATTAAGGAATCGCAAATTCCGAAAATTAAGAAATCCTAAAAAAAATTAGGATTTCTTGATGCATAGGATTTTGCAATTCCTAAATTGCGATTCCTTAATTTTCGCAATTTAGGAAATGCAAATTCCTACAATGATGCATGTGCCCCTAAGCACTTTGGCATATTTGCGCAATTTCTTAAATTTCGCGTAGCTAGCATAACACTAGCAACATTCCCAGAATCCCATTGGCATAATTTAAATTTTAACCTGGCCTACAAATATGTTCCCTCTGTAGATATCCCTGCCAATACATCCCTATAGATTTTAGGGTGTTGACTTCTCAGGCCCTGATTATAAGATTATCGGCCAGATTCTTGAAACGAAAATCGGCTCGCAAAGGGCCAGATTCTGAGAATCTGGCCCTTTGCGAGCGCAATTTTTGCATTTGGGATTCAACATCCCAAATGCAAAAATCGCTATTAAAGAATTCGCACATTTGCGAGGAATTGCATTTAAGGAATCTCTATTTCAGATTCGTTAAATGCAATTCATGAACCATTTTAAAATTGCGAAATCGCAATTTTGGGCAGCTATTTACCGCAAGGTCAAACCTCGTGGTAAATTGCGAAAACTTAGAAAAATGCATTTAAATGCATTTTTCTATGTTGCATGTTACACACACACATGTCCTTTGGACATGTGTGTGCGCAACACCAATGTAGATTACATTTCAGGGGTGCTAGAGGGTGTCCTTTGGACACCCCTGCACCCTTGAAATCGCAATTTCAAAATGCGAATCGCTAATAGCGATTCGCACATTGATATGTCTTCCCATTCATTGCTATGGGCCTTTAGGCCCATAGGAATGAATGGGGAGTTATTCCTTATTTGCGATTAGCAATTAGCTAATCGCAAATAGGGAAGCTGTAGGAATCGCTAAATAAATTGCGATTTGGACATGAATCCCGTTTTGCGAGTCTGTAATAGCGATTCCTTAATAATCGCTATTACTGACTCGCAAAACGGGCCTTTGATGAATCTAGCTGTTGGTGTTATTTATCACACCTGATAAATAACAATATTAAGTACTATGCTATTTATTGGGTGCGATAAATAACACCTATTACAAGTTGGTGGGGAATAACAATAACCAAAATGTGCTTGATATTTCCCTGTAGAATTTCATCAGGCTTGACCTGCTGAAACTTAATGAAGGTTGAGGTATTTAACACATCTGAGAATTATTTGATGATTTAAATACCTAACAACTTGTAAATCCAACATGTCCATACACAGGGGTTTACGCACTGGTTGGAATATACCGACCAAATCATAATCAGGGGCTGACTCTGTGAAGAGATTTACTCCAGTATGTGTCAGGAGTACATCTTTGACCATTTTCATTGTGTAATATGGCACAAACCCACAACTTTTTAAATTTAACAAAATTGAGCGATAAGTTGTATTTCTCAGACAATAAATACAAATCTTAAATATTATCCAAATAAATATATTTCAGTTTATTTTGGCAATGCCAAATAGGGTCAGGTTTCATACTTTTTGTCATATGCACTACGTAAATTGTTGAAGAATTAAGGTGCATCCGCCGCATACATTGCAAAAACAAATCGGTGACACCATAAGGTATTGGTTCAGGACTGGAAACCTTTCCTCCTGCCCATTGAATGGCTAGCTCCAACTATGGAAAAATTGTTTATTTTCTGCATTGAATAGCCAAAAAACACGTGTTTTTTTTTTCTTTTTCATCTCACAGGATCATGTAAATGAAGAAGGTGGACCTCAATACATATACTTCATGCTCATCTTACTGTGGAAATAGCAGATGTGTTGCTTTTCAATACTTTTTTTGGGATGGGTTGCCGCAAGGGGTAAGACAGATACAGTACAGGTAATGATTGTTAGAAAGAAGACTATAAAGTAAGCCATTTTGGGAAAACCTCCTTGTATTGACATCTATTGCATAGATATCTACACCAGTGTCATACAAATGTAAATTTTTAGATTATGGACATCTAAAAATGGCCCATGACTACCCACCTTCTGACTGATTTGCCAGACGATGCCTCAATAATCTCCATTCATGATGTTTTGCAATACACTTGCTGCAAAACATGTCTTCTTCTGTCCTCAACCAGGAACATATCTGTTGTTGGGTGGTCCCAGATGGCTGTAGTGTTACTGTGTTACTGAGATACTAAGTACTTTAGCAATATCGTGCATGTCCGGTTAATTGTAGATGGTGCCGGTAAAGAGCACAGACAATGGAGTTGATAGAACTTGGGTAGAAATTCTAGTTTTATGCTCCTATCTGTGCTAACAATATTAAATCCTAAGGGGAATATTTATGAGAGGAGTTGCTTCGCTCTTGCACCACACGACGTGGTGCAAGAGCAACGCAAGTCCATAATGTGATTCATTAAAACTGTGTGTCCCTGAGCGGCATCATGAATCTGTGGTAACCCAAAGCTTCGCAAATCACTGTGTTGCATTACTCTGACCTGGGAAGGCGTTCCATGGACGTTGCATAGGTGTTCCCACTCAACTCCCATGGTTTATTACACATTCTCAGATTTACCAAAAGCGGCACACCTGGAAACGCGCCAAAAAGATACGCATTCTCATTGGAGACGTAATAAGATGAAATGGCTTTATTTCTCTTTATTACTTTCTCTTTCTATGTTTGCTGCAATTTTCAGCACACATTGAAAGAGGAATATGGCACTCAGGATTGTTTTGTGCAGGAACGTGCCTTTCATGCACAAAAACAATCCTTCATGCGACGGAGGCACCCTTGCTTCATGGTGCAAGGGTGCCTGCATTTGCCCTAGGCAGCCTAAATGGTGCCAGTGCAGGGACAAGGCAGGAATGTTCCATATTCTTTTAAATACTGTGCCTTCCAGCCCTTTCCCTATCATGCAGCCCAGCAAGATGCCTTGCTGCGCTGCGTAACTTTCTAATAAATATGCCCCAAAAACTAAAAGGAAATATAGAAACAGCATATATTTTCTGATTCTCTACACCGTGAGGAATTTTCTAGAGGATGGCATAGCTCATTCTCCTTAGTTGCCTGCTTAAAGACAGGTTCATGATGGATGGATGACGTTACAACGCATACTTTTACAACGCATACCATTACAACGCATGCCATTACAACGAATTTTTAAAAACTATCTTTACAACACATTCCATTACAACGCATAGTACCTTTACAACGCATACCATTTCAAAGCATACCATTACATTGCATGTATGGTAAGTATTGGATAGTGTAGGGGTAAAAATTACTATTCTAACTCCAGGGGGGTGCAACAGTAGGGTAAGTGCTGGATAGTGTAAAGGTACTATGCATTGTAATGGTATGCGTTGTAATAGTATGCGTTGTAATGACTGCGTTGTAATGACCTGCTTTGTAGTGGTATGCGTTGTAGTGTAATGGTTGCGTTGTAATGGCATGCGTTATAATGGATGTTGCGTTGTAAAAGTTTTGTTGTAATGGTAGTGCGTTGTAAAAGTTGCGTTGTAAAGGTTGTTCACCGTTCATGACATATTGAACTCAAAATGAACACTGAACCATACTTTCCTGCACTGACATCAGTCCCTAAGTGTGTCAGCCTTTGGAGGTGACCCGGGTTCAACTTATCACACTCCACCACCGATTAATGACCTCCTGAGTCTTTGGCAGAATTCCAGCCAAACCTTTGGAAAATTACTTTGCTTTGAGGCAATATGCTACCATCGTCAAATTGAAAATAGAAGAAAAATGTTCAACGAAATCATCCTCACCAAATATCCAGCAACATAGGTAGCTCACAATTATCTCTGGCCTAAAAAGGCATCTTGTATGGCTGTTTCTTTCTTCCTCTACTTGTATGACATTCTAAATTGGGCACTGCCTATTATGATATTGGTATTTATTCAGACGTGTGATACCCAGAGACTTCACACAGAGTATTCCCTCATTGACAGCCAATGGGATGATGAGGCGAAACCAGGCCACTTGTGTTAACCTGATAACCTTGCTACCATTTCAATTCTTTCAAATACCTTACACTCCATTACCAATATCAAACGTTACAAATATGAATTACTTCAGCCCCAAACAGAGGGAATATTTACTAATAGTTCAAGCAAACCAGTGCAGCAAGGGAAGTTGCTACACTGTGTTTCATGGATAGGAGAGAGCTGAAAAGTGCCATATATACCAAGTATTGGTCAATTCCCTCTATGTACAGCCACACTTGTGGCTGCCTAGCGCTAATGCAGGCACCCTTGTGCTATGGGGCAAGGCTTCCTGTGTTACGGGCAGAATTATTTTTGTGTAAGAAGGGTTACAGGAAGCGATATCTTCCTGCACTAAAACAGTCCTTAGAGGCATATTCCACTTTCTATGTGTACTGCAGAATGCACACATGGAAAGAGAGAGTAAATCAGAGAAATGAAGATATTTCTTGTTACGCCTCTGACTTGTAGGCACACCATTTTGGCAAAACCCAAGGTTTAGAAGTGTTTATAAATCCGGGTTTCCATAAAAATACATGGGTGGATGTGCAGCAATGCCCATGCTTCACCCATGTAGCGCCTACCTGGTGCGAAATAATGCAAGACAGCTTGCTTTGTCTACAAATCAGTCTACTTTGTAATCCTAATACCTGCCTTCCAAGTTGGCTATGTGCCAAGGCAAGGAAGAATAGCAATCCAAGTCAAACTCCCCAGTTTCAAAACACAAAGTAGCCTCACCCAGTCTGTTTGTTCTTGTGCCCCCAAATGTCTGGGACTCCATCCATCAAGACCTGACAGGGAGTTATTCCACCTTCAAGAAGAAAAACAAACCCTTGGTGCTCTAGTCAGCAGGCACTTTTTGCAGGTGTTGTGTTCTCCTGTAAACACCTATTTGGTGTTGAACTGATAAGTATTCGTATATGCATAAAAATATAATGCACTTACAGATGCATAGAGAATGATATTCAATTTCTTTTATTTTTTTGAGCGTGGGAAGGACCCATTAGAGCTGAAGCCTCAAGTGAGTCATAATGCCTCTCCCCTTACTTAACGATGGCAATAAATAGCAGACCACACTCTGCATTGCATATATGGCGTATGCCATGGCATTCTTTCATGTGTATGTGTTTTATCAAGAGGTATTTAACCAAAAACAGGATGCAAAAGTGACATTTGTGCAGTAAGATACAATCGCAATGAAAAGATGCTTGACTTTTAAGAGAGTGGTCTCCCTTTGTAAGTTAATAGTTATGTGCAGTCTATGAGGCAGTAAAACATGTTTTTCTCATGTCCGTTTACTTGTATGTGGTAATAAATTAGAATCTGACCTTGGCACTGCATATATAAATGCGTGATGGCTTGTTTGTTCCTCTACATAATGTGTTATTGGGTAACACTTATTTTTACTGCCATGGCATAAATATAAATACATGTTTTGACACATATATTTGTGTTCATTACCATGGTATGGTTAGAATTATCCTAGAAACCCCCATGCAACCTCCTCAAGGTCAGACAATCTAGGAGTCGGGCCCAAAGGGAGAGGATAGGGCTGGGCCGTTTTAACAATGCAAAAACATGAAAATGCACCTATACCTCATATTTTTTATCAGAGCGTTACTATTTTCTGCTCAAAAGACAAACAATTTTATGTTTATCTCAGTATTTTATTTTACTGTTTCCTTTGTGTTTTTTAGGTAGATTAATTTTATATATTACACGAAGAATGAAAACATCATTAAATCATACATTTTAAATACACATACAAACTAATTGTGCCTAACATCAAAAGACATCACAAGAAATTATACTTTACATTTGTGAAAAAAGCTATACAAAAAATGGACTGTATACATCAATTATCTACAACCAATCTTCTTAATACAAAATGTGTCTTTGTTCATGGAATAAAGATTGTATCTTTTTTTTTATTTTTCGTGGATTTTAACCACAAATCGTGAACCTTTCCTGGAACTATGCCGACGCGTTTCGAGCTCAGATATTCTTTTTACTGGACTCTCATCCGGGCTTTCACATTTGTATCTGGGTTTTGTTGTTTTTTCCCTTTTTTTCACACTTGGTGCAACTGTCAGTGCAATGAACATTTTCTTTGTAATCTTATTGGTCTTCAAAGTGCTTGTTCCTCCTTTTTATTAGTTCGTAATTGTTCAATCCCCTCTTCTCGGAGGGCGGTCAGGAGTTCCCGTTGTCAGCAGGTGATGACCAGCCTTTTGGTTATTATAGATAATGCCTTTATTATTCGGGCTTCCCGAGCTTTAAACTTGCTTAGCCCGCAGAGCGCGCAAAGCGCCGCGTTCAGTTTCCTCGGGTTTCTCTGACCGAATATATCTCTCACTCTTCCTTGCAAGTTTAAAGCTCGGGAGTTCCAATAATCCAGTGGCAGCATTTTGCCAATGGTGCCTTCAAAACACTAAATTTGCCTTCAGTTTGCCAGGGCTAACTGCAGACTCGCAAGAATATAAGCACATTCTTAGTCACACCCACATTCATTCACTCACACTCATTCTCAGTATCTCACTCACCCATACATTCTCACTCTGTCTCTATGTTACCCTCATTCACTCATTCTCAGTCCTTCTTATTTTCATTCACAGCTAAACTCACTCATTATTACTCAGTCACTCTCTTTCATTCTTTAACATTCCTCACAATGATTCTTATACATTCTCACTTACTCAGTAATTCTTTGGCTCACTTCCTCATTCTCAATCATTCTGACTGATCCCACTCAATTACTGATACTCAGTCTCACTCATTCTCTTTCACTGCCTATTACTTAGTCTCAAATACATGCTTACATGTACAGACATGCTCACACTCACCAACACTCCCTCTTACACAAACACACATTTTTAAGTTGTTTGTTTTACTTACCTCAGCTGTCAGTGAATGTCTGTTTCCGTTCTTGGTGCTCCATTTAAATTACACTGATAGGAGGAATATATTATTTATTAATAGTATAATACAAATGGGTAGAAAACAAGGAGGGTGGAGCTCCAGTGCACAAAAGGGTGAGGCGCCCCTTTGTTCTTCGCATTTAGTTTGCCATCCTTGAAGCAAGGGTTTCGAAAACAGCACCAGCTTTTGGAAGGGGCAAGCCAGGAGTTGCATCTGTGACCCCTGGTGACCCCGAACTGTCATGCAGGTGTGCATTGTCCTCCTCTCAGCTCTTTCTTTCTATCCTGTTTGTCTCTTTATTACATGGCTCTCCCACCTGTATCCACCTCTCTCTCTTTTTTTCCCTCCATCGTACACCAGCCTCTCTTTATCACTTCTCTTACACCTGTCTCCTACTATCCCTCTCATTGTCGTTCTCACCTACCTCTCGCCTTCCTCCCCTTCTCTCGGGCGTCTCTTGTTCATCTTTCTCTCTATGTCTCTTTCGAAGCTGACTCTTTATCGCATTTGTCTCCCCTTCTAGTTCTGTCTCACTTAACTGTGTCTTTCTCACCTGAATGCATGTCACGTCTCCCACCTGTCTTCCTCTCTCTGGTTTTCGGAAATCTCTTTTGAGCCAGTCTCCGTCTTCATTACCAAGTCTTCCAACATCTCTCCTCATTTATCTCAGCGATTTGATTCTCTCTTTCACTCTCTCTATCTCACCCTCTCGCTCTCACACCAACATAAATCTTTGCCTCTCTCAGCTTCAACTGTGCCTGATAACTTCTTCTCTTCTCCTGATCTCCATACTTTTCCTGGTCTTCCCTTGACTCTGATTTTTTCCCCTCTACATTGACAAAGCCCGGGGACAGACAAAGTTGCATTGAGAAGCCCTTTGCCTGGCCAGCCCAAGCAGCAACAATACATAATTGTATTTTCTGTACAGGCACCCGGTGTTGCCATCACAAAGCGCTGCAAAGACACCTCAGACCACAGGCCAGAGGCGCCAGAATATATACGGAGGTAACATGAGCCGTCAGGAGATTGATTGAGCTATTGCCCAGAGTCGCATGATGCTGAGCTGAGCTGAGCTGCTGCCGGCACCGGGATCGAAAATTCAGCAACAATAGTACTGAAGATACTATTCTTATTAGCGATTCTCCTGACACCGACGCTTGCACTGTCTTTTACTTAGAGACCTAGAGCCCCATGCATCAAACTAAAAAGTCTGCCCCTTTGCTACCAGTATTTTTGCATTTGGGATGATGACCGGTATTTTTACATTAGGTATGTATCATCCCAAATTCAAAAATCATGATTTAAGTATTCGCAAATTTGCGATTAATTAAATTGCATTGAAGGAATCGCAAATTGTTATTCCTTAAATGCAATGCATGATGATATGAAGATGCTAATTACCCTCAAAGGAAACTTGATGGTGATTAGCGCAAAATTTGGAAAATGCCCTTAGTGCATTTTTCAAAGTTCAATGTTAAACACACATGCCCTTGTGGAATTTGTGTGCGCAACCTTGGATTCACTTAGCAATTTCAGCGGTGCTACAGGGTGTCATCTTGACACCCTAGCACCCTTGAAATTGCATGCGCCATTTGCAGGTACCTACTGGGTACTCGCAAAATACGCATGCAATTCCCATTCATTCCTATGGGCCAGGCCCATAGGAATGAATAGAAGCAATTCCTTAATTGCGACTCACAATTTGCAACTTGCAATTAAGGTATTTGTAGGAATTGCAAATTTATTTGCGATTCCTACATGCATAGCCAATAGCGAATTTTTAATTGCGAGTCCTTAAAAATCGCAATTAAGGATTCGCTATTGGCTATTTTAATGCATGTGGGGCAAGCCTCTTGAAGACATGAACAAAATTATCTAAGTTTGCGTATGCACAACCATGCTTATGTTGCTTTCTGTAGCCATCTTGGAATTGTGAAAACATATGTGTGTGTGTGTTCGCAAGTGTGTGCATGTGTGTCTAAAACAATGAAGCTAGTGACCCAGTAGCAGAGGCTGATGGCCCCCCTCCAAAATTAAAAGAAATAAATAATAAAAATACAAGGTGCAAGAAGGGGAAAGACAGGAAGCAATGAAGAGGGATGCGAGTGAAGTGTTCCAGCAACAGAGTGCATCTACTCACGCATGCAACTCTGAAAAAAATGGAAATTTATGTAAGAGTACATATATGTGTGTGTGAGTATGTATATATGAAATATGTATATATACTTTTCCTAACTACTCCCAGCTCACATGAAGAAGAGAGGACGCACACAAAGACTGGGAAATCACAACTCTCTCAGCCTCTCTCAACCAGGCAATACAAAAAGATGCATTTCTGATGTTTCAACAGCCTTTGTCAATCTCAATATATATATTTTGTTTATGGATTCTGGTATTGTATGGCTGGTGATATTGATGCTTTGCTCATGAATCTCCCCCGCCCCTTGCCACTGTTACATGTTTGATGTTCTGAGTCTTCTGCACATGACTAAACATAGATTCTTACTCTGGTAGTATTAAATTATAATGCAGAGTGCTGAGGTTCTGTATCATAATTGTATACGCACAGCCGTGGCCCGAGGGTTAGAGCCGGGTGAGGGTATTTTGACAGATCGTGATGAGGGAAAATTGAATAAATAGTTTGTTTTCCCTCATAGTCGTCTTTCGAACCCACCAACCCCCAACTTGGTCCCACCACTCTTTCCTGCATGAGCAACGGCTCTACACGCAGAATGTACCTCTCTAATCCTCCTGAGAATCCTATGTGCCATCTGAAGGGAATCCACAGACCATCCTTTTCATAGAGCTGTGGTTTGAGGTTTATTGTATTTATTTGATCTTTGCCAATAGTGGCTATACAAACATTTAAAATGACTAAAAATTCCTGGTTTTATCAACCCATAAAATACATTAAAGAAATTCCATCAATAACACAATTGAACGTCCCCACAGCTTATTACATATGATGCAGGATCTTTAACCATACTGGTCAGAAATGTTTAAGAATTCGCAATAGCAGTATTTTTCATTGAACAGCCAGTGTTTTACAGAATATCATCATCACTTAGGACTTCATTGGCGGTTTGACATAATTTGTATGTTTGGTCAGAATTTGTGCTTTTCTTCCCGGCTTCCCTATGATCTAAGGAAGGGAATTATCCAATCCATTAATTCATCATCCATTTCATTGTAGCTCTGAAATGGAATTTGATGAGGCATTATTAAGGAAATCTGGTCTGTTTGGTGTTAGCTATATAATATTACTTACAGTCTTTGACAAGTCTGTGTATCATTTTTAAATGTTGTATACTTTATTACATTCTTAATGGTTTTCTTATGAGTTAAATTACTCAATTTTGTATTATCTACAGATAAATTTAATTTCAATAACATTCCCTTTACAAACAGGTTCTCATTTAGATTACTACTCTCAATCCTGAGAGAGGAACCCATAGGTCCCTTTTAATATGGTATGCCTTAAAAAAAAAATGGTGTAACACGTTAATGATGCACCCACTGTATTTTGCACCTTAACTTGTATGTCTCGCCTAAGACAGCGCATGCACTGTTTTTTCCAGACCTCTGAGCTTAGAACTCGCCCTTTCCATTAGTCGGTTTCCTTGTCACTCTCATTTGCTTACTTCTTATTTGTCAGCTTCTGTATGTTTCCTTTATCTTTGTGTGTTTGCCATTCCCCTGGGGCATGGATGCATTACTTGTGCTCTCCCACTTCTCATTTACGTAGGTGTTACTTCTTTGTGTTGAACAATTGTATATGTGTGTGTTTCTAGGCAGCATAGTTTCAATGGAGCGCAATGCTGAGAGTATGAAATGCTCGCCTCCATCAGCGAGCTCTTTGAATGCCTGTATGGGCACTCGGAACATCGGTGCTTTGTAGAATGCCATGGGTAGTGCAGTGGGCAAGTTTGGCCATTTGGTATAGTGCTCAACACCACCCACGCAGAGCTAATGGGTCCTGCTGATTTTCCGGCTCCGTCGCCGAAGGTCTTACTGACTCAGCTCTCCCTTGTTTTATTTGTCTCCCCAACATCTTTGACTCAGTTACTTTAAAACAGGTTTGAAAAGTGCCAGCATTTCTTCATAAACATATTCCAATCCTGCAAGACTGTCTCCAAACGTTTCCAACAGACAAGAGAACTGAGACACTGGGAATAAAGTGGTCTGTCAAGGATCACATGCTTGGATCACGTTGTGAAGCTGGGATCAGAACTCCATTACACCTTGCTCTGAAAGACCCCAGCTCCTTAAAAAAAATCAGGAAATAATGGAGTTAATGGTTAAATGAAAGCGGGCACGTCTGGTGCTAGGAGTGGGGGAGCTCTAATGTGTCTTAGTATAATAGAACTGGTGCTCATGTAAAGCGTTCATATTTTTGGGTCAAGATCGCGATATAGAAAAAAGTGTATAAAAAAAATGTGAGAAGAACCAGAACCACTCAGTAATCCGCAAGGGAGCAAGCAGGTGTACTAGAACCTGAGGAGTACAAATCATACAGTTATGGTTTGCTCCGGTACACAGCAAGGAAGGGAGTGCTGTGTCACTACCCCTCCCCCTTTGGGGCAGGCTGGGCTCTCCTGCGCAGAGAGGGGACCCGCCAACTACAGCTTTAAATCTCACCGATGCTCTGCATTCCTAAAAGAGCTCTACCCTAGGAAAGGCTCCTATCAGCAGGTCTTACAAGAGCCTCAGGCGCCTAGATGTTGCTCCCAGCAGCGCCTTAACGCATGCAAGAGTAGGTCTTATTCAGCACATGCTTGCACACTTCACAGCAGTCAACAGCTTGTCTGAGCTCAGCAGTGAAAGGGGGTAGGGGCCTCCTGCCAGGCTGCCCATTCCTCCTTCTGCCCATCACCCAGGCCCCGCCCTCTAATTATGAGAGTGAAAATCACACTAGGATGCCGTGCATCCCCAGCTTGCATCCAGGTGCACCAAGCAGGACGACTGTGCTGCTGGAAGGGCTGTGCATACGAACACTGCTGGGAGGGCACTGCGTCTCTGGACGTAGAAGACATAAATTATCTCTTACATCCCTTAAAAAACCCCTCAGAAACAGTGCTTCATTTGAGACTGTGGTTTCCAGTGCTCTGCACCAGTACTTCATTGTTTACACCAGCACTTATTGCAGTCTGCCACATGGTGGCGCTGTTTATCTTATTTAGAGATCAGCTCAGCAACAGTTGTTTATAAATTCAATGTACATTAAAAATGACTAATATCTGCTACCCAAGCCACTAGAATAGGTTTTGGGTAGTGGAATAGTCTGAATTGTCACACTTGTAGGAGTACAATAGTTAGTAGCTGTGTTTGTATGAGCTGAAGTGACCGCCTAACAAGGGCCCTGGCATTTATTTTTCTACAAATCAAGCACTGCGAAACCATCAACTAAGGAAACAGTTGGACGTGCTCTCAATATCTGCTGCTTCATGTCAGGACCTGGTGCAGTTGCCGGCCTCCTACCAGCTACACACAACCAGTGTTTAAAAGGTGAAATAGATAGATAATCAAACAAATTCGAAATAGTAATAATAACAATAATGACTATCCATCCAGCTTCACCCACTACAAAATGGGGGCGCATGGCCTGCTCTGTCCCAAGCACTAAAAGAGTCAATGACCCCCCCATCCCCTCCCCCCAGCATGGATAAGAAGTCATGGACTCCATGCTTTAGATGGGTTTCTGGACTGTGGGGAGTGGAGAGGGTCTGCTTCTCTCCACTGCCTTTGAATCCTACTCCACCTTGCTTGGACTTTGCCCCTAATTGTACAGGACATTCCTTCCGGGTTTGTGGTATCACCTTTTACAACTCCCCTTATCTCAAGAAGGGGCTGTAAAAAACTTTCATGTTCCCGAACAAAAATAATAGGACGTACTAGTCTGTGTGTGTGTGTGCCATCAAAATTAGAACAACATATTAGCCACGCCATGATTCAGTGTCCAGGACTGAGCAGGCTCCAATTATCGCCAGCGGTTAGAACAAGATCCCATTATTATCACCGCCTGTGTTGGTTTCGTGAAGCTATAAGATGTAACTTCAATTCAACAAAATAAAACTAAACAAAAATAAACGCAAAACCACTAAAACAGACCCAGGATGTTTTCTATTTGAGTACCAGTATGGAATGCACACACATGCCCTTAGTGCTTACTGTCTTATGTCTCTTCTTGTAAAGCATTGTAGCAGGAATATAAATGTGTAGGTAGTGGTACACCAGGAACAATACCTCATTTGTAGGTCTTGCCTCTGGACAGGGCAAGTGCTGTCTCTAAAAGACATTGACATCTATCTATCTATCTATCTATCTATCTATCTATCTATCTATCTATCTATCTATCTATCTATCTATCTATCTATCTATCTATCTATCTATCCATCTATCTATCTATATGTCTATATATCTTTGATCTATCTTCCATTCTATCTATCTTTTATCTATCTATCTATCTATCTATCTATCTATCTATCTATCTATCTATCTATCTATCTATCTATCTATCTATCTATCTATCTATCTATCTATCTATCTATCTATCTATCTATCTATCTATCTATCTATCTTTCATCTGTTTGTTTTAGGGAACTGTCTGATCTTGATTGATCCAAAGCTTCCAATTCTTTGCAGCATACCTGAATCTTAACAACTACTGCCCTATTTCCAATATTCCTACCATGGCCAAATTACTCGAAAAATGCGTACACCACCAACAAACTAAACATATTGACCACTTTGACCTTCTTAACAATCACCAATCAGGCTTCAGGGTAGGTCACAGCACGGAATCATGCATTGACTCACATCATCGATGATGCATTACAAATCCTTGACCAGAACGGATCATGCCTACTCATCCTACTAGACCTATCTTCAGCCTTTGATACGGTCAAACATGAGAATCTGCTAGATCTTCTCAAACTTAGGATGGGTCTATCAGGAGCAGTATTAAACTGGTTTACCTCTTTTCTACATAACCGCACACAACAATTCAAGATCAACAACACCCTTTCCAAGCCAGTTCCAGTAAGGCTTGGCGTCCCACAAGGGTCCTCACTATTCCCGACACTGTTTAACCCGTTTATGGAGCCACTCGCCAAAATGTTACAGGCGTCTAACGTGCAATATCATATGTACGCTGGCGATACACAACTTTATCTTAAGATCAATACCTTAGAAGACATTAAACGACTTAATGCCACACTCATGAACACCCAAACTTGGTTGGCTCCACCTGCTAACGTCCCTTTTATGCAAGACCTAATCCAACATCTCACTGCACTCAATGTTGAACCTACTATAGTGGACTCAGCAAAATCCTTGGGAATAACCCTAGACAGCAATCTCACTATGCAGAAACAGATTAGTAACGCCACAAAGGGAGCAAACTTCCAAATAAATGCTTTGAGGAAGCTGAAGCCCTTCCTGCCAGCCAATGACTTCAAGGTGGCTGTATAAGCGCTAGTCCCTGACCCAGTCCTGAGGGGGAAGCCGGGAGCTGGCGGTACGAGAAAAATTGCTTCTTGCTTTGATTTTAAACATTACTTGTGTGGTGTCACTTACTTGCTAAATCTGTAACTGTCCTGCTTTTAAACAGTTAATTATCACTTCGAGCACGCAGCCGATTTGAACGCTGTCGCGCTCTTTCACCCCTCTTGAGCGGCCGCCATCAGCCTAGGTGTGCGCGCTGACCACGCCCACTTTTAGGCCACGCCCACCTCCCCGCCTATAAGTACGCTGACAACAAGCATCCATCACAAATCCCTGACCCAGTCCTGAGGCGGAAGCCGGGAGCTGGCGGTACGAGAAAAATTGCTTCTTGCTTTGATTTTAAACATTACTTGTGTGGTGTCACTTACTTTCTAAATCTGTAACTGTCCTGCTTTTAAACAGTTAATTATCACTTCGAGCACGCAGCCGATTTGAACGCTGTCGCGCTCTTTCACCCCTCTTGAGCGGCCGCCATCAGCCTAGGCGTGCGCGCTGACCATGCCCAATTTTAGGCCACGCCCACCTCCCCGCCTATAAGTACGCTGACAACAAGCATCCATCACAAATCCCTGACCCAGTCCTGAGGCGGAAGCCGGGAGCTGGCGGTACGAGAAAAATTGCTTCTTGCTTTGATTTTAAACATTACTTGTGTGGTGTCACTTACTTTCTAAATCTGTAACTGTCCTGCTTTTAAACAGTTAATTATCACTTTGAGCATGCAGCCGATTTGAACGCTGTCGCGCTCTTTCACCCCTCTTGAGCGGCCGCCATCAGCCTAGGCGTGCGCGCTGACCACGCCCACTTTTAGGCCACGCCCACCTCCCCGCCTATAAGTACGCTGACAACAAGCATCCATCACAAATCCCTGACCCAGTCCTGAGGCGGAAGCCGGGAGCTGGCGGTACGAGAAAAATTGCTTCTTGCTTTGATTTTAAACATTACTTGTGTGGTGTCACTTACTTGCTAAATCTGTAACTGTCCTGCTTTTAAACAGTTAATTATCACTTCGAGCACGCAGCCGATTTGAACGCTGTCATGCTCTTTCACCCCTCTTGAGCGGCCGCCATCAGCCTAGGCGTGCGCGCTGACCACGCCCACTTTTAGGCCACGCCCACCTCCCCGCCTATAAGTACGCTGACAACAAGCATCCATCACAAATTCCTGACCCAGTCCTGAGGCGGAAGCCGGGAGCTGGCGGTACGAGAAAAATTGCTTCTTGCTTTGATTTTAAACATTACTTGTGTGGTGTCACTTACTTTCTAAATCTGTAACTGTCCTGCTTTTAAACAGTTAATTATCACTTCGAGCACGCAGCCGATTTGAACGCTGTTGCGCTCTTTCACCCCTCTTGAGCGGCCACCATCAGCCTAGGCGTGCGCGCTGACCACGCCCACTTTTAGGCCACGCCCACCTCCCCGCCTATAAGTACGCTGACAACAAGCATCCATCACAAATCCCTGACCCAGTCCTGAGGCGGAAGCCGGGAGCTGGCGGTACGAGAAAAATTGCTTCTTGCTTTGATTTTAAACATTACTTGTGTGGTGTCACTTACTTGCTAAATCTGTAACTGTCCTGCTTTTAAACAGTTAATTATCACTTCGAGCACGCAGCCGATTTGAACGCTGTCGCGCTCTTTCACCCCTCTTGAGCGGCCGCCATCAGCCTAGGCGTGCGCGCTGACCACGCCCACTTTTAGGCCACGCCCACCTCCCCGCCTATAAGTACGCTGACAACAAGCATCCATCACAAATCCCTGACCCAGTCCTGAGGCGGAAGCCGGGAGCTGGCGGTACGAGAAAAATTGCTTCTTGCTTTGATTTTAAACATTACTTGTGTGGTGTCACTTACTTTCTAAATCTGTAACTGTCCTGCTTTTAAACAGTTAATTATCACTTCGAGCACGCAGCCGATTTGAACGCTGTCGCGCTCTTTCACCCCTCTTGAGCGGCCGCCATCAGCCTAGGAGTGTGCGCTGACCACGCCCACTTTTAGGCCACGCCCCTTTCTCCTAGAAATGTGCATGCACAGGAAGCGCAGCGGACGAGCGCAGCGGGAGCGCCTAAGGCAAGCCCGTCTGCGCCCGTCCGCGCCACGACCGCGACAAGCGCAAGAAACCCTACCCTAACTTCATCGTACATCAGGTACCTTCCTACCGACCTTCACCTACTTCGAGGTACTAACCATTGCTCTTGCAAACTCGACTTATCAATCCTCTCTGGTTCGTTCAGCTGCTACAAGATCAGAGGAAGAATGCTATTCTCATTCTTCTCGATCTCACTGCGGCATTCGACACCATCTCCCACTCCACTCTGATCGGCAGACTGATGGACATAGGGATTTCGGAAACCGCCCTATCCTGGATAAAATCATTTCTTACCGACATGTCCCAAACGGTCGCGCTTTGCCCTTTCCACTCCAAAGAAAAGAAGGTTTCCTCCGGGGTACCTCAGGGGTCCGTCCTGAGTATCCTTCTTTTTAATATCTACCTCATCCCACTCCTATCCCTGATTGAATCATTCGGCATACCGGTAACATCGTATGCCGATGATACACAACTCATTGTGCCCCTAGAGGATAATTCAACCAAGGCCGAGCTCAACCTCAAAAACTGTTTGACAGCGGTTTTCAAATGGATGAACACTAACCATCTCAAGTGTAACTCCAGCAAAACGGAGATCCTCCCTATCGGAAAGAACACCTCCTTCTGCCCAGCCCTCTGGTGGCCGGATGACTCAGAGGCACCTCCCCAAACTGTAACAACAGCGAGGAATCTCTGCGTCCTATTCAATTCTGACCTTTCATTCAACCAGCATGCCAGGACCGTAGCCGGCCGTTGCTTTGGAATAATAAAATCACAAAAAAAGTTCTTCGACTTCCTTCCACTTGACGCCAGAAAAACAGTAACAGTAGCTCTCATAATTTCACGCTTGGATTACTGTAACGGTCTCCTTGCGGGGGCAAAAAAGGCTACTTTGACCAAGCTTCAAAGTGTTCTTCATACAGCCGCCCGACTGGTCTTAAAACTACCCCGGAAATCATCTATCTCTGCAGCCCTAAAATCCCTGCATTGGCTCCCCCTCCATAAAAGAATACTTTTTAAGATACTGATTGTTGCCTTTCGAGCTTTTAACAAATCAGGTCCAAAATACCTCACCAGACGCTTTCCCCACTATAACCCCAGTCGATCCCTCCGTTCTTCCCAGGATAACCTCATCCTCACTGCCAGGTACAACTTAAAGACCAAGGGTGGTAAAACCTTAAGCTGCCTTGCCACTAAAGCCTGGAACAACTTGCCCAAAAATCTGAGACAACAAACTCACGAAAAACCTTTCAGAAAACTTCTAAAGACCTGGATTTTTAACCTCTCCGACGACTACACTAAAGCGGCCATCTAAACTCATACCGTCACCATGACTGACCTACCAGGAATTTCAGCGCCAAGATGCTCCCTCCGGAGCGAACGTCGCGCTTTAGAAATACCCCCACAAATATCACAAATAGTTATCCCGCGGGTGGAATATGGAAGTGTCTCTCTTTGCGGCCTTCCAAAAGTGATCACAGCTCCCCTGAGAGCCTCAATAAACACCGCAGCAAGACTCATCACTAGCTCGAAAAGAAGTTCCTACATCTCCCCTGATCTAAAATCATTGAACTGGCTTCTCTTGAAGCAAGAATTCATCTAAAAATAGCCTGCATGACACACAAGGCCTTACACCACAAGGCTCCCAGTTACCTTGCCCAGAAATGACAATCTCCGGTGGGTCTAGGTCCTCTAGGAGTGCTGACAACCTACTACTAAAACCTCAAAGATTCAACAAAAAGAAAACGTATAAACAATCCTTTTCTGGCATGGCACCCAGGATTTGGAATACTCTTCCTCCAGAAACCAGATTGAACTCTTCCACCGTCTCCTTCAAAAAGGAAGTAAAAGGGACTCTCATGGCAAAATGCACTTGACTAGATGCTAAGCAAATCTGAAGAACAATAGTTCCCTTAATACCGTGTTGGGGGTCCATCTTCTTCAGTACTCCACGGTTTTTACTTTTCCTTCATACTATTATCCCTTGAGTGTTCTCCCCGTCACATTATTACCTTTATAATATGTCATGCTATTCTATGTATAATTCAACTCTGATCACTGAAAAGCGCTCTGATATCCTCAAGGATCTTGTTCGCGCTCTGTAAAACCTTCAAAATAAATAAATAAATAAATGAAATAAATAAACATGCACAATTCCACATCACACAATTCACAGCTATACAATTCAACACCACCCAACATAATTACACTCTAAATAATACCACTCAACGCAACATGGTTCAACTTCACATATTTAAACTCTACTCAATACCACATAAATACACTTCACATAAAACCACTCTGGCACATAGCAACAATACGCTCCAGACCATGCCACATAATTCCAATCAGTATAATTCCACTCGATGCCACACAATTCAACCCCACACATTTCAAATTCCACACCACATAATTGGAAACCAAACCACATCAGTCAACTCAACAACAAAATTACTCAATACAACACATATATCCAATCCACACCACAGAATTCCACATCCTGCCACAGGATTCAATAGCATACCACATAGTTAAACTCTAGTACAAACCACACCACAATACAAAATACCATTCCACACAATTACACTGAATGACACATAGTCCCACTCCACATAATTCCAGTATACTCAATACCGCATAATTACCATCCACATAATTCCACTGCATGCGTTGCCACATAATTCCAGTACACAAATCCACTCCACACTACACAATTCCATGCCATACAGTTCCACAACAAACAATTTCATCCCAACCCACACAATTCCACTCCACACCATATACATCCACTCCACTCCATAACACATGGGTAAAAGACATTGTTTATTTACAACCCCAATAGCTCTAACTCGCAAAAGCAAGAGTTATTGGCTTTGCCAATGCTTGTTTACTTTTAGACCGGCTGCACAGCAGTACACTGCTATACAACATGGCTGAAAACATTAACAAAGCGAAAACCTCCTGTAGGTGAGATCTATTGGCGTTGCCAATGCTTCGTAATTTGGTTGAAGTATGGTTTTTACCAGTCGTACTTCTGCATGTGGTAATGTCTCATCTTTTTTTGTTTCCAGTTTTTCTATTGCAGTCAATACAGATTTTTTAGGGCTCGGGAAGCGAAAAACCCTTTTGTATGGGGTTTAAAAATGGACCTTAAAATTCCACACAACTCGTGCGTGTGCATTTCAAGGTCCATTTTCATTGGGCTTTGCGTATGTGCTGTTTTTAACAGAATACGCAATAGGCCATAGACGGTCGCATAGCTCCGCCTATGGCCTATTGGTGTCTGTTACGCGCACCAAAGCCCACATGTCTTCAATTATCGCAGCCAGACACGGCCGCGATAATTGAAGACATATGCCTCGCAGTGGCACGCGCACCACTCGCAGGCTTTTTTTTTTGGGATCCATTTCACGGCGAAGCAACTTGGTGTGCGCTGAGCCACGATCTCATAAACCAAGCTCTGCTTGGTACTATTGCAGTGGGACTTCGTGCCAATTCGCTCTACTACTGTTTACTGATTGTGGTCTTTACAACTCCAAATAGGGGGCATGTCATATCTTAAAGTTACATTTTTTTTACTTTATTTGTACATTTAGCACGTTTCAGGTGTTGTTGGTATTGCTACTGCTTGTGGTGTCCATCGAACTGCAGTGTGATTGAAGGTGCGCTCTCTTTGTGCACCAAGAACATCAACAAACTATGCAGTTGCTCATACAATATACATTCCGCTCCTATACGTAGTATGTTTATAAATAACCCTCCACTAGCACTGTGACTAACCCCACTGTGTTGCACAAACACACCAAGGGCACCAGCGGCTTCGCACGTTTTTAGTGTTGTCGGTATTGTTACTGCTTGTTTTGATTTGGGACTTTGCACTGCAAGCCCCCACGATTACACTGATGAATTGAGGCTCGTGTCTCCCATGGCTGAGTCATTACAACCACTTTTCATGACGTCAGTCCTCAGTGGGGGCCAGTGACGCAATGAATAACGTGTCTGACTACGGGTCAGAAGATTCCAGGTTCGACTCCTGCCTGGCTCGGGGTTAAAACTGTCTTTTAGAGTCTAATCCTTAATTTGTAAAGAGACACGATTTTTACTCAAGTCCGGCCTTGAAGCTATACGTATATGTTGTATTTATTTTATGGCAAAATAAATTGTGACATAAAGAAGGAGTCATTGTCATATAACGTTAAGTCACTTAACGTCATAAAAGTTTAATCGGGGAGAGACAGTTCAATCTCGTAGCAAGCAGTTCAGCGGTAAAACAATTAAGTGGACTTTCACAGGTGCCTCAAAATTTTTGAAATAGAAACTAAGGTGTATGTAGACACAGTTGATTTGCTTGATCGGTAAACAGTTGTAGACATGTTAAAAACAATACCCGTGCATTCCATAAATGGTGAGTTAAGACGTGGCAGTAGGAAGGTGATGTGTCATGAGGGGTGAAGTCTCAGAGTCCACTCATACAGTTCCTTTTTTGGTCTGGCTTCACAGCTCAGATGTAGCTGACCTTATGTGTTACTTCAGAGAGGGACTGGGGCTCCATCCGGATGGTGGCTGAAGAACAGCTCTTGGGTGGGAAAAGGCTGTGTGCGTCCACAGAAAGACTGCTTACCCTCCAATCAGTTGTGATGTTTTTTTTCTTCTATAAAGCTGCTTGAGCAGCCGGCTCTTTTGCCCCCAGAGAAGGCTCAGTAGCACGCAGGAGCTGTCTCTCCCTCTAGGTCAAATATATGCTTCTGTGATACTATTAAATAACAGCTTTTGTAGTCCTAGCCCCCCACCCCTTTCCTTACAATCAGAAGAGTGAAGGTGTGTATTAGAGATCGGCAGGGTATGCCTGGGGCTACACTAATCTACATGCATTTTAGGTACTTTAACGTGGCAGTCCTTGAAAGAATGGTGTTTTTTTTCTTTATTATTGCTTTCTTATTCTTCTGCCTTTCTATGATTGCTGGCGATAAAAGTGATATGCTGTGGTGCCTGTATCTTGAAGAGTAACAGTCTTTGATAATTATTAGCACAATGCCCTCACACTCGTGAGCGGAGGGTGACTGCAGTGCGAACGTTGAGTGATTTGTTGGTGAGAGGTGTATGGGTGGTGTGTAAGTGCAGGGTGAGTGGACTGAGAAAGTGCGGGGTGAGTGGTGGATGAGTGCAAAATGAGGAGTGCGTGCGTATGAGGACAATGTGAGAGGACTGTGAGTGCAGGATGAGAGACTTGTGAGTCCAGGGTGAACAGGGGGACTGGTGTGTAGGTGCAGTGCAAGCGGTTTTTATGAGCAGTGTGAGTGCAGGCTGAGCGATGTTGGCGTGTGAGTGAGCAGTGTGTGAGTCTGTAGGGTGAGCAGTGTGTGTGTGTAGGGTGAGAAGTGTGTGAGCATGCAGGGTGAGCAGTGTGTGAGTGTGCAGGGTGAGCAGTGTGTGAGCATGCAGGGTGAGCAGTGTGTGAGTGTGCAGGGTGAACATTGTGTGAGTGTGCAGGGTGAGCAGTGTGTGGGTGTCCAGGGCCAGCAGTGTGTGAGTGTGCAGGGTGAGCAGTGTGTGGGTGTCTAGGGCCAGCAGTGTGTGGGTGTCTAGGGCCAGCAGTGTGTGAGTGTAGGGTGAGCAGTGCTTGACTGTGTAGGGTGAGCAGTGTGTGAGTGTGCAGGGTGAGCAGTGTGTGAGTGTGCAGGGTGAACATTGTGTGAGTGTGCAGGGTGAGCACAGCATCCTCACACACACTGCACCCTCACACACACTGCACACACATCACCCTCACACACTGCACCCTCACACACTGCACCCTCACACACTGCACCCTCACACACTCTGCACCCTCACACACACTACACCCTCACACACCCTGCACCCTCACACACCCTGCACCCTCACACTCTGCACCCTCACACACTCTGCAATGGAACATACAAACCAAATACCACTCAGTGCCACATAATTACATGCCACATAATTACACTGCACTCAATGCAACATACACTCCAAATACCACTCAGTGCCACATAGTTATATGCAACATAATTACACTGCATCAGTGTAATTATGTTGCATATACACTCCAAATACCCAAATACCACTCAGTGCCACATAGTTATATGCAACATAATTACACTACACACAATGCAACATACAGTGTAATTATGTTGCATATACATTCCAAATACACTGCAAATACCCAAATACCACTCCAAATACCAATCAGTGCCACATAGTTATATGCAACATAATTACACTGCACACAATGCAACATACACTCCAAATACCACTCAGTGCCACATAATTGCACGCCACATAATTACACTGGACTCAATGGAACATACACTCCAAATACCACATAATTACACGCCACATAATTACACTGTACTCAATGCAACATACACTCCAAATCCCACTCAGTGCCACATAATTACACGCCACATAATTACACAGTACTCAATGCAATATACACTCCAAATACCTCTCAGTGCCACATAGTTATATGCAACATAATTACACTGCACTCAATGTAACATACACCCCAAATACCACTCAGTGCCACATAATTAAACATCACATATTTACACTCTACTGAATGCAACACACACTCCACACAATACCACTCAGTGCCACATAATTATATGCTACATAATTACACTGCACTCAATGCAACATACACTCCAAATACCCCTCTATCTATCGCCCTCCCTCTACTATCGCCCTCACTCTATCTATCGCATCACCACAGCATCACTCAGCACCACCACAGCATCACTCAGGGGCACCACAACATCACTATGCACTATCACAGCATCACTGAACGCCACAGCATCACTCACCGCCACAACAACATCACTCAGCACCACCACAACACCAATCTGTGCAACCATTCAACAACTGGTTCAAATATGTTGTCTCAATGTTTCAAGCTTTATTACAAATGTCACAAAAAGATGTTAATAGTTCACTTCTGTTCTTGAATTTTCGTCACAATAAAATACAATGAACATAATCTTCACAAAAGTTATTTGCAAAAGCTATTGCCATTATAAATTACAATAACTTTTATTTAAGTATTAATTATTAAAAAAATTAAAAGTCATTATTATTTGTAATATCAATACATCTAAGTCACGTAAATACAACACATATTGCATTACAAATTCTATAGGTGTCACGTTTGCGAAAGTTAAAACAATTGGCATTGTAAATGACAAAGCTATTAATTTCGCTATTTTCAAAACCAACACATAAATTAAAAAAAAAAAATTTACAATACCAATAGCTCAAACTTTCCTTATGCGAGACCTATTGCATTGCAAATGCTTGTTTTTTATTGCTCAGTGTGCAAATCCATTCGCATTTTTAACTTCGTTTTTTCAGTTCTTCTAGTGCTGTTTCTATGTGGCCGTGAGCTTCACTTATACAGTTCGGGAGCATAGATGTTATTTTGTGTTTGTGTTAGGAAAGTATTCCTTTATTGCTTAATTTGGCAACTGACAAACTCGCATCAAAATGAAAGCATCAATCGATGTTAATGAAAGCAGCACTTTTCGTTGTGTGCCCAGTGTAAATGTCATTGTGTACCACTTTAAAATCTTTTTTCCTTCTCAACCATATAATATCTGACTAGCAATGGATGTAAAATATATGATTGACTTTGCAGCAAATGTTTAAAACAAATTGGTAAAAGCGGTTCTGGACTTCTAATATTCTCATTAAATGCGATTGGACGGTGCTTATCAATCTCTGTGATACTGTAGTGTCCAAGATGGCAATTAAAATGTTACAGCGATACCGGTAAATATAAGTGGTAGTATCTGATGTTCATTTTAAGGGTGCCTGAACAGTAAATAGGTTTCATTTGTGTTGAGAGGATTGATGACTTGAAGTTGCAATTCATAGGGTGCTGAGTTTAAGATCCCACAATAGAAAGTATATGCACGGTAAATATCCTGAACTTGTTTACTATAATGGATTACATACGGTCAATTTCTTCTCCTGTTTATGTGGCATCCTGCATTTATACTGTACAAAATCAGTCATGGCTTTGGGGATTTTGAAGTTTTTCTGTTTCTAAACTTTGATTCACTGCACAGGGAATTCACTGAAACTTGTATGCAACCTGATCAATGTTATTGTTTAAGTGTAAGAGAAGAGCGATGCATGGCCAACTGCTAACCAAGTTGGCCACCTGAGCTATCTGCACCACAACTATCCAGTCATTAACCGCTCTGTGCGGACCTTTTCCAGGCATGAAGGACCCCACCTGGCTTGGACTACGTTCTGCACAGCGGGCAGTGGTGCAGGAATCACCACATTTGGTGATTCTGCTGAGTGGAGAAACAGGAGTGGTGGGTTACTCTGGCAGCATGGTCGGGTTGCCTGTGGGCTCTGTCTTCTCCTCTGGGACTATTTTTATTAGTAGACAATAGCAATCTTAAGAGGCATTGCATAGCTTCATACACACTCTGACCCCAATTCCATCACAGTCTCTCTCTCTCTCTCTCTCTCTCTCTCTTCCTCTCTCTCTCTCTCTCTCTCTCTCTCTCTCTCTCTCAGTCAGTCAGTCTCTTTCTCTCAGTCAGTCAGTCTCTCTCTGTCATTCAGTCTCTCTCAGTCAGTCAGTCTCTCTCAGTCAGTCTGTCAGTCAGTTAGTCTCTCTCTCTCTGTCAGTCAGTCAGTCTCTCTCTCTGTCAGTCTCTCTATCTCTCTCTTTCTGTCAGTCTGTCAATCAGTCTCTCTCTCTCTGAGTCAGTCAGTCTCTACTCTCTCTCCACTCTATATCTCTCTCTCCATTCCCTCTCTCAACTCTGTCCACTCTATCTCCACTGTCTCTCTCCACTGTCTCTCTCTCCACTGTCTCTCTCTCCACTTTCTCTCTCTCTACTCTCTCTCCACTCTCTCACTCTCTCTCTCCACTCTCTCGCCACTGTCTCCCTCCACTCTCTCTCCACTCTCTCTCCCTTCTCTCTCTACTCTCTCTCCACTCTCTCTCTCTCTCAGCTCTCTCTCTCCACTCTCTCTCCACACTCTTCTCTGTCTCTTCTCTCGCTATCCTCTCTCTCTCCACTCTCTCTCCACTCTCTCTCCACTCTCTCTCTCTCTCCACTCTCTCTCTCTCCACTCTCTCTTCACTCTCTCCCCACTCGCTCTCCACTCTCTCTCTTCTCTCTCTCTACTCTCTCTCCACTCTCTCTCTCCAATCTCTCCACTTTCTTTCTCCACTCTCTCTCCACTCTCGCCACTCTCGCCACTCTTTCTCTCTCCAGTCTCTCCCCACTATCTCTCTCTACTCTCTCTCTCTCCACTCTCTCTCCACTCTCTCTCGCTCGATCTCTCCACTGTCTCTCCGCGCTCTCTCCACTCTCTGTCGCTACACTGTCTATCTCCACTCTCTCTCCACTCTCTCTCTCTCTACTATCTTTCCACTGTCTCTCTCCACTGTCTCTCTCCACTGTCTCTCCACTCTCTCCACTCTTTCTCAACTCTCTCTCCACTCTTTCTCCACTCTCTCTCCACTCTCTCTCCACTCTCTATTCACTCTCTCTCCACTCTCTCCCTACTATCTCTCTCTACTCTCTCTCCACTCTCTTTCCACTCTCTCTCTCTCCACTCTCTCTACACTCTCTCTCCACTCTCTCTCTCTCCACTCTCTCTCCACTGTCTCCCTCCACTCTCTCTCTCCACACTCTCTCTCCACTCTCTCTCCGCACCCTCTCTCTCTACTCTCTCTCTCTACTCTCTCTCTTTCTCCATTGTCCCTCTCCACTCTCTCTCTCTCCATTCTCTCTCTCCACTTTCTCTCCCTCCACTCTCTCTCTCACTCCACTCTCTCTCCATTCTCTCCCACTCTCTCTCACAAAGTAGTGTGTGTTGCCATGGGCGTCCGCAGAAATGTTTCCAGGGGTGGGGGGCAAACTTTTAACTTAATCACCATCCCCCTTGCACCCTTCTCGCCCACCCCCTTGCACCCTTCTCCCCCTCCTCCTTGCACCCTTCTCCCCTCTGCCTTCAACCCTTCTCCCCTCTGTCTTGCACCCTTCTCCTCTCTACCTTGCCTTCTTCTCCCCTTTGCCTTGCACCCTTCTCCCCTCTGCCTTGCACCCTTCTCCCCTCCGCCTTACACCCTTCTCCTCTCTGCCCTGCATCCTTCTCCCCTCCCCATTGCACTCTTCTCCCCTCTGCCTTGCACCCTTCTCCTCTCTGCCTTGCACCCTTTTCCCCTCTGCCTTGCACCCTTCTCCTCTCTACCTTGCACCCTTCTCCTCTCTCTCTCCACTCTCTCTTCACTCTCTCCCCACTCTCTCTCCACTCTCTCTCTTCTCTCTCTCTACTCTCTCTCCACTCTCTCTCTCCAATCTCTCCACTCTCTTTCTCCACTCTCTCTCCACTCTCGCCACTCTTTCTCTCTCCAGTCTCTCTCCACTATCTCTCTCTACTCTCTCTCTCTCCACTCTCTCTCTCTCCACTCTCTCTCGCTCGATCTCTCCACTGTCTCTCCGCGCTCTCTCCACTCTCTGTCGCTACACTGTCTATCTCCACTCTCTCTCCACTCTCTCTCTCTCTACTATCTTTCCACTGTCTCTCCCCACAGTCTCTCTCCACTGTCTCTCCACTCTCTCCACTCTTTCTCAACTCTCTCTCCACTCTTTCTCCACTCTCTCTCAGCTCTTTCTCCACTCTCTATTCACTCTCTCTCCACTCTCTCCCTACTATCTCTCTCTACTCTCTCTCCACTCTCTTTCCACTCTCTCTCTCTCCACTCTCTCTCCACTCTCTCTCTCCACTGTCTCTCTCTCCACTCTCTCTCCACTGTCTCCCTCCACTCTCTCTCTCCACGCTCTCCACTCTCTCTCCACCGTCTCTCCCCACTCTCTCTCTCCACACTCTCTCTCCACTCTCTCTCCGCACCCTCTCTCTCTACTCTCTCTCTCTACTCTCTCTCTTTCTCCATTGTCTCTCTCCACTCTCTCTCTCTCCATTCTCTCTCTCCACTTTCTCTCCCTCCACTCTCTCTCTCACTCCACTCTCTCTCCATTCTCTCCCACTCTCTCTCACAAAGTAGTGTGTGTTGCCATGGGCGCCAGCAGAAATGTTTCCAGGGGTGGGGGGCAAACTTTTAACTTAATCACCATCCCCCTTGCACCCTTCTCGCCCACCACCTTGCACCCTTCTCCCCCTCCTCCTTGCACCCTTCTCCCCTTTGCCTTCAACCCTTCTCCCCTCTGTCTTGCACCCTTCTCCTCTCTACCTTGCCTTCTTCTCCCCTTTGCCTTGCACCCTTCTCCCCTCTGCCTTGCACCCTTCTCCCCTCCGCCTTACACCCTTCTTCTCTCTGCCCTGCATCCTTCTCCCCTCCCCATTGCACTCTTCTCCCCTCTGCCTTGCACCCTTCTCCCCTCTGTCTTGCACCCTTCTCCTCTCTACCTTGCCTTCTTCTCCCCTTTGCCTTGCACCCTTCTCCCCTCTGCCTTGCACCCTTCTCCCCTCCGCCTTACACCCTTTTCCCCTCTGCCTTGCACCCTTCTCCTCTCTACCTTGCACCCTTCTCCCCTCTGCCTTGCACCCTTCTCCCCTCTGCCTTGCACCCTTCTCCCCTCTGCCTTGCACCCTTCTCCCCCTACCTGTTGCACCCTTCTCCCCTCTGCCTTCCACCCTTCTCCCTTCAGCCTTGCACCCTTCTTCACCTTGTACCATTCTCCTCTCTGCCTTGCACCCTTCTCCCCTGTGGCTTGCACCCTTCTCCCCTCTGCCTTGCACCCTTCTCCCCCTCCGCCTTGTATCCTTCTCTACATTGCACCCTTCTCCCCTCTGCCTTGCACCCTTCTCCCCTCCACCGTGCACCCTTCTCCTCTCTGCCTTGCACCCTTCTCCCCTTCTCCCCTCTGCCTTGCACCCTTCTCCCCTCTGCCTTGCACCCTTCTCCCCTTCACCTTGCACCCTTTTCGCCTCCGCCTTGCACCCATCTCCTCTCTGCCTTGCACCCATCTCCTCTCTACCTTGCACCCTTCTCATCTCTACCTTGCACCCATCTCCCCTCCGCCTTGCACCCATCTCCTCTCTGCCTTGCACCCATCTCCTCTCTACCTTGCACCCATCTTCTCTCTACCTTGCACCTTTCTCCTCTCTACCTTGCACCCTTCTCCCCTCTGCCTTGCACCCTTCTCGGCCCCCACTTGCCCCTTCCCCTGCAGATGCCCACATGGTGCTTTCTAACAAGAGTGCTTACCTGAGGGCACCATTTTGCTGCCTCATCCCTTCTCATATGAGCTTTGCCCTGGAGAATGCTGTCTCTGAGGGCCACCACTCCCAACCTTGTCAGGGTCCCGAGCAGTGCTCTGTGCTGCCTCCTGCTCTCTGGGGCCCCCACCCCATCCTGTTTTGGGCCTCACACTCTCTGACTGAAGAGAAACAATGTATGTTGATACTTTGTTTCTCTTCAGTCAGTGGGGTTCAGAGCAGGCTGCAGACAGCCTGCACCTGCTTTAAAGGGAGAGAGGCTTGCTTTAGCGCAAGCCTCTCTCACTGAAGAGTTGAGGGGCCCCCTTCATTTACTGAAAAGAGTGGGGCCCCCCGCACCGCGGGTGCTGCGGGGGCGTTTGTTGCGCCCCTGCCTTGCACCCTTCTCCCCTCTACCTTGCACCTTTCTCCTCTCTACCTTGCACCCTTCTCCCCTCCGCCTTGCACCCTTCTCCCCTCCGCCTTGCACCCTTCTCCCCTCCACCTTGCACCCTTCTCCTCTCTGCCTTGAACCCTTCTCCCCTCCCCATTGCACTCTTCTCCCCTCTGCCTTGCACCCTTCTCCTCTCTGCCTTGCACCCTTCTCCCCTCTGCCTTGCACCCTTCTCCCCTCTACCTTGCACCCTTCTTCTCTCTACCTTGCACCCTTCTCCCCTATGCCTTGTACCCTTCTCCACTTTGTCTTCCACCCTTCTCCCTTCCGCCTTGCACCCTTCTCCTCTCTGCCTTGAACCCTTCTCCCCTCCCCATTGCACTCTTCTCCCCTCTGCCTTGCACCCTTCTCCCCTCTGCCTTGCACTCTTCTCCTCTCTACCTTGCACCCTTCTCCTCTATGCCTTGCACCCTTATCCCCTCTGCCTTGCACCCTTCCCTCCTCTGCCTTGCACCCTTCTCTACCTTGCACCCTTCTCCCCTCTGCCTAGCACCCTTCTCCCCTCCACCGTGCACCCTTCTCCTCTCTGCCTTGCACCCTTCTCCCCTCTGCCTTGCACCCTTCTCCCCTCCGCCTTGCATCCTTCTCCTCTCTGCCTTGCACCCATCTCCTCTCTGCCTTGCACCCATCTCCTCTCTGCCTTGCACCCATCTCCTCTCTGCCTTTCACCCTTCTCCCCTTCACCTTGCCCCATTTTCGCCTCCGCCTTGCACCCATCTCCTTTCTGCCTTGCACCCATCTCCTCTCTACCTTGCACCCTTCTCATCTCTACCTTGTACCCATCTCCCCTCCGCCTTGCACCCTTCTCCTCTCTGTCTTGCACCCATCTCCTCTCTACCTTGCACCCATCTTCTCTCTACCTTGCACCTTTCTCCTCTCTACCTTGCACCCTTCTCCCCTCAGCCTTGCACCCTTCTCGGTCCCCCTTGCCCCTTCCCCTGCAGATGCCCACATGGTGCTTTCTAACAAGAGTGCTTACCTGAGGGCACCATTTTGCTGCCTCATCCCTTCTCATATGAGCTTTGCCCTGGAGAATACTGTCTCTGAGGGCCACCACTCCCAACCTTGTCAGGGTCCCGAGCAGTGCTCAGTGCTGCCTCCTGATCTCTGGGGCCCCCACCCCATCCTGTTTTGGGCCTCACACTCTCTGACTGAAGAGAAACAATGTATGTTGATACTTTGTTTCTCTTCAGTCAGTGGGTTCAGAGCAGGCTGCAGACAGTCTGCACCTGCTTTAAAGGGAGAGAGGCTTGCTTTAGCGCAAGCCTCTCTCACTGAAGAGCTGAGGGGCCCCCTTCATTTACTGAAAAGAGTGGGGCCCCCCGCACCGCGGGTGCTGCGGGGGCGTTTGTTGCGCCCCTGCCTTGCACCCTTCTCCCCTCTACCTTGCACCCTTCTCCTCTCTAGCTTGCACCCTTCTCCCCTATGCCTTGTACCCTTCTCCACTTTGTCTTCCACCCTTCTCCTCTCTACCTTGCACCCTTCTCCCCTCCGCCTTGCACCCTTCTCCCCTCCGCCTTGCACCCTTCTCCCCTCAGCCTTGCACCCTTCTCCTCTCTGCCTTGAACCCTTCTCCCCTCCCCATTGCACTCTTCTCCCCTCTGCCTTGCACCCTTCTCCTCTCTGCCTTGCACCCTTCTCCCCTCTGCCTTGCACCCTTCTCCCCTCTACCTTGTACCCTTCTCCTCTCTACCTTGCACCCTTCTCCCCTATGCCTTGTACCCTTCTCCACTTTGTCTTCCACCCTTCTCCCCTCCGCCTTGCACCCTTCTCCTCTCTGCCTTGAACCCTTCTCCCCTCCCCATTGCACTCTTCTCCCCTCTGCCTTGCACCCTTCTCCCCTCTGCCTTGCACTCTTCTCCTCTCTACCTTGCACCCTTCTCCTCTATGCCTTGCACCCTTATCCCCTCTGCCTTGCACCCTTCCCTCCTCTGCCTTGCACCCTTCTCTACCTTGCACCCTTCTCCTCTTTGCCTTGCACCCTTCCCCCCTCTGCCTTACACCCTTCTCTCCTCTGCCTTGCATCCTTCTCCCTCTCTGCCTTGCACCCTTCTCTACCTTGCACCCTTCTCCCCTCTGCCTTGCACCCTTCTCCCCTCCACCTTGCACCCTTCTCCTCTCTGCCTTGCACCCTTCTCCTCTCTACCTTGCACCCTTCTCCCCTCTGCCTTGCACCCTTCTCCCCTCTGCCTTGCACCCTTCTCCTCTCTGCCTTTCACCCATCTCCTCTCTGCCTTGCACCCATCTCTTCTCTACCTTGCACCCTTCTCCCCTCTGCATTGCACCCTTCTTATCTCTGCCTTGCACCCTTCTCTCCTCTGCCTTGCACCCTTCTCCCCTCTGCCTTGCACCCTTCTTCTCTCTGCCTTGCACCCTTCTCCCCTCCACTTTGCACCCTTCCCCTCTCCGCCTTGCACCCTTCTCCCCTCTGCCTTGCACCTTTCTCCTCTCTACCTTGCAACCTTCTCCTCTCTGCCTTGTACCATTCTCCTCTCTACCTTCCACCCTTCTCCTCTCTACCTTGCACCCTTCTCCTCTCTGCCTTGCACCCTTCTCCCCTCCGCTTTGCGCCCTTCCCCTCTCCGCCTTGCACCCTTTTCCCCTCTGCCTTGCACCTTTCTCCTCTCTACCTTGCACCCTTATCCCCTCTGCCTTGCACCCTTCTCCCCGCCACCTTGCATCCTTCTCCTCTCTGCCTTGCACCCATCTCCTCTCTGCCTTGCACCCATCTCCTCTCTGCCTTGCACCCTTCTCCCCTCCACCTTGCACCCTTTTCCCCTACGCCTTGCACCCATCTCCTCTCTGCCTTGCACCCATCTCCTCTCTACCTTGCACCCTTCTCATCTCTACCTTGCACCCTTCTCCCCTCTGCCTTGCACCCATCTCCTCTCTGCCTTGCACCCATCTCCTCTCTACCTTGCACCCATCTTCTCTCTACCTTGCACCTTTCTCCTCTCTACCTTGCACTCTTCTCCTCTCTGCCTTGCACCCTTCTCGGCCCCCCTTGTCCCTCCCCCTGCGGACGCCCACATGGTGCCCCTCATCCCCTCTCATATGAGCTTTGCCCTGGAGAATGCTGTCTCTGAGGGCCACCCCTCCCATCCTTGTCAGGGTCCAAGCAGAGCTCTGTGCTGCCTCCTGCTCTCTGGGGCCCCCACCCCATCCTCTTTCTGGGCCTCACACTCTCTGACTGAAGAGAAACAATGTATGTTGATACTTTGTTTGTCTTCAGTCAGCGGGAGGGGCTCAGAGGAGGCTGCAGACAGCCTGCACCTGCTTTAGAGGGAGAGAGGCTTGCTTTAGCGCAAGCCTCTCTCACAGCTCTCACTGAAGAGCTGAGGGGCCCCCTTAATTTACTGAAAAGAGTGGGGCCCCCAGCACCACGGGGGCTGCGGGGGCGTTTGTTACGCCCCTGCCCCCGGGGTGAGCTGCGTCGCCAGCTTCCTCTGATCACAAGGGCTCTGTGGGACAGGAACGCCTGAGCCGCTAGAGGTCACTGCTTAGTAGACAGCACCTAATGTACCACAACTGTCATGGGCGCCAGTAAATGACACTATGGCTTTTTTCTATTTAGGAATTCCTACCAAATACTTCAATGACACATTGACTTTGGCAGCAGCTATATGTACTTTGATTACAAGGATATCCTAATGTGCTAATATATTTCTTAGTGCACCGTTCTTCCATCATTTCAGCACTCCATTATCGGATGCTGAGTTATCTTATCATAATTAATGATTATGAGATATAATTGTCTGTGCTATCTTTTACAGTCCACGGGCAAAGAGGCTAAAGGCACATATTATATTCATAAGAGGATTTTTTGTGATTGTTTTCGCATGCTGCAGTAAATGCATAGCTTGGGGAAGAAAGGTTGTGGCTTAACGGCTAGAGTGGCCGACTTTAAAGGTGGGGAACCATGTTCAAGTCTGGCGGAGGTTCACTTAATCTCCCTGTGCCTAAAAAAAGTGAATGTTTCCATCTGTAATGCAACTAGTGTTCTTGTAAAATGCTCTGGTACCTTCGGGTCGAGTTTGGGCTATATAAAACTGCAGAAAAAAGACAAGCATTACAAATGCAATAGTTCTCACATTTTTGGGAGTTGGAGTTATTGGGCCCGATTCCCATAACTAACTCAAGACAAAATCCTAAACTTACTACTTTTGGTATTCACAGAAGGCATTTAGTAGTAGTAAAGTTATGATTTTGTCTTAAGTTTGACTTAAGACAAACTTAAGACAGACTTAAGACAGACTAAAGACAAATTTAAGACAAAATCCTAACTTAAGTCTGTCTTACTCTCTCTTAAGTTTGCCTTAAGTCTGTCTTAAGATGAACATTTTTTAAGACAGATGGTCCCCTTTCCTCTACAGCCCACCTTACACTTGTCTATCATCCCTTTCTACAACCCCCCCCCCGCCCACCTTCTAGGTCAGATCGTTTTTTGTTTTATGTATATATAACAATGTTGCTTCTTTTCCACTTCTTGGCTATGCACCCACATGCATCAGGCTTAGGGCTTATTATACTAGATCTCTCATGCTGTCTTGTGCCCCGCTCGCCTTATTGGACACAATGCTTTTTCTTTTTTTTGCAGAGTTTTATATAGCGCGAACTTGACCCGAATCGGGAATCAGAGCGCTTTACATAGCACCAATCACGTTACATGAGGACACACCTTAATTTTTGTTAGAAACAGGGAGATTAAGTGATTTGCCAAGAATCACAGGATGTTCAGCGTCATTGCCGAGACTCAAAGCCAGTTCCTCAGATTCGAGGTCGACCGCCCTAGCCGTTAGGCCAAACTCTTAACATTGATTAACCTTGACTGTTTTATTGCAATAGCGCTTATTTTGACAGCTGCTGTCAGATTTGATATATTAGTGCTTACACCATCTCTTCATTGTATTTCTTGCTTGACTTGAAAACGTAATATAGAATTATAAAAAAAGAAGCACTCTGCAATGCACGGAGTGCAGAACTGCACAGATATACTGGAGAACGCACGTTCATTACTGGCCTTCAAGCTGTGTTACAGCAGCTGAAACTGAGTCTGGTCTATTGCATCTGCTCAAACCTGCCCCACCACTAACTAGCCATCTCAACAGACAAAACAGACCTTTCGCCAATCCTAACTGCATTTCTGTCTCCATGAACCAATGCCAACCTTGAATGTATTACAAGGAAACGCTTCAAAAGATTGTAAAAACACGTTTCCACATTACAAACAGCATGTAGGATTTAAAATCTAAGTGAAGAAGGGATTGAACAGTACTGGTAATCATTCCTGTCATGCATACCAAAACACATATTTACCCAAAATAGAAAGATTCCACAAATATGAAAAGGATGAACCTACCATACCTAGAAACTTTAAAAGTGACTTCTGCAGCTCTGAAATAGTTGCTTGCTGCACTGTGTCAAAGTGCTGCAATCATGCCAGGAGTTACGATGAGAATGGTAACACACTAGGGAATGAAGTGGTGTGCTCAAGATCACACCTTTTGGTCAGTTTGTGGCATGAGTATTTTGGCCATGTGCAACCAATGTGACAATTCTGTTGTACTTACATTGATAATGGGGCAGTTTGGACACATTGGTCTAGCTACGGTGCTTGTGCACAAAAACTGGAGTCTAGAGGGAAAGACAGAGCTAGGACGCCCCCCACTCAATAAGTCATCAAACAAAACAAGTCCTAGTTCTCAATGCAATATTTTTTTTAAAGATCTATAGAAATCGCTGGTTGCTTGTAGATCACACCAGGGAGTTCCTTAATCTAGGGATACTCATGATCTCTTAATCTATTGCTTGAATAAAAAGCAGCCTCGCTCTGATCTCGACAGTACAAGACAACACAAGACTCACATACACTTTGAACAGACAAAAAATGTGTGAATAGCGAGATGGCACCTCACGGGCGCACCACCAATGGGACCCCTGGTTGGTACTCACCAGGATGGCCCTGTTATCATCATTGGTGCCATCAAGCTTTAACGGAAACGTGTCTCAAACCCAAAGTGTAAAGACAGTGCGTGGTGCAGTGAACACAACTTATATGTAACAAAAACTAACAACATTAAACATTTAAACATATAAGATACTGTGCAACTAGGACATTAAACTTTACTTCTGTTCCTTTCTTTGTTGCGAACAGTAAAACACTTAACTAAAAAAGGAGAGTGTGAAGACTACCTATCACTTCACACCCCACTTACAGCCGACATGTTTCATTGCCGTGGTATAAATCAGGCAATTTCCTCAGGGCCACTCAATTTGAAAGCCACTGCTAAAGACGCTGTGCTGCCAATGCCTTTGCGTGGTTTAACCTCTCCTACCAGCCGAGAGGAAAACCGTAGGAAATGTGCCCCCTTCGGTGAGCGAAGTCCTATCTCCCTTCAATAAGGTTGCCGTGGAGAATAATCGTTCGGCGTCTTCTCATTACTCGAACGCCGAACGAGTGTTGGAGCTGTTCTATTTGTGTTTTTCAGTGCCGGTTTCTGTGTAAAATGGGAAGAACCTCGCTAAACCCATTTCGATCGTTAAACAGCATTAAAACCTCTCTTCCCTGGCACGCCTGGCTCTAGAACACGACGACGGTGCCCAGGGCCGGCGCTAGGCATGGGCAGCATGGGCGGCTGCACAGGGCCCCGAGCTCAGCCCATCAACAGGGGGCCTCGCAAAAGTGTTTCCCCACCGGCCGCCGTGAGGCCCAGGGAAGGGCTGCCTCTCCCCTGGGCTTCGCAGGCATGTGTAAGAAATGGGGAAGAGGCCCCCCTCCCCTGTGCTTCGTAGCACTGGGCAATGGCTGTTAACCCCCAGGGAGGGGGGCCCTTTTCCCCTGGGCCGTGCATCCCACATGTTAGCGCGAGGCCCGTCTGCATTTGTAATTGGGGATGCCGTCCACTTCCCACTCCAGTGCCAATTAGCACGCATTTCGGGGGGGGGGGGGGGGGGTGGCTGACAGTGGTAAAACAATTTATGAAGACAAGCAACTCTCACAGATGCTGATGAGCTGCAAAAGAGATTGTGGTCAGTGGCTGAATGGAAGGTGTTATAGCACACGAGGGGGGCATGCACCATGCAGGGCCAGGAGCACCTTCCGTAATTTAGATGTAAATAGCTTTCAATCTCTGTGGTCCAAAGTCCCGGGGCTGTGAGTCAGGTCAGTTAAAAATGTTAAGTGTTTTGCAGGCTCCACTGGTGGAGAGTTCATAGTGTTTTACTCCTCATTTCAGTCGTGCATGAATGTTACGCGTCCCCAAAGCTTTGAGGGGAAAAAGTGTTACCTTTTAATTAGTAGTCACGAAAAACTTGATTGTGAAAAATGATGTCTATTTGGGCAGTACCGTGTCTAGTAGTTTAAGCCATAGGCTACGTTTTACAACTTTTTTTTTAAAACAAATCTATGGAGAGAAAAACACTTTAAACATCGAATGCAAATATATAAAATAAAAATGTTGCCTACCCAAAGGTATTCCCTCGAGTATATGCCCATTTTTAATTTGCCTATTTGAAATGTATACAAAGGGAAGATTTTAGAGAAAGTTTGTAGCCTAAGCTCTGCTATCCCAGTACAAAATTTTAGGCTAAAGATTGGACTCCATCACCCATGTTCAAGCACTGGCTAATGTGATTTCTTGGGGGGTACAAGGTCCTTAACTCTCTTTACTGCTAGGCCTTTCCCCGTGCTAAGCCGTTTTTTTGGCAATTTGTTGTAGTTTGCGTTTAGGTCTGTAACTTTGTGCATGCAAGTGGATGGAACCACCCTCCCCTGGGCCTTACAGCTCGGGCTCATGGTGAGGGGGTCCACACCTTGAAGCCATGGTGTAGCACTGAAAGGCCTTGCAGAGGGCCCCTCTCCCTGGGCCTCATAGCCATGGTTCAGTGCTGATAGGCCTATGGGTCTATCCTAATCCTTTCAATGCTACACCATGTATGAGAGGCACACGAGAGGGGCGCTCCTTGTGTGGGCCCCCACCCCTGGGTCCATAAAAAATTTTCTTACAGTGCTGGACCCTGGCCCTGTGCATGTGTCTCTAACAGAGGAATAGCAATCGGTAGTGCAGCAGGTGGCATGACACCAGGCTCAGGCATATTAAGAGCTCAATCTTTCCATAATATGGCTTTACTGTACTGTGCAGCCAGTGGACGAGGGTGAGAGATGCTTTCACTTTGCACCATGGCACCACTGGTGCGCTACAGCCCTCTCTTTCATGGGCCTCCCAGCCATTTTACAGAGCCGTTAGGCCTGCAAGAGGCCCTGCCTCCCATGGGCATCACAGCCATGGTTGGACACTCACAAGAGGAGGCACCCTCCTACGAGATAAGCAGCACTGGAACATGGCTATGAGGCCCAGGGGTCCTCTCTCAGGGGGTGTAGTTAACAATAGTGCAGCAGGTGCAGTGGCACCAGGGCTCTTTCTTGCATCACGGTCCATGGCAACATTACTAGTTCACTGGTTCCTTCTCCCATGCACCACAGAGCCATGATCCAGTACTGCTGTGCAGCTCACAGAAGGCCCACCCTCCCCTAGGTATCACTGTCATCGTCCAATGCTGAGAGGCAGCACAGATTCATGAATTCCATGCTTAGGGCAAGAGGCGACATCTGAAGGGCCTAGCTATCAATAGCGTAGAAAGTGCAATGGGACCATGGTCTTTTGGGGTTATCTGTCCAATGCACCCAAATTATGGATGTATTTTACTGCTCAGTCAGTGACTAGAGGGTAGTGTGGAGTCACAATTTGCCTTGCTTGCACGACGGCAGGCCTGCTCTCCTACACCTTGCAGCCATGATCCTGTTCTGTGATGTCCAAATGTCATTCTCTTCCTTGGGCCTTATGTTTTTTATTATATGTGTTGTATTTTACACTTAACATAATTCTGGCGAGTAAAGAGCCTACACACAAAAAAAGATTGTCCTACATCTCTTAGCATGTGTGTGGAGATACTGGTTAGAGAGAGGATTTATGTTAAAACAAATTACAAAGTATTAATGTCATCCTAAGGTAGCACAATAATGGCACAGAAAGATAAGAGAGCCTTTTGAAATTTGAAATTATATCCATGGTGTGAGAGGTTTTCTCTTGTGTCATTTTATATTTTGAATGATCCCGCCCCTCATTATTATTATTATTATTATTAATTCTTGTTAAGCGCATGGCTACCCTCAGGCATCCCAGCGCTATCATTACCTCACAGGATCTCCCCCCTTTATGGAGCAGAACTGGAAATTGTATCATGCACTCATCTGGAAACAATCAGTTGAGGAGTAAATAATATACATCTTTGTGAGACCTGCACCTAGCTTTTCCATCCAATGTGACAAATGTAATCCCTTTAATACAGTTATAAAATATATGGACTTATTTCATTTGTATATTTATCTTTTTGTCCATGTTACTGATATCGATGTTAGGTCTCTTCAGGGTTGCCAAATAAGATCAATAGTCCTTCGATGTCACTTTCTGTGATGTCACTTATTGTGATGTTACCAAGGGAGCCGCCCTCCATTAGGGCGGAGGTGCGTTGCCCCACTGCTTTCTCGCAGTGTGAGAAGCTGAAACACAAAATGCTAAAACTACCATTTTATGTTTCTGCTACTCGCACTGCGAGAAAGCAGAAGGGTTTGGTTGGGGGCGGGCGGGTCTGCTTTAGGGCAGGGGAGGATTGCCTTGCCCCCTGATAAAGGCCCTGACTGTTGGTCGGCCCTCCGGGATCGACCAAACAGTCATGCACACTCTAGCCTTTCTCCATGTAGGCACCAATGCACCCTACATGGAGAAAATGTCCTCCCCATAGGCGCCTGGCTGGTCAGCGGCCCAACCAATCACAATGCTGCCATTGCAGCGTTCTCATTGGCTTAGGAGAGGGAGGCTGCCTGCTTCCTGTTCCTGCCAGAGGCAGGAAAGAAAGAGAGCAGGTCAGGAGCAGAGATGACGCCAGACCTGGGAAGGTACGTTTATTTATTTTTTTAATTACCCTCCGCGCGAACCCCTGCAAGAATTCCCACCCGCGAGTCATGCTGGCCACGACTGGATTTTACATGAAAATTAGAGGGGCCTCACATCTTCCCTTTCGCCCGGGGCCCCAGAAGTTCTAGGACCAGCCCTGTCGGTGCCCATCGCCACTCTCAGGTGCCAACATTTTATTTCTGTCGTTACTTACTCCTTCCGCTGCCTCACCTCTCGCCGCCCGTTATTTCTTCCTGTGACTCTGGGGCGGGTCTTTTCCTCAGTATCAGTGACCCTGGGCACGCGCGTGTCATAAAGATGGCGACTTCCAGCTCTTCACACCTACTTGTTCCGCGCCTCTCTGGGGCTCAAGTGTCTCTGATAACAATGGTGCTAACACCGAGCGTTTTAAGAGAACTAGCCTTCCACACCCAAACCTTTACAAAGGAGCACAGGGAGCCATAAGAGGAAATAATTCAGTGTAACTCTTACTGCTGCGTTGAAACCATGCATCGTCATTAAGTGAGATTAATTCAATCTCCTTTCCTCCAAGTCTATCCCAACAGCCTTAGACAACTTGCTCCATGCGTCTTTATTGCTATCCAGCCGTTTGTCCTCATTTTAATGTTTATTTACATGTACATATAAGCCGCATTCCCACAGTATTTTGCACAAAAAAAAAAATACAAGTAAATAGTTACATCCCAAAAACGTTATAGTTGCACAATGCGTGACTGCAAGCCAAACATGAACTTTGCACCCAAAAAAGGCTTGCACAGATTGAATGGAGCACAATTTAGGAAGAAATAAGCCATATGGCCAAACATCCACGACTTTGGGCTGCAATGAAAACTATCCAACTGTTCACGTAGGTTATATATAAGTATCATCTCCTAAATATAAGTCCCTTTACCCTTGTCATGTGTCTTACTCAAGCTATGGTATGCATGTTATCTGATTTTGCATAGCGCATGTTCTGCCCTTGGTATGACCATGTGGGGCTTTTTGGGAGTAAGGACCCGTTACCATTGAGGGGTTACCATCAGGGCTCGAGTCGGTGTACCACGCGGGTGGATGGCGTCCCCCCACTTATTTTACAGGGAGCTTGATAACTATAAACTGCAACTGAGTGCAAATCACCTTTTGTAACGTCACTTCCTGTTGTGACGTCAGCGTCCCCCCACTTCTTTTTTTAGGACTTGTGCCCTGGTTACCATTGCAGGGCGGAGTCTCCTTCATTTTGTGCTCTTGGGCTGTGTTTTGAGCTCTGTGCCATATGATGATGGGCTCAGCTGGTTCAGTGCAGAGCCGAGTGTATGTTTTTTGCATCTGAGGCATCTAATGTTCATACCTATGACCTGGACATTCTCTGAGTTAATGTATGAACTCTAGAGAGAACAAGTCAGAGGTAGAGAGAGGCATTCTCTTCTCACTGTTTCCTACTGTCATAACCAGCCTGAAAATCTGTCCAGGTCATCAACTTTACTACCCAGCAAAAATCAATGAAAAACCTGCTATCGAGGGAGCATATTTTTCGAGCCGTGATTACAAATACAGGTTTAAACTCCCCTGCCCCAACCACGCCAATATGCATCTCTGAGGCTCTTTTAATGTTTAATTATGTTTACTTTGTCAATAGTTACCAAACATTGCGCATTCAGGAAAATCAACATGCAGCACAGCAGATGATAGGGTTGTTTGCTGATGGGGTGTCTCCTCTTCGGAGCCCCACAGGTCGCTCCTTTGAGCAATGTCCATACAGTCTACTTCATTCAGGAGTCTTTCCTCTGACTAAGCTGCAGCTAAGCTGCCACTTCAAGGAAGCACTATGTGTGACTATATGTTACTACATTACCCACCCTGAGATGGACACATTTCATAACCATGGGACAGGCCCCACGTATTTCATCTCTTCTGTTCAGGAATTTACTTTGTTTGATAAAGAGGAACAACAGTCAGCAAGACTTGTAAAAGTTCACTTGCTTGGCTCAACACGTGACTCAATTTTTAGCCAGTATGGCTACCTGAGCTTGAACTTTAAGGAGGGGCAAGCATATGGCCTTGATATTAAAGTGTCTTAGATACGTAGATAATTTACAATGTTCGTTTGTCTCTAGCAGCAGCGCAGATTTGAGGAGGGCAGTCAAAATGAATATATTGCAGTCCCAACACCCTCCCCTTCCATCATTAAAGTTAGACTTCAGAGTGCAGTTTTTTGTTGAGAGCAGCATCAAAAGCGCAGTCCTACACTAATCCATGTGGAATTTATTGTCTGGCTTAACAGTGCAACTGTTGCTTGACTTTATGTGGTCAACAAAAATGAACCATCAGAGTACTTAATGTGAGAACGGCTTAGGATCCAGCCACATGGTGGGTTCTCTGAGTACAGGATTTGATTGCCTTGAATTTGTGAACTTCCACTAAAAAGATTGCTTATGTTTATGCATATTACCAAGCAATAGCAATAATTATCGCTATTGCTTGGTTAGAGACAAAAATTTACCGCTGAGCTGCGGCGATTTTTACCGCAAATAAACCTTGGTATTACCAAGGTTTATCGCAAATGCGATAAAAATCGCTGCAATGCATGAATATCGCTAAAAAGTCAGCGATATTCATGCATTACCGAGCTAATGCTCTTAGCCATGTTATCCACCTCCCACTGGATAACATGGCTAAGAACTGCTCAGGGCAGGTGTTAGCTTTTGGAGATATTCGCGCTTAGCGCGAATATCTCCAAAAGTTGGTAATAGGAGATAGCGATGTTAGCGACTGTTTTCAGTCGCTAACATCTTGGCACGCCCACTTTGCATGTCATTAGTGATAAATATCACTGCCATGCAAAGTGGGGCCAAGATGGTCGCTATCTCCTACTAGCTGTCGCTAACTGGTGTTAGCAACAGCTAGGTAATAGGGAGATCATTTTATCTCCGCTTTCTTGGCTTTTAAAGCCAAAAAGGAGGAGATAAACCCCCTTGATAATATGCCCCTAAAAGTTGTTTATGGTGGCAAGCCATGATCATGGCTATAGGCCTTATCTGTTTATTATGAAATGTTATAATGGCAAAAGGTCTGACATATTTATTGTGAAAAGTATATGTTAAACTTAACAAGCGCTAAAGTGTGGGTTGTCATTACTGTATATTAAAGCCTACAGACAGGTATTTCTTTGCATGGAATCTCACAGATTAGTGTAGTAGGCCATGATTTTGGTGGTGGTTACCCTGTGTGACAACCATGGATGTAGAAGGTTTGCTCTGTTAGAATTCTTGTGAGGCCCTCTTAGGTGAGATAGTATTTTGCTTAGCCAACACTAATTTTGTATATTTTTCAAATTGTATGACTGTGAGTCTGCTGGTTGCCTTGTGGAAAAGCTTATGCTTAAAACTGTAGACTTGAATTAGTTATGGCGACAAGCTACAGGCCTGAATGGTCACCAAGAAACATGGCTGACACCAAAAGTCTGGGCTACTTATTATGAAACGTTATGCCAAAGTCAGTTTGTCCAACTTATTTATTATGAAAAGCATTTGTTTAGTCCAGCAGGTCTTTATCAATTGGTTATCACATTATGTTGCAGGCTACAGATGGGTATTGTTGTCACACATGCAATCACACAAATTACTATAGTAAGCAAGGGGTTTGGTATTGGCCACCCACACTGGCAAACCCTGGAGATGTTCACTGTGATGATTCTTGTTATGCCCTGTTGAGAGGGGTTGTATATTATTTTGTAAGCTGACTGTTTTCTACAAAGGTGCAACTTTAAACCTACAAGAACGATTTTAAGAAAATGGATTATTAATTGAGGTGAATTGATACCCACTTCAATCACAACCCATGTCAGGGTGAAACCTTAAAGCAACTAAATTAACCTTTAACCCCCTGGTCGCTATGGCACAGAAAAAAACAGGCTTAACTCAGGGCAATGTGAAAAATTATTTATGCAGCACGAAACAGTAATAAAGTCAAAATGCAAACCAATAAAAATCCCACACTGAATTTCAAAAATAGAGTAACTAGAGTAAAATTGAATAAATGCAGAGACATCAAAATGATAAAAATACAATAAGGGAAACCAGAAACACAGATATGAATTTTTCAAGTTTTAAGGACGAATAGTGCCAAGAAGCACATATTGCCAATCCCAGGCAATAATTGCAGTAAACTAGGAACTAGGTAGAACTTGAGACTGGCCGTGATGGATCGCGGGTCTGATACACCAACCAAGTTCACCCTTGTCAAAGATTTTATTTTGTAACTTATTCCTTTAGGTTCTAATCCACAGCAAGATTACACTTCTAAAGCTCACACACAGCACATCTGAAGAGGCACTTACAAAACTCCAACAGTGACAGGCAGAGGCCAACAGCAGACTCTAGTCCAAGTCTAGTTGCCACCAATTAGCTGGGCAGTGGCAGGAAAGGACTATTGTAGCATAGCTGTATCCCTTGAGCTTGAACAGGGGTCAGTCTTATAACCCTGAGAGTCCACTTCTTTGTCCTGGGTACAGGAGGGAGCAGGTCCAGTCCTTCAGCATACAGACAGCACATCCAGTATAGGTCAGTCAAGGCCTTGGCAATATTTTCATTGTGCAAGAGTAATCAGAGTAAGGACAGTTACTCTTTTGAGACAAAGTTACAGAAAATTATGCATTATGCCTGTTCTTGTAATTATGCGTAATTTGGTAGAAAAATCCTACCACAGGAGCCCAGGAACAATGAATTTAGCGAGAGCAAGCGGCTGCTGCTGTTCCTATTCTGTTGCATTTGGCACAATATTGTTAGTGCAAAATGCATCCTCTGTTCCATTTTGGACGAGAGGGTGATTTACCGGACCAGATACCTTAGTGTGCATGAATTTCATCGCCCTACTGATTACATTTTACGGGCACGCTGTCGCTAGGAACGCTCCCTGCGTTTCAGTTTTAGGTCAGATACTATGAAATATCTCCTCCGCTTTCCCATTGGTTTTGTACATAGCCTTGAAACCAAACCATGTCGCTGTGATGATGTATCTGACCAATATATCCTTCATTTTAAGTTTTTTTGTTCAAGTTGTAAGTAAAATACACTAGATTCTTTTTAATCCCTCTTCTAAATAATTACTGCTATGATTTTAAACAGCGCCGTGAGTAGGAGCCCCAGTGCACTTCCTTCAGTACCCCAATATAATGCTCCAATTTTAAACTACGCTTGAAGATGTGGGCTGCCCACTACAACCACTCGGTCATGTGATCCAAAGATACTTGATTGTTTTTACCTATTCAATAGGAACCCCCTTCGAAACAGGATTTGGTCTGGTAGTCAGAGGGGGATTGAACACCATATATTTTGCCTTTGCTACATTAATGTCCAAGCCTCTCTGCCCGCAGAGGTCACTAAATCTATCTAAGATATGCTGTAGACCCACTGGAGATTTTGATAACAGCAGCGTGTTGTCTGCAAACATTAGGGCAGGGATCTTCATGATAACTAGTTTAGGGGAGTCACTCTCACCAGCATTTATGTGGGATTTTAAGCCATTCACATACAAGGTGAAGAGGGTGGGGGCAAGAACACAACCATGCCTCACACCCTTCTGGACAGGGAACGGCTCTGTGACTTCACCCAGATTATCACATCTGACCTGGCCAAAATTATGCTCATGTAACCTACTGATCATAGAAAGGAGATATTCAGGGATCCCCATGTTGGCTAACACTCTCGGTAGGATGTTCCAAAGCACCAGGTCAAGGCCAATCAAAGATCCACAAACACCACATACAACCACCCACCCTCGAGGGCCACTGTCTTCAGAATAATAGTTGCAGTCTAAACACCTGATCAATAGTGGATAAAGTTTTACCGAAGCCTGCATGTAATGGAGTCAGTATGCCATTGGCCTCTATCCACTCTTGTAACCTATCTAGAATGATTCTACAAAACTATTTTCACGCACTGTCAATAAGGCTAATTGGCATAAAATTGACCACTAAAAGTGGGGAGCACTTCTTAAAAATAGGTTAAGTTCGAAACTTGCCCAAGTTGGGGGAATTTAAGTCCCTCGCATGATAGCATTAAAAAGGACTGTGAAAGAGGGGCCCCAGATGTCGATCCCAGTGAGGTATAAATCACCAGGAATCCTATCAATCCAAGGCAAAAGCCCTTTGCACTGGTTAGCAGTGGTAAAGTGTGCAGAGTCCCAGGGCCTGCAAAAACAGGAGGGTTGAAGGCAAAAAGTTAGGGAAGAACTAAGCCACGGACGCCTGGTCTAACACATGGAATCTTGCTGAATACTTGAGTAGGCCAGAGTTTTGGTGTTGGTAACCCACTCAATCAAATGCAGGGGGTTAAACGATTTGGACTATGGGAATCCTTAGTAGGCTCTATTAGTAGGGATTGTATATTGGTTTGAGGGCTGCATTTTGTATATATTTGTAATTTTATTATGGTATATCTGATGGCTGCCGTTTTGGAAGGTTTATGACCAACACAGTAGTTCACAGTTGGTTATGGTAACAGGTCAATGATAAAGGTTATATGCTTGATTGTTTATAGTCAAAAGTTACTTTTAAAAGAATAAGTAATATTTCTTGTGAAAAACGTTTATTTCTAAAATCTCTGATCTATCTGCCACGTTCTTGTAATGAAAAATGATTAAATAATGCATACATACATATACAAAATATATATATCCATATAAAAAGATAGTGGGCGTTTGGGCCAGCTCTGTTCTGTTTTCGGCCTGTCTGAGTGTCATTTACACTCTACTCCCATCTATGACAGCGTGCTGCATGGAGTTCAGTACACATCAGTCATTGACTCTCTTGACCTGTGAATGATCACAGTGAGTGTGCTTCAGTTGGCCAGTCCTTTAGTTATCAGTTTTCTCTTTTTATAGTTCCCTTTTAATTGTTCTGCTTTTCATAATCTTAATGTTTCTTAAAAGGGTAAATCAAACACACAAAACGTGATCGGCATAATGCTTTTAATAGGTCTAACTACTGCCAATTGCTTAGTGGAGCACTCCAACCCTCCATTATTTTGCCTATCGTGCTACGTCAGTTTGGACCGAGCTAAAGCCATATCAGTCTTGATCCAGCTCCAATCGGAACAGACCTGCCCAAACTCCTGGGCCAGGTCCTCCCTGAACTGGAACAACCAAGACTGGTTTCACCCTGATTGGGGGGTCATCAGTTGGGTTTAGCTTAATTTCAGGAGAAGAAAACAAGAAAAAGATTTAAAAAAAGGTGTCTTTGAACATATAGGGGTCCATTAGGATGGCGGGTAGACTTTAGTCCACCTGCCACCCTTGCTTCCTGGGACCAGCCGCCAGTGGGGCGGCAGTCCCGCACCACCAATTAGGATGCGACCGCCACACTGGCGGTTGCATCCCCCATATTTAACATTGTGGCGGGCTGTGATTTGACCACCACCCGCCACAATGTAGAAAATGCATGGCGTTGCATTGGCATGCACAACGTGACAGGCAATGCGAGGTGCCTGCCACCTTGTGTATGCCAATGTAGGGGTTACCATTGGTACCCCCCAAGTGCAGCCCCCCACCCCACCTCACTCCCACAGGGGCCCACAAAGGGCTCCCAAAGCAATTCATGCATGCCTGTCAATGGCGGAATATCCGCCATGGAAAGGCATAACACCGACCACATCATAATATGGAAGGCGTTGCCTGCAAGGTCCAACCACCATTTTATAGGCCTTTCCCGCACGGTAGGCAATTGTGACGTTTGCCTACCGGCGGAAAAAGCGGTGGACGGTCTATCCATCCGCTGCGGTAACCCGTCGCCATGCTAATGTGGCATGGGTAAAAAACTGTCCGGCGGGGTGTTTCGGTGGGCGGATCGCCACCGCCTGTCGGGCGGTGGCGATCCACCTGCCATGCTAATTGGGCACTTTAGTGTCTTGCCCATTGTGCAGAATTGTAAGCTATGAACAACTATGCCATTTGACAGATATGACACCTGCACTTGGCATGGCTTTCCAGGTGCACTATTGCACCTGCCTTTTGAATTTGAAAAAAGAGTAAAAGTAAATGCTGGCAGAGTTGTAGAACCTCACCAGTACTTTTACACTGCTTCAGTGAATAGGCCCTATAATTGCATGGCTCAGTGGATATTAATAATTCATGCTCATGCTCTAGTTTTCATATATTTGAAAATAAGTATAATTATTTTCCCAGCTACCAGTTTAACAAGCATTGGCATAGCCAATAGGTCTTGCTTTTGGGACCTTATAAGTATTTAGTTATGCAGCACAATATCCTTGGTGCAACAACATCAACTGTTGCGTGGCTAAACACTTATAAGGTCCCAAAGGCGAGACCTATTGGCTATGCAATGCTTGTTATTATTAATAACTTTCTGGATAGGTTTCCTAAAGGTTTGGATTCCAAAATGTTCAGCTCCCCATCCTTATCTTCGGAAGATGTATACTGCACGAGAAGAAGAATCAGGATGGGGAGAAGTGTACATTTCTAAGGGGCTGAACTGCATCTTTCTCTTTCGGCTTCTCAGCTTTAATTCTTTGGTCAGGTGAGATTTAGGGTACATAGATCCCTCTCTTTTTGCTTTTGTGATTCCTTTGTTATCCTTAGAAGCAGGATCAGGCAAATCTTGAAGGTGAATGGCCTCTCTAAATTTCAGTTTTTTGCAACCAATTTCCTATGGGAACTAGCCTATTTGTCACAAATTACTATATATCCCTAGTTTGAGAGCTGCTTCGTGTACAATGCTGCCGCTCGTGTACTGTCAAAAAAACCTAAATTTGCACCTATTTCGGATACTCTGAAAAACTACCACTGGCTGCCCATCCACAACAGGGTAAAATTTAAATCTCTGTGCACAGTCTACAAATCACTACAGGATCAAGGACCTCGTTTCCTCAAAAAGCAACTGATTCCCTATAACCCACCGAGAACTCTCCGCTCCACTTCTCTTAACCAACTAGTGGTTCAACGCAGTCGAACAGCTTCTTGGGGTGACCGCCGCTTCTCAATTGCGGCCCCTAGACTTTGGAACACCCTACCTAACCACATTAAAACAAGTCCCACACTTCTTCAGTTCAGAAAAAAACTGAAAACGTGGTTATTCAATCAGTAATTCACATCTCTGTACCTCCTGATCATGGTGAGACATCAATGCATTTTTAGCGCCGAGACGCCCAAGGGTAATTGTACGCGCTCTACAAATGTCATTAATAAATAAATAAATAAAAATACGCCTAGGCTCCTACAACAAGGATGTGCATGTATTAGTACCCTGCCCCTCCAGTGTCTCTGCAGTCCTTAAAGCAACTGGTGCACACACACCCTCCCACCATCCCACTCTATTCTCCATAGCCTGCAAGAGTTGTGTGCCAGCCTAATATCAACACCTGTTACTACATAGGCATACCTGCCTTTTGAATGTTACCAAAAACAATTAAGATTGACTGCACCCCTTCTCGATGCAATTGCATAGTTTTCATTCCGTAAGGTAGGCCCTGACCCCATACACCTCGGAACTGGCAAAGATGTGCCCACCTTAGGACTTGGTCCTAGCTTAATGGTCACATTGAGGAAAGTCCATAGTGCCCCCTTCCTAAGCATGGGGTGTTACTCAGGGATGAGATTAAGTCAGTCGGTTTCCTGCGTCAAAGAGAAGCTTTCGAGATGAATGAAGCATGCTATAGCTGGAGTATTTATGCACAAGCCAGCCTGGTGGTTTGGATATTTTATTGCAACAGTAGGGGATTGTGTATCTTGGACGCGCCTCCAGCCCCTGCCTCTCATCGGTAAACAGTAGGAGAGGCAGGTACCCTTTGAGCGATGTCCATTTAAGAGCATTTCTGCAGTGTGGATTATCATAATTTTTTCTAAATGTGGAAGCAACGCCTCAGTATCTCTGCTTTCTGAAAATGTAAGGCTGGAGACCTATCTGAGAACTGGCCTTCGAAAAGCAGTGGAAGGCCGATGGGGTTCATTTTTTAAGTCAAACCATAGAAATTAACAAATGAACAAGCTTCTCGCTGTTGAATGAAATTAAAGTAAATGCAATGAAGCATTGAATGAACAAATAAATCAATATAGACATGGTGGTGTTTTACATCTAGTGAGAGAGCCTCGTGGATAAATGCATTTTTTCAGACACCTTTATGTAGCCAGCTAACTCTTGATTTGAATCACTTTGGGGCATATTATCAAGGGGGTTTATCTCCGCTTTTTTGGCTTTAAAAGCCAAGAAAGCGGAGATAAAATTATCTCCCTATTACCAAGCTGTCGCTAACACCAGTTAGTGACAGCTAATAGGAGATAGCGACCAACTTGGGCCCCGCTTTGCATGTCAGTGATATTTATCACTAATGACATGCAAAGTGGGCGTGCCAAGATGTTAGCGACTGGAAACAGTCCCTAACATCGCTATCTCCTATTACCAACTTTTGGAGATATTCGCGCTAAGCGCGAATATCTCCAAAAGCTAACACCTGCCCTGAGCAGTTCTTAGCCATGTTATCCAATGGGAGGTGGATAACATGGCTAAGAGCATTTGCTCGATAATGCATGAATATCGCTGACTTTTCAGCGATATTCATGCATTGCGGCCGTTTTTTATCGCATTTGCAATAAACCCTGCTAATAGCAAGGTTTATCTGCGATAAAAATCGCCGATGTGCGGCGATAATTTTTGTCTCTAAACAAGTTAGAGACAAAAATTATGGCTAGTTGTTGGTAATATGCCCCTTTGTCTCGCTCAGAATTTCGTCCTTCTTTGGCGATAAAATTCAAGACTGGCAACGAGCGCTATTTGCCAAAAGGCATTTGCTTGGAAAATTTGAGTAGTGTGGGAAGCATACATAGAGGACAGTGAGATTAATGAAAATGAGTGCTTGTGCCGTTTCTATCTGTAGAGTGAATAATGCAGGGGGTACGTTTGTATTTAATTACACATGCTGTCTGTATTGATTGTATTTGTATACTAATTCAAAATTAATCATTTTAAACTTTTCATAAACGTTTGAAATTTACAAATAACTTTGCAAAGAACATACGGTCTAAGCGAAGTTAGTAGATAAAAGCTGACTAAAATGAGGCAAGTCACTGTCTATGGAAATCTTAAGAACATTCATAAAAGGAAATCGTACACGTTTGAAAAATAAGAAGAAAAATGCCCAAAAATAGTTCTGAATATTTATTTTCTTATAAATCTCATAGACTATACATTCCATATGAAAACCCTTATGCTGTGCATCTCTGTAGGCTTTGCCAGTTGATTTTACCTAAGAACGGGACTACATGCAAAGAGGAGCTGCCTTACTAAAGTTCTTACAGGGGAGCGCCCGCTGTCTTTGACGCACCGGTTGGAAGGGAGAACTGGCATTGTGTTATTATCTATTGAAAGGTTCTTGTTAAAGTCAAGCGTAACTCTGGCCTCTGCAGGCATCCCTTCGAAGTGTTCGCCGACCATAGACGAAGACTTCGCGTTTCAGGCTCTTTGGGAAGTAGACGGAATGGGCGATTTCCGTTCTGCCTTAAACCAATGGTGCCCCTTCTTCACCCAAGCTGGAAAGCTCGCGGGAAGGAAACTGTGAGACCCCCCCATACCCAAAAAGAAACAGAGCCAAGTGAGGGGTCGGTACACATAAGGACCGCACTCTGCACTGCAGAGCATGGACGGGAGCTCATCCGTGGAAGGCGAAGTAGGGACCTGAAGCCACTCAGCGTCTGTGAGTTCAGATCGCATGACCTGACCGTTGGGAGAATTTGAGCAGAGTTGTTGTTAAGGAGTATATTTTCGCTCAGGGAGTAGGGTGGCTCTAACAGGAGTTGCAGTAGGTGTCACGAACACTGGTTTTTCAGTCCACGGTATGTTGCATTCCGAGGCAGCGACTGAAACACCACAAGCAAAGGACACTAAAAGCTCGGCTTTGATGTCATTGTCTAAAACGTTAGACTGACTGAAGGTGGCACCCATATTTTATTGCAGCAGTTAACGTAGGGGAGAACATGCTTGCCTTGAAGTTAAAAAAAAGCAAGGCCGAAGAATAGACAGATGGCGGCTGTGCGTGTGCACACTATCTCGAACGCACGCTTGAGGCCAGCAGCCTCTGGTAGCACTTTGAAAATTCCCTTACTAAAAGTCGAGCAAGATGCGCATGCGCTGCTCTAGGCTCGACCTAAAAATCAGGGGTGTAATATGAGACACCTTAACTAATTGTTGAATAACTTTATCATAGCCAGTCAGTCAAAGAAACTCCACCTAATGTACCTTTACAGTTCTACCCTTGCAGCCACAGCCGTGCCATGTGTTGCATCTGTTGCTCTTCCCCAGAAAATAAATTGCATGAAATTTGAAGCCTCATTAGTGTTAAATTACTGGTGATAGAAAGCTCCCCCCCCCCACACACACACATACACTCACACATACATCAGCATGCTTCTTACTCATATAACATACAACTCATACCATAGAACTTAGTAAGATCACACATCAATTAGCTGTTCTTTTACTGCATAAATCTTCCCCATACCGCTTTCTGCCACCTCGTTAATTGAATATATATAAATTAATCCTGTCCCACCTCTGTTAGAGTCTCTGTCCCTTCTGGGTAACGGAGCCCCCCTCCATTATGGGTAATTAGGAATGCACACTTTAACTGAACTGGAACAAACTAGTACTTTAAATAGTGATGATATGTTCAGGGGCATGGCAGGTTCATGCTCCTTCTCTTTGTATTAATATAACACTCCCAGACCCCTGATAGCGTTAAAAGGGTCCACTGATTTGCAGCCCTTCTGCCCCTAAACATTAGACAGCATGCACAGAGTACACAAACAATGCTCCTGTTGCACTGAAGACTATGAAATATCAAAGGTGAATAAAAGGAATGGGTGGTATGGGGGTACACTCCCATAAAGAAAAAAAATAGGACCATGAGGGGGATTACCCGTAACAACATAAAAAAATATGGACCACAAAAGGTCATATTCACTTATTGCTTGTGGTCTTACGATACCAAAAAAAGCGGGCACTCTGCCAAAAAACAGGGAAGACCAGAAACCAATAAAAACAAATAGATCAGGCTATGGCAAGCTGGTGCAATAGTTGCAATTTCTTTATTTTCTTTATTGCAAGGATATGCAAGAAAGCAGGTCGACAAAAGAAACAAGGCAGCCATCTAAACGTGGCCACCATATGCTTGTAAAAACAATGTTTACCTTTGTGGCTGTTTTGCGTGTAATTTGTATTAAATAACAAGACTTTCAATTGCGTAATGGATTTTATTGTTATAATTAGTGAAGGAGACAATAATTATTCATCACCTCACCAAGCGCTCTAGTTGCAGGCAGCTAATGTTACAATGCCTCTTAAAGAATTTATTCAAACAACTTTAAAATGGAGAAATACAATAAGTCACCATTTAACTGGGCACCTGAAATGTAGGCTGAATAAACAGCAGGTATTTAAAGTGAATTTGATATATTAATTAAATCAAAAACTGTACTTTGAGCTACCTTTGTCAACAATTTTTTGATGAATGTGAACAATGTGCACAGGTTTTGTGTCGCTCAAGGTGAAGGAAGCCAAATTGAAAAGTGGGCTGACCCATTGCCCTCTGGTAGGAGAAAGCAAAATGCGAAAGACATTTTAACTGGTTAATAGCTGAAACCAGGCAACCAAAAGGCCCTCCTGTAGAATCATTATTTATGATTTTTTTTAAAGCAAAAGTATTGCAAGACAGTTACAAAAGCTTTAAAGGCCAGACCAAAAAAGATACATGGGCTAATGGAGAGGTAGGCAGAAATTATATACTGGACAGAGATGTTGCAGCTCGCTACCTGACTCCAGCCCAAGAGCTTTTTAGGTCTCGCTAGCGAACGCAGAGCATGCGATGCTTCGCTTGCGAGACTCTATTGCTCCCGCTTTCTGTCCCGAAGGGCGACAGAAGGTGGCACGCGCGTACAGGAGATGGGCACGCGTATGGACATCAGATGTGCACTCCGTACGCGTGCAGATCTCCTGTCCCTGGCGGTTGGCAGTGCGCGCATTGCGCGCTTTAAGTTTCCCTCCCCCCGTCGGCTTCACGGAGCCAGCTTGAGAAATTATAAACATGTCCTCTCTGAGTCACTCAAAACTAGCTAAATGTTGGGCAATGTCAGTGCATTTATTTTTTATTCTTTGCAACTTTAGCGTACTTTGCCAATGTTATCTAGTGTCTAAACCACTCATCGTGTGACCTTCTCATGTTGCTGTTTGTGGCCTTTGAAAGAAAAAGCTGATGTTCATACTTCCTCTCTCTGTGGTGCCTCATCAGAATCTCCAACTGCCGAGGAGGTGATGCCAACCACCATCACGCTCTCGTTCCTACGACTGCTGCAGGCCTGCAGCACCTCAAAATCCCTCTAAGTACCGACTGTGCGGTCGGCACTTCTTCTTTAGTGTTTCTCATGACCCAGCAGCAACAGAGCAACCCTGCTTGTCCCTGCTACAGCGGTCCACCCCAGTGGAGGTAAGGAGACGTGTAAACACGGCCTTGGGTGTAGGGCAGTACCCGTCTCCATAATCTGAGTCTAGAAAACCTCTAGACCTGAGAGGCCTGATGGATACTTAGCAATGATTTTGTATCCATACCGTGTGTGTGGGTGTGTATCTCAGAAAGTACAGACTTCCCCAGTCTGCTTCCATCCCGGGATCCCATCACACCCTTCTGCATATGTTCAAGGGTCCGGGAACTGACCTCATAGGATGTGGGAGATTTTAATTTAAAAGATGATGGGAGATTGTGTAGCCATTTTAGAGATTTGAAAAATATGTGTACGAATCTTAACCTACAGCAACTGATAAATCATCCTACTCATCAGGAAAGCCATATGTTTGATCTTTTATTTGCTAATCAAGATGAGGCTGAAGTCCTCAATGTAACCCCTCAAAACTGGACCAATCACTTTTTAATTCTTTTTATGATTAAACAACTCTGTCGTGAGGATAAAGCCAAACCCCCAGCTACGTACCGGAGAGGGAGAGAATGGTCCAAACTCGAGAAAATTAAGAATTTTGAAATCCCCTCATGTGTAACTTACTTCAATCCTACTGACACAGTTGAGGTAAACTTCAATACCTACTGCACTTATATAAATAATATCCTGGACCAGGCGGCTCCAATAAAGAAACTAAAGAATAGGCAGAGAGTCTCAGCCCCATGGTACATTGAAGGGCTGAAACAGCTACACCTGTCTTGCAAACAAGCGGAGAGGAAATGGAGGAAGAAGTATCTGCCATCAGGAGCAAACAGTGACCCTGGATAATTTTCAAACTTTTAACGACATCTCCTTTACTACTTTAGCCTACACCGTGTCCTCAGGATCACCCACGGACCCCTGCCCCACAAAATCTGGAAAACGTTCAGACAAGGAACGTTTCCCTGGTTGCGACAAATTTGCAACCAATCCCTGGAGACTGGAATAGTTCCGGAGAAATGGAAACAGGCAGTGGTAACTCCTTTGATTAAAAAACCATCTTTGGATCCAACGAAACCGGCTAGTTTCAGACCCATTTCTCTGCTGCCCTTCCCAATTAAAATCATGGAGAAGGCAGTAAGTAACACACTATCCAACTTTTTGGAGGGTAGTCAAATCCTGGACAAGGACCAATTTGGGTTCCACCCAGGGCATGGGACTGAAACGGCCTTGGCCACCATGCTGGATAATCTGCGCATGCGGGCCGACAATGGGAATGCATCTGTTCTAGTGCTTCTCGATATGTCGACAGCTTTCAACACGGTTAGTCACCCTATCCTAGTAAAGAGACTGGAAAGGATAGGGGTGACAGGGCAGGCCCTACAGTGGCTGCAGTCCTATTTAACAGGGATACATCAAATGGTGTCTATAGTACTGTTTACCTCCAATAAAACACCGGTAGTGTATGGGGTACCACAGGGCTCAGTGATCAGCCCCATACTATTTAATATCTACCTTCAGCCGCTGTTTCCTATTATTACATCTTTTGGAGTTGATTTAATAAACTATGCAGATGATACTCAGTTAGCCTTCTCTTTGTAAGGCGAACATGCAGTATCTGTGGACACTTTCCAACGATGCATGCGTAGTACCGCCAATTGGCTCAGAGAGAACTCCCTGCAGTTTAACTGTAGTAAGACGGAGGTAGTTTACTGTTCTTCTGCTATGCTGCCCAACCGCCTTCCCCTCGAGCTGAGACTAACTCCGGAGGAGGAGCCATTGAAACCAGTCGATACAGGACGTAATCTGGGAGTACTAATCGATGGCGACCTCCAAATGGAATCACAGGGTAACCAGACTGTCAGGGTGTGCTTCTTGTTGCTACGTGGGCTGCGTCAGGTGCTTCCACTATTACCGGAAGAACTGCCTCCGACGGTGGTGAGAAGCACAGTGCTCAGCAGACTGGACTACTGCAACTCCCTATACTTGGGGGCTCCACAATATATCATCAGGGGGTTGATGAGAGTCCAGTCGGCAGCAGCAAAAATGGCATTAAATAGGCAGTGTAGCGCCTCATCTACACAAGCTTTGAGGGAACTTCACTGGCTGCCTATTGAGGAGAGGGACCAATTTAAGGCACTATGCCTAGTCCACAGAGCGGTACATGACACAGGTCCCATCCCTTTGCAAGAAAAATTCTCCTTGTACCATCCCACAAGACAACTTCGTTCCTCAAGTGCCAGGCTGCTGGTTACTCCCAGATTTAAGCGATATCGGATGGGAGGAAGATCATTTAATGTGACTGCCGCTCTCCTGTGGAACAAGCTTCCTCAGAATATTAGACAAATGGATTCTTTACTCGAGTTCAGGAAGCACATTAAAACATGGCTCTTCCCTAGGGTTTGATCCTCTCCCTTTCTCTTTAAATGCTTGAAACTCGTTGCTGACTGGTCTAACCCCTTTTTGATCAAAGCTCCAGGATACCCGTAGGGTGACAGTATGCGCTATATAAGAATATATTCCATTCCATTCCATTCCATGTGGGCTCCAGTACTTGTGGATGACGGCTCCTCTGATGTTCAGCGGGCCAGCTGTTTCAGGAAAGTGCCCCTAGTTATACTGGCTTCAGAAAGTGGCTCATCCTTACATTCATGCTTAGTGTCAATGGCCCATTGTGTAGAAAGACCCTGTCACTAGTTTGCGCTGTCCCTGCACAGCTTCGGTAGAGTTGAACATTTTGTTTGCGACTGTTGTTCCCACCAGCAGGCAGAGTGCATTGCTCTCTGCCTCATGTCACCATCACCTTGTCTCTTCTGGGCTCACTCCCTTCGGTAACAAAACAAGCATTTGCAATGCAATAGGTCTCGCATTTGCGAGAGTCTGAGCTATTTTTATTGTAAATTACTTTGCTTTTTATTTATGTTTTGGTTTTTGAAACATAAATAAAAGCCATTATCATTTACAATGCCAATAGGTCAAACTCGAGTAAATGCGAGACATATTGCATTGCAAATGCTTGTTTTTATCTGGGCTTCGCCTGCTCCCAGACGGGTGGAACGTACACAAGGCCGGAGGGGCTCAGTCCATTGTGTGCTGGATGGATCTGGGGGAAGCTGAGGTTACGGCAGGGCTTTAAGTGGGCCGGGTCTCACCGGTGCTGAGCACCGGCAGTTTTTTTAAGGAGGCCTCCAAATGGGTCCCTATCGGGCTCTGCTTTGTGCCCTGGCACAGGCATTCCGTTTTTTTCCAGACTGCAGAGACAGCAGGCACATGCTCACAATGCCCATGCTCAGACTGCTCACTTCTCATTAGTGGAGAAGTTACGGCTTGACGTCATGCCAGGTGAGCGTTGTAGGGGAAGGGAAATCCTTTAAAAAGAGTCATTTTCTCTCTGGATTTCCCTTCTCTTTTTGAAACTCAGGAGCAACAACATTGTCCTGGTGTCAATAGGGCTTTCAGTGGAAGCTTTTTCAATATTACATACAATCCATAGATGCTGCTTATTTAGATTATGAAACTAACAACCATTGACAAAGCCAATAGTCCTGCCTTGTTGAGGGTGCGATGTTACTTGTTGTATCATATATCTGGATGCAATGACAGAAACAGCAAAATACAAGTCAGGCAGCACACTATGATAAGCAGATTTTTAGTGTACGTGTTTTTAAGCCAAGCGCTTAATTACATCGGCCACGCCACTTTGAGAGACCCCTCAGTTTTTTCATCCCACTTAAAGCCCTGAGTTACGGTATGGCTGCAATTAATCCAGCTGGCCTGATAGTAATGAGGAGTATAGACTAAGGAAGGCAGTGTCTGTTAGAGGCAGCCTGTGACTCCCTGCCGGGTGGCGACGGGTTCTTTGAATGCAAGTCGCCAAATGTCCCCCCAATCGGTGGTGGTAAGTTTAGCCTGCCGTCTAGGGAAGCAAGGAGGGAATTGTCAAGCACAGGTGTTCTGCGCTTGTCCTGACATTCCTATTTATGGACCTTTGGCATTGAAAATGCCGACTTTTCTCCAAGACACAAAGGGCCTGCTACAATACCTTCAGGAGACATTTGACAGCAACCAAGACCTCCTGGTGTCTTTTGACGTAGAGTCTTTATATACGTGTATTCCACAAGAAGAGACTCTACAGACCATAGAACGAATGTTGGAATCACGCTCCTGGGAGAGTACTACGCCATATCCTTCATCATCTTCTGTGCACGCAGGGTCCTCAAGGAAAACTTTTTCAAATTTGAAGAGAAATTGTACCTACAGATATTGGGTACGTCAATGGGGAGCGTGTGCGCACCCAGCCTGGCAAATCTTAACGTCCATGAGTTCGAACAGTCAATGGTACTACAAGAGATCCACCCTTTTTTCAGTTACATATGCGCCTGGAAAAGGTATATATATGACATTTTTGACATATTGAGAGGAGATGCGGAATCTTTAAAAACATTTCAGCCGTGGCTTAAGAACCCAAATTGTTTTTTAAGATTTACTTTGGAGTACTCAAAGGAAAGCCTGTCCTTTTTGGACATTAAGATCTCTCCAAAAGACGATGGTCTAGCAACAGAGCTATATAAGAAACCATTAGCCTGCAATTCTTTGCTTCCCTTTCAGAGTTATCCTAGAGCTCTTCATGAAAATCTCCCTTTTAGGCAATTTTTGAGGATAAGGCGTAATTGCTCATCGATAGAGAAGTATAATGAACATGCTGACGTACTTACAAAAGATCTGATGGTGAAAAAGTATCCAACATCAATAATTCGTAGGTCGAGAAAAAGAGCAGCCAACAACAACAGGGAAGCGCTACTTGAGATACCTGCGGAGAAAGAAAAGGATACAGATCCTAGAATAACTTTTGGGAACAGCTTCTTGAGTTATTCAAACTCAGTAAAGAAGAGCATCATGCAACACTGGAAGATACTCATTACAGGCAATAATCGGCTTCAAGTACCCATGTTTGCATGCAAGAGAAGAGCCAACATCAAGGATAAGCTGGTCCACACACGTCCAAGGGAGAGCAAATCTAAGGAGTTACAACCTTCCTTATTGAATCTTCCACCTATAACAGGACATTTTCCCTGTGGCACGTGCACGGTGTGCCCAAAAACAATGAAAACTACTGAAATAGATATAGGTAGTGAGAAACCTTTGAAAATCATGAAACATACCAATTGTAACAGTGAGAGACTAATTTACCTCATCTGGTGTCCGTGTAATCTCTGATATGTCGGCATGACAACAAGAAAAATCAAAACCAAATCAAAATCAAAACCAGGATTCAAGAACACAAGAGCACGATCCGGTGCAACAAAAGATCAACCAAATTGACAAACCATTTTTTAGATAAACGTCACTAGGAAACAGATCTGCGCTGGGTTGTTTTAGAACAACCATGGATTCCATCTCACCTTACAGATCTGACAAAATTCTTATTAGGAAGAGAACAACGTTTGGTGTTCAGGCTAAAGACGGATGATGAGGGTCTGAATGATGAAATACCATAGTTAGCTTTGTAGGCCCTTTTTTCATGATGAGAACATCATATTTCTCAAATCTTTGATTATGAGATTGTATCCTATACCATACACGTGTTCCACACTTAGACATGTAGTTGCCAGGTTTTTAACAGCATTTACCTGTTGTCCTGGAACACTCACATATTGTTTGTGTACAACCAGGGGTGTTCTAACTGATACTCGTGGTTAATTGTTATTGCTGTCATTTAGTTGATGCTGGGTTATGCTGTTGCTATTTGCAAAACGTGCCTTTTCTTCCACCTCCAAAACCAGCAATTACTAATGTTTTGGTGGCTTTTTGGGATGGGTGTACAATCTATCCTGATCGTAGATCCCAGGCTGAGAACTTGTTACAGTACTAATGAGTCTACCTATTGTGTTTATCATCGAAACCGAAATCGATGACTGTATGCACCCACTTGCTTCTAAATGCCATACTGTACATTTAGCATGCATGTCTACTGTTGGAAGGGCTGTTCCCTTGCGCATGCCCATTTTCATTGGCGTAGCGGCAATGGGTGGGTGATTTTGGCGCGATTGCGATACGTTTCTAGTGCCATATTGCGTCCCTTGAATGTCGAGGATTCAAAATCCATACCCATATCAGCCAGTTTCCTTGACAAATAACTATTCGGACATTGCATAGGGCTTTGCGCTACCACTTCTGTGTGTGCGCATGCGCAACAAGACAATAGCAGTGTCTCTCCTTAGCGCATGTCGCCCATACTATGCGTCCACACTATTACACCTGTGCAGTAGTTAACTAACTGTTACAGGCGAATACGATTCGTTTCTAGTGCCATATTGTGTCCCTTGAATGTCGAAGACTCAAAATCTATACCCACTACAGTCATGTTTACTTGACAAATTACTACTCAGACATTGAATAGGGTTTTGCGCTAATATTTCTGTGTGTGCGCATGCGCAATAAGACTATAGCAGTGTCTCACCATAACGCATGTGGCCCATACTGTGAGTCTGCACTATTACACATGCACAGTAGCTAACTAATGTTACAGGCATTTCTCGATGCCACCTCAATTCCAGCAGGCCCGCTTTTTTCACGCAAAAGCATTGCGAAATGATATAAATAAGCAGTCATCCGTCCTGTCTGTTCCTCACGGGGCAAGCTCTTGCTGCACAGAGGCACCGACGGACAGGTAAGCAAGGGGGCCATTTCATTATTTTTCACTAATTTGTAGCATTGTTTGGCTATGAACATAGATAGTTTATCTTCCCTCTCAGATCATTGATTTGGCTAAGGAAAAATTACGTATAATGTATAACGTATAAAATTAAGTATAATGTACTTTGACCCTTTTGTAATATTGACTTATATCAAGGGGTACATTACGATATACTATGAGTAATGGGCTAAGCACTGATTGCCCTGAGATATAGTTCTTCTTGTAGAGGTTCAATAATTAGATATAATACCAACCACTGTGAACCTAAGTGTACTACTACTGATTAATGAACAGTAAGGCTATTGATCTTTAAAAAATGACAAAATCAATAGCAACCACCAATAATGATTGGCCAATTTGTTCTGTTTGTCTCTCTCTTTGATTCTTTTCAGATACTTCATGTATTACCTGATACAAAGAACACAGGAATACTGGTTTTGTATTTTATTTTATTATTTATCACATTAGATTAGCAGCAGTAAATAATATTGAGTCATCACAGTTGGTCCTGAAGAAAGCCACCGATACAGGAAACTGATCATTTGGCTGAAACATGTCGACCCTGGCCTAAGAGTAGTTTTAAATCTATACTACTGGTTTACATTGGTTTTTTAACCCTGTCAGGTGGAGCCCGGGAATAAATTCAAGGTGGTGCGTCTTTCCTAGACAGTTTTAACCCTTATCACACATTCTTTGTTTATAAATTTCTCTCCCCTTTGAGCTGCACCCTCACTACTCCTCAAAATTCACGTATGGGATTTGGTATCCATCCTTCTAGATAAAAAAACATCTCTGAGCTCCTTCATTAAAACAAAGAAGTCGTAGCTCCCAGTAGTGACTAGGTTTTCCCTACTGGTAAGGAGGAACCCATATGATGAAGCATGTCACCTTCGGGTGAGTGAGGGTTCTAATCCTTAAGAGATAAATTCCCCTTATTGTTTTTTCACTATTTTCATTAAGTATCTGTTTTGATCGTGGTTGAGATGGCAGAAAATTGGCTGGATATATAGCACACAGGCTAAAGGTGCATTGAAAAGACCGAGGTGATATTGTTTTGTTGATGATATTATAAAGGGGAAATTTCACCCCGCAGGTCTATAAACTTCTTCTCCCTAGGAACCTAAACCCACCGTTGTTGTTATAAATCCTATTTATGGCCTGTAGGAAGGGTTCCAGGGTCCACGCCTTCCTTCGTTTCAACATGTTTTATGCATTGCTTTCTGAAGTGCATTTTGTTACTGGGAATGCGCATTCCGAACTATATTTGAAGCCTTATGGGCGGTATTTTTACTTTAAAAGGGGCCGCAATTCATTTTTTCCCCTTGACGCACTGTGATGTGTTTATATAACTTCAGTGGTGGCTTTTATGTACTGAGCTCATTGAGTCTGCAGTCGATGGTAGGCTTGGGCATGTGAACCTTGTATCTGGTGCTTTACTGCAAGTCTATGCCATTTTAAATGAGCACTTTCCCGTTATTGCACACATCTATGGCCAATTTTGTTGTCGCAGGGTATCACACAGCAACCGTATAACCTTTCGGGGCTTCTAGCTAAGAGCAAGTCGACGGACAGCCCTAGGTTTATATTTCTCTGCATGCTACAAATGCTGGAAGGGTGGCAATCCTTGAATGATATCCAGTATTTGTGCAGCTCAGTGTCATCCGCAGGAGAGTGGGCGTGCTGAGGGGTACCCTGGTGGTGCTCTGAGTTTGGGCCGAGGGAACTGGTTCACAATGTAGGACTGTGATGTATTGATACCTAGTTTTCATCAGGGTGGCAAACAGGTTCTACAGGGGCGTGACAACTTTTGGAGTATAATGATAGCAGTTACTCTGTTTATAGGAACATGTTTTTTATACAACAAATCCAAGTAAGCACTTTTTGTCAGGATGATTCTCTCAGGAAGAATTATTTGTGACTTAATTGCTAAGGTATTCAGACTCTCAGTCTGAAGGGCAAAGGTTAAGAAGCCATGGTGTCTCTAAGTCATGCGCTACTTCAAGGGCTATTACATGGGATCATTCAATTAGGGGGTTTATAAGCGCGCTACTCACCCATGAGGGTCTCAAGGCGCTATGAGGGGAGCGGGGGGAGGTGCAGCTCTGAGTCAGCTGAAAAGCCAGGTCTTGAGGCTCTTCCTGAAGGTGTGCAGGGTGGGGCAGCGTCTGATGTTGACTGGGAGTCCGTTCCATGCTTTGGGTGCGACGTAGGAGAAGGCTCTCCCCGCCCCCCCGCTCTCGTTCTGTAGATACGCGGGGTTGTTGCTAGGGTGAGGATGGCAGAGTGGAGGTTTCCTATGGGTAAGTGGAAAGAGTCTTTCATTGAGGTATTTGAATCCGGTGTTGTGGAGGGATTTGTAGGCGTGGGTGGGTAGCTTGAAAGTTACTCTCTTCTCGACAGGGAGCCAGGTGTTGGGTCATATGCTCATGTTGTGGGGTGCCGAGGACAATATATACAAATTAGCTCTAATACTGCTTATGAATCAGTGTTTAATGTTGCAAAGAGGCCTCAAATATGCAGATCAATTTCTTATGATCAGTAGGGCAGAAAATGTTTGGGTGACATACTTTGAATCAAGTAAGAGCTTCGAAGAGAGGTAGCTGGCAGGACCATGTTTAATAGATTATATGACGGAGATAAATGACGTGGGATCAGCATGCATGGCGTGCAGCATAGGAAGTTTGAGCAGCCAACACAAAGTGCATGCAAATCTTACTGTATAGTGGCATCATCCAACCGTTTCTCAGGGTCGCAGTGCAGCGGCAGCAGTTACTTACTGTAATAGCATGCCAAAAAATCAAGATCAAACCAGATTTATATAGAGCTGCTACTCACCAGTGAGGGTATCAGGGGTTCTCAGGGCCACGTTGCTTGGGTGGAATCAGTTGAACAACCAGTTCTTGGGCCCCTTTCTGCATTCTTGAAGGGAGGATGAGTTGCAGAGGTGGAAGGGAAGGCTATTCCAGAACTTTGCATGGAGGTGGGAGAAGTAGCATCCTCTGTTGCTTCAGCAGATGTGGGGGTGAACGTCTCTCTCTGGACTTGTGAAGTAAAGACATGCATTTTATCTGCAATCAGTTTTTGCATTAGGGCGCATGGCTACAACCAGTGGAGGATCTTCAGTCTTTCCTTTGTGTAACGGGCAAAATCGATGTTCACCCATAGTCAGATCACTGACAAAATATCTGAAACAGATATATCGTGTGGATATAATATCATCTAAAAGATATCTGGGACCAAAACATTGAGAAGGTAACTGTAAAGAGTATATATTTAATATTCTTAACTCCACATCCATGCACCTTGAAGATATATATATATATATATATATATATATATATATATATATATATATATATATATATATATATATATATATATATATATATATATATATATATATATATATATATATATATATATATATATATATATACATATATATATACATCACCAAGGAACATATATACAGAGTTATATATAGTAAAGCTTTTCTTACCCATAGAAACTTACCTTCACAATATTTTCGTCCTCAATATTCTTGACACAATATTTTGTTACATGATATTTCTGTTTCCGATATTCTGTCTAAACACCCCCAGAGTCGGTTCTGCAGGCATGCAGCAGAAGTGGGTCTTCATTTCCACTGGGCTGGTAGAGGGCGGTCTCTGCTTGGATGGTCTATATGCCTGCTAGTGACAATGATTTGGTGGGCCCGGGGCAGAAGGACCCTATTTGATGTTTTAGTGGTTGAAATCTCTTGGTCAGCTGGGAGATGTCAGGCTTGGTCATTGCAGGTTCCCTCTTTACTCCGAGGATGGTTTGGAAACTAAGTCAGTCTTCCAAAGGCCTCAACAAATCGGTCAGGTGTTGGAATAGCTGAATGAATTTGTTGCTTGACATTGGCTCCTGGGGTGGACCCATGATTCGACAAGTGTGGGGTTCATTTGTTAGCCCTGAGCCCTAAGTTCTTGGTACAGAACATGGGGCCAGATGTACGAGGCTTTTTAGCGTGTGCAAACGGGTCTTAGACCTGTTTGTGCACACTAAAAAGCATAGGCCCATGTACAAATTATATTGTGCAACTGGAAAATAAATTGCGACTCACAAAATACTGTTTAGCAACTTAATATTAGGAAGGGGTGTTCCCTTCCCAATAGCGACTACTACCCATTTCTCACAACACCAGGCAATCTAGTGAGATTGATACAAAAACACACATATTTGCTCACTCATTCACCTACACATTCATCTCAGTGAGTTAAGCATCTACTCCAGGGACCTGTATGTAATCCACTTCACTCACACAGTCAATGTACATGTTCTGTGAGCGATGGAAGCTTGTAGTAGACTGCTCTAGTGGGTTTGTTCTTCCGGGAATGCAGACTGCAGTACCTGCATTTTTTGAGAGGGAAGTTTGCTTTGCTACTGCCCGATTTGCACCAATCCTGTAATGGTAAAGCTTGTGCTGTTGCTGCACTAGCCTTGCGTGTCCTCTGAAGCAGGGACGTTTGCAATGTTTTTGCCCAAGGTGTACCTCTTCTATGAAGAAGGGCTGTTCGCAGTGTGTACCCCATGTTAAGTAAAAGGTAAGGATGCATTGAATGGACTTGAAACACGTGTCCAGGGATTGTTTAACCCCTTCCAGGCTCATGACGAGCTGGGCTCGTCATGGTGTAGCCTCCTCGCACACTGATGACGAGCCCAGCTCGTCATGAAGCATGGGATTTTTAAAATCCCAGCATAGAAGGAGAATTCCACTAGTGCGGATGTGGTTAACATTTTTCGATGTGAAATGCCCAGAGTCCTGAGATCCCATAGGAGAATGCTTGGAATGCCGTAATATGTTGATGGAAAAAGAAGGATTCATTTTCAACCTCCCTGATGTTAATCTTGTGTTAGGGAGACACCAGTAAAAACAATTTTAGCTCAGTAAAGCACAATTTTAACAAAGGGTCTCGCCCAAGCTAGGCAACCCATAGCTAGGAGACTGTACAGACATTATACAGTGTTTCCGATAGTATTTGATGCTTCCCAGTGCTAGATGTGAAACTCCCTGAGGAAGGATACCACACTAGGTAGAGGAAGGTTGAACTCCCTTTATGGTAAATGAATGCATGGCATTTCCATAAGTGGTTTTGCTTTTTTTTCTAGGAGTTTTGTACTTTTTATTACATTTATGTCTGTTGATGAAGAGCGTACAAATGTCTTTTAACTCGTCTCTCTACCTCTTTAGTGTGCTAGCTACCTTTGTTGTACCTGTACTGTATGGTGTGAGGACATTGTGTTATGTTCCTTCTGCTATTGCCACCAGACCTTTACAAGTCTTATATGTTATGGAAGGTTGTGATGCTGCTGGTCTAACACTACTTTCTGATGTCAGTGATAACTCAAGTCGTCTTTTCCTTATCACCCGATCAGGACCACAACTCTGTGCCATTGAACTCCTGTCTGGCGCACATAGCATCTTGGACAAATAACAACTTTCTGAAATTGAACGGAGGAAAAATAGAGGTGTGGTGCTTGGTAAGAACCCATCACTTTGAGTTCCTCAGCACCGGTCAGATGCTTTGGTGATGTTCTTGTCCCTGCTGCTAATGGTAAGAATCTTGGCTTGTTAGTGGACTCTAAGCTCTCTATGAAACCTCAGGTGAAGAAAGGTGGCAGCAGTTTGCTTTCTCACCTTGAAATGGCTTCAGAATTTAATCTGGATTCTTCTTATATCTACTTAAAGAATGGTCCTCCAGGCACTCATTCTGTCCTGGCTGGACACCATGGTAACTCAAAGGTGTTTCAAGAGTTGACCCGATTGGAAACACCTTCACACATTTGGTTCCGTATCGCTATCAGGAAACAGATTGTTGCGTCTGGAAAAGTAAGGTTGGTCATTAGATTTTCAATAGGATGCTAGGATAGGGACGAGAATTAGGGGATTGAGAAAGCCTCCATAAAACGCATGCAAGTGATGCAGAATGCGACCGCCAGACTGAGTTACAGACTGCCAAAGCATGCTTCAGCTACTCCTCTTCTGCAGAAATGCATCCAGTTTAAGGCTCTTTGTTACATTTTCAAAGCAAGGGCTAAGGTTGTCCCACGCCACATCACCGACTTGATAACATTGTATCAACCTGCACGCTTTCTGTGCTCTAGCAAACTCTCTCTTTGCACAGTTCGCACAATCAAATGATCCCTTCTAGGCTGTCATGTGGGAGGCTAGACGGATGTCAGGAGTACCGACGGACAGAGCGGTGCTCCATTTCTACCTGAGCTGTAGCCGGGTGAGGTGGAGAGCTTATTCCCCATATCGTGGGTGATATGATTTCAATTTTTAAATCACTACAATTTACACACCAGCAGTAGCATTCCTTGTTAAGGTCCTGATGAAGCAGGAAGGGATCTTTTGACCCTATTATACTGCAGAAACATGTCGACCTCGATTACATCTAAGTAGTTCTTTGTTACACTACTTTGCACTGTTTTTATCCTTGGGTGTGGGTAGGATCCTATTAAAATTCATTTTCCATTCCCGCAACCCAATATTAATTCATTCACCTATTTTTTGCACACAGCACTTTCAATAATTTCTTTGCACTGCTAGTCAGTTTACCCCCTGATACTACTTTTCCTTCATCACATCCCTGTATCCTTCAAGAAGATTAGGCTACAATCTACCTAATCCATAGTGGACATGCTTCCACTTCCTTCGGGTGAAGGATCCCAAATGATGTAGGGCGGTACAGGATGGGTATCTGATGGGAACACAATTTTTCACCACGAATACCTTGGATTCCTGGATTGTATCCTGATGAATACACAGTTTCTTTAGATAGCTTTAGCCATCCCTGACCCATTGCCTCTACTTGTTTTTTCATATAGATTCCATATCCACAATGACAAGTAGGTACTCCTTGCGAATGGTGCAGTGACCGCTTTCATTTATTTTTATGGAGTTTTATATAGTGCAAACTTGACCAGAAGGCATCGCGTATCAGAGCGCATAACATGAGCACCAATTGCCTTACATAAGGACCCATTCATTTTTTTATGCACAGGGAGATTAGGTGATTTGCCCAGAATCACAGGATGTTCAGCGTCGTTGCTGAGACTCGAACCTGGTTCCCCAGATTTGAGGTCGACCGCCTTAGCCGTTAGTCCAACTCCTCTCCCCATGTTCTTCTACATAGCAACTGATGGCTGCAGCACTTTCTATCTGAATAGTTGGCAATCTTTCGTTGATTGCTTGTTGACGACAGGTCTATGCTTATGCTTAAATATTTCTGATTGTTACTGCTACAACTGATATTATCAATCAATCAAGGAACTTATAAAGCGCTCTACTTACCCGCGAGGGTCTCAAGGCGCTGGGGGGAGGGGGTGCCGCTATTGCTCGAAGAGCCAGGTCTTGAGGAGTCTTCTGAAGGTGAGCAGGTCTTGGGTCTGCCGTAGGTGGGTCGGGAGGGTGTTCCAGGTTTTGGCAGCGAGGTAGGAGAAGGATCTGCCGCCGGAGGTCTTCTGTTGGATGCGGGGGACGGTGGTTAGGGCGAGGCCTGTGGAAAGGAGCTGGCGGGTGGGAGTGTATTATCTAAGTCTGCTGTTCAGGTAGGCTGGTCCAGTGTTGTGGAGTGCTTTGTGTCCGTGGGTGAGGATCTTGCAGGTGATCCTCTTGTCGACGGGGAGCCAGTGTAGGTCTCTCAGGTGGCTGCGGCACGGCACATTGAGGATCAGTCGGGCGGAGGAGTTTTGGATGCGTTGGAGTCGGCCGGGATACCTGCGTATCTGTGACATGTCTACCTATTCGGTCCTGATGAAGACTCTTTTACAAATTGATATTTATGGGTTGAAACATCAACATACATGTATTGATTTTAATGAACATTTGTTGCAAGGGGAACCCGTTGGGTCATTTGGGACCTGGGCTCCCGGTTATAAAAGAGTAAGCATTTTCAGTCAACGTTTTATTTTGTGTTTTCCTCATTGCACACTTTTGCTCACTAGCTTACGCAATTCACTTATTACTCTGCCGTTCAGAAGGAGCGCTTATTGGTATTTTGTCATATGTTGTCTGTAAAATATTGTCATTTAGTAAATCCCTCTTTGCCCATCTATTTCTCTCATGCAGGTTCTTTTTCATCCCTGCTTTCTTTCTTTGTCACTTTTTTCAGTATTTCTCTTCCTCTTTCTTTCTCCCTTTTGTGTTTTTCTCTCCATTGCTCTGTATCAAAGCCTAATGAAGAAAAGTTAGTGCTGATTCCTAAACATGATTGCCAATGGGGTCCACTTGCAACCACCAGCTCAAATTAAGCACTGCCAGAAAGTAGATTGAAGAGTCAATTCAATAATCTTTATTTCGTTGCAATTGCACCATAAAAGATATACAAAATACATAATATATATACAAAATACATAATATACATGGCCACATTATCATCAACAAGTGTACAAGAATGTACAATTCAAAAAGTGCTAGTGCATGACCAAATACTATCCCTAGCCTTCGCAGCTAAATCACGGGAATGGGCTTAAGACACACATCAATAAATATATTTAAAAAGAAGTTTAAAATATTTACACAGTTAAAAAAAGCATTAAATTGATTTATAACAGCCAGACGCTTAAAATGGCAGTGACAATTTTTGTCTAATGAATTTTACTGCCAAAAGGAATCTACTGATACCAAACACTATTACTTGACTAGTGTCCGTAATTAGTATTCTTCCAGCTTCCTTATACGTAGTTATTCCAATATTACGGCACAGCGGCACTATCCATTTTCTTCTAGTTCCTACATAGCTTGGACAGAAAAACAAAATATGAAAAATGTCTTCTCTTACAATATTTGTGCATAAAGTACATTTATCATTACTGGTTTTCCCCCATTTTGACTCGGTTTCCCGGGTTCTTAATATACCGTACCTATACTTTAAGTACAAGGTTTTCGCTAATGGTGGCTGAATCTCATCAAGAAACATTTCAAACTGGGCTACATTTTTCACCAATAAGAATTTTTCGGTTGTGGGGCCATGTGCTCTAACATATACAGCATCATGGCTCACAAAGGCCCAAAAAGAGAGTTTGACTATTTTCTTTGAGGACACAGTCAGTGATTCTGGCTCGCTCCAAAAATGGGATAAACCCAATTTAGTTAACCAGCTTTTAACGTGTTTAAACCAAAGAATCTTATTACTCGTGTCTAGTTCCAAAACTTCAACCAATCCCTTTTTATATTCAGTTAGCTCTGGGGTGATCCACAACCTGACCCATAACAATAATGGTCTTAATATTGCATGTAGGTCGGTGCGTCGTATGTTCATATCAAGGAGTAGGGGTAATAGTGGAGTGTTACTAGGAACCTTTAATAATCCCCTTAAAAACTTATTCTCCATGATTTCAAATGTCTTTCTACACACGGGTCCCCAAAGTTCTGCCCCATACAGAACCGCTGACTGGACCTTGCATTTAAAGAGTTCTAATGCTGGGGTAACTGCTTTATTTGCACAGTTGTTATGCCTTTTCAGTATTGGTAGACAATTTTGTTTGAACACCATTTTAGATTTTTCTAATTGGGGTCTCCAACTTAAGGATGAATCTAATAATACCCCCAAGTAAGTAAAACTTAGTTCATAATCAAGTTTTTCTCCATTCAATGTTAAGTTTTTCCTGAAACTTTTATGAGGGTTAAGTGCCATATATTTAGTCTTTTTTACATTAATTTCTAACCCTTTTGTGATACAATACTGCTGGAACCTATCTAATAAGATCTGTAGGCCCCGAGGAGTTTGAGAAATGAGGATCGTGTCATCCGCGAAGAGGAGGGACGGAACTCGTTCCCCCCCCAGGCGAGGAGAGTCATTGTCACAATTCTCCATATAAACTGCAATATCGTTCACATAAAGGGAGAATAGTGTAGGTGCCAGCACGCACCCTTGGCGTACTCCCCTCTTAATAGGGATTTCATCTGTAAGTTCACCATTAGCGCCCCATCTTACCCTGGCGTAGTTATTCTGGTGTAACCTAGTCACTAATTTCAATAGTTTATCTGGGAACCCCTGCTTTTTCAATGATTTCCACAATAAGTCGCGGGGGATGAGGTCAAATGCTGCTCGTAGATCTACAAAGGTAACATATAAATTACCTCTGCGGATGATGACATATTTCCAATACAAGCAGCATAGCCTTAGTACCTGGTCGATGGTCCCAGTCTTTTCCCTAGACCCTGCCTGATACTTGGATAAAATCAAGTTTTCCTCCAACCACGTATTTACGCGGTTTAGGATATGTCTGGCATAAATTTTCTGTGTTATGTCTAAAAGACTAATGGGGCGATAGTTCGCTGGATCCCCTCTATCCCCCTTTTTAAAAATGGTGATAATTTCAGCCCCATCCCATGTATCAGGGATTTGGTCACCCGCAGCGATGACATTAAACAAATGGTTTAAATAAGGTGCCCAGATCTCCATATTGTGTTTATAAAGATCACCAGGGATCTTATCCAGACCCGGGGCCTTCCCTTGCTTCACAGAAGCAATTGCTGTTTCGGTCTCTTGTATGTCAAAGATTACCAATGAGTTTTCAACATCCTCTATCTGGGTTACTATTTCGTTTGGGTTTACCGTAGGCTTTTCCTCTGTGATTTGGGCTGCATATAATGATGTAAAATGATCAACCCATGTAGCTTCATTTAGGAAAACCTCCCTTGTGCCTGTATCTGGCTTATTCCCTTTGGCTACTAACTCCCAGAACTGCCTGTGATCTTTAGCTTTTGCAGCTGATAACATGCTCGACCATAGATCCTCGTCCCAGGATAATTTTGCGGTGGCTATTGTTTTATTGTAAATTTTCCTTTTTGCTTTGAGTTCTACAGAGCTTTTAGTTTTTACCGCATTGATCAGGTCGGTCTTGGCGACTCGGCATTCCTTGTTAAACCAGGGTTTGCCTACTGGTTTTGTGTTCGCCGACCCGTTCCCTTTCCTAGGTTTTTTAGTGATAAGATCAATCAGTTTTTTACAAAAGGATTTGTGTAGTCCAATAAATTCACCCGGTTTACATTCATCCATATTATAGGACTCAAATTGATATTTATGGGTTGAAACATCAACATACATGTATTGATTTTAATGAACATTTGTTGCAAGGGGAACCCGTTGGGTCATTTGGGACCTGGGCTCCCGGTTATAAAAGAGTAAGCATTTTCAGTCAACGTTTTATTTTGTGTTTTCCTCATTGCACACTTTTGCTCACTAGCTTACGCAATTCACTTATTACTCTGCCGTTCAGAAGGAGCGCTTATTGGTATTTTGTCATATGTTGTCTGTAAAATATTGTCATTTAGTAAATCCCTCTTTGCCCATCTATTTCTCTCATGCAGGTTCTTTTTCATCCCTGCTTTCTTTCTTTGTCACTGTTTTTCAGTATTTCTCTTCCTCTTTCTTTCTCCCTTTTGCGTTTTTCTCTCCATTGCTCTGTATCAAAGCCTAATGAAGAAAAGTTAGTGCTGATTCCTAAACATGATTGCCAATGGGGTCCACTTGCAACCACCAGCTCAAATTAAGCACTGCCAGAAAGTAGATCGAAGAGTCACATAATGCTACAAATCATGATTTGTAAGACTGCCAAGAAATCCAATGAAAGTCAGAGCGATTTGTGGCTTTGCCAGGAGTATGAAGCGCTATAAAAATACTGCAAAAGACTAACATAACAGATATAGGACAGTGGTAATCTCATTCTCTGAATATTGAAGACACGATCCTGAGACTTGCAAACACAAAAGAAATCTTAAATATCTGGAAGACTGGTGCACTGCATGCCAGGGCATTTTCTGTCGATGGGCAATGGCACCGTACGCAGGAGGGCAAGGACACAGAAGCAACCGCTGCTATGTCTACAACCAGCGCTACATTTTTTCCTGTCACCCATGATTTGCTGCCTTCCTACGCAGTGGAAATGCACAGAGCACATCCACCTAGTCTGTCAATAACTAGTCACCTGCAAGCTTAGACAAGGCTGTGCGGTAGCCAAATCAGTTGCAAAAATATCTGTGGACATACTGTTACCACACTACACTGGGCAGAATGTTTTGCTTACTAATCAAAGTTTCCCACCTTGCCTCAATTCAGATTATTTAGGTTGACGGTGTTAAAGAGACACTTCCATTGTAGATCTATAAGTCCTTCTCCCTTCCAATCGGACCTTTCTAAAAGATGGTTATGTCCAGGAGAGGAGAAATTCAGCTTCAGACCTGTAGGTGATCTGCTTGATATCACCATGTTGTCTTGAGTGTATGTCTGCACGTGTGCTGTATATATAGAGCAAACCTATCTAGAGCTCTACAAGGCCAAAGACAAGGATATAGTCATCAGGTGATTTGATGGGTACTTGGGTGCTGAGAGGGGTGGTGGCCTGTTAGTCATGAAGCAGCACTCTTTAAATAGTTATGTCTTCCTAAATTGGAGCAGGGTAGAGGTGGTCCCATGTTGTTCCAGATCCTAGTTGCATAGATGGAGATGGCCTGTTGCCTTGTTCTGTCCGGGAATTGTAAGAGGAGATTTGCAGTGGCAACACTTGGTCGCCATTTCCCCCATTATGAGAAATAGAAGGGGGGATCAGTCACATGTTCTCTTTATTTTACTGACCCCATCTGTCACAAAATGTTTGAATATCTCTAGGGTGTAATGTACTCTCCTTCAGCGCCTGGATGGAATGTAGTTGCACAGCGGCCCGGTGCTGGTAATCTGAGGCAGATTAAGACCACCCTTAAACATTCAGTACTACTCCCTAATACCGAAATATATTTTTCAAAAAAGGACCTGTGGATATTATGTGAATTGGGGGTCAAGTAAAAATGATATTCTTCTGGTCCTTCATTTTTGTGTGATCCCGTAATTTAGACATCATTTATGTTGGATGTCCAGTAGACATTTGGGAGCAATATTCTATTTGACCACTGTCCACCTTTCCATATTGGGATGGTCAGATCTACAAGCATGGGATAGCAGCAAGATGGAGCCATTCCGCCTTCCTGCTCATGCACTACAGACTCCCCAGAGGCCCATGGTGCTGCTTCAAAATCAACAGAGAAATTTCCAATGAATTCAGAGAAACTAAGATCTCACTTCAAGTCAATTCAAAAGATCTTTATTCGGTCGGTTTTGGCCAAAAATGAGAAGATATGATAAAAACATAAAATTAATACAATTAGATACTATAAACTGTATAAAACCAGCACAGTGCATTTAGCTAGTATAGCAGGATTAATAAACAAATTAGCATACATATAAAAATCACCTAGCAAGTACTCTCAGAACTTTGCAATAGAAGTAGTTTTCTTGATTGTAATAACATGGGAGGGTGAGCTGCAGCAGGAACTAACCCTCCAACATAGATTTTAGCTGTACAGCAATTGAAGATGAAATAGTGCTACTCTACATTTCTGATGACCCAAATTGTTTAATAAAATGTCAAACAGAGGGTTAGAAAATGTGTAAAAAAACATGAAGTGCAGCAGCGTTTGTTCTGCTAAGCCATCACATAGGCAGGACGGAGCAGGTTTTTGATCTAGAAACAAGCCGTAGTATTGTACAGCCGTTGTCCAATCTGAGACAATCAATAATAATAATTCTACATAAAGAGGCCTCTGGATTAAGCCGCGTACTAACCCACAATAAGAGGGGGGCCAAACTCACTTTGTCAGATTTATACTGCAAATTTAGCTCTGAGTGCATGATAAAACTTGAGCTACTGGGAGAGAGATACAGAAGCCTCCAACATATACTGTTTTTCTCTGCTTGAAGGGTGGAAACGTTATGATAACACCAAACCCTGGGACCATAAAATTCTGCAGGAACGCACTGAGCGTTATAAACGTTTAAAAGTGCAGGCATAGTCCCTCTCTCTCTGGCTCTTAGTAACTTAAAAACTGCACCAACCTCTTGAGGTTCCGTGAATTCTGAACCTGGGTCATAAAGGTCGTGGTTCTGTTACGATTTTGGTAACAGCGAACCGTAAATAGTGAGCTCAGCGGGTATGAGTGTTTTCATCATGTTACACCGATGGATTCACTGTGTATTTGAAGATTTCATTCTGAACCATGGGTTCCATTTTGTGCATGGCAGCCATTTTGTGGTTGCCCTCACATAGGCCGATGACTTTAGCTGACTCCTGGATGACCTGAGTGAACTGACCCTGTTGCCTGAAGCTGACCTTGTTAGACCAGTTTCTTGCCCAGTAGCTGATCAAGATTAAGGATCAGAGCACAGGAGATTGTAAAGTTTGGTATGCACATACACACCCCTTATCCTACCTCTCATCTGTTTCTGTTCCTTCTTTTTATGACCTGTTTACGATATGGGTTGTGGTGTTTTATTATGGGTTTGTCCAGCTTGTGTAAGAAGGAATGTTGGGTTTTTTGCATGCTTGCAAAAGCTAGGACTGCCCCCTTTCTTTTATGCTGAGTTTTGTAACCCTAAGCATATAAAAGGCCTCTGTTCTCTGTATTCCTCAGACTACCTCATTCATTTGCTACGGCTTCTGTGTGACGTGGCCTCACTTATTAAATTTAATAAAGATGTCTTTTCATATTTCAGCTTCTGTGCCAAGTTCTTTATTGATATTAGTAAGACCCCTGAGAATTAAGATTTTCCAGTTCCTCACTCTCCGCTCAGCATAAGTCCTGAGCTATTCAGCTGCAATTGTCAAGAGCCCATGGAGATAAAAATGATCCTTAAGTAACTATAGGGCATATTATCAAGGCAGGCGAAATGAAATTATCGCCGCTTTTGCGGCGATAATTTCATTGCCCTATTAGCAAGCTGTCGCTAACAGCTTTTAGGTGATAGCAAGCGGTTTGTGGCCCGCTTTGCAAGTCAGCGATATTTATCGCTAATGACATGCAAAGTGGGCGTACCCAACCAGTTAGCGACTGAAAGCAGTCGCTAACGTTGCTATCGCCTATTAGCAAGTCAGGCGTAACGATAACAAAATTGCGCTAAGCGCGAATATCGCTAAAAACTAATGCCTGCTCAGGCCAGTTCTTAGCCATTATATCCAATGGGAGGTGGAGATTCTGGCACAGACCCTATTGGCGATGATGCGTGAATATCAATGGTTTTCCAGCGATATTCACACATTACGCCGCTATCGCCGGTTATTTTATCGCATTGGAGATAAACGTTGCTTAAAGCACGTTATCTTTGCGATAAAATCCGGCGATGCTTGGCGATAAAAACATTTTTGTCAGGCTTCTTTAGCGATAAATATCGCTAGTTGTTGATAATATGCCCCTAAAATCGTTCACACTACTAAGCAATTGTCCTTTCATAGAAAGCCTGGGTATATTCATTTTGCCCGACTCACAGGCCATGATGTGTGACTTTCCAAAGATTGCAACCAAGTCCAGGCTGCTCACAAAGGAGAGAGAGCAGTCCACAAGCACCCTAAAAGTACTTGGATTTCGCACTAGTAAGACCGCATCAACAGAGTACAACAGCACCTGGGTATGAGCAATCCTGGGAATGTTCACAGGAGCTGGGGTCAAGCCCGAACTCAGGCCATTTATGTAGTCATTACAAGTAATGGGGCCAGGATACAAATGTGACACACTCCTCACTTAAGGGTGAATTCAGTTGCCATTTCCGCCATTTTGGCCCCCGTGCTTTCGCTGCTAGGTCGGCATGTAACAAGTCCAAAAGGCTCCCTAAAGGCATCTCCACCCCAAGACCTAATAGCATCAGTCACAGCTTGGTTCTATTGACAAAGACGGAGAATGTGGAGAGGTCCATGAATGCCTGGTACAGTGGGCAGCACCTAACAAAGGTATATTTATTGACTATCAAATTCAAATGTAGGCATTGCTCCACTGCACCCAGCCCAGGCTGGAGGCTAAATTGAAAGAGGGAGAGGGTATTGTTTTCTTGGACCCACGTGGTGAGACTATTGATAACCACCTTGCTTATTATTGTCACTTTGCTCATAGAAAGATTGAAGACATTACTGATCAAAGGACCCCACCGACAGGGCCGGACAGGAACTGCAACCAGCCCTGGCAGATTGCTGCTCGACAGGCCCTGGGGGCGGGGAGTAATAAGCACCTCTCCTGCTTTTGTTACAGTGGGCCGATATTGCAGTATGTGGTATTCATTACTTGGTATTAAGGCATTGTAAACCTGTGTAAGTTCCTCTGGCTATTTCATCTTTACATTAGAATGTTGTGGCTCCCAGGCTCTACCTTAGAATGTATTGGTTCAAAGGAAAGGGCTGTTACATATGAGCCAGAACTGTAGCTGGGACTTGCAGGCTTGGGTGAGAACATCAACTTAAATAAAGAACCTTCTTTTATACCTCTTTGGTGTGAGAATCCTCTTTACACAGTACTGCTGGAATCCAGCCCCCAGTGACAGAACAGACCATAAAACTGGTCCCCACCCCTCCAAGGAAACGCCCGGTTCCCACTACGGCCAGTCCGGCCCTGCCCACAGAATGATTCTACACTTTATGAAATCGATCTGCACCCAATCTAGACCTGGGGCTTTCCCGCCTGAGTTCTGACAGACCTGCACCTCCACTTCTGGCAAGGATACCAAAAAAAGGTGTTGTGTGTTGTAGTCTGCTTGGAAAAAATCGTCCAGATCTGCGTTCTTTACAATGTGGTTGATGGAACTGAAGTCAGGCCCCAAGATGTTACAATTCAAAAGTGTTTTTTCCTGTGCATTCCTGTGCCTAATCTTCTTGACTGTTCCAAAAGACCGTACTATATTTTCCTAGCTTGATTTTAGGGTGGATTTATAAAATATGCGTGTTGCCCGAATTCGTTCCAAACTCTTGGGAGTGCAATTAGTATCACCCTCAATCTACGATTGGCTGCCAAGCAGTGCCCATTAAACCATTGAGGTCCCACCTTGTGGGAATGGGAAGGTTTAAGCAGGCAGGATGTGGTCCGTCTGCATAAACGCCCGATGCTGGTGCTGGAAACCAGGGTTCGAGCCTCGGGGTCGCGTCCACATCCTGTGATTCTGGGCAAATCACTTAATTTCCCTGTGCCTGAATGTGTAATGTAAATATGGTGCTCATGTAAAGTGCTCCAATACCTTCAGGTCGAGTTCGCGCTATATAAAAACAAAAAAATGTCCAATACCTTGGCATAAGCTGTCATAGTTTGCTAACATGTTGCTCCCATTTAAATACGCCAAACAATTGAGGAGCAAACCTAGTTGTGACTTCAGTAATGTGGCCAAAGTATCCCCTGGATCCTTAAGATGCCAAACGTCGGAGAAGTTTTGGTTGATAGAAATTACTTAGTAGTATGGCTAACTGGCCACTGGTAGGTGGCTAAAAGGGCTTTATGATCCCCCTAGGAAAACCAAGGCAGTAGGTTCTTTGTTGCAAACATATAATCAATGGTCAAGGCACAATCAAACCCTCAGAAGTATGGCAAGAATAGTGTGTCCCCATTAAATAGGCCGACAAGGACAGCCAGTTCACGTGCAGCTGTATGCTTAGTCCGCTCTTCACCCCTGACATCACAGGCCCCCCAGGTGATACCTCTGATGGAACCTCAACAGCCCTCGTGTGACCTGCCAATTTTACAGTAACATCCCCACACAAAAAAGTAATAAGTCTGGGACATTACACTGATCCCTACAGACTGCAGGTTAAAAAGAAAATTAAACAAGTGAGTAGAAAGGACCCAAACAGTGCTTGTAAAATTTTGTTATACAAATTAACAAAATAGAAATGAAAACAGGATCATTTATCCAGAATCGACAGGACTAAGAAAGCAGGGCTCCCAGAGTCAATAACAGTTACTTCGTATGGAGATTCAAGTTAATCCAGATGTAAAGATCACCATTGGCTTTGCCTCAGGGTGAGGCAATAGCAGGACAAGAATAACTTGCACAACCATCGCAAGATGCAGAGCATTTGTCCCAGGTTTCTTGTGGAGCTACAAAGTCAAACTTAGTTATGAAAGTGATCCAATACACGATGGTAATGTTGTCTTTTAGATCTGCAATGTTCCAGCTGACTATGGTAAAGAGTTGAGCCGCACTGTACCCGAGAATCTATTCTTTGGAGACAGGTTTCCAAGTTAGTGTCTGTAGGAGAGTAGGGTCTCCTTTCCTATGGTGACCCCACTTTTTGCTTTTTGCATCACTGGTTTTCGACTTAATGTGGCTGTGGGCCTGCTAATCAGACCCACAGCCCAGCTGCTCTCTCTCTAAATTGACTACAATGTACTTTAGGTGCATTACCAATTGGATACTGGGTCACCTTATGAGCCCCTGTACAGTGTACTATAGGTACCCAGGGCATAGGTGCATCCAAGGCCTACCAGGGGCTGCAGCATGTATTATGCCACCCCTGGCTGGCCACTCACATTGACCCAACTGGCTGATCACTCAGCTGAGGCAAGGTCGTGTAATCACCCCTTGCTTAGATATAGTATTCCTATATCTAACCTTATATCTAGACACATATACACCTATAAGTCACTCCTATGGCAGGCCTTAACAATCCTGGAGGTAGAGTGCTTTGGGTTTATGTGAGATGGTGCTCTAGCATGAGCTGAGCCTGTATGCAGCTTTCGGAACCATGTCCTTATAGCTATTCTAGGATATTGCCATACCATATACTCTTAACCCCTTCCGTGCGGGCGGAATTCCCCGCCCATGCTGACTCCGCCTTGCGCGGGCGGAGTCATGACGGAACGGTTCCGTCATCCGCACAGCTCACCCGTAGTGCATGACGGAACCGTTCCGTCAGCAGCATGGAAGGGGTTAAGTGCATTATGAACCTCGTGGTGAAATGCTAACTCTGGTTTGGCTTTATCAAAACATGTCGAGTAAGGTGTCATACATTTTGGAATACTGCCCCCTCAGCAGTTCTGGCAACGGGGGTAGCATTCCACCCTTCTAGAGGGAAAAGATATGTTGTTCCTACTATTCCCGGTTAGAGTTAACCAGAGCCTCAGCATCACAAAATGGATGCTTCTGCCACAGACACAAGTCTGACCTCCTGCTGCTGGGAGTCCTTCCAGCGAGGGAGGCTTGGACAATAGGTTTCCTGCCTTGGGAGGTGCTAGCACCACCCCAGACAGGCTCTTGTGTATTGGGGTAGGGAGGGCTGAAAGAAATGAGACACTGACTGGGGCACACAAGGTGTCCCATGTATAGTCCAGTTCAAACTGGTGCTGAGGCTTCCCAGCCCCAGCTCTGGCACAAAACTGGACAAAGGGAAAGGGGTGTAATCACCCCCTCCCCTGGTCCCACCCATAGGAGGGACCTACCAGGTAAACCAGCCCCTAGATTTGGAATATAGGTAGGAGCTGCATCCCAAGACTTTAGATTTATCCTGACTGAAACTCTGAAACAAAACTCTGGACCTTCGACGATCTACTTTGAAAGAAGACGACTGAAGAATCTCCCTTGTGGTCAAGGAGTGACCACCCTGCACAAGCAGGCACCATCCAGCGATCCATGGCTTGCTTTATCTAAGCTCCAGCCGGAGCCCGAGCACAGAGCTTGACAAGGACTGGACTTCCAGACATCCAACAGCGCGATCCACAGTCCCAGCAGAGCTGAGACCAATGGAGGCGACGAGAGACGTGGGACCGGCCATCTTGAAAAGTCTGTGACTTGCTTTTTGTGCAGAACCTGAGGCACCCTCGAAGCTGTGCATTGAGGATTGAGAATCCCCAGCCCCGAGCATCATCTGCACCGAAGATCAGCCCTGCACCCTCCACGAGTTCTGCGTGGGGCCCTTCTGCATTTTCCTGCGTGACGCATCTGTCCGGTCACTTGCCCGTTGGCTAGTGGCCATCTTGACGACGAATCTTTGAGTTTCCACCACTGGTCTGGTTGCTCCACTCCGGCCCTTGCTTCCCTCAAAATAAGCAGCCCATCAGACCTTGCTGGTCTGATTAAGAAGCCAACTTTGTGGGTTGCCTTTGCCAAGGCTTGTTGACTTCAATTCGGAAGCCGATAGCGAGAGCCTTTGTGTGACAGTCCGTGCCTGACTCCTGGTCATTGTCGACGCCTCCTGGTCCACGTGGCTGCAGAGACAAGCTTCATGACAGCACCTGATTGCTCAGCGACATCACCTGGTTCCTTCCAGGTCACTGACTAGTGACCCAGACTCTGTCCCCTCTGCTTTCAGGTCCTCTTTATCCTCGACCCGCCCTTGGATCCAACCGGACACTTCTCTCCTGGTCGCCTGCAGCATCTTTTTTCAAGGCTCCATAGGATTCAGCGACGAAACCCGACACACTTTGACACCTATGCCCCCGCTTCCTGTGGGTGAGGTAACGCGAGTACTCCAGTGCTCCTGTGGGTATTGACTATCCAACTGTCTAGGTTTCAAGTAACTTTCATCGAGTCCAGTCAGAAGTGCCCTAAAAGAACTTGTTTTCATCTGTTACGTTCCCATTCATTCTCTATGGTAACTCACGTGTGTGTTTAGACACTGCACATGCATCCCGTGGGTCTCCTGCTTCCTAACTCTTGGTAGCTTAACGTAGCCCCAGCGATTCCCTAGGCCCTAGGCCTATTCACTTTTCATGTGGTGGTACTTACACCACTATTTTAGTATATGGTTTAGCGTGCCCCTAGGGCCCTACTGTATTTTGTGCAACTTATTGTATTTTAATTAAATATCTTGTATTGTGCTTGTGCCTCTGATCTCATAAAGAGTTCAGAGGGATTGTCTAGTAATAAATAACATATATATTTTATATATATCCTGTGTGGTGTCCTTTTATTTGGTATTAAAGGGGTTACATATGGTAAAACAGCTGGCTTCACATGCCCTCTTGAGTTTAGCCTAAGACTGCTTTGTCCATGCTACCACTAGGATAGCTGGTCTATAAGGTTGACTTTACAACCATCACCATAAGGGTTGTTTGGACTGGTGCAAGGTGCTCACTAGAATAGTGAACATCATATACCAGGCCAACTTCTCACAGTGTCAGAGAGAGTTGCCTGTTTAGACTCACCAGGGAGTCAATCTGGACGAGAAAGAGCTTCATATCTATTGGCGTTGGAAATGGAAAAATGAGCTGCTTGTCTAGGTGGAGGGACTATCGGCCCTTTGAACCAATGTCATGTTTGAAGGGTCTTGAGGCAAATGGATGGGAACTGTTACAAGCACCAAGAACGTTATTAAGCCGGGTAGATTGATGTTCCAAAGAGTGGATATTTTGTGGAAAACAAGGTTTATAGAAATATCCTAAATGGACCAAAACAATGTTGCTCCGCTTTGAGGTGCAACTTCTAGATCCAAATAGTAAACTGTGCCCCCTAAAAGTTCACTATTATACAGTCTCCTAAAGTATCAATTGGGCCGTGCCCAATAAAATCACATATCCGGGTCAACAAAGTATCTTTTGCGTAGTGAATGGGCCTCCCAAGGCAATCTAAAGTCTTGTTAAACAGCTCCTCGCTAGAGTCATTCAACCCACTGTGCAGAGGAGGAACCCCAATAAGAACCACCACATAAGGGCAAGAAGCCAGGGAAAGACTGACTATAACCTGGCTTGGCATAGGGGCAAATCACCAATTATGAAACCCCTCCTTTGTAAATCACTTGCAGCACTCAAATCATCTACCCGACTAGCAGCACGGACAAATGCCTTAGGAGCCGGTCTGGATATCGGTGACCAAGAGGGTTGACTGGCTCGGTTAGCACTTTTGGTCATTACTCCAGCCTTGATATAGGGATTGTGAGTTGAAGAGGCAGGAAACACACTAGATGGTTGCAAAACAGACAGCTGAAGGTTCTGCACCGGAAGACGTTGCTATTAGTTGTTCGTTAGTTGTTAGTTGTTGGAAGGGGCAAAGATGACAATAGTAGTAGCTGGGATTTGATGGAAAAACAATGCCTGGTCAGAATTGAGGATCCCTCCTCTCCTACAAGAGAAGGTGATGAATTACGAGACCAACTCCGAAACCTGTAGTGGCGTAACCCGAGGAACTTTAGTGGTGTTGCCTATGTGCTTAAGTCGGGTACCTCATTTGTATTTCCTGAGGAGTGCAGGGGTTGGAATATCAAAGTCACGAGTCATCAGAGGTGCTTGGCTGGACGTCTTGGAAGTCTCAGTAAAGTCCCGAGGAGTGATGGCGGAAGTGATGTACTTGTGAAGTGTTAATGCCCTAGATGCAGAGATGAGACCTACCTGTAGGAAAACCCAAGAACCAGGTCCAGATTTAGGGAGAGTCTTCTCTCAGTAAGGGTGATTTCTGTGTTGATGACCCCCACCGCTCGCTCCAACATGCGATCAATGGAAGTACATTTTATAGGATGTGTAGGAACAGAACTGACTCCAACAATTTTGTCTTCACCATGGCAAAACAGGTGGATTATGAAGGGGTTAAAATTCCCACCAAACAATCAAGAAAAACAAATGTGACTGGCAGGACGAGCTAACAAACAACTTGCATCTATCATGTCTGATGAAATTATTAGGAAAAACAAGACTGTACCTTATGAAGCGGCAAAACCAAGAGGTGTGGCCCAGCTCAGCCTCTTCCTGAAGCTGACAGGCGTTGCCTGTTGCGGCCCAGTCCTTGTCCGGGCGCATGCCCGGCCTCGTCCTGCAAGTGCCCTATGCTGTGGGAAGCCACGTGTGTTTTTGAGGCGTGACTTTATGGTTCGGCTCCTCCTAGTCGCAGGGGAGGCTGGGGGACAAAGTCCCACACCAGCTAGGGCCTCCAAAAGTTTATATGGGCATTTTGCAGGCAGGGAAACAGCCTAAAAGGGGACTAAGATCGCATTAACTACAGTTGAAATGGGTTCCACTGGGTGCTTGCCTGGTCTCGCATCAATGCATTTGAACACTCCATTGCATGGAGCCCCTTATCCATTTTATATATACTGCTTTGACCTGGAAGCAATCTATCAATATCAAGACATCTGCTGAGGTGCAATCTTGTTATTAGAAAACTCCTCAAAAATCCATCGCATTTATTGGCAATAACGACACAAACCCTCAACAACCGTACCTTCTACCTTACTCACTTTAGTGCTGCTTTGTGGAAGAGGATGGCTTGGATCTAGTAATAGTAGAGGATTCATTCGTTTGCATTTTGCTTATCACACAATGGAGACCTGAGATCCAAGGGTTTTCCTATATTTAAATGGCATATGACCCTCACAGAGATATTATCCTTTCTACTGGCATCTGCTCATATGATTATAGTCCCACCACCTGCACCATCTCCACCTGCTGCGTCTGAAACAGAGACTGGGCAAGGTAGTTTGCACATAAGTACAATGCCATGAGACCCCCACCCCTTTTACAGCAAGGTAAGGAAGAGATTTGACAAGTTTGTGGGATTCAAGGCAGTGCACCGCTCCACTTTATTTTACAACACACCATAAAGTTGCATGGTACATTTTTGACAGGTTTTGCAAATAGAGGCATCAGAAAACAAATTCTACACATACACATATCTTAACTCTCGACACAGCACGTAATGCTCATTATTTACTATGCCCCCCAAAAAGGCAGGCCCTGGGGCCAAATAACGTATGCATAAGAATGAATTAAGCAAGCTCATGGCCAGCTGAATACAGAATTGCATATTTATACAACCGGCAACCGGAGACCTGCTTCCTGCATCAACCCTGCTTGAGGAACCATGTGATCACCACCAATCACACCCAGTAAGAGGTAAATAATCATTTTGTGGGCAGCCCTGGTCAGTTTACCCTTTAACAAGCTGTAGCCTACTCGAACCATCTTGTAGAGTGTTGGTATACAGCAAAGCAAAGTGTTCTAGGTCATAAAATGTTTCTTTTTTGACAACACCACCCCATTATGGTTAGCAGGTCCCAATGAAAAAAAAATACATTTCTGCCTCACCTTTCCTGAGGTGCCACTTCTGGCATGAGTTGCGTTGCCCTCGAGGAGAAGTGGATTTTAGAGTGCAGATTTTAAACCCACACATCACCCAGGTGGCCTTGTATATTCCTGATCTCCTGGAGCAGTGAAGAATTGGCCAACACAAACTTCCTTCTCCTGTGAAACATAATTCCACCTGAAAGTGGTACCTCAGGAAAGGCACCAGACAAAGGTGCAAATTTGATTTTCTTCCTTGGGGACAAAGCAAAGGTGCCCCCACCTCAGAGGACTCCGTTTCTTGTTTTCAGCACGACTAAAGGTTCCACTCTGTGATTCAGAAGGGACACTTACCAAGACTACAACAATTCAAAGATAACTTCCAAACATCCAAAGTCCCCGAAAATGAGAAGATTTTTATGTAAAAAAGATACCTTGCCTGATATCTTGATCAGCTTCCCAGAGCACTTCGGTATATAAGAAAGTTATTAGAAATGTATAAAGCATTTTTTTTTGGGCCGTTTTGTATAGCGCAAACAAGACCCTTGCGGGTATCAGAGCGCTTTACAGATCAAGTATAGTATAGATATGTTTCCGATGGAATATACTATTTAAGCTATATTCTAGATGTTTTTAACCTAGGGTCTGCAGACTTCCACTCAGGGAACTCTACAGCACTCTGTAGGTTCTTAGAAAATTACATGATATTAGCATTTCTTTTCATTTCTGCGCCAGAACTGTTTTAAAGATAACTGTTATTATTCACTTAGATCTTTGATTTTTGTTTTCCTGCCTCCTTCTATTATAGTTCATTGTGAATGATTTATAAAAGTCTACACAATAAAATATTTACCTACCCTCTTTTTGTTTGTCAGTGTCACTCTGCTTCTAAACTTTGCAACTTTCATTTGCCTTTACAGGTATAGGTCTATAAACTCAAGCATGCAATGCTTTGTTGGGTAAAATGTTAGGACATACTGAAGGTGATAACCGAGTGATATTTCATCAACAGATGTGAAAAGAAATAAAGAAATATTATTTCTCTTCCTTAGCTGATCCAACTATGCTCAGACGTGTACACAATATGCATCTGGTTCTGCGCATGGTCATGTTTATTCACAAGCATATTTTCATAGAGAAATACATTCTCAGATAGCATTGTCAGACTATCAAGTATCTGTTAATTCCTGCATAAACCAAAACTTTTATCAGGAAAAAGTGCCATGAAATTAAATCCATTTTGACAGCAAATTGTACACCATCTATGCCAAAAATGTTGTGAAAACCACAAAGCAGTCTAATAGTTTATCAACCTATTTATTCTTCCAGATTTATGATTTATTTGAATAGTTTTCTGTCTTAAGTAGCGGTGCATTTTGTTCAGCTTTAGTTTCCAGGAAAGTGACGTCATACTCAGATGACCCAATTACTGCTGTGCAGTGTAATCTGCTTTCTTCTGAAATTTCACACTTCTGATTCCCAATTGCCAATTATTCTTTTCTCATGGCTGGTTTTGAGACTCACTGTAAGTTGAAACTAGCGTTGGAAAGGCCAATAAGGCTGTCTTATAAAGGAAATTGCTTTTATTATATTTTTAGGCCTTGGGAAAGGCATTATACATGCATTCTGTCACTCATCCTTGCCCTCATGCATCAATTCATTCACACACTGAGTCATAATTGTATTCACACTCCACAACATATGTTTGAGAAATGAAAACAATAAAAGTAAAAAACATGGTCCCACATTTCTTTTTACATGCTCAGGACAGGGGATTAAGGTGCTGATTCTGAGTCCAGCGGTCTGGGGATCGCCATGGCATTGGGAACACCGCTTCCGAGTATGTGGTCTGACCACTCAATTACGAACATGGCGGTCGGACCTCCACAAGACTGCTACCACTGTCAGGATCCTGGATTCAGCAGCAGCAGCAGTGGGGAAGGTGATGGGAATTGGAGGCAGTGCCAATGCCAGCACCGCTGTGCCAATTATGAGTTGGATTTCAGCCGACCTTTTCATGGTGGGGACCCCGCCGTGAAAAGGTTGGCAGAAAGCCAGGAAAGGGTCCCCAAATAGGTCCTCCAGGTGCTTTTGGCCTTTGGGCTTTGTGGCAATGATTTGAGCGGCACACCCTGATGCAGAGGTCTAGCCCGGGACCAGGGTTCAATTCCCCGCCTCGGCGGGTCTTGGGCTCAAAATTCCACGGGCCTGATAATTCTCGCCTCGGTGCCTATTCCAATCATGGAGTCCCACTCTGCAACTCTGGGCAATAGCTTGCTTAATCTCCACAACGGCCACCACGACGCTAAGGATGCCTGGCCTCCACCTTGGGGGTGCCCAGGAGTGGACGTCTCACAGGGAAAGCCAGGATGGGTTCCACAGCGGTATTCTTACAAGCGCCTTGAGACCCTTGCGGGTGAGTAGTGCACTATACAAGTGGCTGGGGGCACATGTTGTGCCACCCTATCCCTGCACTGTTGTGCGTGCACTCTGTGCCATGCACAACATGGTGCCTGGCAACAGTGCGCGTATGACAGTCTAGGCGCTGCAATGTGGTGGCATTGACTTCAGGCTCAGTCTGTGAGCCGAAGCATGTCGTCCCCTCATGATCACCACCGGACACTGCCGGCCCCGTAGCTAACCCATAATACAGCAGTCAGGATGCCCGCTGGCTTGACGGCGTTCTCACGACCGCCACAGTGGTAGTTTGGCAGGCAGACTGCCGGACTCATAATTAGCCTCTAAGTCCTCAAGTACTGTAATGGCTGCAAGCAAAATATTTTTGATGATTCCGCTAGCCTATTAGAATACTCGCTCCCGTGGGAGTCTAACTCCTGCAGGAGTGAGATGGCCCAAGGTAAATAAAGCTCCTTGAGCCAATCAGAACCCACTCTTTTTTACCTGACGCTCCTGTGATAGTCTCATGAGACTCTTGGGGACCCCACGGTCCAGATATCCATATTTTCTTTACCCTAAATGTTTCAAAAACGACTGAACGGATCAACACCAAATCAAAAAAGTACAATCTGTGTACCAAAATTTATCTTCCTTCCAAATTTTGTGTTATTCCATTTAGCAGTTCTTGCTGTAGCCCTTCCTAAATAAATCCATGAAAAATGCGTGAGGATTTAACATTTTTGGACCTCTCTCTTTTCTTAGCCTCCACTTGATGGTTCACCTTGAAAATGTTGCTGCACAAACGAGTCAAAAAGTAACATCTTTTGGAACATTTCATGGAGATTTGTCAAAAAGGGCCACAAGAACTAGCAACACAAAAAAGGCTAACCTACCTATAAATACCCAGCAGCGACAGCCACTGGGTAACACTTACTCACTCGCACACACTCACACACATACACACACACCCACACACACATATATATATATATATATATAGACATATATATATATATGTCAGAAAACATCTTCCCTCACGGAAAACAGCTGAGTCGCACACATGACTTCATTTTATGGCCGTTTTATTTAAAGGCGAACAACGTGATTTATGGACTTTACTGACGCGTTTCGTTTCCCTTGGAAACTTTTTCAAAGTGGTGTCCTTCACCTAACAGGCAGTCCGTTTAGTTCCACAGTTCGATGTTTAATTTAACTTGTTTACCTTTTCTCCGAAGGCATTTCATTGTGGAGACTTTCCATTTTCAAGTTGCATTATGGAGCCTGTGGTCCTGACGGCTGTCTGCAAATTAAACCCTCCAGTGGGCGGTGAGTTGGTCTCGCTGTTCCAATAAACCAATTTTTTCGGCTTTAAAGTTTCCCATGTCAGCCCCCTTTTCAGGCTGACTCGGGACCAATACCAAGGTCCAGTCCTCGGCGGCACCTCTCTCCCTGGTCCGTTTGATCGGTTCTAACGCTTGGGTTCAGTTCGGGAGAGTGTGGCGCTCTTGTGGCGGTGCGTGTACTCTTCGGCAGAACCACGCCGATATGAATGTCAGAAAACATCTTCCCTCACGGAAAACAGCTGAGTCGCACACATGACTTCATTTTATGGCCGTTTTATTTAAAGGCGAACAACGTGATTTATGGACTTTACTGACGCGTTTCGTTTCCCTTGGAAACTTTTTCAAAGTGGTGTCCTTCACCTAACAGGCAGTCCGTTTAGTTCCACAGTTCGATGTTTAATTTAACTTGTTTACCTTTTCTCCGAAGGCATTTCATTGTGGAGACTTTCCATTTTCAAGTTGCATTATGGAGCCTGTGGTCCTGACGGCTGTCTGCAAATTAAACCCTCCAGTGGGCGGTGAGTTGGTCTCGCTGTTCCAATAAACCAATTTTTTCGGCTTTGAAGTTTCCCATGTCAGCCCCCTTTTCAGGCTGACTCGGGACCAATACCAAGGTCCAGTCCTCGGCGGCACCTCTCTCCCTGGTCCGTTTGATCGGTTCTAACGCTTGGGTTCAGTTCGGGAGAGTGTGGCGCTCTTGTGGCGGTGCGTGTACTCTTCGGCAGAACCACGCCGATATGAATGTCAGAAAACATCTTCCCTCACGGAAAACAGCTGAGTCGCACACATGACTTCATTTTATGGCCGTTTTATTTAAAGGCGAACAACGTGATTTATGGACTTTACTGACGCGTTTCGTTTCCCTTGGAAACTTTTTCAAAGTGGTGTCCTTCACCTAACAGGCAGTCCGTTTAGTTCCACAGTTCGATGTTTAATTTAACTTGTTTACCTTTTCTCCGAAGGCATTTCATTGTGGAGACTTTCCATTTTCAAGTTGCATTATGGAGCCTGTGGTCCTGACGGCTGTCTGCAAATTAAACCCTCCAGTGGGCGGTGAGTTGGTCTCGCTGTTCCAATAAACCAATTTTTTCGGCTTTGAAGTTTCCCATGTCAGCCCCCTTTTCAGGCTGACTCGGGACCAATACCAAGGTCCAGTCCTCGGCGGCACCTCTCTCCCTGGTCCGTTTGATCGGTTCTAACGCTTGGGTTCAGTTCGGGAGAGTGTGGCGCTCTTGTGGCGGTGCGTGTACTCTTCGGCAGAACCACGCCGATATGAATGTCAGAAAACATCTTCCCTCACGGAAAACAGCTGAGTCGCACACATGACTTCATTTTATGGCCGTTTTATTTAAAGGCGAACAACGTGATTTATGGACTTTACTGACGCGTTTCGTTTCCCTTGGAAACTTTTTCAAAGTGGTGTCCTTCACCTAACAGGCAGTCCGTTTAGTTCCACAGTTCGATGTTTAATTTAACTTGTTTACCTTTTCTCCGAAGGCATTTCATTGTGGAGACTTTCCATTTTCAAGTTGCATTATGGAGCCTGTGGTCCTGACGGCTGTCTGCAAATTAAACCCTCCAGTGGGCGGTGAGTTGGTCTCGCTGTTCCAATAAACCAATTTTTTCGGCTTTGCAGTCAGTGTCTTTGTGAGTGGCTGTACAGGTACATGTGAGTGATTGTATGGATGTGGGAATGTGTATGTAAGTGGTTGTGTGGGTGTGTGAGTCACTGTGTCAGTAGCTGTACGGGTGAGTGGTTGTGTGAGTAGCTGAATTGATCAGTGAGTGGGTGCATGAGTGGATGTATGAGTGAATACGCGAGTTTGTGATTGCCAGTATGGATGGGTGAGTAGGCGTGGGCGGAAAATCCGTTTCGCTCGCGGATTTTGCGGATTTTCGGGAAATCCGCAATCCGCGAGATTTGCGAATTTCCCGCAAAATCCGCAAATCCGCGAGCAGCGGATTTTGCTCGCACTGCTCGCACTGTTCGCGTGAGTTCGCGCCCCGCGAATAAGTGCAAAATTGCAGAAATACGATCTTAGCAAAACTGAAAGTAACTACTTACCAGGTTCAAAAGTTCAGGCTCATCATTAGTAGCCATTTCCTGTAGTGCTTCCTGAGGGGCCCCTCCAGAGTTCAGTTGCCAGTTGAAACTATTATGTGACCCTGCTCTGAACCTCAGAATAGTTACACATATGCCACAAAGGTCCTGAATTACAGCTAAGGGAGACAAGCAGGAGCCAGGCTGGAAGTTAAAATCCATTAATCAGCCCCTAATTCATTATTGTCAGTTGGGGCAGGGCAGGTGTTGTAACTAATTTTGCAACAATGAAAGCACTTAGCAAGTGCAAAAGATCACTAATCAGGGCGCACTAAGGAAGCAGGTGCCAGCTAAAAAAATATTCTGTGACACATTAATCAGCCCCAAATTAATTCAGGTCACTTGAGGCAGGGAAGGTGTGCTTTGCTTTGCCGAAAATAATGTACACTGGACAACCAGAGGGTGTGGTGATGAAACAGAGGGTGGCATGGGTGGGCCAGAGGGTGGCATGAGTAGTCAGAGAGTGGCAGTGGTGACAGAGAGTGGCAGTGATGAAGAAGAGTGTCCCAAACAGGCTGGACACGTAGAAACAACAAGTTAGCGAAACTTGCGACCCGACAGGTAAGTTCGCAATTTGCGAAAGTGTACAAAACCCTCGCGAACTGGCAGAAACACGGGCGAACACAAAAAAAAAAAAAATCCGCAAATTCGCGGGAATTCGCGGATTTTGCGGATTGCGAATCCGCAAATCCGCAAAATTCGCGAACGCGAGATCCGCAAAATTCGCTCATGCTTATGGGTGAGTGGCTTTATGGGAAGGTGGATGAGCGGGTGTCTGAATGGCTGTATGAGTGACTGAGTAGCTGTATGGGTGAGTGACCGGGTGTGGAAATGACTGGGTGTGGAAATGAATGGGTCTGCAAGTGACTGTGCAGGTGAGTGAGTGGCTGTTTGTGTGGATTTTGGGTAAGTGAGTGGGTATGTGAATGGCTGTATTGGAGAGTACGTATTCTTGTGAGTGGTTGTAAGGGTAAGTAAGTGGGTGTGTGACTGGTAGTATGGATGTGTGAATGGGTATGTAAATAGTTCTGTGAGTGAGTGAACGGGTGTGTGAGTGGCTGTATGGGTGAATGAGTAGCTATGTTAGTTGCTGTGTAGATGAGTGACTGGCTTTGTAAGTGGCTTTATGGGTGAGTGAGTTGATGTGTGATTGACTGGGTGAGTGAATGGCTATGTGAGTGGCTGTATGGATGAGTTGTGGTTGTTTGAGCGGTTCTATGGGTCTATGAATGGGTATGTGACTTATTGTGCAGGTATGTGTTTGAGTATATGTGAGGTTTATGGGGGTATGAGTGGGTGTGTTAGTGGTTGTGTGGATGACGTCATCAGTGATGTCATTTGGGATGTCATCAGTGATGTCTCTGACCATGTCATGAGTGATATAATATGTGATGTCATAAGCAGTGCATTGCAGGGAGTAAGTTATAGTTATCTAAGGCAACTATAATTTCTGAATTTCACTAATGTTGCACGAATGAAATCTGAGCCTATCTATAACGTTCCTGTGACCTTTAATTTTTTGTGTGTGAATTTCTATGGTTTTTTCATGGTATTTCCTATCTATAACATCCCTGTAACCTTTGATTTTTAGTGAATTTCAAAGTTTGTTTCACATTTTATTTCCTAATTGTAACCTGTAACCTTTGAGATTAGAGAGTGTGAGTAGGTGTATAGGTCAATGAGTGGGTGTGTGAATGGCTGCATGGGTCTGTGAGTGGGTCTGCGAGTGACTGTCTCCTTACCCCTCCCCTCGTCCCTCCTCATACAGCCTCCTGTATCTTTCCCTGTCTCTGTACCCCAGCCATCTCTGTCACAATGCCCTCGTCCTTCAGCAGCTCCCCCTTCCGGTGGTGTTCTTGGGGCTGCCAGGTCTCCTCACTTCGCCTGTAAGTTCTTAAAGCTCAGATGGTAAGTGCAGCCCACAGGCCTCTCATGTCATCTCTCCTCTCTCATCCTCTCCTCATCCCCCACCCTGCGCTCAACCCTCCTCTCTCACTCAGCTGCCATCTGCACCTTGCCACTCCCCCCCCACCACCCACCTCAATGTACATCTGCTCTCGTTCTTATCCCTATATGTCCTCCTGTACCTCCGTGACTCTGCCAGGCCTCCATGTCCATGTCAGGCCCATGCGTGTCCATCTGCTCCATGGAATATTTCAGCGTTTTGTTCCTCTGTCTACACGAGGCCATGAGCCTCAATGTTTTACTCTCCTCTGCGCTGTCATGAGTAGATAGGCATTGTGAAACCATATGTGTATATTTATCGGTGAGGGGGAGGGGGTCCCTGCAGTCCTTTTGTACACAGTTTTAAGAACAGTAACACCCACAGCTGAGAGGGGAGAAGAGGGGCAGAGCGAGGTCTGTCCAGAGACGGAGGCACCGCTTTTTTTATCTCAGGAGAGCTATCAGCTGCCAGCTGTGTGTCGTCCCACTTGTCACCCCCTGGTGTACCCCCGCCTTCGTGCATACCTCCGTACCTGACTGTTTCTGTGCCTCTCTGTCTGTACTGTGACCCGTGATGACACGCACATCGCAGACATGCTGGTACCGCACAGATCGCGGCGCACACGGCCCCCGCCCCTGGCGCCAAACGTGACATCGAATTGTAGAAGGCCTACACAATTTCTCCCCCTTTTGCCGCCCTAGCCATTCTGCCACCCTAGGCAGCCGCCTAGTTCTGCCTAGGGGTAGAAATGGCCCTGATCCGTTGTATAACTGAATATTCTTGAGTTTAATAACTCACGATGCTCGAGGACAGAAATTCCTTCCAGGCGGCGGTTCAGACACTTTAAGTTAACACTCCAAGACGAATCCCACCAACTCGTGCTGAACTCGCAACAGGTGCTGCTGCTAGCGTGAGGGTAGGCTCACGAATGTATGCTTTGCCAAAGAGATTGAGGCGCACTCACGGGGTCAGTTAAAAATGCCTTTAATCAAAGCATACGCTTTTCAACCACATTGCCTTCCTCAGTGCTTGTTGATTAAAAAAACTTGGCGCGAATCATTGTCAAAGTGAAAACACAGAGACTGCCATTTGGAAAGCAAACTGTTACATCATGCTGTCACGGCTCCTGTAGGTATCAACAATAAATGGGAGATTGGCATTTTTAGCTGACCCAAGGAGTGCACTGCAATCTCTATGGCAATATATATATATATATATATATATATTACCTACTGGCGGTCGCCAGTAGGTATATATAGTTAGGATTTTTTCTCTATGGGATTTTTGAAAATTCTATGTCTAATAACTTTGGCGTTTGTGGACGGAATTGGCTGAAATTTTCAGGAAAATGGAACATTTTGTTTCTGAGCAGCCCCTGACAATTTGGGGGGGTTTCATCAAGGGGGGGCCGAGAAAAAAGGGGGGTCCCAAAACACGTTTTTCCCATGTTAATTTCCATAGGGCGTTGGCCTCACTTTTAGCTCGAACGGCTGAATGGATTTGCACGAAACTTGGCAAAATTGTAGGGACTGTTAGCCCGATGTGCCTTTGCTAGGTCTCAATATATGTGCTCCAGTGGATTTTGAGTAATTTAGGTTCAAAAAAAGATATATATCTGGGCGGAGCCTAACCACACATCTGATCTTATTGGCTGTCAGCACTTCATCCAAGAAGTGTTGGCAGCCATCTTGGGACCAATATACATGATAGCACCTCATTAAAAAGCATTGTAGTTAATAGAGGGTTTTAGGACTTTAGTTACATTATAAATCATTTGTTGATGGTACCATACTCGTTTTAGGAATTGTGGTGGGTTCTAAGGTGATTTTACCATGTGAAAAAACCTTCTGCTGTGATATCAATGAATATTGTTTGAAAGAAAACTAATATCTCATGATTTTCCCACAGTGGTTTGGAAGGGGATCTATAAGCTAAACTGAAAGCATATTTTCTGTAAATTCACATTATCTTTCTCAGTCGTGTGAAAATGAAGTCTGACATTCTCAGTAAAACATGTACATCCAACAAGGACAGAGACTGTCAGTTGATTCCTTTGTGTTCTACTGCAGCCTCCTAGAGTGTTCTAAAGAACAACTAGAGCACTAACAGTCCTACTTATTACAAAGGTATGGCACACCTGAAGCCATCTTGATTGGAATAAAGTGGTAACTCTTAAAACATTTAATTTAAAAAGAAACAACATGAGGGGGTATATTTTGCCATAGAAAGTATGATTAGTGCTGCAGAATGAAAAATTAGGGCACATTTTGAGTGACTTCTCAAATCCTTTTCTATTTCATTAAAACATTCTGACATGCAGTCTCCCAAAATGGCCACCAGAGACAAAAGAGCCCAAATGTAGCCCAAATATCACCCAGATGTAGCCCAAGTATAGCCCAATGACAGAATGTCCCAGAGTGTTCTAAAGAACAACTAGAGCGCTAACAGTCCTACTTATTACAAAGGTATGGCACACCTGAAGCCATCTTGATTGGAATAAAGTGGTAACTCTTAAAACATTTAATTTAAAAAGAAACAACATGAGGGGTATATTTTGCCATAGAAAGTATGATTAGTGCTGCAGAATGAAAAATTAGGGCACATTTTGAGTGACTTCTCAAATCCTTTTCTATTTCATTAAAACATTCTGACATGCAGTCTCCCAAAATGGCCACCAGAGACAAAAGAGCCCAAATGTAGCCCAAATATCACCCAGATGTAGCCCAAGTATAGCCCAATGACAGAATGTCCCAGAGTGTTCTAAAGAACAACTAGAGCGCTAACAGTCCTACTTATTACAAAGGTATAGCACACCTGGAGCCATCGTGATGGGAATAAAGTGGTAACTCTTAAAACATTTAATTTAAAAAAGAACAAAATGAGGGGGTATATTATGCAATAGAAGGTATTATTAGTGCTGCAGAAAGAAAAATTAGGGCAGATTTTGAGTGACTTTTCAAATCCTCTTCTATTTCATTAAAAAATTCTGACATGCAGTCTCCCAAAATGGCCACCAGAGACAAAAGAGCCCAAATGTAGCCCAAATATCACCCAGATGTAGCCCAAGTATAGCCCAATGACAGAATGTCCCAGAGTGTTCTAAAGAACAACTAGAGCGCTAACAGTCCTACTTATTGCAAAGGTATGGTACACCTGAAGCCATCTTGATTGGAATAAAGTGGTAACTCTTAAAACATTTAATTTAAAAAGGAACAACATGAGGGGGTATATTTTGCCATATGAATTATGAATAGTGCTGCAGAAAGAAAAATTAGGGCACATTTTGAGTGACTTCTCAAACCCTCTTCAATTTCATTAAAAAATTCTGACATACAGTCTCCCAAGATGGCCACCAGAGACAAAAGAGCCTAAATGTAGCCCAAATATCACCCAGATGTACCCCAAGTATAGCCCAATGACAGAATGTCCCAGAGTGTTCTAAAGAACAACTAGAGCGCTAACAGTCTTACTTATGACAAAAGTATGGCACACCAGAAGCCATCTTGATTGGAATGAAGTGGTAAGTCTGAAAACACTCAATTTAAAAAGGAACAACATGAGGGGGTTAATTTTGCTATAGAAAGTATGATTAGTGCTTCAGAAAGAAAAATTAGGGATCATTTTGAGTGACTTCTCAAATCCTCTTCTATTTCATTAAAAAAATTCTGACATGCAGACTGAAACATGCACTTTGAATACCAGCAGCAGACGTCCCTGGTGAGCAGTAGCTTTACTACAGTGATCTAATGTGCAACTAGAGTGCTAACATTCAGAATTTATGGCAAATGTGTGACACATCTGAATGCCTTCTTGATGGAAGCAAAGTAAACAAGCATTGAAAATGCAATAGATCTCGCCCTCGTTTAAGTTAAAGCCATTCTGTTTTTAATGAGGTGGCTTTTTAGCTTTGCTTTTATTAGTGTTTTTTCAACTTTTATGTAAATAACATGCATCTGTATGCATATAAGTATATGTATGCATGCATTTATGTTTGTATTTATATAGATATACAGATGATATATGTTTATATATGTATGTATATATACATATTCACTGAAAAAACCATAGGCTATAGACCATATATAGTTAGGAATTAGCATTTACAAAACCTTGAAAATTCACTGAAAAAACCATAGGTTATAGACCATATATAGTTAGGAATTAGCATTTACAAAACCTTGAAAATTCACTGAAAAAACCATAGGTTATAGACCATATATAGTTAGGAATTCGCATTTACAAAACCTTATTTTACTCACACAAAACCATTGAAATTCCATATATAGTTAGTTGCACTAACTATATATCGCGCACCCGCAATCCACTGCTGACGATGTCACATATTACATCATTCATGACATGGTCAGTGACATCACTGATGACATCACTGATGACATCTCAAATGACATCACTGATGACATCACTGATGACAACATCCAGTGACTGTATGTTTCTGTAAAGTTAAAATATGTCTTACATATTGAAGAATGAGTGGATGTATCAGTGTCTGGATGAAGGATTTAGTAGGTGCATGACTGACTGTATGAGTGAGTGATTAAATGTGTCTCACTGAGTGCATGGGTTAGTGACTAAACTGTCTTAATTTGTGCATCATTATGTCTGTTGTTCTGTAAACTGTTGCATGTGTTGATAAGTAGCTATATGAGTAACTATATGGGTTATTGATTGGTTGCCCAAGTATTTGTATGGGAGACTGAGTGTGTGTGTGGGTGGCTGGGAGGTGTATGACTCTGTGCATAGATGTGTGAGCAGTTGATTCACTAGATGTATGGTTTCAAAAGTGCATGTGGAAACAGCTGTATGGGCGGTTGACTGTGTGCATGAGTGTATTGGTGAGTGAATGGATATCTCAGTGCTACATGTCAAAGTAAGTACATATGTAAAACACAGTACATGTGAGAGTTGACATATATAAATAACTGTGCATAAGAGCCAGTGAATGTGTGAGTGGCTGTATGGATCATTGTGAACTTGTATCAGGGATTGTATAAGAGAGTAAATATGTGTTAGTATATGTTTGAATTAGTAAAGTTTGTATAACTGTATAGTTGAGGAAATGGAGGTGTGATTGATTCTTTGCATGACTGACTACGTGTGTGAGTAACTCCATGGATGAGTGACAGTCTGTGAGTGTCTGTTTACACTGATTGTATCTAAGGTTATATTAGAGTCTGAAGAGGTTCATCGTATTATCACATGAATGATATCATCAGTGATGTCATCAGTAATGTCAAATGAGATGTCATCAGTGATGTCGTCAGTGATGTCATTTGAGATGTCATCAGTGATGTCATTTGAGATGTCATCAGTGATGTCATCAGTGATGTCACTGACCATGTCATGAATGATGTAATATGTGACATCATAAGCAGTGGATTGTGGGTGCGCGATATATAGTTAGTGCAACTAACTATATATGGAATTTCAATGGTTTTGTGTGAGTAAAATAAGGTTTTGTAAATGCGAATTCCTAACTATATATGGTCTATAACCTATATTTTTTTCAGTGAATATATATATATATATACTACTATTATAAAGGAAGAACTTTGAGGCGGGTAAACTCGGGAACCACAGCGCCAATCCACACACCCGATACATCGTTGGAATCCTCAGGGTGTGCAGATGGACATAGGCTACATACATTTAAAAAATACGTTATATTTAAAAAATCTACATTTAAAAAAAAGTAGTCCCCTCAAAGTAGCGCCGGCTGCGACCTGCGTGCTGACGTCGTCCAGGAGCGCGAGGAGGAGTGGTGTCCAGGAACGCGAGAAGGAGCGGCGGACCTGGCGCGGGGGAGGAGCACTGACGAGCGGCACACAGGCGGTGAGCAGCAGCAGACCGGTGGAGCGGCGAGGAGCATTCAACTGAGGAGCGGCGGCTGAGGTAAGGCTCCGGGGGACAATGACGGGGCAGGCGGGGGTCGGGGCATGCGGGGGACGGGGAGCAACAACAAAAAATCTCCGGGGGACAATGTCGGGGCAGGCAGGGGTCGGGACAGGCGGGGGACCCTCAGGCATAATTGTGCTCAAGCTCCCGACTCCCGCCGGCCGCTCCATACTCTGTGAACTCCTACTCTTATCCCTGCAACCTCTGCTCATCCTTGCCTCCCTGCAAATAGAGCGCTAGAGCCCCACTTACCCAGAAAGCTCCCCAGTGCCTCAGGCGCTGCTGCTGGCCACCACTGCAACACTGGGCCTCTGGCATAATTGTGTGAGGTAAGCCTACGGAGGACAATGTCAGGGCAAGCGGGGGTCGGGGCAGCCGGGGGACGGGGCGGACGGGGGCCCGGGCTGCTGGCCTATGTCGGGGCAGGCGGGGGTCGGGGAAGCCTTATTGCTCCCGGACAAGGTTGGGATGGGCTGCTAGTATATATATATATATATATATATTATATAGATATATATATATATATATATATATATATATATATATATACATGTGTGTATATATGTATATATGTGTGAAGCTACCTCTCGATCAAAGACATTTTGAACATAAGTACAGGGGCTCTGACCCCATGTTTTTAGACACATGCGTGGCCTTGTAACCAGATGCTGCGGGCTCTACATGCTGCAACAGAGGATTGCTGTGCTGTCAGGAACAATCACCATTGCACTGACTTGCTTATTGTGCACACCTGTGACCTGCTGACCTACTAGAAGGACTGTAACTTTTGCTCACTCACTTCTTTGTACTGGCCTGCTGTCTGCCTTGTGCTGATGGTGTGCCCCAGTGATCTCCTAGGGCCTGTGGCTTGCCCCGTGTCCTGCCTAGTGAGTGGTGAGAGCTTCCTGTCATGCCAGGACACAAAAACTCTGCTTTACTTTCTGCTGGTAGTGGAACTCAGAGTCCCACCTTCCCAGTCACCTATAATTGGAGAGTGGAGAGGACTTCAGCAGGGGTGTGGAGAGGACTTCAGCAGGGGTGGATTTCTGCCTTGAAGTGAAGCGCGTGGTGAGTGCTTCCCTTTCTCTCTTTTTCCCGGAGGCGGTCAGTCAGCGAGTGGTGAGCACTGTTGCCCAGGGACGTCGTGCAGTCTTCCTGTTTTCCCTCATGAGACCACTCCTGCTGGTGCAAGGTCCTTTGTTCCCACCCGCAGTCAAGTTCCCTCTGGCGCACTGCCAGTGCTTGCTGTTACGTGTCAGTTACATGGGCCTCGTGGGAGATGACATTGCCTGCCACACTCCCTGCAGGGGAGCCTCACTCCAGGCTGTGCCAGAGAGGATTTCCTGACCCAAGCGGGCTCAGAGTGCTTACTGCGCTCCTTGAAGCAGAGTCCCACTTTCCTGTACTAGAGTGGCTCACCCATGTGTGCTCTACTTCTTGTGGCACTGCACCAGGATTGTAGGATATGAGGTCGTCATTGTGGGCATTTTGTACAGCAGTCTGTGTGGACTGGAGGACTTCAGGCATGCTACAACACTGTCAGTTCTTTTGGGAAAGTGGCGAGATACCTACAACTGCCCGGCATTTGCCTGCTCTGTGTCGGTCGGAGTAGACAGGTTGAGTGTTTCCTTCCTGCCCCCTAACTTGGTGTGCTGGGTGCAGGGGCCATTTGTCCTGCATGTTGGAGTGAGACCCCAGGAGCAACGCCAAGTGGTATTCCCAACCAGTATGAGTCAGTAACCACTGTATTAATGGTTGCAGGTGCGCAGGTGTTCCTGTGCCTTACATTTAGGGTTTGATTTACCATAAAACATGTAATAAAAGCACAAGAGGCACTGTGACTGGTGTTGTTTATGGTGACGTGATAATTTGTAGGATTTATTCATTAACTGCTGCATTTTTGGGCCCTGGGATTTAATGTATGTTGTTTTATGCCTTGCAATAACAGGATACTAAGTATCATTTCAGGATTTGCATATTATGTGCAGTGATGGTGTTTTTATGACATGTGCAACATATAAGTTTTCCCTTTACTGCACTAACTGCAATGTTATGACAATTGCCAAGTTAGCAAAGGGATTATTGGTTTATGTGATTATGGTCTATATTTATATGCAATACAGATACGTATTTCCATATACTACTGTGTGGTGTATTTATTGTGTCACTGATGCTTTACACATTGCCTCTGACTGCTCTGTCAAGCTACCAAGGTGGTGAGCAGTCATTATCTTGGGTGTGTGACTCCCTCACCTTGACTAGAGTGGTGGGTTCTGCCTGGCTTAGATGCATACCCTAGCCAACCAGAAAACCCATTTCTAACACTTTGCTTTATAAACCTGACCTCTTAAAATCTCAATGACATTAAAAAGTAACTTTTTAAAAATAGCATTTCTGCATTGTTGTGAGATGAGCTGTCTGCTTAAAATATGTTTTTAATTATTATTTTTTACTTTTTGCTCTTATGTTCTCTTGACTATAATGTCTATACTTTTCTTTTTTCTTCCTTACAAGGTTACTTCTCTGTTTCCATTTTTCTATTATAATATTAATGTTCTCATTAAATTTACCTGGTTGCCCTACCCAGATTGCAATTAGGTTGCGGCTTAATAAATTTGCACAAAATAAACAAAACTGTTTCTATGTGACATATATGTCACCTAGCCATGCCAAAAACAGTAGAGCCAGAGCTGTAGCCTAGACAGAGCCTAGCTATATAATTGCCTTGGGTAGACGTCCTAAAGTGAATGCTCCACAGTTTGAACATGCAGCTGAAGTTCAAATTTGCCACTGTTCATACTCCATTAAATTTTCTCTCTTAAACTCTGATTTGTGAGTTGTCTGTCGGACTCAGGTTTCTGTCTACCTCTTAGACCATGTGCACTCTCTGTCTGACCTTAGCAAAATTCTTCTTTTGGCTTTCGCCTCTTATTCCACTCTCTATTTTAGGACAAGTGCTACCACTGAGACAACAATTGATTCAATCCTCGATAAATATAATCTGAAATCCCTGCCAGTTCCTACTTCCTCTCTCTGTGTCAGGGAAAAGGTATGATTCTCCACTCATAGTGAACCTTGTTTTCACTCCCACTGCCAGGACAGGTATAGTCAAGATGTTTCCTCTCTATTGCTCTCTGCAAGGCAGTGATCCATGCCTCCCTTTAGGCTATGTGTCACCCTTTTCAGTCAAACCTTCTATTCTTTCTCACTCTTGCTCTATTTCTCTTTACCTCTCTCTTTTTTCTTTTTTTCCAACCTGCCATCCCTCTTTCAAGCCCTTGATCCCTTGATCCTTGCTCCCTCCTTCAAGTCTGGATTCATCTTTCACTATTGCACCTGACTAGACAATTTACTGTGCAGACCTGATTATTGTTTTCTTCCAGCAGCCTTGGTTTTTCACTCTCTATGTCTCTCTTTCCTATACCCAGTAACGCAGATCTGCTACCTTTCTGTAAGGCCATTGATCCTCCCTCATTGCGTGACTTTTAAATCTCTCTCACAGTTGGCCTTTAATTCATATTTTAATGTCAGATCCCTGATTCTCTCTGTCAGGCCACCTAGTCTCACGACCTATGCAACACCCTGGCGGACTACTTCCACAACAAGATATCCACCATCTACAGTAACTTCGAACGACCTCTGTTACAACCTCATCACACATACTGACACCACTTGCAACCACCTACTCACCTTACGGGAACAGCTCACCAATCAGAGCACCGCAGCCACCATAAACTCCACCCACTCTAGAGCACACATGCCCCACCATTTCTTCAACTTTGGGAGCAAGGAATGCAGCAGCAAACTCACCTCTAGTCTCAACGTATCCATCACAGCTACCACCTTCCCTGACAAATGGAAACACTCAGAGGTTCCTCTACTCAAGAAACTCTCCACCATCCCAGCAAACTGTAGAACTACTGCCTCATCATTCAGCCCCCATTCCCCACCAAAGTCCTCAAGAAGGTCATCAACTGCCAATGCACCGAACACCTAGAGACAAACTACCTGCTGAACACCTCCCAATCCGGTTTCTGCACCAACCACAGCCCCAAGACCACCCTGATTGCTGCCACTAATGACATCAGGACCCTCTTTGACCAGGGGGAAACAGCTGCCCTGGTCCTCCTCGACCTCTCAGCAGCATTCAACACTGTATCCCACCACACACTCATCAAGAGACTCCACCACATAGGAATCAAGGGAGATGCCCTCAAGTGAGTCGCAGTCAATCAATCAATCAATCATAGCATTTGTATAGCGCACTACTCACCCGTAGGGTCTCAAGGCGCTTGGGGGAAGGGGTCTGCTATTGCTCGAACAGCCAGGTCTTGAGCTGTCTCCTGAAGGCGAGATGGTACTGGGTCAGCTGAAGGTGGGTGGGGAGGGAGTTCCATGTCTTGGCCGCCAGGTAGGAGAAGGATCTTCCTCCGGCGGTGGCTCTTCGGATGCGTGGTACGGCGGCGAGGGCAAGGCTTGTCGAGCGTAGCTGGTGGGTGGGCATGTAGAAGGTCAGGCGGTCGTTGAGGTACTTGGGGCCCAGGTCGTGGAGGGACTTGTGTGCGTGGGTGAGGAGTCTGAACGTGATTCTCTTGCTGACGGGGAGCCAGTGCAGGTCCCTCAGGTGGCCGGAGATGTGGTTGTGGCAGGGGATGTGCAGGATGAGTCGGGCGGAGGCGTTCTGGATGCGTTGGAGTATTTTCTGTAGCTTGGCTGTGGTTCCGGACTAGAGGGTGTTCTCGTAGTCCAGTCTGCTTGTGACGAGTGCCTGGGTGACCGTCTTCCTCACAGGATACCTCACAGGATAAACTGAGAGTATCCGTCTACCACCCTTCACATCGGAACCTAAGAGCTCCACCTGCGGCATCCCTCAAGGGTCACCCCACAGTGCCACCATGTTCAACACTTACATGACGCCCCCGGCCAACATCGTCATTACCCATGGCCTTAGCATCATATCTTACGCAGAATACACTCAGCTCATCCTCTCGCTCTCAGAAGACCCCTCAACTGCTAGGACTAACTTCCACAACTGGATGTGGACAAACTGCCTGAAGCTCAACACAGACAAGATGGAAGTGCAGATTTTTGGATACAACACCTCCCTATGGAAAGACACATGGTGGCCATCTGAACTCGGACCCACACCCACACTAGCAGACCACGCCTGCAACCATGGCAGCATCCTGGACAGCAAATTCACCATGAAATCCCAGATCAACACAGTCTCCTCCACCTTCTTCCACACCCTCCACATGTTCTGTAACATCTTCAGATGTAAATTGATACTTGTATAGCGCACTACTCACCCGCAAGGGTCTCAAGGCGCTTTTACGAATACCGCTGTGGAACCCATCCTGGCTTTCCCTGTGAGGCGTCCACTCCTGGGCACCCCCAAGGTGGAGGCCAGGCATCCTTAGTGTTGTGGGGGCCGTTGTGGAGATTAAGCAAGCTATTGCCCAGAGTTGCAGAGTGGGACTCCATGATTGGAATAGGCACCGAGGTGAGAATTATCAGGTCCGTGGAATTTTGAGCCCAAGACCCGCCGAGGCGGGGAATTGAACCCTGGTCCCGGGATAGACCTCTGCATCAGGGTCTGCCGCTCTAATCATTGAGCCACACTTCTCCAGATGGCTCCCCATGGCTCCCCATCAGCACCAGGAATACCGTCACTAAAGCCATTGTCACCAGCCGGCTGAACTACGGCAACGCGCTCTACGTAGCTATCACCACCCAACTCCTGAAGAGACTCCAGATGATTCAGAAATCAGCTGTCAGACTGATCCTCAACCTCCCCAAATGGACCCACATCACCCCCACCTCAGGAACTGCCAATGGCTTTCCATCCAGAAAAGATGCCAATTCAAAATGCTGATGCATGCCTACAAGGCCTGTCACGACCAATGACCAGCATACATAAACCACCGTCAGAACTTCCACCAACCCTCCAGACACCTACACTCTCCACCTCCCTCACCCTTGCATGCACTCCCTTCATTACACCGAGCTACAGTGGAGGACTTTCCTTCTCCTACCGCACTGCCAAGTCCTGGAACAATCTTCCTCTTCACCTCTGAACATCAAACTTTCTCTCAGAATTCAGAAAGGGACACAAGATCTAGTTCTTCAACTAATCCCAGCAAGAACCTAGCGCTTGAATATCCTCACGGGTGAGTAGCAGAGCTTAATAAATCCGAGTTGATTGGCTGATTTTATTCTATGTACATTGTTTCTTTCCTTTTTCAGTGCCAGGTCCTGATAATTCCCTCATTGGTGCTGCCAATTTTAATCTTGCTATCTGGTTTTGATGCATTTTTCTCACTTCAATTCCTTTTCACTCTTGCTTTCTGTATGGCTCTTGCCCAGGCTCCTCTCATTGGCAGTTAATCATCTCACACTGTCAGACCTCCCTTTTTTGTTTATCTCTGTTGGGCTCTGTATAACACCAAAATGTTAGCAATAGGGTACAAAGGCCACAATTTTAATGTGAGCTCTGAATCTTGTTAAGCTAAGTCTATAAGCTTAGTTCTACCAGATCTGACTTTCTTGCCTACAGATGCCCAAACTTAGCTCAGAGCACCACTGCTTGAACATGAATGTCCAGGTTGTTGTATCCCCACACAACCTCACTCAACTCTCCGGTTTACTTGCCATCAGTATATTGTAGTTTACTAACAGTCTTGTAAAGGTTTCAAGGACACAGTGACAGTTCAAACCCAAATTTTTATCTCTAGAATATCACACACAAACACTGCAGTAAAATATGTTATACAGTTAAAGATGTTAACTTCAACTATTAGAACTGTTAGCCTTAGGGTTGTCTTCCCCAAACGTTTTGCCTTCATGTAACTATGCTTCCAAATGCAGGTTGATAGTACAATGATTTATTCTTCAGTCAATTCCAGCACCTCTCAGGATTGACAACTTTCTTCTGCATGCTCCCTCTTCCATCCCCCTTTCCATCATGACATTCCATTAGATAATAGTATGCACATTCTACTATCTGCTATCATAATATGGCACCTCACACTGTTCAAAACTATTATTAATCATAATTTTAAATGTTCATCACAACACTTCCCCTCTCCTAGTTCTGCTGATCTCGTTTTTGCTGCCCTTAGTACTCTGTGCACTTTACCACTGCTAACCATGTGCACGTGCTCACTCCTTAAAACATGTTAACATTCGCTTAACCCCAACTGGCATATTTGCTTTACATATAATCCCCTAGTAATGTGTTGCTACATATACACAAGGCTCTAAATTAAATTCTAATAGTGGGCCTTCAGCACTTATTGTGCCATTTACTTAAGTAGCCCTTTTAATCATGTCTCAGGTCTGCCATTGCAGCCTGTGTGTGTAGTTTTAAACTGACATTTCCACCTGGCAAAATAAACCTTTTTTCAGGCCCAACCCTTCCTTTTTAATACATATGTCACCCCTAAGATAGGCCCTAAAGAGCACATAGGGGAAGGTGCAATGTATTCAAAAAGTAGAACATGTCATTTTACGTTTTACATGTCTTGGTAAGAAAAACTCTTACATTTGTTTTTCACTATTCCAAGGCCTACCTCAACCATTAGACAACCTTATTACATTTAATTAGCTGTCACCTCCAAGTGTGCTTGGTGTCTTTGGAATTGTAATGAAAAATCCTCTTTTATGATGAAGTCGGATTTTAGATTTTGAAAATGGCACTTTTAGAAAGTTGGCATTTTCCTGACTTGGCCATTTAGTGCCTGCAGCCTGTCATTGGGTCACATGACTGGGTGCTGCTGACAGTGGGGCTTTGTCTATTCCTTCTAGACAGCCACTCACAATAGAGATCTTAGATTTGCCTGGATGGACCATCACTGGCAGGATGGGAGGGCCGAACTGGGCACAGTCTTACTTAGTTCAAGTTCAAGTTCACGGATTTATATAGCGCACTACTCACCCAGTGGGTCTCAAGGCGCTTGGGGAAGGGGGGTTAAATTTTTGTCGAATAGCCAGGTTTTAAGTTCTTTTCTGAAGGAGATGTGGTTTTGAGTAAGGCGGAGGTGAGTGGGGAGTGAGTTCCAGGTCTTGGCCACCAGGAAGGAGAAGGATCTGCCACCCATGGTGGATTTTCGGAGGCGCGGGACTGCGGCGAGGGCTTGATTGGACGATCTAAGTTGGCGGGTGGGTGTGTAGAAGGACAGTCGAGTGTTGAGGCATTCGGGTCCTAGTTTGTAAAGGGCTTTGTGTGCGTGGGTGAGAAGGCGGAATGTAACTCTCTTGTTGACAGGAAGCCAGTGGAGGTCTTTTAGGTGTCCGGTGATGTGATCTTGGCGAGGGATGTCCAATATGAGCCTCGCTGATGCGTTTTGGATGCGTTGGAGTTTTTTCTGTAATTTTGCTGTGATTCCGGTGTATAGTGTGTTACCATAATCCAGTCGGCTCGTGACCAGTGCGTGGGTGACAGTCTTTCTTGTTTCGAGGGGGATCCAGCGGAAGATCTTTTTGAGAATACGAAGTACGTTGAAGCAGGAGGATGAGACTGCGTTGACTTGTCTGGACATCGAGAAAGAGGAGTCTAGGATGAAGCCCAGGTTGCGTGCATGGTTTGTGGGTGTGGGTGCTGTGCCCAGAGCGGAAGACCACCAAGAGTCATCCCAGGCAGAGGGGGGAGGATCCTAGGATGAGCACCTCCGTTTTGTCTGAGTTGAGTTTTAGGCAGCTATGTTTCATCCATTCGGCTACTTCTTTCATGCCTTCGTGAAGATTGGTTTTGGCGGTGTTAGGGTCTTTGGTGAGGGAAAGGATTAACTGGGTGTCGTCGGTGTAAGAGATGATGTTAAGGTTGTGTTGACGCGCGATGGAGGCGAGAGGACTCATGTAAACGTTGAAGAGGGTGGGACTGAGTGATGATCCTTGTGGTACTCCACAGATGACTTCAGTGGCCTCTGAGTTGAATGGGGGAAGTCGGACTCTTTGAGTTCTCCCGGCGAGGAATGAGATGATCCAGTCCAAGGCTTTTCCTTGTATGCCGATGTTGCTGAGGCGTTGTATAAGGGTGTTGTGGCAGACTGTGTCGAAGGCGGTGGAGATGTTGAGTAGGATGAGGGCCACTGTTTCTCTGTTGTCCAGTAGCATTCGGATGTCGTCTGTAGCTGCGATGAGGGCGGTTTCGGTGCTGTGTTTGGCTCGGAAGCCGGACTGTGAGAGGTCGAGGGAGTTGTTGGATTCAAGGAAGGCGGCGAGCTGGCTGTTGACGGCTTTCTCAATGACTTTGGCGGGGAAGGGGAGGAGGGATATGGGTCGGTAGTTTTTGAGTTCAGAGGGGTCTGCTGTGGGTTTCTTCAAGAGGGCGCTGAGTTCGGCGTGTTTCCAGCTTTCTGGGAAGGTGGCAGAGTTGAAAGAGCAGTTGATGACATCACGGAGATGGGGTGCGATGATGGAGTCAGCTTTGTTGAAGATGTGGTGGGGGCAGGGGTCGGTTGGCGAGCCAGAGTGGATTGAGTTCATTAGGCGGGTGGTGTCTTCGGTGGTGATTGGGTTCCAGGCGCTGAGGTTATTAGTTGGCGGTGTAGGATCTGAGGGGGGTGGGGAGGGTTGTTCGCAGGGAGTGTTCTCGAAGCTGTTGTGAATGTCGGCAATTTTGTTGTAGAAGAAGGAGGATAACGCATCACAGAGGTCTTGGGAGGGAGTGATGTTGTTAGAAGCTGCGGCGGGGTTGGTGAAATCTTTGACGATGTTGAAAAGTTCCTTGCTGTTGTGGGCATTGTTGTCAAGACGATCCTTGAAAGCTGATTTCTTGGTGGAACGAATCAGTTGGTGGTGTTTGCGGGTGGCCGCCTTGAGGGTGGCCATGTTGTCGGTGGTTGGGTTTTTTCTCCTTGTCTTCTCTAGGGTGCGGCATAGCTTCTTGGATTTTTTAAGGTCATCATTGAACCAGGGGGCCTTTTTGCTGCCTGACATGATCTGGTGCTTTTTCAGGGGTGCTAATTCATCAGCGCTGTGGGTGATCCATTGCTTGAGGTTGGTGGCCGCTTGGTTTGGGTCCAATGAGAGGGTGGGAGGGTTTTGGTTGAGTGATGTGAGTTGGTCGGAGGTGATTTTGTTCCAGTTTCTTCGAGGAATAGGTTGTGGGCGGTTGTGGGTCAAGGTGGTTTTGTAGCTGAAGTGAACACAGCTGTGGTCCGTCCAATGGAGAGCTGTGGTGCGGTCGAAGGAGATGTGCTTGCTGGAGGTGAAGATAGGGTCGAGCGTGTGCCCGGCTACATGGGTGGGGGTGTCCACAAGTTGTTTGAGTCCGAGATTGGCCAGGTTGTCCAGAAGGGAGTTTGTGTTGCTGTCGTGTTTGTTTTCAAGGTGGAAGTTGACGTCTCCTAATAGAATGTAGTTCTCGGAGGCGAGGGCATGTGGGCTGACGAAGACAGTGATGTCATCGCTGAATTGAGTGCGGGTACCTGGAGGCCTGTAGATGAGGGTGCCTCTAAGTGTGGTCCTAGGGTCGGTGTGGATCTGGAAGTGGAGATGTTCGGCGGTTGCAAGATTGTCGTCGGAGCTGGTCGTGATTTTGATGGTGTTCCTGTGGATGATGGCGATGCCTCCTCCTATTTGGATGGTGCGGTCTTTTCGGATGATCTTGTAAGCGTCCGGTATGGCTATGGCGATGTCGGGTGCTGATGATGTGTTCATCCATGTTTCTGTAAGGAAGGCGATGTCCGGTGACGCAGTGTCGAGTAGGTCCCAGAGTTCAGTGGCGTGTCTGTGGATCGAGCGGGTGTTTAGCAGGATGCACTTCAGGTGGTTAGAGTCGGAGCTATGTTTGGAGGAAGTGGATTTGAAGAGGGTCCTGAAGCAGGTGAACTTGCAGGTGTGACAGGCGAATGGGCCGTGGGTACGTCCTGGGGTGGCTACGCAGCATTGTGGTGTGCGTCCGGGGTTGAGGGCGAGGAGAGTTGCGGCATCATATGTGAATCTAGTGGACTGGGTACGGCGGGGCCAGGGGGTCTGGCGCTGGGCGCGGTCCAGGCGCGGACGGGCGTAGATGGGCTTACCTTTGGCGCACCTTCGGCGCGCATGGGGCGCGACCGCTGCGCGGAAAGACATCTGTCATATATAGATAGTGGAGGGGGAGGGGCGAGGGCGGAGCAGCTAGGAGGCGGGAGGGGGGGTGGAGGTCCAGGGAGGGAAGGCTAAACAACAACAAGATAATAAACAAGATGGCAGTCGGCGAAATTCTATGCAGTGTTGGGGCACAGAGTATGAATAACACGCTAAGATACTTGTATTTGGGCACAAGGAATCAAAATAGTGAAATGCAGGCACCACAAACAAAGCTGAGCGTTACAGCGCGCTATGGAGGGCTAGCGCTATGCTAAAATGCTAATTAGTACAATTGGGACTAGCGCTACGCTGCTATGACAAACTGCACAACTAGTAAGGTAATGGAGCGCTATGTAAATAAATAATTCTGCAAATCGGGCGCAGCTGAAAGCAGGTCACGATACCACAGTGAAGGTCGGGGAGGCAGCGTGAAGAGGAGCGACCGCTTCTGACGAGTCAGGACGTCAGGACGTCAGGTCACTTACAAGTGAGTAGGCTGTGTTCTGCCACCACACAAAGGCCTGTCTATCCCTTGTACTTAGTCTGGAGCCAGTACGGGGAAGGCAGGAAGCCTGTGGACTTCAAATGGAAACCTCTATAATCTTCTCTCGCACTTCAAATCAAGGCCTAGGTATAAATATTGAACCTCAGACACTAACCCTTCAGCATTACTCTTGACCTGCCCGTAAGAAGAACTGCTGTGCTGCTTGAAGGAATGCCACTCTGCTTGACAGCTGTTCTGAACGACTGCTGCCCTGATGCACTGACCTGCTGCCTGGTGCTTTCTTGCCTGGGTGGGAAGGACTGGACTTTCATCTGTTGAGCCCAGGACCCCAATGTGACTCCAAGGACTAGTTGGCTGGCCTCCTGACTAGAGCCTTAGTGACAGAAGGCTCCAACAACCTACAACACATCACCTGGACTCTGCCATCTGTGAGCCCTACCCATCAAGCGGTGCAACCCCAGTCCTGAACCCTTGGAGGTGAGACTGAAGTTACTCTGCCAGCTCATCTGGATCCAGAATAACTGACATGATTCCTCTGCCGTGCGGCGCAATCCTGAGCAGAACTGGTGCAACACCTCTGCTGCAAGTTTCTCTCAGTGCTAGGACACCACATCTACTTCATAGCATGCATCAGAACTGCAGCTGTGCACAGCTTCCCGGGGCGCAGACCCTCACATCGCAAATGTTTTGTAGATGACAGCCTCGACGACGATGCAGGTTCTTGCATTGCAGCCTCGCAGCTCCTTGGAACTGATGCATCACCTCGACTACGTAATGCATCCTCAACGCGGGACCTCACAACGCTCCACAACCAAGATTTAAGGTACTCTTGGTCAGTGAGCCTAACTGAGTCCCTTAAGCTGGCCGGCGCTCCATCGTGGCACCCTGAACTTGTGATTTTGTCCCAGCCCAGCGTGACCGTTACGTTACGTTACGTTAAAAGTATTTGTACCACGCACGTTCACCAACGGTTTCATGGCGCTCTTGACATAACGGCAGCTGGGGAGGGGGAGTTACTTAAGTGTTGACTGAAACAGGAAGGTCTTCAGTAGTCTGCGAAAGTGATCATAGTTGGGGCAGAGGCGGAGTGCAGTAGGGAGGGAATTCCAGGTGGAGGGGGCCATGGCAGAGAAACTCAGGCCACCATGTTTTTTCCGCCTGGTTTTAGGAGTGACCAGGAGATTGAGAGTTGTAGAACGGAGGTCTCTGTGGGGGACATACCGTGTCAGGCAGGAAGAGATGAATGCAGGGGCTAGATCAGATAGAGCTTTGAAGGTGACGCAGCCCAGTTTGAAGATGCAGCGTTTAGTGATGGGGAGCCAATGGAGGCTACGCAGAAGAGGGGTGACATGCTGGTATTTTGGCTGGCGGAAAATCAGGCGGGCTGCCTGGTTCTGGACAAGTTGCAGCCGGTGGAGGTGGATTGATGGAATTCCGGCATACAACGTGTTAGCATAGTCGAGTCTGGAAGTGATCAGTGCTAGGATGACTAAAATTAGAGCATCTCTAGTGAGGAACCTACTGATTTTACGAATCCGCCTTAGATGGAAAAAACAGGATGAGGTAACTGCGTTGATTTGAGGCCTCATAGAAAGGTCCTCAGAAATGATCACCCCCAGACTCTTCACAGTGCTAACTGGGCTAGGCGGAGTCCCCAGGGGAGAGGGCCAAAAGGTGGAATTCCACGGATTAGTGGAGCCCCCGACAAATACCAGCTCAGTTTTTGTGGGGTTCAGTTTTGACTGACTATGAAGCATCCACTCAGCGATGTTGAGCATAGTGGATTGAAAATTGGAACGAGAGGAAGGAAGAGGGTCAATGGGAAAAATTAACTGAAGATCATCTGCGTAGTTGAAGATGGTAACCGGGGTATTACGGAGGGAAGCAAGAAGGGGCTGAAGGTACAAATTGAACAGTAAGGGTGAGAGCGCGGAGCCCTGAGGGACCCCGCAGGCAAGGGATGAATAGGGCGCAGAAAAGGTAGATAGATGGACTGCTTGAGTTCGATAGCTCAGAAAAGATCTGAGCCAGTCGAGGGCCACCCCCTGGATGCCGGCGTTATTGACACGGTCGATCAGGATAGTATGATCGACCGTGTCAAATGCAGCCGACAGGTCCAGGAGGACAAGGGTCTGAGAGGTGTTGTTGTCGGCACCTTTCCTCAGGGTATCCATGACGGCTACTATGACCGCCTCAGTGGAGTGGAGGGGTCTAAAGCCAGCTTGTTGGGCATCCAGGAAGGAGGAATTCTCAATAAAGGTACTCAGGCAGCGGGTGACATCGGTCTCCAGAATTTTGACCAGGTAGGGGAGAAGGGAAATGGGGCGATAATTACTTAGAATGGTGGGGTCAGCATTAGTTTTTTTGAGGAGGGGTATGACAGCTGCCTGTTTGAAGGAACAGGGGACCTCCCCAGTAGCGAGAGAGTTGTTAAGCAAAGCTAATGGAGGGCCAGGGCAAGCCAGGAAGGCGTCTCTAAGGATCTGAGGGGGGCAGCAGTCATTAGGTGAGCCGGAGCTAACCTTGCGAAGAAGCGCGGAGAATTCATTATGAGAAATTGGTGGGAGCTGAGTCAGACGGCTAGAATTCATGGGGGGAAGAGGTAAAGGAAGAGGTGACGAGGGGGGGGATGTTGTCTTTGATGATGGTTATTTTGTCTATGAAATAGGAATTCAAAGAGTCACATAAGGTTTGGGTGGGTTGGGGTTGGGGAGTAATCCTGTCAGGCAGGGAAAGCTCATTAACAATAGAAAAGATGTCTTTGGCTTTGGTGTTGGAATCCAGGATTGTTTGAGAGAAGTAGGCTGTTTTGGCAGATAATATAGCTTTTTTGTAAGTGTGCATGGCATCTACATAGATCAGTTTAAGTTGAGGATCATAATTGCGTCTCCAACGGTGCTCTGCCTGCCGAAGAGTAAGTTTATCAGCTTTGAGCTGATCAGAAAACCATCGTTGAGCGTCATGGGGACGCTTAGCTTTAATGGTTTTGTAGGGAGCAACTTTATCACAGGCAGTTAACAGCCATTCCTCTAGGTGGGCAGCCTGGTCGGCGACCGAGATCGCAGATGCTGGAACAGAGGAAGCCAATAGAACATGGAAATCAGTTATGTTGGCTTTCTTCCAGTTGCGCGCAGAAAGGTTTTTAGTAAGGGGAGGGGGACGGGGAATGTGGAGATGAAGGGAGAAGGAAATAGAAAAATGATCAGACCAGGGACAGGGAAGTACGGAGGGAGGGGAGATATCAGGATTAGATGCCCACACTTGGTCCAGGACGTGACCTTTACAGTGAGTAGGGGTGTGGATATGCTGGTGAAAGTTCATGCCTGCTAACAGGTCCGTAAATTCCGCAGAAAGGTGGCTTTCGTGGGTGTCAGATGGCCAGTAGTTGAAGTCTCCAATGATCATAATATTGGCATGATTGATCGAAAGCTGGGAGATGAATTCACCAAAAAGTTGGGGAAAAAGAGGCATATGATTCGGGGGCCTATAGACTAGGACACAGACAAATGAAGATTTGGGTGAGGAGAATTTAACAGTGAGACAGTCAGTTTTGGGGATGGGGGTCATCGTCAGCTCCGAGAATTTAAATTCAGAGCGTATAATGGCCGCCACCCCTCCACCGGACTTGCCAGCAGGACGGTTAGCTTGCATAATGTAGTAACCTGCAGGGACGGCAGCAAGGATGTCAGGGCCCGAGTCCTCGGTTAGCCACGTTTCGGTCAAAAGGAGGATGTCGATGGTACTATCATGCAAGAGATGGAAAACTTCGAGCTGATGGCGAACTAAGGAGCGGGTATTTAAATACAGCACCCTCAGAGGGACGAGTGTAGGGGACGTGGAGGTCGGAGGAAAGGGAGGGTATTTGAGAGAAGAGGTAGTTTCAAGAACAGGGATATCCGAGGGAACAATGATGCCACATTGTTGGGCGGCCCTAGTGGCGCGATCGGTAATGGGCCCTGGGAGGTTAAGATTCAGAAGGTCAGTGGAGGAATAAGTGATAAAATGGGTATTACGACAGGGCCCTGGGCCTGGTCGGCCGCGGACGGGCGCAGACGGGCTTGACTTGTGCGCGACTTTGGCGTGAAGTCGGCGCTCCCGCTGCGCTCGTCCGCTGCGCTTCCGCCACACTGCCATTTTATACCTATGTGAGGGAGCACTAGACCGCTAACCTGCGATGACTGGATGCAGGGCGGAAGTGGTGTTGCAAGCTGGCAGGAAGTGACGCTCCTCTGACTGACCCTCCGCGCAAACGGCACAGAGCCGGGGCGGAACGGGGTCACGAGCGTGGCAAAGTGAAGGTAAGAATGCGCGTTTAGACAAAGCAAAATAATTTGACAAAATGCTAATAAAATCAGCGTTTAAAAGTATTGCAGCAGCCACAGCAAGTGTGCATCCGCAGCCTAGCTCGCCGCTTTAGTCACTGGCCGGGTGCTGGGAGCAAGAATAAGTACACGCAAGCTCGGCAACACTTGACCGCTAACCTGCGATGACTGGATGCAGGGCGGAAGTGGTGTTGCAAGCTGGCAGGAAGTGACCAGATTGCTGCAGTTTCCACTTTGTGTTTTTCGGCGCTTTTTTCCCTAAAACCTTTAAAATGGATATCTCCAGTTCTATTGATTGGATTTTTTACATTAAGGTCTTGTTTTATTTATTAAAGATTCATCTCTTTTCAACATCTAGTGTGGGGTCCTTTTGTTGTGTGCTTTCACTAGTACTATTTGAAGTGTTGCACAAATACTTTACACATTGCTTCTAAGTTAAGCTTGACTGCTGTGTGTCAAGCTACTAGGTGGTTGAGCACAGGTTAATTTGAAGTTGCTTGTGACTTCACCCTGACAAGGAATTTGGTTTTTGCTTGAGCAGGGTTTCACCCCCCTCAACCAGTAACTCAAATTCTTACATCATCATTCTAATTCTGTTGCTTAGCACAAGAAAAGTAACCACTCATAATATGACTAATACACCACTGTGACATGTGACGAAAAATGTCAATAATATGAACTACTTCTATGAGCTACATTATCAGAGCATGACGTAGATTAACTTGCATCTAAAGTTTCTTGAGAGACAATGCACTGCAGTGCACACCTGTTTACAGCAAAGTCCTGTGAATATCAGGAGGGCTGAAAGTCAGTGCTCTCTTGAGAGAAAACAAATAACTGCTGTGCTCAGCTCTTTTCCTCTCAGCATATTATCAGCATTCAGCACGGGACTGGAGGCTGCAGCATCAAGTCGATCTGGCGATAATCTGTGCCAAAAACCTCTCCGATTTGATGGGGATTTCAGAGGGTTTTTATAATTAATCAATCACTCTTATCTTTCTTAAGGAATGTATTGACATAATCATAAACATCAGATATATATACTAATAAGGTAAAAAATATTTCAATACAGAATCATCAGTTTAGATTCTAGCTGCTATTTGACTTTGGAAAAGATACCAGACCCAGGCAGCTGTTGCACGAGGAATATTTATTTTTGTCACTACTGGGAATATATGACGCTTTTTAAATGTCCCTACCAGCGGGATATGACCTCTTTTGTATGTCACTACCTGTGAGGTTAGAACATCTTTTGTATATTAGGTTCAAATGGATATGGCACACTTAAGGGTCAAAAGGGTGTGACATATATACTTGCCTCAGGAAGATAAAGACCGCCGTATTTTAGAATCTAGGAAGTAAATTGTAAGAAGCTCGCCATTTTCCAAGCGGGCCTCAGACAAGATGGAGTCACAATCTGGACAAAATGGATTCATGAGCTTCCACAAATACAATACAAATCTTACTCATATAATCATTAGGTTCCGGTGAGGAATACCTAGCTCACCCTTGGTAGCTTGGAGCAAACAGAGAGGCGATAACTACAGAACTTTCAAAGCATCATTGCATGCACTGAGCCTAAAGTACCTAACCGGTGACGATGCCCTGTGTGCTGTCAGCACATTGCTTGTTCGAGGTATATATACAAAGCCAAGGGTAGCATCTTATGCTGTGCCTGCAAAATATATACAGGGCATTGATACAGGCATGCTCAGTTGATGCCTGTATGCAGTGTGTAGTGCAGCCATACATTGTGTGCTACAAACACGACCAACCTGAACACAATCATTAGCCAGTGAAGGACCGAGAATAGGCCAGTCCCATTACATAGGTTATAGCCTGCATGGTCGCTGATGTCACTGGTGATGCCATTGTCTAGTCTATGATGTTCGAAATGATGTAATGATGTGTGATATATGTAATGCCAAGCGTGAGCACTATGTCTGCCAACCTACCAATGAATGTTGGATTTCTGTGATTTTTTTAACTTTTCCATAGCAAACCTATTGTTCTTCCAAATTGTACTTTCGAGGGAATTTGCGCGCATTTTAAAATATAAGTTAGTATATGATCCAATCAGAGTGCTATACCTCGGTAGATGATGTAGTATAACGGCCAAAGCTTCACCCTTTGAAACTGAGGGGTACCCGGTTCGACTCTCTGAGTCAGCTCAGTCTCTTGCTATTCTGGACAAATCACTTAATCACCCCTTGCCTAAAAATGAATGTGAAATGTAACTGGTTCTCGGGTCGAGTTCGCGCTATATAAAAAACCGTATGACTACTTTATTTCTTAGATTTCATTATTATAGACTTGCTCAAGCCACAACTTATGGGTACGTAGCATAGGACATAGCCTTCGTCTCGTACACATTTTATGGGTTCGTGGCCGAAAGGGCCCTGCTCCTAATGACCATTGAGCTGCTCTCAGATGTAACATGCGGTAGAGAGACAAAATATCGAAATCAAAATATCGATATAAAATAATATCGATGTTTTAATTTCGATGGTATAGAATATCGATGTGCAATAATATCGATAGACAGAATATCGATATTAAGGTATGTATGTTACTAATATCGAAATTGTGTTTAGTGTTATGTATTTTATTATGTTGTTTATATGTTTGTTAACCCCTTCTCTGCTGCCGCAATTTTGCGGTAGTGCGGCACTTCCGCAAAATGGGCGGGCCGCGTCGGCCATTGGCCGACGGCAGCACTGGGGAGGTAGTGCTGCCGTCGGCCAATGGCCGACGGCAGCATGGAGGGGGTTAAACATGTTTTTTAATGTATGTTTAGAAATTAGTAATTTTGTTTACATTTTGTGTTTTAGTATCAGAGCGGGTTGTGGGTTTATAGGGGAATAGGGTGGGAAGTAATTTAATTATAATTAATTAATTATTATTTTTTAAATATGTTTGATTATTAAATAATTATTAATTAATAATTAATTGGTAATAATTATTATTAATTAGTTAATTAAAATAATTAGAGTTAATGTAGTAATATTTATTATTTTTTGTTATTGTTAATTAATAATTAAATGGTAATGAATTATTATTATGTGATTAAATGACAATTACATTTTTTATGTGATTTATTTATGTGTAGTGGGTTGTGTGTTTATAGGGAAATAGGGTGCAACATAATTAAATTAAATTAATTAAAGAGATTGTATTTATTTATTGGTACTTGTTGTTAAATAATTGTTAATTAATTAATTAGTAATTCGTTATTTTAATTATTTCATAATATTAATTTTAAATAATGTATTAATAAATATTGTTTATTCTTGTAAATATCTTGTTAATTAATTATTAATTCGTAATTAATATGTGTTAATTAGTTAATTAATAATTACATCAATGTAATATTAATTGGTATTAATTGATTAATTGATATTTATATTCATTGTGTTTTTTTGTATGTGTAGTGTGTTGTGTGTTAAAGGGGGAGTAGTGTGGGAAGTTATTTTTACCCCCATACTATCCAATGCTTTCCCTACTGTTGCACCCTCTGGAGTGGGAATAGTAATTTTTACCCCTACGCTATCCAACGCTTTCCCTACTGTTGCACCCTCTGGAGTGGGAATAGTAATTTTTACCCCTACGTTATCCAACGCTTTCCCTACTGTTGCACCCTCTGGAGTGGGAATAGTAATTTTTACCCCTACGCTATCCAACGCTTTCCCTACTGTTGCACCCTCTGGAGTGGGAATAGTAATTTGTACCCCTAGGCTATCTAACGCTTTCCCTCCTGTTGCACCCTTTGGAGTGGGAATAGTAATTTTTACCCCTACGCTATCCAACGCTTTCCCTACTGTTGCACTCTCTGGAGTGGGAATAGTAATTTTTACCCCTACGCTATCCAACGCTTTCCCTACTGTTGCACTCTCTGGAGTGGGAATAGTAATTTTTACCCCTACGCTATCCAACCCTTTCCCTACTGTTGCACCCTCTGGAGTGGGAATAGTCATTTTTAGCCCTACGCTATCCAACACTTTCCCCACTGTTGCAATATGTGGAGTAAGTATATATATTAATTTATATGTAGAGTTTTTAATTTATTTTAAATGTATATGTATTATTTATTATTTTTTAAATATGTTTTACTGTTTATATTTATACATTGTTAAATTATATGTATTTTTAAATTATTTTTACATTATTATTAATACATTTTAAAAAACGATATTTTTAACTTCGGTATTTTTGTACTACGATATTTTTTTCCGACATTTTTGTACTTACCTTTATGTAGATAGAACTCTGATATTTTTGATGTCAATATTTTTGTGTTGATATTTTTGTATGTCTATATTCTGTCTGTCGATATTATGTCATAGATTCGTAACATGCACCCTGCAGACTTGCCTGCAAGACACCATTAAACAATTTAAGAAAATAAGTGAAACAACATTACTAAAGAGAGTTTATAGCACTGTAATCCGATTGCACAGGAGGCAATTGTACTGGCTGTAGGGTACGGTGAAAGGCGCAGCCTCTCTTCTGCATGTGCAGAGAATGGCTGAAGGACAAGTCCTGCAGGCTCTGCAGTCACGAGGAATAAATAACCGCAGTGGATGTGCCCAGCAACAATAAGACACGACCACTGCCCTTTTGTTTGCTCAGTTTAATCTGTGAATCGATTGAAGGAGCACTGGGTATGGCTGTGAGTGCTGGGAAGAGGGTCTCGCTGTGAGTACTTGGAAGAGGGCATGGCGGTGAGTACTGGGAACAGCGCATGGCTTTGAGCAGGGCCGACTCTAGGGTGGTGTTGTGTACAGTGATTAATATTCATGCTAGAGAGGGATCAGAGGTTTGTCTATTGGACGTTTTGACTCATGGTAAGGTAGCACAGTGGGTTAATATGCCCGCTGCAAAGAATGTATACCATGCAGATCACAGAGAGCATGTCATGTAAATAGGCCAGTGGGTTAGTGTTTTCGTCTTAGAGATGCTTTTGTTACTTGCAGTTAAAATCCTAACATAGAAAGGTGAGCTATTAACCATCACCAAACAGCTGCATGAAAACTACAAGGTATAGATCAGAGCATTATGATTTTCCCCCCAGTTTTTCATTATCCTAATGTTGGAAAAGGGGCTCATTTGGATAGAAATCAATTCTGGTTATTAAAGAGAACCACCAACCATGGTGTTAAGTTTTAAATTGTGAGTTTGTGCTTCTCCAGGACAAGCACTATTAAACTATCCTGTCTACCAGTATGTATGACTTGTGACTCGTTTCGAAGTCCTCTGTTTTATGTAACATTTCCTAAACACTGATTTACACACCTATGATTGATTGTAGTGTAGTGTGTGTGATGTAAAGTGCTTTCACACCCTACACTGGTATTAGTGGTGCTATAAAATTAATTAAATGCATCTGAGAGAGAGTGGTTATGGAGACTTGAGGGTGGTAGTGAGACAACCCGTGGCAGAGGTGGTCACTGGGGGGCGCCAACAAACATTGTTGCACTAGGCACCACCAGCTCTAAAACCAGCCCCGGCTGTGAGTACTGGGAAGAGGGCATGGACATGACTGATGTAATGTCCTGTGACCAGAGCCCATTCCTTCTGTAACCACAGATCATGGTCACATCCTCTGCCCAGAGTTACTAGGCCTCTTCTCGGGGTTACCAAATTCCTGTCCCTAAATAGGGACAGAAATGGCCTGTGATCATACCCTAAAGCTGCATCGCATAGAGCATGGCCTTTACCTGTGCTTAGTGCCCAGTACCATTGTTGTCTTTACCCAGAAGATAGGACCCTGGGCTATGTCCAAGTGTTGTGTGTTAATCGTCATTGGATCTTTAAATCGGTTATAGACAATCTCTGGGAGCTTTTGAACTAATAAACACAGCACTCTAGATAAAGGACTGACAGTATAGGAAATGGCTGACATTAGTTACAAAAGGGATATTACTATGAAGGGCCAAGGTGAGCTGGCATGCTAGAATGCATGTGCCTCTTTTGGACCAACCGCTCAACAATATGTTAGGGCTATATGGTTTGTCACATTACTTAAAGGTCCATTCAGATAAGGTACAAGACGTATGTAATGAGTGTGCCACAGGCTACAGCATGCTTATACTGTGTGGGGAAGGTGGCTGACTACCCGTGGTGTCGAGACCTTGTATCCACATGATGGTTCCACTTGTGCCATTTTTTAGGGGGGAACGAGTTCTGGCTAGTGGAAAACCAAACTATGACTTGGTCTAGGTAGTGGGAATTGCAACAGTAAAGTTTAAATGTGCACTCGCCGTGGACGATTAGCAGGCGCAAGTAGAAGACTGCCCGCTAGCGCGAACCGCTAAAGGTTGAATTGCCTTCTGTTTCTACTAGACATTGTTAAAACTGGAAAAACTTATTTTTTATACCTCTTTTAGAAAACATTTATGTGTTTTTTAGAAATATTTTTAACTTGCACTTGTACAATCTTTTGCTCACAGAGCCGATTGCTAATTATTTAGGGGAAACGACTACTGGCTAGTGGAGAACCAATCTAGGACCTGCTACAGGTAGTGTGACAAGCAATAGTAAAGTTTAAATGTACACCCCGCCATGGACCAGGGGCCAGGCATTATGCCTCAATTCCTAACTATTCCCCAATGGAAATTAAAAACCTTAATTCGTATGATTTTGAATTTGACTGTAGGGTTTTACAGACACTACATGGACTGGGCATTCGTAACTTATCTCCCGTTAAGCAAGTGGTGGAAGGAATTGCAGCTCGTTCTATTACTAAATCCCGCAAGGTGATGAAGAACGTTAATAGCACTTATGACTGCATTAAAATCTATTACTTAAACACCCGCACAATGATGAAGCACAAATTTGAGATTCTCCATCTTCTTGAGCCTGATTACCAGTTATTCTGTTATTAACAGAAACATGGCTTACCCAGGAATATACACCAGATATCCTCGAAGCATTACCTGGCAATTTCTACATTCTTCAAGTCAACCTTCCCCCCAACTTTAGCAGGTTGGCATTTCTGCTATAATCATCTGATATTCTCAAAAATGACCTCCACCACTATTCCGATGGTAGACAATTTGTTATTTAAACTGGAATCTCCCTTAACTTCTTTTATTTGCTATCTTTCTTAACGTTCCCCGGATTATAAACAGTACTTCCCTCATGCTTTTTTAGAAGTTGTCTCTCCTTTCCTGGAAGATCATGCCAAGATCCTACTCAGTCATGATTATAATTACTGGGTAAACAGCGAGCAGGAAGGCCAACTATTGGCTGATTTTTCTGTTAATCTTTGGAACCTAAATCTTGAGCAACATATATCTTCCCCTATGCACATCAAAGGCCATACATTAGACAAAGTCTGGTCCAGACATCTTAAGCTGTCTGACCTTTTAATTGCTTCTTGGGGTTAATTGGACCACTGTCTAATTAAATTCTCTCTGACAGACCTATCCCCTCATAGACCCTCTATGCTGCCTAGTCTTATATCCAGAAGTTGGTCGCGTGTTGATCTGAATACTTTCTGCCAGTCGCTAGCCTCTTCTTCACCTGATCTAGTCCTTGACCTTGATCGTCATGTAGAGGTAATAACTGACTGGCTTACTGATACTAGTGACAGGTTTGCACCTCAGCACAAATTAAAACAATCTAGATGTCAGGAAGCCTCTAAGTGGTTCACTGACGAGTTAAAATATGTCAAATCTGAGTTGGGGTATCAGGAACGCAAGTGGTGAAAGAGTTATGCTCCAGAGGCTAAGTCATGTTGTCAATTTCATCTCAGGCACTTTTCATTGGAGATTCAGAAAGCTGCATTAGCCTAGTTCACAAATATAATTATTTCTTCTACTAATAAATCCAAACAGATCTTTGTAATAATATCTGAACTCTCCAACCCAGACCAAGTGACATTACCTATCACTCCTTCTCAAGCACTTTGTGTCGCATTAAACACGTATTTTGTTAAGAAAATCAAACCATTAAAGCCAACATCCTCCCTAGTCATCTTCCTATTCCTCCCTAGTCATCTTCCTATTCCTCCCTAGTCATCTTCCTATTGACAAGAACGTGGAGGAGATGAATCTTTACACTTTGTCTTCCTTTCCAGAAATTGGCAAAGATGATTTCTTCAACTTACTGACAAAAGGAAAAGCAGGTTCCCCAAACGATCCTTGACCACCAAAAACGTTGAAAACAGTTTTATCCGAAATTGCACACCCAGTGCTGCCACACCTTATCAATTCCTAAAGTTAGGGAAAGAACCTAGGGCCAGATGTAGGTAAATGAGATTTACCGATTTTTAATTACCGAATTTTACCGATTCGGTAATTAAAAATCGGTAAATCTGAGGGGTGGATATGTAGGAACATCCAGATGTTCCTTTTACCGAATCGGTAAATATCTGTATTTACCGATTCGGTAAATACCGACCGGTAATGCCCCATTCATTCCTATGGGCTTTGAAGCCCATAGGAATGAATGGGGCATTACCGGTCGGTATTTACCGAATCGGTAAATACCGATTCTGACAAGGGTGCAGGGGGTGTCACTTTGACACCCTCTAGCACCCCCAAAAAAGGTTCGGGGGCCATGTGGCAGGCATACCTGCCCTAAGGGCAGGTCTGCCTGTCATATGGCACAGGTGTGCATGCACACATGTGCATGCACACCAGAATCGGTATTTTACCATCAAATAGTATTTGATGGTAAAATACCGATTCTGTAATGCTTGTGGGACTCAGAAGAGTCCCACCTACATATCAATTTTACCGAATCGGAAAAAATACCGATTCGGTATTTTACAGAATCGGTAAATTTACCGATCGGTAAATTTACCGATTCTGTAAAATACAGGGCCCTACATCTCAAATTGCATTTACCGGTCGGTAACGGCCGAATTCGGCCGTTACCGACCGGTAAATGCCTACCTACATCTGGCCCCTAGTGCTTTTAAAACCGCAATAGTCGTACCACTTCTGAAAAAACAAGGATATGATCCCCTTAATTTTAAAAAACTATCGCCCTTTCTCCCTTTTGTCTTACTTAGCTAAAATACTCGAAACACATGTGGCACAACATTTTTGCTCCTTTTTACAGGATATACACTTCTTGGTTTCTTTTCAGGCCGGGTTCCGCCAAACCCATTTGGCTGAGGCAATCATTCTATCAGTCATAAAGGATATTCGAGAAGAAATTGATTACGACAATACTTATGCCTTGGTGTTAGTTGGCCTATCAGCGACCTTTGACACGGTGGACCACAATCTTTTGGTTGATAGTGTCGGGATTGAGGGGCGCAACTCTCAGCTGGATTGTCTTCTTTTTAGGAGATCGAACTTGGCAGTGCGCCTAAAACTCCATTCATGTCTTCTCAGGTTCCTCTTGACTACGGAGTACTTCAGGGATCTTCACTATCCCCTCACCTCTTTAACATCTACATGTGTCCCCTTATCTATTCACTCACTAAAATTAACTGTAAAATGTACAATTACGAGGATGATACGCAATTGCTTTTTAAACTGGATAATTCCCTTGAGTGGAAGGAGCACTTTCAAACTACTAAGATGTCCATCCAGGTATGGCTGAATGGCAATCAGCTAATTACGGCCAAAACAGAGGTTATTATAACCATAAACTAGCTGGAATCCTGGACTGAGTCATTTTGGCCTGCCGAGTTAGGAGAGTCCCCTGCTCCCAAAAAAATCGTAAAAAGCCTTGGGATCACTATCTATTCGGACTTGTCCTTGAAACCTTAAATTGGATCAGTTATATCTTCTTCTTTTCTAATGCTTCAGAGAATAAAGAAAATTGAAAAATTCCTCACCTCTGAAGCTCTTGTCCAGGCTGTTATTGCCCTAGTGTTGTCAAGATTGGACAAGGCTAACTTCATATATGCTGGTCTTCCAAAAGGCCTCATTAATTGACTGCAAACAGCTCAGAACCAGACTGGTCGCCTGATTCATAAACTACCTAAATATCATCATATTACCCCTCTGAAGAAGAATTGGCTACCCATTGAATAAAGAATAATCTTCAAGTTTGGTTGCTTCATTTCGAAATCGTTGCATTGTCATGGCCCTTCCTTTATTCACTTCTCGGAATCAGAAGTATACCCCCTTCTGTTTCCTCCGCTCTGCCCAACTGAGCTTGCTATCATTTCCCAAATTCAAACATAAGCGCTCTGAGAGGGTCAGATTCTCAATTGTTGCTCCAAAATTATCGAACACCTTCCCTTACAAGGTAAGATCCGCCAATAGTTATCCATCTTTCAGGAAAGCACTGAAGACCTGGGTTTTCAGACAGGCTTACAATAATTAGCTTCTGCCTTTTTGACGTCTCCCTGGGTTTCCTCAAGCGCCATGAAACCGTGTATGAGCGCTACACAAAATCACAGTAACATAACATAACATTACATAACATAACATCTTGAAGTGGGTGGAATGCCTGAAGAGGATTGCCCACAGAAATGTAATGCAGCGGCGGCTCCTCCTCTAAGGCGGAGGAGCATCGCCCACAACAAAAAAAGACAATAACACTGTTATTATCATTTTAATTTTCACTATTGTGTGCTTTGAAGGTGCGGGTGGGGCGGGCCTGTTCCGGCTTCAGAGTAGGTGGTGGAGTGAAGAGCACACTCCTAAGTGTGCACGACTGTTTGGATGGCCGTTTTGCAGTGGCCAAACAGCCATGCGCATTACACAGCCTGGTGGGGAACATGCCCAGTCACCCATTCCCTGTCTGAGCGCCGGACCACGGCAATCAGACCAATCACAACTCTGCATTATAGCGTTGTGATTAGCTTAGGGTAGGGATCCTTGGTGCTTCCTGGTCCTAATTGTGTCATGTCCTGGACGTGAAAGAAGAGGACTCAGGGGAGCCGGCTGCCTAGAAGGAAAGTGTTTTTTTTCTCCTGCTTTTCTATTTTTAACACACACCCGCCCGCCCACCACTACTCCCCGGTAGCAGCCGCTACTGATGCAATGTCTCCCTTCCTTCAACACTCCCAAAACCCTCAGGCTTCAACTGATGCATGCAATGAATGCAATGAACTGATGAACAATCTCATATGCTACACCTGTATGGCGTGGTTGTCTGGAAAAGTTTCGAAAGGCAGTACGCAGTGTTTAATTTGATCCGGTGGTTGCCGGTGGGAGCCACAGGCACTTTGTTTGGGGGGATGTGGCTTATTTTTCCCTATTAGTTACTAAAAGCAAGAGATGGAGAAACACACAAATTAGAAAGAAAGAGGAAGAGCAGAATGGAAAAACCATTAAAAAGGGAGAGATTAGGAACCTACAAGAGTGAAATACAGGGGCAGGGAGTGTCTGGTAGTGGACTAAAGAGGCATGAGGTGGTTTCAAGACTACCAGACTTGGTATTCAATGCACCGACATTTAATAACGCTGGCCCTGGGCCTCTTACTAGAGCTTCGACCCGGAAGCGCTGGCCCTAAGGGACAGCAGCAGGTGTTGCATGCTTCACAAGGACAGCAGACCCCCAGGAACACCCAAGTGCTGAGACTGATGACACCCACCTCTGAAAACGCAAAGGACTGATGGAAAGAAAACTTGTTGATATTTCTCTGCAGCTAAAACCAGTCCTTTCAGATGGCATCTACAGCTAGAAAAGAACAGATCTGGATGAGTTATTGTCTGTCTTGTAATTTGTCCATGTTCTGAGAGACAAGATCTTGTTGTGAACACCTTGCACAAACATTTTATGAACAAAACGTAACAATCAATGAGCTGAAGCAGACAGGGAAGTGGGCAAACTAGAACTGGCTGGTTTTTCCCACGAGGAAAGGCGAGGGAAGCCAAGAGGAACCTTGTTTTGCCTCTCTGGCAACAATCTGGACAGTTTTAATTAAAAGGTGCTTTTAAAAATGCTACTTTTGTTTGCACGTCTGGCCAAACACAATGGGAATAAAATGGAGATATTTTCCTGGAAGGAAGCTCTATCTGTGTGGTTAAATGGCAGGGCGAACCACAGAGATTTAAGTATATTAGTTTGGTGCAATTTTCTGTCATCAGTACCTGTGTGTCTGTGCACGCATTTCCCTGTTGACGCTGTCACTTTGCCAGTTGTAATTAGGGAGAGGGTTCACACACACCAGAACTTGGGGTGGGGATCAGAGTCCTGAAACATGGCCAGGCGACACCAGCAGAGCTTCTGGCCTGATGAGCAATAGGCATGAAGGTGTCTTGTTACTTAAGTTTTGAAAGAAGCAAAACGCAAACAGATTTTCACTAGAAATCCCATGTCAGTCCGAAAGGACAAACCAGTTTGCAATTTCGAGTACGTCCTCCCTCTTCGATCCTTTCGGCAGGGCTACAAGCTGCAGGCTCTTCCCTGCGAGAGGCTGCAGGGGTGCTAGCGCTTATGTGTAACACCAAGCGCTACGGAAAGGAGGGGGGGCTGCTTAAACAGGAATGGGAATACTGCCCGACGAATAAGCATGGGCGGAAAATCCGTTAGTCTGTCCCTGTCCCAGTGCATCATGGGAACAGGGCAAACCAAACTGCCAAGCCAATTCTTATACTGGGAAGGAAACAAGCTTCCGGGGACCGGTTTCTGGCATTACAGCCGTCATCGGCCCGGCTTGCTTGAATCCTGATGGTGCAATGAGCAAGGGACTCACATCTGAGTATACCCTTCCACGCTTATGGTGGACAAAACGATTCAGAAAAGGGGGTGGTGATGGACAGAGTTTCTGAATTAAGCAGAATACTCTTACCCAGTCAACAGATCAGGGCTTGATCCATAACCGTTTTTTAGCTCACTGCACCATCCCAGCTCAGAACCTGGCTACATGCAAATTAGTCTGTCCCTGTCCCAGTGCATCATGGGAACAGGGCAAACCAAACTACCAAGCCAATTCTTATACTGGGAAGGAAACAAGCTTCCGGGGACCGGTTTCTGGCATTACAGCCGTCATCGGCCCGGCTTGCTTGAATCCTGATGGTGCAATGAGCAAGGGACTCACATCTGAGTATACCCTTCCACGCTTATGGTGGACAAAACGATTCAGAAAAGGGGGTGGTGATGGACAGAGTTTCTGAATTAAGCAGAATACTCCTACCCAGTCAACAGATCAGGGCTTGGTAGTTTGGTCTGCCCTGTTCCCATGATGCACTGGGCCAGGGACAGACTAATTTGCATGTAGCCAGGCTCTGAGCTGGGATGGTGCAGTGAGCTAAAAAACGGTGATTGATCAAGCCCTGATCTGTTGACTGGGTAGGAGTATTCTGCTTTATTCAGAAACTCTGTCCATCACCACCCCCTTTTCTGAATCGTTTTGTCCACCATAAGCGTGGAAGGGTATACTCAGACATGAGTCCCTTGCTCACTGCACCATCAGGATTCAAGCAAGCCGGGCCGAAGACGGCTGTAATGCCAGAAACCGGTCCCCGGAAGCTTGTTTCCTTTCCAGTAAAAGATTTGGCTTGGTAGTTTGGTCTGCCCTGTTCCCATGAGGCACTGGGCCAGGGACAGACTAATTTGCATGTAGCCAGGTTCTGAGCTGGGATGGTGCAGTGAGCTAAAAAACGGTGATGGATCAAGCCCTGATCTGTTGACTGGGTAGGAGTATTCGGCTTTATTCAGAAACTCTGTCCATCACCACCCCCTTTTCTGAATCGTTTTGTCCACCATAAGCGTGGAAGGGTATACTCAGACATGAGTCCCTTGCTCACTGCACCATCAGGATTCAAGCAAGCCGGGCCGAAGACGGCTGTAATGCCAGAAACCGGTCCCCGGAAGCTTGGTAGTTTGGTCTGCCCTGTTCCCATGATGCACTGGGCCAGGGACAGACTAATTTGCATGTAGCCAGGTTCTGAGCTGGGATGGTGCAGTGAGCTAAAAAACAGTGATGGATCAAGCCCTGACCTGTTGACTTGGTAGGAGTATTCTGCTTAATTCAGAAACACTGTCCATCACCACCCCCTTTTCTGAATCGAAAAGCTAGAAGGGCTGGGGAGGTGTCAGTCACAAGATAAGTTCTGAAACGTCGGCCCTACTGCATAGAGTCAGAAATATGTTAGGCTCTGAAATGCAGGAAGAGCTGAGAGAGGGTCATTTGCTGAAAAGACTTTAGGAATAGGACAGAGCTGGGTCTGAAGGGCTTGTAGCACTTCTGCAAAGGTTGGTGCTAAACTCACAGTAGATATGGGACAGTGAGAGGTTGAAAGACCCGTGGCACTGGGTATACTCAACCCGGTTCTGAAGATCCGTAGAGCTGGGCATAATCAGGCCCATGTCAAGCTCAGTAAGGCGTCGACCAATCAGTTGCATGCTATGCTAAGGCTGGTAGGACTGGGCCAGAATCAATCCTAAGCCAATTTCTGGAAGGACGGGGTAGAGCAGGGGTGATGTCAGTATCTGAAAGTTAGGCAGGGCTCTGACAGGGTCAATCACATGGCTCAGTTCATCTTAGGGCTTTCAGGGAAAAGCAGAAAAGTGAAAAGTGAAATGCTGGCATTAGTCTAAGCAGTTTTCACTGTACCAAGCAAAACCTCTCCCATTACCCTTTAGTCCAAACTCCTGCTGAGGGATGTGTGGTTGGGGGAGGGGGGAGGTGAGTTGCAGAACAGGTGTACAGTGTAGTATTGAGTAGCAAATCCCTGGCAGTTGTGTACGACATTCTGACACTCAGGAGTTATGGTTCTGATTTTGAGTAAGTACTTTTGAGTGGCATTCCGTGTGCACCAAAGTGCCTCTGGTCACTTATATCTCTATAAGGTATTTCATGACTTTATAATTCTGAAAGGGCATTCCGGTTCGTAATGAAAGGCTAGACTGAAAAGGGGGTATATTTTAATTTTGCAAAAATGCCCTTTTTTAACGGTAGAGGATGTTAGTGTTGGGTTTGGTCACTTATTTGATACCACTGGAGACTGGAGGGGAGCCTTAAAGAAATGACTTATGTTAGGAGGCATGTAAGTTGCCATTCCTTATTTTCTTGACCACTGGATAATAGTTACGGATTGAAGTAAGGTGATTGTTGGTACTTATATACATGCAAAATATTTGCACAGGGGTTTTGTAAGGTTGACAACCTACAGCTGTAAATTCCAACTGTTGGAATTTAGTATGATTTGCTGATGTTTTGCTTCAAATGTCAAACGTGTAAATTGTGTTTAAAGAGTTTTATTTACCTGTTTGTAACTGTGTTGACGTTCAGATGCTTTACATTAAAAGTATATGCATTTATATAAAAATACAACTTATTTTGCGTTAAAACATGGCACAATTCTTTCCAGTGTGTTGGACATTATAAAGTATACTTTTCACAGAAAAATCCGAACGCACAAACCTCACTCCCCAATTCTGCCGCCAATTATCAACGGAATTTAACACATAATAATTGGCTGTTTTAAGCTTGGAACTAATATATTTTTCCTTCAGCGATTTTGAACAAAAATTCTGAATACTGTCAAACTTTTTAGAATAAACATGGTGTTAAAGGAGACTGTGGCAGGCACAGGCATGCATTTCTCAGTTGTGTTTAATAAGTAACTGAACTGGCATGGAATAACTTAGGCGATCTGCCACATGCTGCTATCCAACGGAGGACTTTAATTTATTTGACCACTGCGGGTCTATGAGCGCTTTTCAAATCTCACAATAGCAATTGACTATGTGATGATGGTAACAAAGTCCATCCCAGCAGAACCCTGATCCGTGCCTCCCTCTAATCTATGCCGGCTCGGGACCATAAAATTTAAACTTTAAACAAGATATCTCAGAATGGACAACCCAGTGCAGTAACCAGCTAAGTGGTTTATGAAAATTAGAAAAACAATGAGAGACCTGCAGAGCTACTCAAAGCTGCCAGGTGACTGACAACCCATAAACTTCAAGCTTGTCCCTCACTCACACTTCTTCATCCATCACACGGTAAAGTCTGCATCTCATAACACGATAGCCGCACTTCATTGGTCATCAGATACCACATGGAAACGTTTCCCAGATAGGATCAAAACAAGACAACATAATTAGAACCACACAACCTACCCAGTGTAGCATGCTACCCATGTAGACAAGCACTTCACTGCCCCTCATTGGTGAAGTAAGCAGTAAATAAATGTTGCAATCCAGAAGTAGTGACTGCTACCGGACCTGTGCGGGAGGAGCCAAAGGACAGAACACATTTTTTTATTTTTAAGAACACTTACCTGGAACGGCCGGCCCACCGGCGGGCCGGCTGCTGCCTCTCCTTCGTCCTTCGTCATCTTCCTGCAGACTCCCGGCCGACAGCAGGAAGCTCCCGGCAGACAGGCCCCCCTGAGCCAATGACAACGCTGCACTGCAGCGTTGTGATTGGCCTGAACTCCTTGGATCGTCTCTTAGACTGGAACAGGGAGATTGTGCATGTTCCTGAGCAGGCTGTGTAATACAGCCTGGTAGTAACATGCAAAGTGTGCATGAACTGTTTGGTCAGCTCAAGAGGCCCGGGCCACACAGTTCAGGTGCACTTTGGGAGTGCACAGCACTCCTCCCCTGCTCTGGCCAGCCCTGCCTGCCTGAGATCCACTAACAGCTATAGAAAAAATAACATGATTATAAAGATAGTTACGATCATGTTATTTTTCTTTTGTTCAGTGGGGTGACACTCCTCCGTCTAAGTGGCGGAGACACCACTGCAATCCAGTACAAAACAATCATAGAAAAAGCACAATTTTGGGCTCCTTAATGTTATGTAGCTGACATGCCTGAGCGAAATGAAGAAAAATAGATAAAATAAATGGTTCCTGCATCTTATTCTGACACCAGAACTGGTTCCAACCCATTTAGAAAATCTCCTGAGTGTGTCTTGGTGTAGTGCTCATCACCAAGAAACAAGCAACGGGGCCTGCACGCATTCAGGTCCAGATATGTAATGCACCTTTTGGTTATAAACATTAGATTAGATACAAAACTTTTTGCGTGGGTGCAGAGTCCAGATGCACTAATGGGAATGTTTGTGAATTGCACAAAAATGTGTAAATCTTCACTACAAAGGTAGAGGTGTGGCGCAGCGGATAGAATGCCTGAATCCGGCACGCGGGGCTCACGGTTCGATCGTTGGCGGCAGCTCAGCTCAGCACCATGTAACCCTAGGTCAGGGGTCTTCAAATTGTGGGGCGCGGTCCCCAGGGGGGCCGTGGAGTGATGTGAAGGGGGTCCCGCATTCACAGTCACACTTCTGCCCTGGCCTCCAGGGCTTCAGCTTCCCTCCTCCTCCGTCCTGTGTCTCAGCCCGGGCTGCTGCAGTGCAGCTCACGCTGCTGGGGGCTCGGCTGGGTAGTGTCTGGAGTCTTATCTCAGGCACGCCTGAGTTTTTCACAGGTCTTTAACCCCTTCGATGCTGATGACAGCCCCCAGCCGTCATGCATCACGGTGGGCGTGTGCTGATGACGGCTGGGGGCCGTCATGCACCCGCCCACTTCAAAAAAGGCCGCACAGGCGCAGAATCGCGGCCGTTCCCAAGTGGTTAAAGACCATTAGCATAATTACAAGCCTTTGTTAACTGGTTACCAAGGCTTAGTGTTATTTTTATGGTTCACTTTCTTACCATGACATTTCTGAAAATTACACATTTTGCTTATTAGCGTTTTTTGTTTTTTTTACCCGAGGGAGAATCTCTCATCAAAAGCTCTTTCGAGATACCAGTGGAAGGCTGGTTTACACAGAAAATGTTTCCCTGAGAGATATTTTCTACTCAAATAAGTCTGTTCCTGGTATTTATACGAAGTGCTTGGTAAGATTAAAAAAAAGTGTCAGAAGAACCCAGACCATCACATTTTCATGGAATCTCATGATTTTTATGTGAAATAATTGTGCAGTTTTGCCCATCTCTAATTCAAACTTTATCCTGTACATTACAAGCACGGTTCCAGAAACTGCATTAATCACCAGAGCAATGTTTCGTTATTTGTACCTGTAAATCGCACTCTCGCCCACGAGGGTAGCCTTGCTCTGAGCAGGTATGTGTGCCTAGCCCTGCCTGAGGTAAGTTGGTTTATTGATTAATCACTTTCTTACCAGTAATATACTCTGAGACTTGACAGATACATATAGATCTCTGCGACAAGTGCTCAACACCCCAAGCCATCTTAAAGTGAGGTTGGTTTCTGGCCAATGAAGTAAAGCACAACTGCATTACCACCAGGTGTATTTATTTATTGGTTCAGTGAACTATGCTTGAGCTTTTTGATCAGACATGCTCATACATCATTTCCGTTTGTAAGGTACATCAGTTTGAGAGTTTATAGTTAATACACAAGACAGGGCTATAAAGAGTTGCCAGAAGTGGGTTGAAGAGACAAGAGCAATAACCAATAGGAGAGCTTCTTGACAGAAGCATCCAGGGAAAGGTACAGCAGTAGTACAGGTTAGGGTTAAGCTGGAGAGGTTCGGGATTATGAGGGTACCACAGACTAATTCTTAAGAAGGTCTTGGAGCATATTCTGATTCATTTATTGAAGTGATCTCAATGGGATCCAAAGAAAAAAGCCCTGCAGATGAAGGATGTCTCGGTGAGAATGGAGGTTTAGATACTATAAGAAGGTGAAGGTGTACAGATCAGAGTATTTGTGGTCTTGTATGTGGCTGCTTCAGCCATGCAGGAGGACAGGAAACAGATGACCTTGAAAACTATTGCAAGGAGTCTAAATTGTTCTCTGCTTCCAGGCACTAACCAGTTAGTCTGGCTGCAGGGAAATGACGGGTGAGACAGAAAAGTGCATGATTGCTTAGGGCTCCTCTGATAGTAGGTTACTGAGAAACTTTATTCCTCATATGGTAAGGGATTTAAAGATAGAATAGCAGGATTATTCAGGAAGTAAAGACGGATCCGTCATACGTTAAACTAAATTTCGCAGAGTTGCATGTCCATCTCGGTTATGAAGCACTCAGGAGAATATTATCAAGTAACGGCGTTACAATTATCGCCGCTTTAGCGGCAGAAAACTGCTGCTAAAGCGTCGATAATGGGCTTGATAATACGCCCTTGAGAATTCCAATGGAAGCCTATGTTAACACCAGAACATGAACTTCTATTGGAATTCTCAAGGGCATATTATCAAGCCCATTATCACCGCTTTAGCTGCAGTTTTCAGCCGCTAAAGCGGCGATAATTTTAACACAGTCCCTTGATTTATTTATTTATTCATTTATGTCATTTGTAAAGCGCCTGAATCACCCCAGATGGGGTATCTCCACGCTGCAGACAGGAAAACGTAGCACAGACAATATTTTAGAACAGCAGAGTCTTTAATTTTTTTCTGAAGCCTAGGTAGTTGGTGGAAAGGCAGATATCCAGGGGTAATTGATTCCAGAGTTTGGGAGCAAGATAAGAGAATGATTTGCCTCCCAGTCTGGTTTGTCTGATGCGAGGGATGATAAGAAGGTCTTTCCCTTCTGAGCGAAGGGTGCGCGAAGGGGTGTATTTAATCAGTTTGTTGGACAGATAGGCCAGACCCAACTGGTTTAGGCCTTTAAATACTATGCAGCAGACTTTGAAGTGAATTATTTTACGGATTGGTAGCCAGTGGAGTTTACGTAGTGGAGGAAGAGAGGGGGCGCGGTACGGGGCACTGGTTACTAGACGGGCCGCTGTATTCTTCACAACCTATAGACTCTGTAAGGCTGAATCCTTGGCGGAGATCAGCAAAGCATTGCTGAAGTCCAGGCGGCTGAGTACTAAAGCGTGCATTAGGGTCTTACGAGTTGAAGAGGGGAGAAAGTGGAAGACTCTACGCATCAGGCTGAGGGCATTAAAGCAGGCTCGTTTGGTTGCTGCTATGTGGTCATCCAGATTCAGATTGCTGTCGATAATGACTCCTAAGTTTTTAACCAATGGTTTAGGTGAAGGCGCTGATCCAAGTTCTTCCGGCCATCACCTCGGAGACCAGCTAGTGACTGCATCTTTGAAGAGCATGATTTCTGTGTTTCCTGTGTGCTAGCTGCAAGAAATTGCAGCTCATCCAAGATGTTATCATTTTCATGCCCTCCGCAAATATCTTTTGGATATTGGGGGTATCCTTGTCATAGGCCAGGAGCAGTTGTGTGTCATCTGCGTAGGAAATCGGGTTGAATCCGATATTCCTAAGGAGCACAGCAGGGGGGGCGATGTACACATTGAAAAGAGTGGAACTGAGACAGGAACCCTGAGGTACCCTTTTAGTATCTGAGGTGGTTTTGGATTTAAAAGATCCAAGGTTTACTGTTTGGGTCCTGTCTTTGAGAAAGTCTCTCAACCATTCTAAGGCAGTGTCTTGAATGCCTATTGAGTGCAGTCTATCTAGCAGAATCTGGTGTGAGATGGTGTTGAATGCGGCGGACAGGTCGAGCAGTATAAAAATGAATGCCCAACTGGTCCTGACTGCATTCGGATGTCGTCTATTACATTAACCAGGGCTAGTTCGGTGCTGCGCCGGGGACGGAAACCCGACTGGAAGTGATCAAGGCAGTTGGAGGACTCGACAAATGCTGAAAGGTGTTAGTTAATATGTTTTTCCAATAATTTACTGTATAGGGGGAGCAGTGAGATGGGATGGTAATTGGTAATGACACTGGGCGACAATTTGGAGTTTTTCCTGATTGGCATAATCTGAGCATCTTTCCATTCTTTAGAAAGTTTACCTTGTTTAATTGAGCTGTTTGGATGGAACAGAGAGACTCGGCCAGTTCAGCAGAGAGTATTTTTACAGTTTTAGCTGGGATTAAGTCTTTGGGAGAGCCTGATTTAGCAAATTTTAGTAAAGACTCTGTATCCTGTAAAGTCAGCAGCGGAAAATCTTTCAAGAATATTGATAATATGCCCCTCAGTCACATGTCTGACTCATATAGCCCACCTTGTGTTTTTGGCAGCCATGTGGGGCAAAAAAGCGTCAGCTGAAAGGAAATGCCTTTAATTGATGGAAAAGTGTATGACGAACCAGGAATATCGATGAATTCAGTTTTGGAAAAGACAAACCAAAATGAATGTACCCCCCTCATTAATTGATGGCCTGGAGGCAGGGCGATACCCGATTTAAAAATAGTTTCTGCCAAAGAAGTGAGGAAGAAATTCATTTGTCAGAGATGGGGCGTGAAACCAGAGGATTGAATGACAGCACCCAGTGAAGATTTGTAAAGCGGGCATTGTAGAGGACTAAAGACTGAGCCACATCTACGTCTGGTGGGAGAGAGTGATGACAGATTTAAGAACTGGGAAACGGAACAAGAGTAGTACATAGGTCTGATGGGGGCCACTCATGTGCTGTGCTCACAAATCAAAGAGAAATTAGTTCCTCAGAATTAAATAGTGAAGAGAAGATATTCTGCAGAAAGATTCCATAGACAGTCTGGACATTTCGCAATTCTGTTGTGTTGAGATAATGAAATTAGAGTTCCAATCTGGTCCAAAGGGGATAAAGTAAGTTACTGTTAGAAAGTAAGGGCCTTCTTTAAGTGTTCGATCGGATACTCCGTCACTTTGGACGGGGATGCATAACAGGTCCTATAGGCAATAATGCACTTGTAATATAGGGGACAAGATATCCAACATATTTGTAACATAGTTTCCTGTCTACTGAACTCTAAATAAAACCCTGAATCTTTTAAACACCATGTACAATATTCGTGTATAAAAAGGTAGATCTGTATTCAGCAGGGGAGAAAGTTGCTGCCATTGACTTTGTTTGGCAGTGGTCGCGTCATTGCTGGCATGAAGCAATGAGGGAAGATGCCTCTAGAAAGGGACAAGCTGAATACATGAGCGACAGAGGAAAGAATGCAGGAGGAGAGTGCGGGAGGCTTAAGGATGACAGGACAGAATGGATCAGAGGGGCACTTGAGGAATCTAAGAGCTATAATGGTTTTGAGTGATGCTTGCTAGGTCTTTGGGAATGGAGGGGACCGTGAAGAGGGAGGCGGGCTGTGAGTAGATGGGTGATGATGGACTTGATGTTGTGGATTATAGCACGAAAAATGGCCATTAATATAATCAGTCAAAAGATTAATAAAAGTAATTAATAATGGTATAATGGAAGACTGAGATGAAGAAGGGATTTGGTGGCCTAAACTATCCATTTAAGGCAAAGTTGAAGTCTCTCTTTGATCTCATGGTAGCATTTTGATATGACCAGTAAACAGGTCACTGGAAAGTGTTTGGTCCTGGTACAAACGTTAGTGTTGTTTTACCGAATATCAAGTTTTTTTTATTTGTTTGTTTTTTGAGAAATGATTTTTGGGCTAAAAGGAGTTTTGAGATTGACCACTAGGGGTGGAGGACGGGAAAGTGTATCACAGGGACTAGTCAGGGTTAGATTTCAGTAGGATTACAGATAGCCTTGGAAGGGTAGTAAGATTCAGCAGGTTGCTGGCATTTTTTTGCATAATTATGCGTCATATCATTAACAACTATGTATGATTATTCAAAATGACAAGAAATGTAAATCTGTCACAATGCATCTTTGTGTCAATTTTTTACACAATGATGCATTTAACAAAAGCACTGTGAACAACAGCCGCTCGTTCTGTTGTTAACGTGCATTCGCTATAACTTTTTGCCACAAAAGCGCAAACCTTTAGCACGAATAGCACATAATTACCCAAAGTGACGAAATTGTATAATTTCAGGAATTTCGTGTAACAAGCATGAATTGAAAACCTCAAAATTACGCCAATTACACTGGCGTACATTACCTTTTGCTCCAGCCTAATGTTTGCAAAGGTGGATTAGATAACTTCTGAGAACAATGTGGTCTGTTCTTGGTCTTGCAGGATCTGATTAAAGTCACTGAGGAAAAAAAGAGGGAAGATCTTCAAACAGTTCTACATTTGAACTATGAGGTAAAATGTAGAATTTCTCAAGCCAGGAAAATTATTGTAATTGAAAGGGGTGCAATTCACAAAGGTAAATTTGGTCACTAATGTATGTTTAAAACTGAATTTATATTGCTTACTCTTGAGAGAAATTCACAAAAGGGTTCCTGGCAGGCGTTAGCCCATTTAGATGAGTGGAGTTTTCCACCACGAGTGTGGACTTTTCTGCACCCATAAATCCCACTCAGGAGGTGTGAATTGGGAGGTCTAAGGCAAGGTTAACCTTGAGAGTTTGTGGCACACAGGAGACTCACTCCAGCCAAGATGTAGAATACCAGCCCTTCCAGGGTGGGAATGGGGATGGTTCACCCCCAAATTTGATGGGGTGTGAATTGGGTGTTCTAAGGCATTAATAGCCTTCGAAGTTTGTGAAAAACACAGCTGATTGTTGGCATTCACAACCTACCCTTCTCCTCTCCACCAGTGGCGGCTCCTCGAGGGAGTGCTGTGGGGCGGGACTGGTGAAGGGTAGGATGGGGGTTAGTAAACTCCGGAATAGGGCCGAACGGAGTTGAGTAAGGAAATAAATAAATTAAATAAATTACATTACGAGCGGGATCGCTGATTTAGCGTTGCAGCGTGCGCAATGTAATTCATTTTATTTTTTTTCTTTACTCAACTCCGTTTGGTCCTATTCCCGAGTTGACTACCCCCCACCCTGCCCATCCTCCACCACACCACCACCGCCCGCAGCACTCCCTTGAGGAGCCGCAACTGCTTTCCACCATAGAAAGGATCGGAAACATACTCCAGCCAGGTCGGGCATACCCAGGGCACAAGTCCAAAAAAAAGTGGGGCGACGCTGACGTCACGACAGGAAGTGACGTCATGAAAGGTGGCTTGCACCATCAGACTCATTGTCTCCTCTCGCTCACCCCTTAGATGCGGTTGCATCAGAGAAGCCATCGCGTGAGCAGCGTTCTGAATTTGCTCCGATCTCGCCCCAAAGAGGCCAAAGAGTGAATGCGTGGCTCCATTTGCTCCAGTTATCAAGCTCCCGGTAAAATAGGTGGGGGGACGCCGTCCACCCGTGCGGTACCCCGACTCGAGCCCTGGGCGTACCTACCCTTTCAGGGTGAAACGGGAACTGATAATTCTCAGATTTGGTGGGCTATAGCATAAAGGGTTTCTCCTCCTTCTGGAAAAAACCCCAAAAGTGTGATTGCAGGGGCTTTTGTCCTCAAAATGAAAATCTCCACACAGCAGAAATAGGATTGTGCTGAAAATGCCACATGAACGTGCCCAGAATACACAAGGAAGCCTGTACCTGGCACAGGTTCTGTCAGTATCCATAGGAAAATGTATGAATTGCTGAATGTCAAAAATCAGCACTTCTGTGTAGGTTTAAATCTGCAAGTGAGAGAGACTACTGCAGGTGAAGGACACCAGGTAGGACATAGAATGAGGAGTGACCTAGAAGGCAGTGAACATTTAGCAGCTAAGGAAAATGAGGAGTAGAGCTGTGAGGGGAGTCATATTTGCCCTCTGAGTTTGACTCACACTTCAGCACAACATTTTGAGAAATAAGCTTATCCTGTGGAGTGGCTAATATGTAACCAACAATAGGGAACAAAGAATCCTTTATTCTGCCTAGTATGGAAGTATGAGGGCGGCCACTAATTCAAAGCAGGTTAGCTGAAAATGGAGTCCGGGAGCAGCCTTCATTCAAAGGATCTTTAAGTCAGAAGGTAAGTAAGCACAAGGGCAGGAATCATTCATGAGCAAATCAAGTCGCCAGATTAGTAAACTCGGACAAAATATTATGTATGCCTACATAACCTCACAAACTTTCTGCCATTTTGCGTAATGCATGTAACACAAATGTCCCCAAATTGCACCTTTATCCCACAGTGTGTAATTTTCGGTAAAATGGGGTAAAAATCCTATTTAGGGTGCACAGGAACAACAGGAACAAAGACAATGCACATGGCTGTTGTTCACTGCTTTTTGCAATATTAGTTTCTATGAAATGTGTATTTGCATTCAAAATGGACGGGAACAAGCAGGTCCCTCTAAAATATAGAACTAAATGCCAGATTATTATTTTATATAATTTCACAAAATTGTGTATGCTTTTTCCTTTTCAAAATTTTGCATAATTACGAGAACGGAATTTATGTCAAATTTTCACACCCCTACAGATGGGGAGGCACAGGGGTTCCAATCAAGTAAAAGTACACTAAGTCAGAAGCTGGCACTCCGACGTCAATCCTTTAAGAGCACTTAAGTCAGCACATAAGGGTTGATAGGCGCAGCAATCCTTTAACCGCATCGCTGCTGCGGTGATTTTTGCGCTGTGCTGCATTTTTTAAATTACTGCGATACATGACGAGCTCAGCTCGTCATCCGCACACGTCACACGTGGCTGATGACGACCTGAGCTCGTCATCAGCATCGAAGGGGTTAAGAGTACTTATGTCAGCACATAAGTGTGCATAGGCAAAGCAATCCTTTAAGGGTACTTAGGTCAACAGAAAAGAGGGAGTGGGGCCACCAGTCTTCAAAGGTAGATCACGATAAAAGGGTGCAGGGTGCAGGGATACCAATCATTAGGTGTTTTGGAGAAGGGGCACACCGGCTTTCATAACAGGATTTAAAGAGTAACGAGCACTGTATATGAAGGAAACCAAAGCACATAATTAATAAGGTTAATCAATCCTTATCCAAAGCCGTCCCAGTCACTTTCGGAGTACCGCAGGGATCATCCCTCTCACTCACACTCACACTTTTCAACCTTTTCATGGAACCACTCACCGAACTTCTCAACCTCTCCAATGTCCACTATGACATGTATTCAGATGACGCTCAAGTCTACATAAAGATCCACTCACTTGTGGACATAAAATCTTTCAACTGTACGATTCAAAAAACACAGACCTGTTTGACCGAAAGCCATTTGAAACTAAACACCCTCAAAACTTAATTCCCCTTAATCGCCCCTCCCAACCAATTGACCATCATCCTCGATTGGTTGAATCACCTAACAGCACTCAAAGGTCAACCTCTCATTATCGACTTAGCAAAATTGCTGGGAGTAATGCTGGACAGATATCTAAACATGCAGAAACATATCAGCGCCTCTACATATGGAGCAAATTTCCAGATTAACACCTTGAGAATACTGACACCTTTCCTGCCCACAAATGGCTTCAAACAGGCGTTTAAGATCTAGTAATCCCAGTAGTGGAATATGGGAGTATCGCTCTTTGCGGCCTTCCCAGATTGACGACGGCCCCTCTAAGAGCCTCAATCAACACAGCTGCTAGCAGCCGTGGCCTGTGGAGGGAGTTCTGTGGGGCAGAGAGGCGGGCGGGGGAGGGTCAGGGTGGGGGGTGCTAAAAACCGGAATATGGATAATTGGAGGTAAGTAAACAATTTATTAAATAAAACGAATTTCGTAGTGCATCCAGCAGGTAAGTAAACAATTTAATAAATAAAAAGAATTTCGTAGTGCACCCAGCATCGCAAATGCGATGCTGGGTGCACTACGAAATTCGTTTTATTTATTAAATTGTTTACTTACCTCCAATTATCCATATTCCGGTTTTTAGCAACCCTCACCCTGCCCCTCCCCTGCCCTGCCTCACTGCCCCACGGAATTCCCTCCTCGGGCCGCACCTGGCTGCTAGACTCATCATAGGCTCCAAAAGAAACTGTCACATCTCTCCAGCCCTTACAGCCCTCCACTGGCTACCTTTCGAGGCTAGAATTCATCTGAAAATCGCAGGTATGAAGCACAAGGCCTTACATCACAATACTCCGAGTTATCTAGCTCAGAAACTGGTACTCTCTTGTGGTAACAGATCCTCCAGGAGCTCCAGGAATCATCTTCTGAAACCACAACGATTTGCCAAGAAGAAACCGTACAACCGGACCTTCTCAGGAAGGGCTCCCAGGATCTGGTATGCTTTGCCCCCAGAAACAAGACAGAACCCTTCTACTACCGCTTTCAAAAAAGAAGTGAAATCGATTCTCATGGCTAAATATACTTGAACTACTTACCTATAAGTATAATATATTTGCTAATGTGTATTAGTTATCACCATGTATTAGAATCACCTATATTTTTCTATGTTTGTATCTGTTTCTTACATCTGCACTGTAAAGCGCTCTGATACCCTCAATGGTCTGGTTTGCGCTATATAAAACCTTCAAAATAAATAAATAGCCCAAGGAGATTGTCCCTCCAAGAGCCAAAGTGGACAAATGGCTGCATGGCAGCACACTGTACATGTAAACTACTGGGACAAGGAGAGGATCCTATTTCAAGATGGCCACTCTTGGCCATGTTTGGAACAAAAATAAAGGGCTGGATAATTCCACTTAGCGAGGGCTGATGCAAGGTCTTTCAGAGGAGGCTGCAAGGTGCACGGTCTGCTGCTGGTGAAGTCCACTGCTCCCACCCCAGGATCACCAAACTAGAGAGATTCCTTGTCTGTGTGGGAATAGGGCCGCCAGGCTTCCTTGGTGACACAGGAACAGCAAACGGGGTCATCGCTGTCTTGGATTGGAGTTCAAGGATTCTTTGTGGACCCAGAACGGTCCATCCTGGGTTGATCATGGGGCTCAGAGGGTGGCCTGCGGGATTCATATGGGCCTTTGAACGGGACAAACAGGATTCATTATAGGACTGGGGAAGGAGCATCCAAGATTCTGCATAGGCCTCAGAACCAGGAATCCAGGATTCCTCCAAGGCAAGGCAAGGGGGTTGATATGGATAGTGAAGCAGTCAAGGGTAGGGGCGTTTTGTTCATTGTGGTGATGAGTCCATATTTTCATGCAAAACAATATTCTTTAACAAATTAAAAGACATGACTGGTCAAGGTAGTAAAATGACCATCAATAGATCAATAAATACATAGTGAATTCCCACTGATCTTCATTGACTAAAACAGACTCCTGGCACCACAGACCCAAAGTTCAATGAGACCAGTGTAAACCCAACATGGATGACTCCAACTACTATAGCTAATTTACTCCTGGGTCTAAAGAAATGCATAGATCGAATACATTTAAATTAAATTAAAATATATATGTATACTTATTGCTGCACGTTTTTATACTATTGGTTGAATAGATGGATGAAGGCGAGGATTATATAGCGTGGGGTAGATGAATGGCTAGGCTTTTGCCTAAAGATCTACTGGTCACACGTTGTTATGCTTGAATTGCTGATTTAGACGTTTATCCTTCTCAGTAGGAAAATAAATCATTGATATATGGGCAAAAATAATACGCATTTTAGAGCCGAGTAAACAAATGTAAGGTCTGCGCTATTAGAGTTGCTTTGTTAATAAATACAATGATAAAACACTCGTAAAATTAAATGATAGGTCGATAGATAGGGAGAGCGAGATCGAGAGAGAGTTAGATATCGCATTTGGCGTGACGAGGCATCGGGATTAAATGTAAAATATGACATATACGCACACGCAAAAACGAGTAGTGAAAATCGTGATTCATGACAGACATTCTGATTCTCACAACTGCGCGCCAGCGCCAGGAGTCTTGGACGCAGCCGTCTCACCTGGCCAGAGACACTTTCGGGCGCGTGTGCCCGGGTCGATGCCCGCTCAGGGCCGCCGACGGGCACGGGGGCGTGAGAGAAGACTGGAGGGGCCGCGCGCCCCCTCGGTTTCCCCACGCGCACCGGTGCGCACCTCGCCGGCCGCACCTGTCACCTTGCGCGCCTTCTGTGCACTATCAGGCGGCCACTGACGCGCCTCCCAGAGGTGAGCAGCGCAGGGCGGGGCGAGCAGGCCGTTCCGATTTTTTTTTGTTCCCTTGCACACTTAGATCGAAATTGCTTCGTGTTTCAGGTGGCTGGCAGTTTTGCAACCCTACTTATTGCAGCCACCTGGCGCCGTATCTGGTGACAGGTGACAACTGCTATATATTTCTCTGTCTAACAGTATGCGCAGCAGAAAAGAATACCTTGTATTACAACTGGAGATAATCCCTACCTGATGATCTAATGTTACCAGGGACATTTTAAGGATGGCGGGGCCGAGGGGAAAACTTATTTTTAGGGCGAACAGCTTTGCATTTTTAATCTAGGTTCAGCTCTTTCACTCCCTCTCTGGCCAGGTAACTGACAGTGCACAGACACACTCGTCTAAATTCTAAATGTTTTTACATCTAAAAGTATAAATATTGGCGTGTTTTCACTATTGTAACACAGCAGTCGCTTACTAATATTTATCACAATTACCTATGTGGCATCTTCCCGTTTCTCACGTGAGGTCATGTTTTGATCTAAAAAAAAAGTGTTATTGATGTTGCATGAAACATAAACAAAACATTTCTCTGTAATTCCCACCCTTTACCCACATTAAAAATAAATTAAAGGAGCCTAGTATTTAAATCAATATGTTTGAGAATTGTTCATGGTCATCAGGGCAAGACTCACCAGTACAGAACTGGCTCTATCAGGCCCCCTGAAAGGTTGGTACCCTTGGCCAGCGCCCACCTAGCCCATGCCTTAGAACATCTCTGAATGTTACAGCGGGGATCGCTTTTCCTGCAATAAATGTTGTGTTGAATATACTGGTAGGTGTAATGGACAACCCAATCTACCCTTGAGGGCTGGGCAACATTAATGAATGGGTGAAGTGTACCTTCAAGGGATTTATTGAAACGTCGATTTGCACACTTTTCCCCCCGAAACTTCATCAACTGTACTAGTGAAAATGTGTATATAATTATTACAGTGAAGGTCCGAATAATTGAATGCTTCCTTCAGTTTGGTTGCAATTGTTTCATGAGTGCCCTTTATGAAATCTGAAGATGAATTTCATTAGTTTTATACACACCCGTGTTTTTTGTTCTTTGCTGTTTTTGATGTATTTGTTCCAATCTCCTGTTCTGTGATATATATATATACTCTTTTGAGATGTATCTCTATGTGATTAGCTCACAACTACATAAAACTGCACTGTTAGAATACAGATTGCTAAAAGAAATTAATGAGTAAGCAAATAACAAACCTTACACCTAACTGAGACTGAGAATCACATGACTAAGTACTTCAATAAATCCCGTGTTGAATATACCACATTTGGGGGAAAAGGTGGACTCGACAAGAACACCTAGCAAGGATGTGGCAATTTGAAATCTCTGTTTCTGGCCTGCGGGTTACACATAGATCACAGTAGCAAGTGTTGAACCCACCGAGTTACCTCATCCGTGGGAAATGCATTCTTCACCGTCGTGCACGCACTACTTCATCTTTCCTGAAGCCCGCCCTCAAAACGTTACACCGCCAGACTCACGACACTCCAAACGGGCGGTGTCGAAGGGGAACCCTGGCACGGAAGGCAAGCAGCGTACCCACGCCGAGCGCAGTGGTCCAAACCCCCGGGACCGAGAGAGGCGCAGCCGCGTGCTGACCTCCCGGGATGCAAGTGCAACACGACTGGCAGTGGCACGGTGCCAACTCTGTGGGCTTTTTAGAGGCAGGTGCCTGTTGGGATTACTCCGCGTTTACCTGTAGGTGGGAGAGATGCACGTTCAGCGAGGAACTCCTCCCACCGTGCGTCGAGAGCCTGAAATGAGATTCCCATTATAGCTGGCGCGGCTCCACTTCCGACATCTTAAGTGTTTGAATGACATCGGCACAAGTGCTTTTTCAGCCCCCGGGGCGAGTTAGTGAGACGCAGCGCGCGAGCTCTAAGGGCAGCGGGACTAGAAGGGGGACATCTCCGATACATTCAAGGCCGTGATAGCTAGAACAGTGGGAAGGCGTCGGCACTTCTTTCAGTCGAGGGTTGGGTTCACCCTGGAGTCGGAGAGCAGGTGTTCCGCCTTCCTGGAATATTTGCGTGTCCGGGAGACTTACTATACACAGAACTACGGCGGCTCCTGTTTGTTTTACATAACCATAGTATTAGTATTGCTTGCGCACTGTGAAAGAAAACTAAAACCAACCATATTCGTTTTTGTATCCCTTTTAATCCTATTGCCCATGATAAGTCTTTTGTTATTTAATTTCCTTGTAAAGTATATCCTGTTTTCTTTTGTTTCCCCCTTCCCTTTCCCTTATTTCCATCATTTCTCTCCCTTCATTCTTTACTGGTGCCTTATTTTATGATTAATAAAATTCTTCTTGAAACTGAAAAAGTATTTTACTCCCACATTTTGATAGCCACTAAGGGCTGGGGAGTAACATTCAGTACAGAAGGCGCAGTGCCACCGGGGCCCAGGAGTTTGAATGAGCCCCATGCGCCCTAATTATGGTTGCTGTTTTTAATGCGAAAACAGGAAATGAAGGCGGCGGGCGTGTGGGGTGGGTATTTCCTTACTGGCATTGGTGCCCGTTGCACCCTTGAAACTCCACTTTTTAAGCAGCGACGGGACGATGAACACAGCACGAGGGGTTTCATCGCAGACATGTCCGACTCCCCCACTTCATTAATTAGACATACAAAGTTTCAAAGAAGAGGCAGGTCCCAAATCAATATCAGAACGACAGAAAAACACAGTCAACATTGCCATCACCAACAACTGAAAGCCCGTTACAGCGACTATTATAATCATAACAATCATAATTTGTATGTTCATTAACGCTGATAGGGCTGATGTTACTTCTTTGTGAGTTGGTGCTCGTTTAATTAAATTGCGCATACATTGGATTACGTTTAAAAAAACAGAAACACATTCATGAAATGTACACAACGAATGAAAACTGCAATCTGTGCTCATCACAAGAGAGGACTGGGGCCACGCCATGAACAAAGTGCGTCTGCACAAACACAGGTGCTGGTGTTTGCACCATCGGTTACACAAGGTGCAGCCACAAAGCCGCCATTTTCGCGCTTTATCATCTTGTTCTGTGTCGTCGGGGATTAGCACAGATGCGCGTGATACAATGGTCAACAGTTCGCGCACGTTTTATGACGCCGTGCCTGACTGAGAATGTGGTGACGGCTTTTGAGTGTTCTCAATTAGGCAAAGATTCAAAAACGTGCATTAAAAGATGAAAAATGTAATATGTACACCGGTCCACATCACTGAAGCGGGCTCAAGGCGATGAATGGGCGAACGGCTGACAGAAAGAGGACCGCACCTGTCCAAACAGAGGTGCGCGCTGCGCTCCAGTGTTTGCGCACCGTTGTTCAGGTGCGGCCCCTGTGAGTAGACCCATGAATCACAGAAAGGCAGCGTCACCTGTGAAAATACAGGTGCGCAAACCATTTTTTTGCAATGGTACCCGTTGTTAAGGATGTGGCTCTTGCACTCTTTGAAGCTTATTTTTTGTCTCTTCCTAAAGAGTGCAACTTATTCCGTCCAATGGTTGAAGTGTGTCAAAAACGTGCATGGGAATTGAGATACTACGCAATGGGGGGCAGGGTGAGTGCGAGTGGGGGCGGAGTCAAAGGTGTGGCAAAAAGAAAAACGAAATATTCTGTAACTTTTTCTGTTTCAGGTAACTCCAAATATAATAACGCACAGCTTAAATACAATTAAATATAAGTTATGTTAATCAGTGTAAAATTACTTTATAAAGCCTCTATTAGTAAATGCACTGCAGCAGAAAGTCAAAGAATTGAATCCTGCTTGGTGCAGTGGAGAATAGTGACGTGTAGGTTTAGTGCTGCAAGGTGCCAGTCTGTGACGAAAGCACTGTGAACATGCAAGTAATTATTTTAAACTTACATTACACGCAGTATAAGATAGGCTGCTGCAAAATATGCAAACAAAGTTTACGATCAAAAAAGTGCTCTCAAAATTTAGAATTTATTAATACCCAAACTGTACATAGTGCAAAGTTTTTTTCATATACTTGTCTTTTAAAAGCACACACTTCACACCTTAGCTGGCAGCTCCCATACAATAGCTCTCGAAAATAATAAATCCGTGTCCTTAGGAAGTGTTTCCATCAATTGAAGATAACACCGGCTTCCAAGCACCCTTCAGATTTGCAGCTTGACCACTTGTGCACATTTGCATTTCTTTCAGGCAGCAGGCACCTTGGACAGAGGGCTCTTTTAGCTGTCTGCACCTCCCTGGGGTTCACAGTATAGGAAACCCTCTGCCGTACAAAACATCTGAAGCGTTTCAGCTGTCGGATTTAACCGTCCCGGGACAGTCGTATGTTCACTCAAAGCAGGGGAACCGTTTTAATAAGATTAAAACAAGTATGGGCACATGCTGCCCTTAAGACCCCCATCTATTCGACCACTGATTCAGTCTAATTATATGTTAAACATTTGGACCCAAGGAAAAACAGAATTGAGTTAGGGAGAATGTTCACTTTTCCAGGGGCTCTTTGGATGGTCGGGGCCCTGGGAAGTGGCCCACTTTGTCCACGCCTTAAAACACCCCTGCTCCATTGCCCTTAGCTTGGTTTACGCTATATAAATAAGCACACACTCATACATGAACATACATAGGCCAGCTTATGTGCTGACAACATACTTATAACAATGAGAGCAGCTCCTGGCTGGTGTTCTGTGTTAGTCAGAAGCCATAGATGGGGCAGTGACTTCTCCAGGCAGGCTAAGGGGAGAATGACACAGTTTTGGTAACTGACCTCCTTCAAACAACCAAACCAGGGGAGACCAACACGCCTAAATGCCTCTTTACTCTAAATCAGGGGCGTCATGAGCCCCCTACAGCCTGAGTAATGGGTGGTGCCACAGAGCAGAGCCTGAATCATTAAATCCTTGAAGTGTTGTTTTTTTACTTCTTTCATTTTGATTGGAGACACTGGTCTCTGCACAGAAGGTCACTCCAACAGTATGGTGGAGCTGTGAGGTGGGGAACAAATGAAAGAAGGGAGCAGGAAAGAGCAAAGGAGGGGAGCATTGGATGGATGGAGAGAAGGGTGGGTGAAATGGAGAAAGTATTGTGATGGATGGATGGATGTGTGGATGGATGAACAGATGGATGGATAAAGTGTGAAAGACGCCATTTAACAATTTTGTTTTCAGTACTCCCTAGGGGAAGCATCTAAGTGAGGGACAGCTCAGTCACTTCACTCATTGTCATTCAGGATGTGGGTAAAAGTGGGGTATTTTTTTTATTTTTCTGGGTAATCACTTACTCTAATATATCATCTAGTGGTATAATTCATATAATTTCCGTTTGCGCAATTATGCAACATTTTAAAAACAATTGTGGAAAATTGCACAAAATTCCGCATCACACAAATCTGCTATTTGGTAAGGAAGGCACTTTAAGTTAAAAAATAGTACAAAAAACACAAATGCCAAAATGGCCCAAGTGCATATTGTTAATTCGTGTTGTCTGGTTCCAGTGATAGGATTTTTAGCTGGGCAACCGCCATCCATGCCAGGTGATGTAATGGCTAAGTTTGCAGAATTTTGAAATAAAAAGGATAACGCAAAGTGCCTGACATTATGCAAAATTGAAATTTCACCTGAGCCTAGTATCTTCTAGTGACATTTTGTTAGCTTTGACCAATAAAATAAATACAGACATGTAAAAAAAAATACCAGCAAAATTATAAAATAAGATGTCCAGATCAAATATAATTAGGGCTCCCGGTTTTATGGTATTTATTTTTTTAGCATTTCCGTCTGTATTTATCCATATTTATATTTTGGCCATTTTATTGGTATTTATCCATATTTATTTTGAGTTTTGAGAATAAATGGGGCTGTAAAATTGTAAATTTCCACGTGTATTTAACTCTTCGACGTGCACTCATACATGGATGCCTTCACATTTTAGAAAATTAAGCAGGACGTATATCAGAAGACTACACTCACAGGCACATATTAACATTATATTACAAATATGTGTTAACATATGCCTGCATTTAAGGAAATCTCACCCATTTTTTAAAACTCTCCATGCTGTCTATCTGCTCTGCATTTGCCTGGAATTCACGAAATACAGCATAGAGAGGCTCTCACAAGAAGCATAATTTTCAGTATTTTTCCACTTTTAAAAATAAATACAGTCAGGAAACACATTGCTTTCTGTCTGTATTTATCTGTAAAAATAAGTGAAAACGAAAACCCGGAAGCCTTAAATATAATCAAGGATTTCCATAGGAACAAATGGAAAAAAACTATTCAATGGTAGACAAGTAAAGGTAACATTCTTATTAAAAGGACTAGTCCATTTGTGGGATCAGCAAATGTAATATGGGATTCAGATTTAAATTCGTGGTGTTAAAATAGTGCATCAGTATAACATGATAAGTACTTGAGGTATCCTTGGTATCACACCAGCATACATATGTGAACTTTTTGGAGCACAAATCACATTCATGTGCAAAATCACATTAAGATGCATAATCACACTCTTTAAAATAAACTATTATTGTTCGATCATATTTTGAAGCAAATGTACATGTGCTTGTAAAATCGCATTTAAGTTCAAATTCACTCTGGGTGCTAAATTAACAGCAGCGCGAAACACTTTTAGGAGCCAATACCACGTTTGGGAGGACATGCTTTCAAGTGCACAGTCACATTTAGAGGTGGAGCATCACCTTGGCTGTAACATCAGTACAAGTGTAGGGACCCCTTTAAGTGCAAAACACATTTAGGAGCAAACATTACATTTAGGTAGCACAAGCATAGCTAGCTGCAAGATCACCTTTGTTACAAAGCCAAGTGATAACATACTTCGGTGCAAAATTCCTTAGAATAGAGAGAAAATAAAGCCGTGAAAAGTCATTTTAGGTGCATTGGTGCGAAATCACCCTTGCTGTAACATCAACATAAGTGTGAAAAACATTTAGAAGAACAAAACTCAATTAGATGCACAATCACATTTAGAGGTGAAAAGTCACTCTTCGGGCAAAGTAAGTCGCCTTTAAAGACAAAATCACATTTAGGTGCAAAATCACATTAAGATGCAAAAGCATCTTTGGTACGACAGCAGTAGGAGTGTGGTAACACTTTAAGGATCATTTTTTGGGGGGGGGGGGAAACACATTTAGGAGCCACACCACATTTAGGTGTAGAATCACACTTCACACAAGACCAACAGGAGTGTAGAAACACATTTACAAGCTCAAATCTTGTTTAAGAACAAAGCACATTTAGGTGGAAAACTATTAACAGGAGCATCAAAAAACATGTAGGAACAGAAATGACATTTAGGTGTAAAACCTCATTCAGGTGCAAAGTTGTTCAAGGTATAACATCACCAAGAGCATGGAAACACTTTAGATGGAAAGACATTGAAGTGCATAAATGTATTTCTAAAATGACATTTGTGTGCAGAATTACCCTTGTGCAACATCAACAGGAGTATCTAGTCTTATTTACATGTAAAAACATAGGAGCAAATTCACATTTATGTGATCTGACACATGTAGGTGATAAACCACTAGAGAGAAAATGATGTAAATGCTTTCAGTAGAACATTTGTCTGGCATCATATTAAGGTGCACAATCAACCTTGGTGCATCATCAGCAAGAGAGTAAAAACCTTTCAGAAGCACAAATCACATTATGTATGATATCACTTTGATGTGCAGATCCCAATTAGGTGCCAAATCACTCATGATGCAATTATGCACATTGCAATGTGGTATTTAGTAAGACAATTACGATTATTGAGCAAAACCAAATTCAGATACAAAGTCACACATACACCGAAACTGGATACTTTGAGCTGGCAAGCAGCTCTAAGCAAGTTAATCCCTATACTAGAGAAAGAGGTTTGTGCATCCTACCTTGCTTTTAGGGACTGGGTACACTCTACAGAGGAGACCTTGGCCCCCACAAGCACGAGGGGATGTTTTCGTGCTAGAATAAGTGCCAGTTGGTTTTCGCCTGAACTAAGAGAACTAAAGAAGGATGGTAAAAAAACAGGAGAGGAAATGGAGACGCCAATATGACAAGGAAAATAAAAAAAGTTTATAAGATAATAATTAAAAAGTACCACCAAGCAATTTGAAGGGCCAAACAGTGATTTTTCTGAAAAGATCAGCCAGGTGATATATCCCGCTGAAGAAATATATGCAATGGGGAATTAATTCCTAACACCTGATGTTGCAGGGAAAAGCCCTCCTTCTTTCAAGGAACGATGTGAACAGCTGGCAAACTATTTTTTGGGCAAAGTCACACAGACCAATGACTCCCTAGGAGTGTCACCAGACCTCCAAACCACTTCAGAATCCAGTGACATAGGCAGGGAGCCCACAGTCGAACTCCCATCATTCTCTAGGTTGAGTGAATCTGATATACTAGGAACACAAATATAATAAAATCAGGGTCTCCTCTTGACTCTTCCCCATTGAACATTGTTATGAAAGGAGGAAAGACCATATCTGCTGCCTTAACAGCTTTATATAACTCCTCCTTCGACTTGGACTGTGTTGCCGATGTATGGTAGCATGCAATATTTGTCCTTTATTGAAAAAATTGTCCTTGGACCCTGATAAACCAGAAAACTATAGGCTATTTCCTTGCATTCGGGGACAAGCAAAATTCTAGAGAAGCTCTTCAATGTCTTTTTCTCAAATATTTGGGTTCATGACATCATACACAAACGACTTTCGCCAAGGCTGCAGTATGGAGACTACCCTCCTGTTGGGAACTGAGGACCTAAAAAGGACTCTCGACCATGGAGGGTCCGCTGCACTCATTCTTCTCGACTTGAGCGCAGCTTTCGACACCGTCTCACATGCAGCCTTGAGTGGAAGATTGGAAGCCACAGGGATCTCAGGGGCAGCTTTAAAATGGCTAATATCATTTCTACAGAAGTTTTCAAGTGAGTGAAGGTTCATTTTGGAGTACCACAGGGTTCTTCATTGAGCCCTATTCTCTTCAACATTTAACATTATGTCCACCTCTCTCCGATATCATCTATCTATGGCTACACAAAGGTAACCTACACAGACAAAATGCAGATTGTAGTCTCGTTGTCACCCAATACCATTCCTTCCTCTAAGAAGCATATTACATGCATACGACAGGTGGCCAACTGGATGACGGCAAGCTGTTTAAAATTGAATGGTGACAAAACAGAGGAGTTTGCTTTGGGAAACAGCCCCTCACTTTGGGACCAACTCCTCTGGCCCCCTTGTTTGGGAGTGCCTCTTCTTCCTAAACCTGAAGTTAAGAGCCTTTTTGTCACCTTGGATAAGGACCTGACCATGGTCTCCTAAAGCTAAGTAGGTATCAGGTACTTGCTTTGGCTGTTAAGATCCCTTAGGAAAATGCTTAACTGGCTTGATTTGGCTTGTCAGAGGCTTAATACTTTCATGCCTGGACAATGGTAATTTCCTGTATTTGGGTAGTCCAGCATATGTGATAGAAAAACTATGGAAATGTAGCAGCACCAGCATTACTAAGCGTGTCGAAAAGGAACTATGCACATACGGTGCTCACGGAACTTCATTAACTGCCGGTCAAACAAAGAATTGAAGTCAAATCCCTATGCATTGCCCTTAGGCTAACATATTCCTCAGGCACCACAAATATTCTTCAGCATCTTATCAGTCCACACATAGCCCCTGTGCATTGAGATCAGACAGTTTCACCTTTCTTGACATCCCCAGAATTGTTGCAGGGATTCTGCACATACACAGAACTATGCACATGAAGACAGGACTTCCAGGGTATAGGGGTGTACCAACATACCACATTAGTACCCAAAATCCCCAAACCGACTAGCTATAGTGTCTCATTCGTTCTCCAACAAAAATCATGAAGCTACAAATGATTAGACCACCCAGAACACAACACTCCCGACTTTCTCATGAATCGCGGTAGCAAGACATACTCTTTCGCTCACTCACTCGTACTTAGCCGCAATAAAAATTCGTAGAGTCACTAAAATGTTTATTTTAACTATCATGCGTCACAATACAGTATACGAGCGACTACCAGCAGCAAAATGAATAAATTCAAAACACTAAGGTGCCCATTAGGATGACGGGCGGACTTTGTCCGCCCGTCATCCTACCGGTGATTGGGACCGCCCGCCATAAGGGCGGGGGTCCCGTGGGGGTTATTAGGATGTGCCCGCCACAGTGGCGGGCACATCCTGTAGTTGTAGCATTGTGGCGGACGGTGCACTCTGCACCGCCCGCCACAATGCAAAAAATACATTTTCACATTTGCATATGCAAAGCGGCAGGCACTGCGCGGTGCCTGCCGCTTTGTATATGCAAATGAAGGGGGGTACCATAGGTACCCCCCCTCTGCACCCCCACCTCGGCCTTCAACATGGGGGCCCGCAGTAGTGTGGCTCACTGGTTAGAGGCGGCAGACCCGAGAGCAGAGGACGGCCCGGGACCAGGGTTCGATTCCAGACGCGGCAGGTATCTGGACCAGGGTCAGCGGACTCGATAATTCTCTCGCCTCGGTGCCCACTCTGATCAGCGATCACACTCGGCAACTCTGGGCATAAGCTTGCCTCATCTGCACTAACGGCCCCACCAGACCGCCGGGGATGCCTGGTCTCACCCTGGAGATACCCATTAAGGGACTATCTCTCAGGGAAGCCAGGAAGGGTTTCGCAGCGGTCGAAGCGCAGAGATACTCCTCCGGGAGTCGATCCTAGCGCTATATAAACTTGCAATTAATTAATTAATTAATTAATAGCAACGACCGCCTGCCTTTCCGTGGCGGGATTGCCGCCGCGGAAAGGCACCTATAGCCACACATGCAAATATGGCTGGCGGTGTCTGATAGACACCGCCACCATATGAACCCTTTTCCGTCCCGGCCGCAAGGCGGCCGGGGCGGAAAAGTGGCGGGCGGTGTTTGCCACAGCTGCGGTCCCCCCGCCATTGTAATGTGGCGGGGGGGAAAAGGGTGGCCGGCGGGCATTTCTGTCGGGCGGATCGCCACCGCCACCATGGCGGTGGCGATCCGCCCGACATCATAATGGAGCCCTTAGCATTCTTACAAATCCATAGAGTACAAAGGGCGAAGTCATTATATAAAGACAGTGGAAAAAGCACTATAATGCCTAATCACCCTCCCCTTGCCTGGAAGAAGTTTATTAATATAAAGGAAGATCTCAGGCTTTGACAGCAGACCCTATTAAAGCCTGAATGTAAGGTTTACATACTAGGAACAGTGTAGCTCTTCTCCATTTGAAGGCTTTCTCCAAGAGTGTTAAAATAACATGCAACCCTGTAATATCAAAGCACGAGTCTCCAGCATTGCAGCTGTGTTTAGCATGTTATGTCTAGGTGCTAGGGACTGACCTAACAGAATACCAAGGGGCATTGTTTATCGACCTTGCACATCGTGTTCAAACTAAACTCCAGGAAAGTAGAGAACGCGAAAAGTAGACTGTTCTCATGTGAAAGGCACAAACAGACTCTTGCAAAAACAAAGTCATGTAGTAATGCGTGCAAAAGCAGCATCATGGCAGCAAAGCTCATGCTAACTTAGCAATGTCGACAATGTCCCTAAGGCCATATAGCAGAATCAAGAGAGCAAAAGGAGGAGGTCGCTCATTTGCTTACCTCACCGCCAAATTTTGAAGTTTTAGGAAGCAACTTAAAACTCACCTTTTTACAGAATTTTGGTAATATTTTCAGACATGTCTGTGTCTCGGTTAACTTCTTTTATCAGAGTCGGGAGGCCTGTTGCTGAGTAGCTGTTGTGCTTTATAAAACAATTTAAAATAACATTGGTGAAAAATAACCCTTTATGCAGTATCAACAAGAGTGTGGAAACACATTTAGGTGCACAAATTCACCTCCATTGCAGTGCATGAATGCTTTACTTCACCATCCACAGCAATGGGTAGCTCCTTTTAAGGTCTCGATTAGGCAACGCATATGCTGTCCCTCAAGACCCCTCAAGACATGCTGTAATACTATATGTGCTTACAGCACACCTATCGTACTCTTTCGTTCCTTCATGTGCTTTTCGAAATTCCTTTGTTTTCGTTGGTGAATAGCTTACTTTTATCTCTCCTTTTGCTGTTTTGGTCACGCCCTGGAGACTGACCCTGTTACGTGATTAACTTCACTATCGGCCATATATGGTAGTTTCAGGGCACTACTTTCTTTTGCCTTGACTTGTTTGGCTTTCCAAACGCTCTCACCTGAGACTTGCAAATCATGTCCTTATCCTGTTTTCCACTGTCTTTGCTTTGCTGCCAGAGGCTATGTTGTTTTTCATCCTATAACATGGTTGGTTTTATTAGCTTAAACGTCCACAACTTAAACAATTTACTTACTTAATGGAAGTGTGGTGTAAGAATATGACCAACAGTAGGATCAATCTATTTACATTGTGCTTTTGACAGTGTGATTATTTGGATACAATTAAAGAGATAAACATGCTGTCATTGCCCTATTTTATGAAAATGGAAGCAACTTTAAGTTGCTTGCTTTCAACATTTGATGCTTTCTTTTAGGGTTTAATCATGAATGAAATAAATCCAATCTCAAGGGATGCCTCCTTGTGCACTCCAAATGCGGCATGTAATGTGAGGCCACGTAATGATATATCCTGCAATTAAACAGTCCAACACCGCCTCAGTCCCACCACAGCACCACATCAGCATCAGCGCAGCATGACTTCAGCACCAGTCACTGCCACTCAGCACCACTTCAGCAGCACCATCGCAGCACCACCTGAGCATCACTCAGCAGCACCTGAGCACAAACATCTAAGCATCACTCAGCCCAAGCGTAGCACCACCTCAGCGCAGCACCACCTCACCACCAATGCAGCACCAGCGCACCACTTCAGCCCAAGTGCAGTACCACTTCAGTACCAGTGCAGCACTACCTTTGTATCAGTGCAGCACCAGCACCTCAGCATCTGCACAACACCAGCACAGCATCAATCAGTGCCACCGCAGCATCACTCAGCACCACCTCAGCCCCAGTGCAGCATCTCCTCAGCATCACTTAACACCACCACAGCACCACCTCAGCATCAGCACAGCACCACTAGCTCAGCACCAACTCAGAACCAGCCCAGCTCCACCACACTATTTCCCCCTCAGAACCAGTGCAGCACCAGTGAAGCACCATCTCAGCACCACCGCAGCACCTCTTCAGCATTAGAAGAGCACCACCTCCCCTCCAGTGCAGTGTTACCTCAGCACCATCTTAGCAATACATGAGCATCACTCAGGACCACCTCAGCATCACTCAGCATTAGTCAGCACCACCTGAGCACCACATTTACGCAAGCACATCACCACCACAGCACCAGCTCAATACCAGTGCAGCATCACTTCAGCACTAGCCCAGCAGCAACTTAGCATCACTCAGCACCACCTGAGCACCACCATAGCACCACATCAGTGCAAAAACAGCACCGTCTCAGCAATAGCACAGCACCACCTTCTCATCAGTGCACCACCACCAGTGAAGTACTAACTCAGCATCAGCGCTGCACCACCTCAGCACCAGTGCAGCACCACCTCAGCCCTAGCAGAGCACCACTTCAAAATCAGCACAGTTCCACCTTAGCACCACTGCAACCCCACCTCAGCAGCAATTTAGCACCAACGCAGCACCACTTCAGTATCAGTGCAGCACCACCTCAGCAAAGCACCGATTTAGCATCACTCAGCACCACCTGAAGACCAGCTCAGCACTACCTGCACACCGGTGCAGCACCACAGCCTCAGCATCAGCATCAGCATCAGCACAGCACCACCTTAGCATCACTCAGCACCACCTCAATATCACTCAGCATCACCTCAGCACCAGCACAGCACAACCTCAGTATCGGCACAGCACCATTGCAGCATCAACACAGCCCTACCTCCTCATCAGTGTAGCGCTACCGGTACAGCACCAACTCAGCATTAGCGCAGCACCACCTTAGAACCAGTGCAATACCACCCCTCATTTCAGTAATTCCATCCTTCATGTCCATACAAGTGTTTCTTTGTATATATTAATGTGTGTTCCTCTGTTGACTTTCACTTCCCTTATTTTATATAATTGTATGTAACCTTGAACCTATGATTATTGCCTTGCTCTTGATTCTGTAAAGTGCTTTGATACCTCTGGGTCTAGCCAGCGCTATATAAAACCTTAACATTTTTTTTTAATGGCTTCCTTTTTTAGTAATCACTTTTTTTTGGGCACACAAGGAACTAATTTTTCGTACTTGTCTATATTTTAAACTATGGGATCAATTCACAAAGGAATTTATGCATTCTTGAATTAGTACTGATGTACTACTACTGCACATACTCATTAATGCCTTTATGAATTGATGCCAAAGTTCCTAAATGGAGTTGTCCTAGCACTACAGCAGGTGCTAATAATTGTATTCTCTTTGTTTCCTAGTCATGGCTTGAACGACTAGGTCTAGGACTAGATCAGTACTTCAAAGATCTCTAGAGCCTGCTTCTTTGAGACACTACTCAATGTAAGGTGGATTGTAGGGTGCTGATTGTCATCTGTGACAGTATCCAGATGCTGAGTAGGTGGTTGTAGGCATGTGGTGAGGCTGGGCATGAGTACAGGCTGTCTTGATGGTCCAGCAAGAAGACTAATTGAAAAGCTAGGTCTGTAGCTTCTTGTGAAATTTCGGACAGCTTGATTTCACATCTGGTGTCCAGTGGGAGTCACCTGAAGATATTATGTAACATGCAGAGGATGTGGAAGCATGAAGAAGTGATGTTATTAACCTGGGACTTCATGGTGAGGGTAGGGTCCAGAATGAGGCCTAGGTTCAAAGCGTGGTCTGTTTGGGGCGTGTGTGAGTCCAAGTTCGGTGGGTCACCAGGTGGAGTCCCAAGATGAGCCCTTATTTCCGAAGATCAGCACTTCTGTTTTGTGTGTGGAGCTTGAGATACTTTTCTTTCATCCAATTGCCAAGCTGGCCACTTCACTTGGAATGGCCAAACTTAATAAACCATTTGGCAGGAAAGAATGGAGCACCACACATCTTTCATGCACTGGCTTTAAGGGATCGTACTCAGATATCGACAACATCGCTCCCCATCTTCGCAAGAAACCTCAAAACCTGGCTCTTTGACAGACCCCCCTCCTTGATGGAATGGAACCTGCACCCCCACCCCCCGCCCCACCCCTAGCGCCTTGAGTCCCTCACGGGTGAGTAGTTGCGCTTTAACAAACTCCTGATTGATTGATTGATTGAGATATTCAGCAGGCAGATCAGTACTCCTGCTTCAAAATTACAGCAGAGGCTAATAATGCTTTTGTTGACTAAAACATGAACTATATCCTTTCTAATTTAGAAATAATGTTTTAGTCCTGAAAAAAATGACTTTTAAGTGGCAAAGCTTCGGCTTCTTGCGAACAGTTCTTCTGACGCTGCAGATCAGCTGGAAATTGGCCATGTGTCATTGAGCTTTCACTGTTGGAAAAGGAGAGAGGAGTTACTAATAAACTGAAAATGCTATTTTTACCAGAAAGGACTATTGAAAAAGTTTTAGTAAACTCATATTTATTCACAGAAATTCTTCTTCTCCTGAGTGTGGCATGACAGCTGTATAAAACTCTATAATATTCAGATTTTATCTTTTACCCTAAAAATGAATTTAACTTGCCATCTGAATGTTTTTTTAATTTAAACCTGCATATTGAATTTATTTTGCTTCCAAGTGAATATAATGTTGGAATGGGTGGAATGGGAGGAGTATTGTTTAAATTGTATCTCCACTTTAAAGGATAATGCAGTTTATTATCACCTGTGTGAAAGAAAATATTTTTTATGATTTTCTGGGGACAGAAAGGTCTTCAAGTTCATAATCAAAAGCAATATTGATGTTTTTATGACTGCTCTTTTAGATTCAGATGAACATTGTTCATCAACTGCGTGTACTGCTGATACTAGACATATTTTGTATACAGAGGAACAAGAAGAAATGGAAGTGACTGAAGACTGACTATGGCCCTGATTTAAAGTTTGGAGGATGGGTTACTCTGTCAGAAACGTGACGAATAGCTAGTTCGGCTAGTTACAAGTGCATTAGGATAGAATGAACTTGTAATTAGGGGGGCAGGATATCTGTCACTTTTGTAAATAAGTAACTCATCATCCAAACTCAAAATCAAGCCCTATGTTTCATCTGTAAAAAAACAGCATCTTATGGTAAGTCTGGAACTTTACATGATGAGTTAATATGTGATCAGATTGTCGTGCACTCAAGCAATGTGAGCGCTGCAATCTAAAAACATTTTATAAACGTGGCACAACCTTACAATAGCCATCACTCAAATGATCAGGACCCTTTTCCACACCAATATATACTCTCTTAGGTGATAAATCTTTACCACTGTTTTATATCAAAAGAACTACTACATCATCACTAGCAATTTTAAATGCAAATTCAAATTTCAGTCAGTAGTGAGAGTTGTGAGTAGTTTGAAAGGGATTTATTGTCTAATTAAAGTTTAGTTATTTCTGATTCCTAATTCATTAGTCAAATATCAATCAGATTACTGAATTGATAATAGAAAAATATAGTTAGCTCAGATCATAATGAAATAATGAATTTAGCATGAAATTGGGCGCAAGTTTCAGTCAGAACCCATCAAGAGTTCAAAAGTAAAGGCAAGAGTGATATTAATAATTGTAGAACTTTCCCATAAAGACATTTTCGAAAGATTCATTAGAATCTAACAGGATAGGGTAAATAATCATTGGCAAAGCCAATTAGTTAGGTAAGCATAAAGCTTGTTTTTGATAAATGTCAAAAGGACTCTCTCTCACTCTCTTTTTGTCTCTTTCTCTCTCTTTCAGTGGTCTGCTCTGAATCTCTGCTGATCTGCCTCCAATCTCCTCTGTTGTCCGGCTCTCATCTGCTATGCGAACCTATCTGATCTCATCCCAGATGATCTCTGTAATACTAAAGTAGGAATCTGCTTTTAAGGACAGTATTTCAGGTGGCAAAAACATGTGGCCTGTTCTCTAGTGAAAATTCAGCATTCTCCAAAAAGCACATTTTCTCCTCGGTTCCCACATGTCATCCTTCATCTAGCAGATGTGGCAGGCTGTATCTTCGTGTTTCAACAATAAATATTCATGGCTCTTTTCCTTTACTCGAGTCTTTATTTAGAATGACTACACTTTCCTTAACCTTCTAATAAAGCAAAAATGAATTTTAACTAAACAAATAATATGTGTAAAAACATCACGCTAGCTGCAAGATAAGATTCTTAAGCAGGGCATTCAGGGGAAACCGTGAATATTGCCGCCACTTTTACTTTGGACCCTCTTTCGCCGCCAGGACCACGACGCTGCCCTTAAACCCGCGCTGTGAGCGCATGCTGCCTGTGGTTGTTGTTCCCCCCGCCGCCGCAAACAGCCATCAAGCGGCCGCAGAGCGGGGGGACTATAACCCCCGGAATCCTCTGTGGGATTCACCGCCCACAACACGCTCACTTCCGCGCCAGGAGGCGCTAAAACACCGCAGCTCCCTTGGTGGAGCGGGAGACCGTGAATATTGCCGCCACTTTTACTTTGGACCCTCTTTCGCCACCAGGACCACGACGCTGCCCTTAAACCCGCGCTGTGAGCGCAAGCTGCCTGTGGTTGTTGTTCCCCCCGCCGCCGCTAACAGCCATCAAGCGGCCGAAGAATGGGGGGACTACAACCCCCAGAATCCTTGGCGGGATTTACCGCCCACAACACGCCCACTTCCGCGCCAGGAGGCGCTAAAACACCGCGGCTCCCTCGCTGGAGTTGGAGACCATGAATATTGCCGCCACTTTTACTTTGGACCCTCTTTCGCCGCCAGGACCACGACGCTGCCCTTAAACCCGCGCTGTGAGCGCATGCTGCCTGTGGTTGTTGTTCCCCCTGCCGCCGCTAACAGCCATCAAGCGGCCGCAGAGCGGGGGGACTATAACCCCCGGAATCCTCTGTGGGATTCACCGCCCACAACACGCCCACTACCGCGCCAGGAGGCGCTAAAACACCGCAGCTCCCTTGGTGGAGCGGGAGACCGTGAATATTGCCGCCACTTTTACTTTGGACCCTCTTTCTCCACCAGGACCACGACGCTGCCCTTAAAACCGCGCTGTGAGCGCAAGCTGCCTGTGGTTGTTGTTCCCCCCCGCCGCCGCTAACAGCCATCAAGCGGCCGAAGAGTGGGGGGACTACAACCCCCAGAATCCTTGGCGGGATTTACCGCCCACAACACGCCCACTTCCGCGCCAGGAGGCGCTAAAACACCGCGGCTCCCTCCTCATCGAGGGACGCGCGCAGGCGATGCCGGGCTAAGCCCGGGCAAAGGGCGGGCCGTCTGTGGCCGTCCGGGGCTGAAGGAGGCTGGGCTGGGCAACCCCCTTTTATTTGCTCTGTTTTTCCTCACATCCTTGTTTCCTTGAGTAAGTTTATGTACCCTTTTGCGCTTTGTATGCCAAGAAAGTTGGACATTTGTAATACTGCGGTATACATCTATCTGTAGTTAAACCATTCAATATGGATGCTTGGTTAAAAACCGGTAGGATAGCCATGACAGGAGGGTCGGTGAGTGGAACAATAGATCATATTATTACTAGGGCCGCCTCTGTTTTAGAACGCGAAATCGCTTTCACTGAGCGGCGCTTGTCCTCTGAATTGTTAAAGAAGCGTTCTTCATTGGGCCATATTCAGCTAGTAACTACTCCATCACACCACGCTACTGGGATAGACTGTATAAGTGACATTGGTACCCCCCACAGTTTCGAGATCTTACAGAGTCACAAGTTCAAAGGAGGGAAATGCCCAATACAAATATCACCATAGGATTTCAATCTGATACCAGTATAGAGGAGCAAATACTGTCGACACCTAACAAGCCCCTTAAAAAGAAGCCCATGGTAAAAATAACTGCCCCGGCCCCTCCAACTAAAAGGAAAAGTGGCAGGAACAAGCAAAAAGGAACCCGATCAAAAACCCCTAAAATAACTGGAAGCCCTATTGAAAACAATGGCCCTACAAGCAGGACAACTGATAAAAACCACCTATCTGCACATTTGCATCAAGATCTTATGTCCAATATAGAGCAACTGGTTAAATCCTTATTGTTACCGTTGATAGAGAGAGTCAAAAGAATGGCTGAGCAATTGGGCAATATTCAAGAAATAGGTTAAGGCTAAGCATGGGCGAATTTAGCGAATTCGCGGTTTGCGAATTTGCGTATTTGCGAACTCGCAATCTGCAAAATCCGCGAACTCTCGCGAATTTGCAGATTTTTTTTTTTGTGTTCGCAAGGGTTTCTGCCAGTTCGCAAGGGTTTTGTACCAGTTCGCAATTGCGAACTTACTTGTCGGCTCGCAACGGCCACGACTATGTTGTTTCTACGTCTGGTTCATCATCACAGGTTCACAGCACCCTGTGTTTCACCACTGCCACCCTTTACTTCACCCATGCCACCCTCTGGTACATCACTGCCACCCTCTGGTTCATCACTGTAGATTATGGGGGTGAAAAGCAAGCACACCTGCCCTGCTTCAACTGACATGAATTAATTTGGGGTTGATTAATGTGTCACTGAATTTAAACTTCCAGTCTGGCACCTGCTTCCTTATCTGTAATGTGCTTTCTGTTGAAGTGCAATTTTTTTTCACAGGACCTTTGTGGCCTACTTGTAGCTATTCTATGAGCCTGCAGTGAGGGTCAGAGCAGGGTCATAGAATAGTTGCAAGCAGGCAACTGAACTCTGGAGGGGCCCCTCAGGAAGCACTACAGGGAATGGTTACTAATGATGAGTTTGAACTTTTGCACCTACTGAATGCTTTCAGTTTTGCAAAACTCGTTTTTCTGCAATTTTGCGGGATTCGCGGGGCGCGAATTTGCGCGAGATCGAATTCAGAAGCCGCGAATTTGTGCGAATATGCGATTTGTTTTTTTGTGGCGTGTTAGTTCGCAAGGTTTTGTGCGTTTTAGCGAGCCGCTTGTAGCGCAACGGCGCGAAGTTACCCTCACGGTCGTTCACGGGCACAGCCATCTTGTTTGCATGACGTATTTCCGTTTCCGGGCGTGATGTGTAATCTCGCAAAGTGTGTGGCTCGCTAGTACAAGTTTGCGTGTGATCGCGAAGAAAATCTCGCGTGAACTTACCCACGCAGTCGTGAACGGGCGCGGCCATCTTGTTTCTCATTCATTGCTATGGTTCTGGGCATGCTTTCTGTATCCTCTCTGAATCTCTGCCATTCTTTGCTTGTTTGAAGTTTTTTAAAATCTATTTTACTTATTATCTATCCCTCTATTTTTCTAGCTCTATATTTTTGTGTTTTCTGCTACTTTTGGTTAATTTTAAACTACTTTTTTAAACTTTTCTCTTTTCTTCTTCCCTATTCTATTTCTTCTTTAATATTTACCTACCTTTCTGCCCAGCCCATGGTAAAGGGAGCCGGGAAGCATCCTGAGAAGGGGAAGAGTGCCGCACCCGGTGCCCGGCTCCCGTGCGGGCGTTTGAGGGGGGAACAGGTCACAGCCCGGGAGACCTTCAGCGCGGAGGAGGTGGCCGCACTAGTTTTTTATGTTCAGCGCCGCCCCCCCAGGACCATCATGGCAGGCGGCAAGATCGCTAGCGGGTACGGGATCCGGGAGCGCCGGAAGCGGTGGGAGAAGTTGTGCCAGGCCATGTACCAACACTCTCGCACCTACAACCAGGCCACCCACCGTTGGACGGATCTCCTGGACCGGGAACGCGATTTGATCGACCTGCTCGGCCTTGAGATCCCCGGGCTTGGTGAGTAGTAGTAGCTATTTCTTCACTACTCTGTTTTCTCCTGCTCTGTGTGTTATTATATTGCAAATTTTTGTTTTTTACCAAGAGCAATAATGCTGCTGATTACATTGTAGGTAAATTATATTTCAAAATCTTCTGTGCATTTCAGATGCACTGCTCTCCTTCTCAGTAGCGTTGCCACTATGCTTATTTGTTTTCGATTTTGTGTTCATTTCATTGACCTGAGAAATTATGTATGAGTGTAATTTAAAGAACTGCGTAATGCTAGACACTAAGGGTCAGATTTTTAATTACCGGCGCATCCCTGCAAAGTAGCAGGGATGCGCCAGTAATTGTGCGCCACGCCACCACCACCCATTGTGCGCCGTATTTACAATGCGGAGCACCATGGGCCTAAAACGTCACCGAAGCGTTACGCATGTGTGCCGTAAAGGCGGCGCATTGCTGGAGTTGCGTCGCAATGATGGCGCAGCTCCAGCAATGCTCTGGGGTGCCCTATCTCCCCAATGCTGCGTCAAGCCGTACGTCTGATTCAAGCAGGCGCAGGGTTTGAGTCGCGCATCATTGTCCTAAAAGTGACTGATTGAAATCTTGTAGATTTCCCTCAGCCACTTTTAGGATGCGTTCCTGCGCAGGAACGCCCTCCCTTGTGCCGGAACGCTCCCTGATGGCGCAGGGCTTTACAATGTGATGCATCTCCAGTCCCATATGTGTCACGTTGTTATTATGCGCCGCACCATGGCGCCTCTTTTGTTTCGGTGCCTGCCGCTTTGTGCAGGCAAATGCAGGGGGGTACCATAGTTACCCCCCATGTGCACCCCCCACCCCCCCTTCACCCCTGGGGGCCCGCAACGGGCCCCCAAACAAAAATCCGTATGCCTTTGCACGGCGGAAATGCCGCTGTGTAAAGGCATGTTCCTCCAGACATCCTACTATGGCTGGCGGTGTCTGATAGACACAGCCAGCCATGTTAGTGCTTTTCCGCCGCGGACAGGAGGCGACGGCGGCGGAAAAGCTGCGGACAGAAAAACGATCTCCCAGCCATCCTAATATGGCGGGGGGTCTTTTTCAGTCCGCTGCGGATTTCCCGCATCCTCACGGCCGGGGGTGGATTCCGCCGGCCCGGAGGATGCGGGAAATCCGCAATCCTAATCTGGCCCATAGTTTGAACGGATGGATGCCTGGATAATGGTACTATCTGACTCTTAGATAGCATATGTGTATCTAGAGAGAGTAGACGGTCACTGGATGAACTAAGTGTTACTTTGAAGAGCATGTAACACCACACCCGCACGTCCGTCCCAGTGTAGGAAAGGCAAGGAAAAGAAGTTGTAATTTTGTCCGAATACTACCATGAATAGTAGCAGTAGTTTGTATTGCAAGCACAGCATATATCCAGCTATTACGATGGCCACTCACTACCTCTGTTAATAAGTTTAGTAGAACTCGGTCATTCATGTGTGGATGTATCACTGTTCACTCAATAAAAAGCAAAGCACATAAAGTCATCCCATATGTTAGCAAATACATACCATGTGCAGTGATAGATAATCAGATTATTTATCTTCTTCATTTTCCTTTTCTAGTATTCATTGGCACTGTAGGGTGAAAGTTAAATTAATTAAGCAGTAGCCCTTGTAACAGAGTATTCTCAGTGCCACCCGTAATAGAAAAGTAAGAGCATCACGACCTGCATGTACTGGACTGGTACAGTAACGCAAGTCTGTCTCACTCATCATGGCGGGCGTCTGTTTTTCTCGGGTGCAAGTTGACTGCGCTGGCATTATGCCGGCTTGCAGAAGTTAACGTACCAATTTTGCTAAACAAGAGAGAAGAAGAAGAATAAGACTGGTGTACTGTCATAGTCGACTCTAATGGAGTGAGTTCATAGTGCTCGTAGAATTGATTCCTTAAACTCCCACTAATGTTAGAGCAAGGGTGAAGAAGTGGGAGGTTAGATAGATACTGGCCACAATAGTTATGTACTGCACTTGCAAGTTGCTAGTTCTACTGTGACACAACTTTCTGCTGAATCATTTTGTGTTAATCTTAAAGAGCATTGGTTACAACTATGTCTTTCTTTCTTCATATAGATGCTCCTTCCAAACCAACCCGGAAGGAGCTGGCTAGACGGGCCCGGCAACGGAGGCTGGAGGCCACTGTCGCTGAATATCGGCGGCTGGTGGCCCAGGAGGAGGGGGACACGCAGTCTACAACATCTACCGGCACAGCTGCATCCTCCTCCGCGCTCCCTGGGTCACCCAGTCAGCGCAGCAGGTCTCCAGCAGTACGGAGCCGGGGTACCGCAGCCACCCGCCACCGCCGAGCAGCAAAGAAATCAGCTGCCCCACACAGCAGTTGCAAAAAACGGATGCACCGCCTTTCCCTGAGGGTTTCCTACCTCGAGCAGGAGCTGCTCAACACGAAAACCCTGCTGGAGACCCTCCGCAAGGAGCATTCCGACCTGGCCCGGAAAGTCAACAGCAGCAGCCAGTAGTAGGAGGAGACTGTCCCTTGCCCCTTTTATAAAGAATTCCTGGGGGGTGGGAATTGGGAGTTGGGTTTTTTGGACTTTTCACGGACATTTGTTGGGGTTAGGGAGTGGGGGTGGGTTGGGTCTTGCAGGGGATTATTTTTGTCAGGGATATAAATATACTTTAAACTTTATCTTAGCATACATGTTTTTTTTACTGCTTTTGAGGCTGGTGGGTGGGAGTTTAACAGTAACTTTGTTTTCGTGAAACTTAAGTGGCATCTTGATTCAAGATGTGTAATTAATTGCCCAAATGTTTTCAAAACTAAGTGCCTCTCACAGAGTAAGTGAATTCAATAGTCCTAGGACTTTACTAGTACTAGCGTCAGTCTCTCGTCTCTCCTAATACTCCATTATACTTCCTCCCCCCAAACGCTTATCTTACCTGTAATTTGTGTTTGAAAATAGGGCTAGGCACAGGGCTGGCTGCACGGCAAATGGAGATTAAGGTTGGCAATCCTGGGCGGATGAAATGTCATCATTGTGTTGGTATTTATTTATTTATTTATTTATTTATTTATTTTTTACATTTGTAAGGCGCACAGATACCCACAAAGGGTTTCCCGGCGCCGAGACTGTGATACTGAGCTGCACCTTTGCAGAGTGGAGGACAAACTGACAGTTATTTGTCAAAAAGCCAGGTCTTAATGCTTTTCCTGAAGCTGGAGAAATTTTCTTCCTTGCGGATATGGGGGGGAAGAGAATTCCAAAGGGTAGGCCCCAAATAAGAAAAGGATCTTCCTCCAATTCTAGCCAATTTGAACCTGGGCACTGCAAAGTTCGCTGCAGTTAAAGATCGCAGGCTGCGTTTAGGAAGGTAGGGACTGGCAAGATCTTGTAAATATTTGGGAGCAGTGCCGGCTTTAATTTTAAACATGTAGCTCAGGGCTTTGAACCTAACTCGGTTCTCCACCCTGAGCCAATGCAGGTCCCTGAGGTGCTTTGAGATCCTTGCTGTTCTGGGGATTTTGCACAGCAACCTAGCAGCGGAATTTTGGACGAGTTGGAGTCGTCTTAACACTGCTTGGTTTGAGCCCAGGTAGAGGATGTTACCGTAGTCAAGCCGAGATGTAATAAGAGCATTGACTACGGTCTTCTGGGTGGCAGGAGGCAGCATCCATAAGATTTTACGCAACCATTTAAGGATGGTAAAACAAATGCCCGCCACTTTATTGGCCTGCTGCTTCATGGATAGTGAGTTGTCAATGAAGACCCCAAGGTTTCTGACCTGGGTAGCTGGTGTAGGAAGAGTGCTCAAAGACGGTGGCCAGTAGAGGGCACTCCAGAGGTCCTTATTCTTTTCTAGTAGGAGGATCTCCGTTTCCTCCCCATTAAGCTTCAGCTGGTTGTTTGACATTCAGCTGAAGATTTCCTGAAGACCTTGATTGAGCACAGATGGAGCTAGAGGGTCAGACTTTGAAAGTGAAAAAATAATCTGTGAATCATCTGCGTAGGTCATTAAGGCAAGACCGGATCTCTCCGCTAGATCGGCAAGTGGACGGAGATAAAGATTAAAAAACAGCGGACTCAAAATTGAGCCCTGTGGCACACCATGGGGGGAGTTAAATGTGTCAGAACAGGCCTGGTACTAGTGGTGTTACACAGTGGCAGTTGCAGCATCTGAAAAAAAAGAAAATTAAACCTTTTTTGTCCTTACCGTAGCATTAGAATGGTACGATAGAGAATATAGCAGGTGACAGTACACTAGAACAGTGCCACAATGTAGCCTAACAAATGGTAAAGTATTGAAAGTATAACTAGTACTTGCATTGAATTTCTTTGACATTGGCTACTACTACAAGAAATAGTACCGAAGGTGAAGGACACAGCAGCGTAATAATTTGCCACGTCTAGGAGGAGGATGTTCTTGATGACCAATCAAGTTGATGGCGCACATGAAAATCTGCTTTCATTTGCCAATAGTGACTGAGTGTCAAGCTGAGTAAGAATAGAATACATCCTCGGATTCCTTCACCAGCCTGTTGCTATGACCTTATCCTCCCCAGAAAGTGTGTGGAATTATTGCTGTCATTTAGTCACACATCAATCAAAACCACACAGCCCGGGGGAAGAGGGTTAGGGTTTGGAAAATGGATGGGAATGGGGGTTTTTGGGAAAGTTTTGTTGAGAGAAGAAAAAAGAAAGCACAGCATGGACAAACAATAATTGAAGATAAAGAAATCTTTGGGTACAAAGCTAACCATAAATCTTTTAAGTGACATAAAGGAAGTGCATGCACTACTGCATGCATGGTTACTGAAAAGTAAGTAGTACTTTCGACAACCGTGAATAAAAGAATGCGACAGTACAGGGCTGCAGCGTTTTCACTTGCCTATGTCTGCACTCAGAGAAACACTTCTTACATTAAATTAGGTTTAAAAAATAGCAGAAGTAAAACCTATAGAATGGCTGTAGGGATGAATTTAGAAGCAGAGATCAAAGAAATGCAGAGTCACACTCATAGAAGTTCACAGCAATAACATTACGTAAAAGATAATTAGAAAAGATCGGATACTGTATCTGTATGTTGTTGTAGTTGTCCTGTTGAATTTGGTAAGTTGCATGCATCAAACCATTCCTCTTATTAGCGGGACTCCTCCATTCCAGCTGACGCTCCGTCCATCAATGTTGGTGACCAGAAGACACCCTGTCTACTGCCTGCCTGGCGGATGCTGAATTGCGGCTCGCTAATGTGAAGCCTGACTTCATCCTTTTTTTCCCATTGCACAGACTGAAACCCAGCCTGTAATTATTGATGGAAAAACAGAAAGTGATATTAGAACACCACTGCCAAATAAATATAAGGTATGTACGCTGTGCAGTGCAAAAATTCACACTTTGAGTTTCCTAATAGACAGTACAATATTTTTGAAAGTGCGTACTCTGTCTGAGTCTCCTTTTGAAGGATAAATAAGTATGGGCAAATTAATTTAGCGGATCTTTCCCCTTAAGCTAGGTGTACTGTAAACTGTGTTTTAGAACAAAATTAGACCTTCCCAGCAGTGCTCCCAGACCCTTACTAAAGCCAGTCTCAAAAATGTAGAAGACCCCCAATCAGATCTCAAAAAACGAGGCCTAATAGAAAACTGGTGACAAAACGTACTTTGAAAGTAAAAGTAGGCCCAAATCCCCCCTTACCCACTGTGGATTGTATTCAAACCACTTGCAAGCAAGCAAAAGTATCCATACCCAGCATCGCTCCAAGACTCGCAAACCCCCCCACAAACAGCCCCCAGCCCAAACACATGCAATACAAATACTGCTAACCCTAACAAGCCCTAAGTTAAGAATAGTGGCAAACGCTTTCTTTAACTATGGCAAATCCCCCCTTTCCCACCATGGATTTTCTTCAAATCACTTGCAACCAAAATTAACCATTCCCACGAGTGCTCTAAGACCCCAGAACTCAGTTGCAAAAATCGAGAACACCCCGAAACACATGCAATCCTGCTGCTAGTGCTAACCCTAACGAACCCTAAGTTACAAAAAGTGCCAAAAGGCTTTTCTGCATGGATTTTCTCCAAACCAGTTTTATCCGGTATTAGACCTTCCCAGCAATGCCCCAAGAACAGCCAACCCACCCACAAAAAAGCACAACACCCCCAAACAGCCAAAAAGCAAAAATGGAAAATCTCATACTTACAATATTTTTCGGCCTTCTTTCAATTCTGTCCAAACGCGCTGTGCAGCTAGGCCATAACTCCCGTTTTCCACCATGGGTTTCCTGAAAAGCAAATGCAATCAAAATTAGACTGTGCCAGCAGTGCTCCCAGACCCCAAAACCCACCCACAAACACCCGGAACCCCCCAAAGAGCACCTCAAAGACAAGCAAGTCAGCAAAAATGCAAAAAAAATTCACCTCCGATTTGGTCCAAACCACTTTTATCAGGTATTAGACCTTCCCAGCAATGGCCACAGAGCCGTAAACCCAGGCGAAAACAAGTAGAAGACCCCAAACAGCCAAAAAGCAAAAGTACAAAAATGAGGACAAAGGGCCAGATGTAGCTGGCCATTTACCGACCGGTAAATGGTCATTCCTGATGTAGGTGGCCTATTTTACCGATTCGGTAAATTTACCGAATCAGTAAAATACCCAATCAGTATTTATACCGATTCTGTAACTTCCATATGTAGGTGGGACTCTTCTGAGTCCCAAAGGCCAGTTAGATTCTGTATTTTACCACCCAATCCAATTGGGTGGTAAAATACCGAATACAGGTGTGCATGCACATCTGTGCATGCATACCTGTGCAATGTTACATAAAGACATACCCTTAGGGCATGTCTGTGTGCCACATGGCACACAAGTCCGGAATTGGGGTGCCAGAGGGTGTCAAAGTGACACCCCCTGCACCCTTGCAAAATTCGGAATTTACCGAATCGGTAAATACCGATTCGGTATTCCACATTGATTCCTATGGGCTTCAAGGCCCATAGGAATCAATGGGGGATACCGAATCGGTATTTACAGAATCGGTAAATACCGAATCTTACCGATTCGGTATTTACCAATTCTGATTTACCTACATTTCCCCCCCTCTAATTTACCACTTCTTAAATACCGAATCGGTATGATTCAGTATTTAAGAAGTGGTAAATTAGAATTACCTACATCGGGCCCTTAGTCATTTTCAGGACAATTTCCAAAATCACTCCACGCGCGCTCTGCAGCTAGGCCCTAACTCCCCTCTGCCACCATGGATTTGCTTCAAACCTCTTGCAATCAAAGTATCTATACCCAGCAGTGCTCCCAGACCCCGGAACCCACCCACAAACGCCAGGAACCCCCCCAAACAGGCCCCCGAAAACACTAAATTGAGCAAAATGTCAGAAAAGCAAAAACTTTTTCCTCATGGATTTGGTCTAAACCAGTTTTATCCGGTATTAGACCTTCCCAGCAATGGCCACAGAGGCGTCAACCCAGGCGAAAACAAGTAGAAGACCCTCAAACAGCCAAAAAGCAAAAGTACAACAATGGGGACTTAGTCATTTTCAGGGCAATTTCCAAAATCACTCTGCGCGAGCTCTGTAGCTAGGCCCTAGCTCCCCTCTGCCACCATGGATTTGCTTCAAACCTCTTGCAATCAAAAGTATCCATACCCAGCAGTGCTCCCAGACCCCGAAACCCACCCACAAACACCAGGAAGCCCCCCAAACAGGCCCCCGAAAACATGATAGTGAGCAAAAAGGCAAAAACTTTTTCAAGTCTGATTTTGTCCAAACCAGTTTTATCCGGCATTAGACCTTCCCATCAATGCCCCAAGACCCGCCAACCAACCCGCAAAAAAGCACAACACCCCCAAACAGCCAAAAAGCAAAAATGGAAAATCTCATACTTACAATATTTTTCGGCCTTCTTTCAATTCTGTCCAAATGCGCTGTGCAGCTAGGCCATAACTCCCGTTTTCCACCATGGATTTCCTGAAAAGCAAATGCAATCAAAATTAGACTGTGCCAGCAGTGCTCCCAGACCCCAAAACCCACCCACAAACACCCGGAACCCCTTCAAAGAGCACCTCAAAGACAAGCAAGTCAGCAAAAACGCAAAATAAATTTCGCCTCTGATTTGGTCCAAACCACTTTTATCCGGTATTAGACCTTCCCAGCAATGGCCACAGCGCCGTCAACCCAGGCGAAAACAAGTACAAGACCCCCAAACAGCCAAAAAGGAAAAGTACAAAAATGGGGACTTAGTCATTTTCAGGGCAATTTCCAAAATCACTCCGCCCGCGCTCTGCTGTTAAGCCCTAACTCCCCTCTGCCACCATGGATTTGCTTCAAACTCTTGCAATCAAAAGTATCCATACCCGGACATCTCTCAAGAATCATTACATTGGCAAGGGGCACGAGACAAGGTTGCCCGCTCTCACCGCTACTATTTGCCCTTGTACTCGAGCCATTGGCCACGATTATTAGGACCACGCCGCTACTGCGTGGCATTCCCTGGGGTGAGGGGGGGGAAGACAGAGTGTCCTTATATGCGGACGACATGCTAATATACCTTGAGAACCCGGCAGAGGGGATTCCAGTGTTGCTGGCATTGTGTGAACGGCAGGGAATAGCCTCAGGTTATAAGATTAATTGGATGAAATCGGTGATCTATATGCTGCATGGGACCCCGCCATGTCTGGGGGCGGATTGCCCCTTGGTGGTGGAGACAGTCTCCTTTCGATATCTAGGGATTAGGATCACGCGAGATCATGTAACTTTTCAGGATTTGAACCTCAGGCCACTGCTCGACAGGTTGAGGGCGGATGTGCGCCACTGGAAGACACTCCCGCTGACGTTACTGGGGAGAGCCGCACTTTTCAAGATGATGGCGCTGCCCCGGTTCCTCTATGTTTTGGAAAACACGCCGGCACTGGTCCCACCTTCCTTTTTCAAACAGATAGCGGGGCAACTGTCCGGCCTATTGTGGGGAGATAGACCGGCGAGGGTAGCGCAGGTGAAGCTGATTAGGGACTGGTACAGTGGGGGGATTGCACTCCCAAATCTGGAGCTGTACTACTGGGCAGCACACCTCAAGGTGATTAACCAATGGTTGCATGCGCCGCAGGAAGATCCGGCATACTTGGCGGACAGACGGCAGCTTGGCACTACTACACTACTTGCCCCGCTTTACAACAAGGGCCTGACGGCGAAACTGATCGGCCCGACTAAACACACTGTAACTTTATGGCATAAAGCTCAATCCCGTCTGAAATGGGGGGGGGTGATTACACAGCTTACACCCTTATGGGACTCTAGGGCACTGGGCAACTTGAGACGTAGTAAAGGTTTTGAACACTGGGACACTATATGGATTTCCACGGTGGGGGATCTATGGACACGGGAGGGGGTGGTCCCGTTTGACACCCTGAGAGAACAGTATGAACTAAGCACCACTGAGACGTACCGCTACATACAGATTAGGCACGCATTACTGGCCGCACTGACACCGGGTACCAACGTCCCGGAATCGGCCCCTTTGGAAGATCGACTACTCACTGATTACATGGAAGCTAGCGCCACATCCCTCACATATCGCAAACTAATAAATAACTTGCCTGACCCACTACAACAATTGAAAGAGAAATGGGAGGATGATGTTGGGGACCTGGATGAGGCAAATTGGAATGCCGCAATGGCGTCGCCTAGAGAAGCGGGAATATCAGCAAGATTCCGTTTGGTACAGTTCAAGATACTACACCGAGTATACTACACGCGCACCACACTCCACAAACTCCAGAGGGCAGACCACCCATATTGCTTACGTAACTGTGGGGAGGAGGGCACATTGTTTCACACCCTGTGGTCCTGTCCGAACATATTTGACTACTGGAGGCGAGTGGCACGTACGGTCGCCCAGACGCTACACCTCCCGTTCACCCCGGACCCCAGAATTTGTTTGCTAAATGTGTGGGGCCCGACCGACTTGACGATGCAAGGGCGATTATGGGTGGTTATAGGGATGATGCTAGCAAAACGAGATATAGCACAGAAATGGGGGGCGGCAGAGGTACCGACTTTGACACAATGGTGCAAAAATATGGACATGATCATGATGACGGAACGGGCAATATACCAACAGAGGGCTAATCCGCGTAAGTGGAACAAAATATGGCTACCGTGGAATACATATAGAGGGGAGCTCTGTGAACCACTGCCGGAAGACGAAGAGGGGGATAGCTCAGAAGAGGAAGACGATGTAGAGTAAGAATGGGCCTACGGGGGGTACGGGAGGGGTTGGGCATGGGCGAACTTGGTCTTCTACTGCCCCTTAGGCATGAGAGATTATAAGAATGTCAATGGGTGGGGAAATGTGGTGGATGGACTGCATTGCCTAGAATGTAATATGTACGTAACATAATTCTGCAAGACCAAGTTACACACCTGTACGTTGTTATTGTTCAAATTTTAAAAAAATGAAAATGTTGCGATCCTGATAGAAGATGGCGGAATGTTGACGCCATACTTCATGATGCATGCATTACTGATTATGATAATATGATGCAACAATAAAAACAAATTAAAAAAAAAAAAAAAAAGTATCCATACCCAGCAGTGCTCCCAGACCCCGAAACCCACCCACAAACACCAGAGCCCCCCAAACAGGCCCCCCAAAACATGATAGTGAGCAAAAAGGCAAAAACGTTTTCAAGTCTGATTTTGTCCAAACCAGTTTTATCCGGTATTAGACCTCCCCAGTAATGCCCCAAGACCCACCAACCCACCCGCAAAAAAGCACAACACCCCCAAACAGCCAAACAGCAAAAATGGAAAATATCATACTTACAATATTTTTCGGCCTTCTGTCTAAACGCGCTGTGCAGCTAGGTCATGACTCCACTTTTCCACCATGGATGTCCTAGAAAACAAATGCAATCAACATTAGAGTGCCAGCAGTGCTCCCAGTCCCCGAGACCCACCTACAAACACCAGGAAGCCCCCCAAACAGGCCCCAGAAAACATGATAGTGAGCAAAAAGGCAAAAACGTTTTCAGGTCTGAATTTGAACAAACCAGTTTTATCCGGTATTAGACCTTCCCAGCAATGCCCCAAGACCCGCCAACTCACACTCAAAGAAGTAGAACACCCCCACAAGTGCAGAGTCTTTCTTCATTGGGCGTAATCCAGCCCTCTGCTTTGAGGGAAATAGGAGTCTGGAGGAGGAGGATAGAGGAGCATGTTCTTGTGAACTTGTGAACCTGAGGAATGCAGACTGCGGCACCTTCAAATCAATAAGCAAATAAGTGAAGACAGTTCTGCTGATGGGCTTGTTTTTGTGATAAGGTGATTAAAGTTTTTATTTATATAAACTGTGCAAAACAAAGAAAGACAGACACACAGGAATAAAAGTGAATAAGGACGAAAAAGAAAGTTATTGATTCATTGGCTCATTTTCAGGGCTCGGTGTCAGGGAATAAGAGTTCGTCCTCATACTCTGCGAATTCAGGCGGGAGTAGGTCACCTAACAGAGAAGAAATTCCCTCATCTAAGTTGCTGTCCTCCTCGTCTTCTTTCGGCGTGTATTCTCGTACTTTGTAATCTGGTGGTATGAGGTGCTGATTCATCTTGATTATTGTTAACCTCTCCACATTTTCGGGCGAGAGGCGGGTCCTTTTGCAAGTTACAATGCCACCAGCAGCACTGAAAACCTGTTCAGAAGATACACTTGCGAGTGGGCAAGACAAGTAGTTTATAGCCAGGTTGGAGATCTCTGGCCACAATTCTTTTTTCCCATGCCAATACGCCAATGGGTCATCATTAACATTGACCTCTGTTGAGTCATTCAGATAGTCATGCACCATCGACTCAAGGTTCTCCACGGTTCCTCCATTTTGCCTACTTTTTGCTGGGACCTTTTGAGAAGCAAACCCAAGCTGAGTTAGCCAATCCTCTTCTTCACCCAATGTTACTGTTGTGTCTGGTGCAGATGATCCGGTTGCCGGTGTCTTTAACGGCTGAGAGGTCACTTCTGCCACAGCCACAGGTGCAGAAGTGGATTCTTTTGACTGGGGATGGCCTGCTGATGCTGATGTACTGCCTTTTCCTTCAATTTTCTGCCGTTCTCTTTCAAACCTCATGGCTGACACAGCTAGCCAATGTTTGTACATTAAAACTTGTGCGTCACCAAAAGCAAAGAATGCTCTGCCTGCCAGTGCCTTTTTGTAGCGTGGATCCAGAAGAGTAGCACAAATGTAATGCTGTTCTGAGTGGATCATTTGAAGACGTTCATCGCCAAGTAGGCGCTGTAATAATTTCTCTGCCAAAACAAAAGCTTCTTGCTTTTCTTCATCTTTTTCAAACATAGAAGACACCGCCTTCAGTTGGTGCTCTAGCATGCGCAACAATGGGATAGCTTTTCCCAAATTACAGTCCTTCCTGCTGATTGCACGCGTGAAGACCTCAAAAGGACAAAGCATGTCTGTCAGGCTTTTAACTAGCTCCAATTGCGCCGCATCTAGCCTCAGGTCCTTCAGAGCTGTACCCAGTGTTAAGAAATACTGATCGAGTACCGTAAACTGCTCATACAGACGCTCAAGCATGTAGAAGGTTGAGTTCCAACGTGTTGGCACCTCCTGGATGAGTGCTTTCACTGGCATTCGAGGTTCATGTAGCAGGCCCCTCAGATGCTTCCGGGCCTTAAAAGAATGGATGAAATGGTTGCACATTCTTCAGTAGGTGGTCACTAACTCGCACACTGGACTTTCTTCACTCAAGAATTTTTTAACAACCAGGTTTATACAGTGCGCCAAACACGGCACTCTGAAATATTTACCCAGCTCCATGGCCTTAACTACATTGGCGCCATTATCCGTGGAAACATAACCAATCTTGCGTTTTTTTGGGGACAGCCATTGAAAGACCTTTGTGTTAAACTCCTTCAAAATGTTTTCTCCTGTATGACTTGTCTCCATGTCAAACATGGCTAGTGTTGCATGTTTCCGAGTAGCTTTAAAAACGTTGTCCGGGTCAACACCTGCGTTTAGCTTTGCTTTAACCCTCCACAAAAGAAAAAGGGAGAAGGTCCAGAGCTAGCAATTTAGCCAGCTTAGTGTTATAAAGACGCGTCAGTGGGTGGTTGCGATCAAATGGCGCTTCTGAAAACAACATGCTTCTAATGGTGGGCTGGACCATGATTTTACGGGATGATGATGATGACTTCTTCGACCCAGTTACGCTCAGTGATGATGAACTTTTTCGCATTGGTGTCTCACTCTCTCCCACACTCTTAGTGCGGCTCACAGGGGGTGTGCTGCTGACAGGGGTACTGGGTGTAAGTGAAGTGTTTGACGCTTCTTCCTCCTCGTCATCATCAGATGAAACATCAACGTATACAGTTTGTTGACTTCCAATTCGGGCTTCCTTGATCTCCTTTAGGTGCGCAAACCATTGGACAGTGTGCTGTCTCTCAAGATGACCTCTCTGGCCTCCGGTACCATAGTTGGTACCAAACTTACTACGACTAACTGCAAGCTTACAAATTCTACAAATGGCTATGTTTTCCCGTTTTGGGCAAACACTAAAGAAGTCCCAAACTGCGGACTTGAAATGTCTGTGGGGGTGGAGGAGGCGATACTGATGTTCATGCTGCTAATGCCAGATGAAGTGGAGGATGTGTGTTGCCAAACTTTACCACGTTGTGCACTTGCACCCCCACTAATTGAGGTCGAGGTGGATGGAGCTCCCTTCTGGCGAGAAAGAAATATGGAAGCGGTAGGTGGTGGTGTACTAGTGAACTCAAATGATGGTGTTCCCATTGCCTCCTCGTCGACAATATCATCACACTCAGCAGCTTTTCGGGCTAGGGTCAAAATGTCTGTTTGCTGCATGCCCGCTGAGGCTGGAGTGGCGTGTATGATGATTGGGTCATCGTCGTGAGAGTCTTCATCAGCAGGAGTAGTAGACGCCACTTCTTCTTCAGCACCACACTCCATAAGTACGAGAGTATCGGGGACCTTCCTTTTACGCTTAGCTACCTTTGTCAGATCATGGTGTGCCTCACTCTCAGACGGCAGTGGTGGTTCCCAAGTTGGATCCATATCATCAGAAGGAAGGGGGCTTGAAGAAGATGTAGACACCATCCTTGATCTTTTCCTTGCTAGGGATGTGGAAGACAATGAATGATCAGGAGGAGTGGCTTCCTCAAATGATACCTCGGCTTGAATGTCGATTTCCTGATGTGCCCCTACTTCGGGAGGAACAACTATTGTGGGCACTTGTGCCCCTCCATGCACCTCTGCTTGTGCATCTCCTTGTGCTGCCTCTCCTTCCACATGTACTTGGGCTTGTACTTGCACATGTGGTTGTTGTTGCGGCTGTGGTTGTTGAACACTCGTCAGATGAGTTACAACAACCTGTGTTGATTGAGGGACATTGCTGCTACTTTCTTGCGATGAGCCAACATCACTGGTCGATGGTGATTGAACAACTAGACTAAGTGCCTCTGCAGCACTCAAGGGCTTGTACTTAAGTTGGCGTGGTGGTGGTGACATTGAGCCCAATGGAGCGGGGGTGCTGCTCCCAGCTTGGTCCCGCTGCTGCTGCAGGCATACTTTTTTTTTTATTCCCAAAAAATATGGCGGGCGGCACACCAGTCTCCTTGGCAACTTGCTTCTTCTGCTCCTTATTGGCAACTTTCTTGCTAGAGGAGCTACGAGGAACTTTTTTTGGGGCCATCTTCTTCAGAGGTCAAAACAGCAGGCTGCAGTTGCACGAGTTGCAGAGTTGTCTGTGGCCAGACGTGACGTCACGTGACGTTATGCTGCACACACACACCGCCGCAGGACTTCTTCCTGGCACTGGTGGTTCTCTTGAGTCTTGTGCACCTAAAAGCAATGGAAGACAGAGGAACATCAGTTATACGCCCCAAAAAGTCGAAAAACGCATAAAAATCAGCACAATCCCATGCCATCCATGCCCTCAATGATGTTCAAATTCAAGACACCCCACGGAAAGACTAGGCCCATGCACCACTCACTAGCCCTGGGCAAAAGGCCCCAACAGCAGCCAAAAAAATCGAAAAACACACAAACATCAGCACAATCCCATGCCATCCATGCCCTCAATGATGTTTAAATTCAAGATACCCCACAGAAAGACTAGGCCCATGCACCACTCACTACCCCTGGGCATAATGGATGAAAGCAAGGCAAAATGGGTGCAGGCCTGAGAACACTGCCTGCCTTCAAAATGGCCCCTTGCACCCAGCACATGGCCAGGGCCTGTCTGTACCAGCACTCAAAATGGCCCCCACCCACATGGCCAGTCCCCAACAGCAGCCAAATAAATCGAAAAACACATAAAAAGCAGCACAATCCCATGACATCCATGCCCTCCATGATGTTTACATTAAAGAGACCCCACAGAAAGACTCAGTCCATGCACCACTCACTAGCCCTGGGCAAAAGGCCCCAACAGCAGCCAAAAAACACACAAAATCAGCACAATCCCATGCCATCAATGATGTTTAAATTCAAGACACCCAACAGAAAGACTAGGCCCATGCACCACTCACTAGCCCTGGGCAAAAGGCCCCAACAGCAGCCCAAAAAATCGAAAAACACACAAAAAATCAGCACAATCCCATGCCATCCATGCCCTCAATGATGTTTAAATTCAAGACACCCCACAGAAAGACTAGGCCCATGCACCACTCACTACCCCTGGGCATAATGGATAAAAGCTAGGCAAAATGGGTGCAGGCCTGAGAACACTGCCTGCATTCAAAATGGCCCCTTGCCTCCCAGCACATGGCCAGAGCCTGCCTGTACCAGCACTCAAAATGGCCGCCACCCACATGGCCAGTCCCCAACAGCAGGCAAAAAAATCAAAAAACACACAAAAATCAGCACTATCCCATGCCATCCATGCCCTCCATGATGTTTACATTAAAGAGACCCCACAGAAAGACTAGGCCCATGCACCACTCACTACCCCTGGGCATAAGGGATGAATGCTAGGCAAAATGGGTGCAGGCCTGAGTACACTGCCTGCATTCAAAATGGCCCCTTGCCTCTGTAACAACCGGATTTTCGGACCAGATAGAATCAGCTCACCAGAGCACCACCAACCCAGCCGAAACGCAACCACCTCCCTCCTCAGGACCCATCTATCCAGGCACCTGGGTACCTACCTGAGGATGGGGAATTAGCAATATACAAGCTCATATCATCAGAAACACCACTAAATCTATAGGGATTACTAGGAATACTCACTGATTACTAAGGACGTCCATGCCCTACACCACACTCATACCTTATAGTCTTGCAGCAACTCAGACCCAGACTATGCTACCCTCCTACTCATAGTGAAGGGGGCAGTGCCAATAACTTACCATTGCACACTGACACACTCACTGCTCTCTCAAGCCACAATCCTGTGGGTATAAACACCAGTGTCCCCCCTGGTGCTTTCTATATTTCATACATACACAAGCCACAATCCTGTGGGTATAGACACTGACCACAATCAGTGCTCTCACTAACGCCACTTTCCCTAGCAGCGATCTCATTACACACCGTATCCCCCCGGTGCTCTCTCAAGCCACAAATCTTGTGGGTATACACACTGATCACAATCAGTGCTCTCACTAACGCCGCTACACAACGACGATCACTTTCCTATGAATACCTTCAGCTCTGTCTCTCTCTGTTGGAAAGTTTCTCTCACTATTCACTAGGGGATTACTACAATATTATGGAATGACCGAATTACACGGTGTACAACTTATTCTCTATTTCAAGGGCTCCTCTCTCCCTCATTATTCAGCTGCCACTCGCTTGATCAGGGGTAGCATCTGTTCACCGAATGGTACCTGACTAGAAGACAAGGTTACCTTTACTGTATAAAAACAAGAGGTACACACTATATGCAAAAGTTATTCCCTGATTTAAGCGCTCCTCCTCCCCTTTTGATCCATCAGTTACCATACAGCATCTGCTTAGAAGAAAGGTTAGCTTTATCATAAGAAAACAACAGTTACACAATAGTTCACTAAGAACTGGGGTTCCTTTATTAACAATGACAATACTGTACTACAACACATAGCGTGAAAAGAAAAAGGGGAATAGACACATACACAGATCTGCGGGGTCTCTGTAAAGCTTTATTACTATAACACATCCACATGTAATTGACAGTAAATAGCTAAAGAGGGAATGGATTATACTGCACACCGCTGAAAGAAAAAGAATTAGCAATACAGTAAGGACAAGGTTAATGTTTAAATGTAAAGCAAACTATAGTACAGAACTGATATCACCTGATTAGTATGAAGTCTTGCTCTAGCTGTCATCTGGGTTCCTCTCTCGTCTGTGCCTTAGCTCGTCTCAGATCCTCCCTGCACTCTTGGACACGCATCTGCGCTGATCACTCTTCACTGGATTCCTCTCCCCCACAAACTCTCTCCACCTTCCAGCTTCAGCCTAATAGTTTCTGCCGCTCTGATAACCGTTCGCTCCACTAACTTCTTCACTCTGTCTGATTATCTCAGCTCCAATGTCCAATTCACTCCAGCTGCTCCCACAGACTAATCCACGATATAACTTCAGTCTCTTCCAAAAGGCATCACTTCAGACTCCAGCTGATCACAACTCCTTCTGATAAGTAATTGCTTCTGACTGCTTCCTTCAGTTCCAAACACCATCTCACTTCTCTCTGTTCAAAACACCATCTGCTCACAACTGCTTCTGACTTCTCTCTCTGGTTCCAACTCACTGACTGTCTGTCTGTCTTCTCTCTGTTCCAAGCATTGACTGTCTTCTTCTCTCCTCTGCTCCAACTGACTCACTCACAAACTGACCAACTAACAAACTGACTAACTGACTTCTCTCTGTTCCAAGCATCGACTGTCTCTTCTTCTCTCCTCTGCTCCAACTCCCTAACTCCGCCTCTGCACTTCACTAATATGGAATGCTCTCTCCTCATGGAAAGTTCCAGCATAGGGCTGCCTCCCACCGAATTCCTGTGCCAGCTCCGAGGCCTCCTGCGCAGCCTGCAGTGACCATCTGCATGTTACGTCTAGGCCCAAGAGACAAACACATTCTTCCGATAAGAAACAGTCTCGGCTGGTTTTCCCCAAGCGAACAACACCTCATAACTAAAACATCACCTTTACCCTGCAAGCATCTCAGTCTGCAGGGACAGAAAGCAAAATGGAGTCTCTCTAGTTCTGGGCCTTGTAGGCCTGAGAAAGATGAAATAACACTTAGCTCTGTCAGAGTACATACACAAACCATACTATAAAGTCAGGACTACAGGATCCACCCTCTACTATAGGTAGGATGAAGAAAGGACACATAATTATGTCAAAGCCAATAGGCAATAGATGAATTAGAGTCAAGAATAAGGGATCTATCATCATATTAAGCAGCTATCCTCTAGTTTATGCTTCTAGGTCTGGAAAAAGGCCTGAAAAGGACCAACACAAGGCAAGAATAGAGATCCAGGATGGTAGCAAGCTTAAAGTCACCATCACTCAGAAATAGAGCCAAAAATACGGTCACTACAGCCTCCCAGCACATGGCCAGGGCCTGCCTGTACCAGCACTCAAAATGTCCCCCACCCACATGGCCAGTCCCCAACAGCAGCCAAAAAAATTTGAAAAACACACAAAAATCAGCACAATCCCATGCCATCCATGCCCTCCATGATGTTTACATTAAAGAGACCCCACAGAAAGACTCAGTCCATGCACCACTCACTACCCCTGGGCAAAAGGCCCCAACAGCAGCCCAAAAAATCGAAAAACACACAAAAATCAGCACAATTCTATGCCATCCATGCCCTCAATGATGTTTAAATTCAAGACGCCCAACAGAAAGACTAGGCCCATGCACCACTCACTAGCCCTGGGCAAAAGGCCCCAAGAGCAGCCAAAAAAATCGAAAAACACACAAAAATCAGCACAATCCCACGCCATCCATGCCCTCAATGATGTGTAAATTCAAGACACCCCACAGAAAGACTAGGCCCAAGCACCACTCACTACCCCTGGGCATAATGGATGAAAGCTAGGCAAAATGGGCGAAGGCCTGAGAACACTGCCTGCATTCAAAATGGCCCCTTGCCTCCCAGCACATGGCCAGGGCCTGCCTGTACCAGCACTCAAAATGGCCCCCACCCACATGGCCAGTCCCCATCAACACCCCCAAAAATCGAAAAACATACAAAAATCAGCACAATCCCATGCCATCCATGCCCTCCATGATGTTTACATTAAAGAGACCCCACAGAAATACTCAGTCCATGCACCACTCACTACCCCTGGGAAAAAGGCCCCAACAACAGCCCAAAAATGGAAAATTCCAAAATTGTAGTTGCAGCAACTTTAATGCCCCAAACAAACTTACTTGTGAAATTTCTAATCCAAAAGTGATCCAAAGAAAGTCAAAAAGGCCTCAAATCCAAATATCCAGCAGCATCCACAAAAAGTAATCCTTCCAGGTCAAGATCCGAATGAAAGTGACCAGCACATGAAGAAAGCACTGGGAGGAGCCTGCTGGACAGGAACAGGAAGTTGGAGACTGTGGGGCACTTCCTTCCTCCCCCCCCAAATGGACTCCTTGCAAAAAAAAGTTCAGGCAAATGTCAACCTGAGGAGTTATTCCGATAAAAATCATCATTTTCAGAAGGTTTATGCTGCTTGCTGGTGGATTTCATGTGCAGAATTGCAAATTTTGTAATTTCGCGAGATTGTTGCTGCCCGCCGCATCTACATGTTCGCAATTGCGAACTCCCGCGATACGTGATCACGGCGTACTCGCGTTGACAAACTCTCGCTGTGCAAGGTGGCAAGCCGCGATGACGTAATCGCGGTCGCCAAACTCCCGCGGGATCCCGCAGCAAGATCCAAAATGGCGCAGCACTCGCAAAATATCGAGAAAAACAACTTGGCAAACGCTGAATGACGGTAAGTGAACGACGCGCGCTGCAATATTGTATCACCAAGCAAAAAAATCTGCTGCGTGCAAATTTGCAGATTTTCGGCAAATCCGCGAGAGTTCGCGGATTGCAAATTTACCGAAAATCCGCAAATTCCGCGAGCGGAACGGATTTTACGCCCATGCTTAATACAAATTTAATTAAGGATTTATCAGTAAAGAGGCCCCATATCACACCACCTGTTGCAGTAATGGTAACAAAGCCAACTAATCTTACAAATAATGCCCTCTGCGCATGCTAGTCTCCTGGTAAAAAAAGTTACAAAGACGATACCTGAACCATTAAAGCACAGGGAAGGGAGAGATAATGTACAAGGTAATAACACTCAAACATATGAACAAGGACGGGAAAAAGGGAGATCATATCAGGACTTAAACTTAAATGGAAAAGCACATTGCATAGACTTATCACCGGAGTCGGTGCCATATGTTATTGTCCTGACCGGGGTACCAGAGCTAACAGAGGGGAAATTTGAAGCCTACCAGAAGAACCTTAAGAACAAGGTTGTGCACTGGTTACGAGTAAATAGGCCATTACCTCATAACATAAATGGTGAAATCCTACATGTCAGATGGTGTGGCTGGGTGGGCCCTAGACAAAAGGACCTGCAAGGGGACATTATTATTATAAATTTCAAGGACTATAGGGCAACAAACTATATAAGAGACTGGTACCCAGAGGGTTATGAGAGTGGAATATCTACCAAGGACCTTAGTTATTTCTATCCAAGGTCCTTGGTGGAAAAACCCCTGAGACCAAGATACCAGAATGCCAGGATTGCGGTGGCTCCCAGGTTAAATATCACCACCCAAAATCGCTTTGCTCCTCTTTCTGGCTTGAAGAGGGTCGATTGACTCGCCAAACCGATCGAAGAAAAGGAAAAGGAGTACGACATACCTGTTAGTATGCCCAATTATATAATAGACAGGGGAGAAGGTCATCCCAACAATAAACCTAGGAGGGGCCAGCATGATCTCATTTGTGGGAAGTATCAGAAGGGTCAATGGATCATCTCCTGAAATATAGCAGGACTTAAAGATAAGGTGGATCGCCCAGATTGGCTCGAGATTATTAATATACACAATATTTTGTGTTTCCAGGAAACCTGGACTGCCCATGACATTCATATGCTAGGATATCAAACATATAACACTCCTACTAATATCAGCACCCATGGCAGAAATAAGGGTGGTGTATGCACCTATATTTCGAATGCATCAGGGATTAAAATGACTAAATTTATCTCGGCAGAGAGTTATCAGATTCTGATGGTGAGTTGGATGGGTGTAAAAAACATGGCCATTGTAAATTTTTATAATAATGCCCATGCGCCGCAATGGGAAGAGATAATATCAAGTCTCAGAAGACGATTAAGGGAACTAGAAAATGATGGAGAGGGGGATTTGACCCTCTTATGGGTTGGAGACTTCAATTGTTGTCTCTGTACCAGCTATGTCACAGGCACTTGCCACCTAGCTGAGGACAGGGGAGACATACCAACCCATTTTAGCCACTCTAGGTTGGGGGACTTATTGAATTCCCTGATACATGAGTATGACCTGGGCTACATTAACGAAAATATTTCGCCACCGGCGCTTTTTAAACCAACATTCAATGGGAGAGGGGTGAACTCTATAATTGATTTCACCCTCCTATCCTTTAGACATCGGTCATTAGTGATGTCTTGGGAAACACTAGATGTTGCCCACAGCGATCACTACCCCATCTCTTTCTGTCTAGAAAAAAGGGGATGTGAACCAACTATGGAGGTAATTTACAATACCACAATAAACCTGGCTAGTACTAACGGTTATCGTATTAACTGGGCGAAAGTAGACCCAAAAACCTTTATGCATAAACTGATTACCAAAACCTATGATCAGTTTAATATCTGCCTTGCACTAACTGTAAGCAATAAACAAGTCCTTGAGGCTTTCGGGAACATAACATCTGAAATCGAAAAAAATGCTGACTAGAGATTCTAAAACTCATACTCAAAAAGCAAGGAGTTGGTTTTAAAAAAATTGCACAAAGGCGCATCAGAATTTGAAAAGGGTTCTACATGAAATCCCCAGAAATATGCCATTGATAAGACAAACCTGGAAACTGTATAGTGCTGCACTGGCCAGAAGGAAAAAAAGAGTTAAAAAGTGAAATTTGGCAGAACCTTCACAATACTTGTCTAAAAAAAGATAATATATCCTTCTGGAGAGCTGTAAATGCCCCTTTTCTGGCAGACAGAGATTCTGATATTATTGAAATCGCTATACCAGGGGATATCTCGGTTACACACTTCACCAATTTATATAAAAATATCACTGCTCCTGAGATTGATAATGTTTTGGACAACCGGGAGTGTTTAAACCCATTTCCGCTAGGAGTTGTTTTCGAGCATGCAGAGGTTGTTAAAGCAATTCAAGATAGCGCCTCGGGTAAAGCACCGGGCCCGGACGGTGTCCCGATTGACCTGTATAAAATTATCTCTATGGTCGCCCCTATTAACTAATGTTTTAAATTGTGCAAACGCCTCTGGTTTTATTTCTACTTCTGCCTACAACTACCATGAACATGAAGGATAAACTGCTCCAAAGAGAGAACTTTTGGATTAGATACCTGTGCACGATGCAGCCCACTGGGCTCAATGATAGAATGGAATTTCTTTGCTACCTATGAACTGTACTATCAATATTACAATCGTTCTTTTATTTTTTGACTTGTTATGGCTTATTGAATTATCCTACATGTACTTCATATCTCTTTCACCCGCTCTACACATTTACCATACATTTTCTATCTCTGTTCTACATCTTCCACTGTTGACTTTTTCACCCTTTCAAGATGTCCGCCACACTTTCACATCCGCAGTCTGCTTTCTATATTTATTAACCTGCTACGTTACTCGCACACTTGCTTTTCATATTCACCAGAACGCTAGCCGCATGGCACCCGAATGGCAGTTTGACTGTCCCACTTGAATGCTTGAAGTAGGTACTAACTCTGCAATATCGCTTATATTCACCCTTGGTGGACTATGTTTCTACTCGTTACCTTACTGACACGACTTCGTATACTCTTTGGGCTTTTCCGACTTAGACTATTCTTACGCTTAATGTCAGTACCGCGTTTTTCACGCATATGCACTAACTATTTTCGCTTACACTCGTTTTTTAACATATTTCGTTTTGTAATTTAATGCATTTTGTATCATTCCGTTTGACTCTACTTTGAAGCACATGGCACATAATGATGATTATTATCCACTGTGTTTTTTGTAATTATGATTGATTCAGTACTATGTTCATGATATACCAAATGGGGATATATTTTCGATTTATCAGACCGTTCATTTGTTTTTCATTTTAGATTTCCCCTGACGAAGGGCTCACTGGACAGCCCGAAATGCATAGGGATTTACAATTCAAGCATTTTGGACATTGTTTGTTACATTTAATCTAGTATCCATGAATGAACTTTTGAAACCATTAATGAGATTAAATCAATAATGGACTAACTTTTTGATTTGGATTCAATTTATTATACCCTTGGCGGGGTATTTTGAACGCTGTGCGTAGGGTACAATTCCAACTCTGGATTTGCAATTTTGATACTTCTCCCAAACGCTACAAGATTCAGAGTGCGAAACCCCAGCAGCACGCGAGAACTTTGCAATATCTTCAACTTTTGTTGGTGCGTGTCTAACCCTTCAATTTTATTTCTACTTGGCCAGAGGCGGTGGTTGTACCTATTTTTAAAAAGAGGGTTAGGAACAATCCTGTCTGCTATCGACCAATATCACTTTTAGACGCCCTTATGAAGGTAGAGGGCAGAATTGTTCTTAATAGGCTACAGGCCTGGGCAGAGGATAAAACTATTATTTCTAATCTCCAATATGGATTTCGTAGCGGAAAGGGAACAATAGAACAGGGTCTAAACTTGGCGTTACTAGCCACCAAGTATACTCAAGCCAAACATGAAAAACGTTTTATTACGTTTGTGGACCTTAGTTCCGCGTTCGACTGTGTAGATAATTCTATGCTATGGAAGATGATTGGAGACATGGGTGTAGATCACCAGCTCCTTTCATTTATCAGAGAACTATATAGGGATGTGGGGGCCAGGGTACGCTATGGGAGAGCGGGGGCTTGTTCTGACAAATTTACATATTAAAAGAGGTGTCCAACAAGGGTGTATTTTAGCGCCTTTTCTTTTCACCTTATATATCAACAGCGTGGGACAACATCTCAGAGACTTCCAGTTTGACTACTGCGCTGTTGGCGGAACACCCATCCCCATCCTTTTGTATGCTGATGACGCAGCAATAATGTCTCGCACTGTCACCGGCCTACAACGGGCTGTAGCTGAATTTTCGGAATATATGAAGGACCGGGGCCTACTGATTAATGCCTCCAAAACATATTCCATGACTTGTAGTAATTCAAAAAAACACAGTAAGGCAATCCTTCTGGGGGGGAGATAAGATCAAAAATACGGACAGTTTCTGTTATCTAGGAGTTATCTTTGACAGAAGGGGGAGCTGGAAAGAGGCAGTCCTTGCCAGAAAAAGTTCTCCATGAAACTGGGCGGGCGCCCAGCGAAGGAGATAACCCAAATCTATAAGGCAAAATGTATCCCTACCGGTACCTACGGTGCCGGCTTTGGGGGATTGTTAGCGTGGATCAGATCCAACGAGCTGAAAACGATTTCCTTCGTTATTTACTGGCTGTACCCAAATCTAGAAAAAATGGTTTGGGGTTCTGCCCACCTCACCCAAATCCATGTCTCGTTTCTTTATTCACAGTGAACTGGGGATATCGTTTGTAGAGGACACGAAATCATCCCCATTGCTTTCATGGCACAAAATTTGGGCAACCCCAGAAACGTCTTTAAACAGAGACATCGTTTTAGATTGTTTAGCGTTGGATGGAGTAGCAAATATTAAGTGGTTAAATTCTATTAAAACCATGGCTTCGGACATAGGGCATAAAGAATATTTTGATCAGCCTACATGTTTGGAAATGGTTTCAAAACGTACTCTTAAAAAATTGATATTGGAGTTCTTAAATCATAAAAGGTGGTTGGCAGAAAAGGATAAACATACATGCCTGGAATATCAGAAAATAAATCCACATGTAGGTATGCAATCATATCTGTTATTGGAAACAAGCCCCTATGCGAGGATGTTATTAACCAGGTTCCGGGCAGATACCTTTTTTCGTTTGATAACTCTTCCAAACTGTAACGACTGGTCAAAATCGTTAGGTAAATGCCCTTGTGATGAAACATCCGTCCAATCTAATATTCATTCTATCCTGTTTTATAAATATTATGTGACCCCCTGGAAGAGGTTTTTGAAGCTGGTCCTTATAATATGGTGAATAAGGAGTTCCAGAGCAGCATATCTCAAACTGAAGCAGTTAGAATCAGCACTTGTGGTAAAAGCGGTCTCCTCTTATTTGAGAAATTTAATTGCCCTGAGAAACACCATAGGACTGGGATTATGTAGGCAATAATGTATGTAAGCTGTCGCCTCTTATTCCTGTCTTTTTAATTGGGTAATATCTATTTATTTTTTATCCTTAAAATATATATGAAATTAACTTGATGCCACATTGTGTTCAATCTTAGCAAATGGAAAAATGTATGGTAATAGTTTTGTGCATTTCTTGGTACTAACCCATTTGACCTTTTATTAACTAAAACGACAGTACTGATTGTTGCTGAAATATGATCGTTTTTATTGTGTAAATATATGGCGATCATTTTCCTTTTAATTTTTTTAATTGTCTATTTAATGTATCGTGATACTCTGTGCTTTTATGATTTTGCAACAAAAGTCGAATAAAGCTAATTTTGAACTTTGAACTTTGAACTATAAATTGTTTTAATATGCATTTTGTTTAATACGTGCATTTTCTCAGCAAGTAGTCAATTGTGAATGGTGCTCTGTGTGAACAGATAACTTTCAGCAGCTACAAAATATACAAGCTACTTCATTATTTTGCAATACAAAAGGGCACATTCTATTACTTGTAAAAGTTTCAGAGTTTAAAGAAATCTTTCTGCTAAAAGACAAGGCTAAGATCAGGCCAGCTTTTCAAGTGTCTCTATGTATTGCATTTTTTATACAAACCCTGTTTTCTGCACCTTTAAATGTTGTGTTAATTTAATACAACCTGCACGGTATTTCTGCACACATGTTTTACTTTGTAAGTTTTAGGAAAAGCAGACTTCTACATTTAGGAAAACATCTTAAGGCAGTGACATTGAATATATTTGTGTATGGTTCAGTTTTTCCTAAAGCATTTATTTATTAAAGGGAAAAAGTCTAGTTAAGGCCTGGCGTTGAATGTGAAAGCCTCATGTTTTCAACCGCAAATATCTGCATATTATCCTAAAATTAATTTTTCATGTTGAAAGCCGTAGCCAGATTACCATTAGTAGTGACTAATTTTTATAGGAAATTATTTGCTTTCACATGAACAAGAAAGGTTTAAAGGATACAATTGCTTTGGTAAAGAAAGCAGAACTTTCTGAACATTGTGCCTGGACTACCTTACCAGCAGATAATAAAGTCTCATATAGTTCAGTGAATAAAATATTGTAATAGATGTGATGTTTATAAAGGAAGATTGTCTCTAATCCAAGAGAAGATTTGAAATCAGACCTACTTTCATTGCAGTGGTTCACTGCATTCTGCTAAGTTTAACATATGTCCAGTGAAAAATGTATAGAATATGGCACTACAGGTCATTTGCAAGGGTGTGTAGGAGGAAGAGTAAAAGCAACATGGTCACTTGAGGAGCTGATAACAAATCTGCTTCTTCAGATGGCGATGGCTAAGGAAGTGAGGTCATCAAATCTCAACCAGGCAAGCTTTAAAAAGTGGTTGCTTTTAAAATAAGTGGAAGTGAAAAGAGCAAGCCTTTATGCTGGATGTCATTTGGGGGAGTGCATTTAGAAGCTGCATCTGGTTCTGGATCACCATTCACAATTATTGCATACTAGCAGCCCGTCCCGACCTTGTCCGGGTGCAACAGGCTTCCCCGACCCCCGCCCGCCCCAACATTGTGCAGCAGCCCGGACCCCCGCCCAGCCCGTCCCCGCCTGCCCCGACCCCCGCCTGCCCCAACATGGGTCCCCTAACTGAGCCGCCGCTCCTCCCGCCTGTCTGCTGCTCGCACCGCCGCTGGCCTGTCTGCTGCTCCTCACGTCACCGCTCCTCCCCCGCGCCATGTCCGCCGCTCCTTGTCGCGCTCCTGGACGCCGCTCCTCCCCATGCTCCTGACGTGAGCACGCACGTCGCCGCCGGCGCTACTTCGGAGGGACTACTTTTTTTTAATGTAAATTTTTTAAATAACGTTTTTTTAAAAATTTATATAGCCTATAACCATCTACACACCCTGACGATTCCAACGGTGTATCGGGTGTGTGGATTGGTGCTGTGGTTCCCGAGTTTACCCGCTTCAAAGGCTGAAAGTTCTTCCTTTAATATAGTAGTATAGATGTAAAAAAAAGATATTGTGCACATGATTGGTCCTGATATTGACCCAGCTAACGTTACACCTTAAAGTGCTAAACTGAGATACCATTATTATGCTGGGGTTTAGACGCATACTTTTCACTTCAAAAAGAGACCAGCCACTTGTAAACTTTATGTTGCCACTGATGGTCCCTGTGTTCTTGGTTGGAATGATCAAAGGTGGAATAGTCTGACCGCCGTAGTTGTCATACGGTGGTTGGACAACTGGTGGGGTGGCTATTGACCGCCACTGCAAGTTTGGCAGTCCTATGGACTGCCAAACTCGAAAATACAGACCTTAATGACAATATTATGGTTAACCAGTTTCTATTGCTGTGAATGGATGAGATGCTTTCTTTCATCTCAGAAATTAGTTGGTTTTCTACTCTAGGTCTATCATTGGCATATCATCATATTTGTACCCTGATAGCATACCCTCGTCTCACCCTGATAGCAAGCCATTGTTACACTCTTTAATTGTTTTTAGTTTCATTGGATGCCTTTTGGTCGTGCAATGACTTCTGCTATTTTTGAGACAAGTATGACAGAAGTGTTTGGTGATATTTGGGGTAATGTGCTTCCAGGATGATATTCTAGTCACTGGATGGGAGAGGACGTAACATGATTTGAGATCATGAGGTGTGTTGTGTGTTTTGGAAAGAAAGGTTTTGATAGCAGAAGTAAAACAAAAATGCTAGTTCGCAGAGCCGCATGCTTCATATTCGGGGCATGTAATTAATTGCCAATGTATTAGACCTAAGGAAAAATTAGTTGAAGCTATTAGACGTGATCCTTTGCCATGGTCTAACGATCCAAGGCCATTTTTAGACATGACTGAATTTTATTCAAAATATGTGGAATATTTTCATGAAAAAAAGCAGCATGAGGACTCTGTTAAGTACTAAAACTAAATCAGTGATACAGCAATTGGCCAAGCATCAAAATTACAAGAATCTTATCCAAGGGCTGCCGCTTTTGTATAATACTAGTAGCATGGTTCTGGGTAGTGTACTTACACAAATCAACGTATCGGACAAGGTAGTTGCAATTCCTTTAGTTTCTCTTTCATTATCTCCTATAGAAGTGAAGTACTTCGTAACAGAATGAAAGACACTTACCCGTGTTTGGGCACTTGAACATTTTTATACATACTTGTGGGGTAGGTGATTTAGCCACAAAACATTAACAAAACTGTCAACTACCTAGGGTTTTCTCAGAGCTTAAACTAGAATTGATAGTATCTCTTTGCGTCTCCTTGCATTTCAGTGAGAATTTCAGTATGTTCCTTGGGAATGTTACTACTAATGTCTTTTAGCTGCATGGCATTACCCACGAAAGAAATGGATGATGATCCTTGGGACAAGTTCAGTGCTACATGTACGTCTGAAGTGAATTAAAGTGATGGCACTGATAAGAAAGAGGAATGGATTGTTGCTTATGACAATGCTGACACGTTGAAACATGTTAAGGGCAAAGTAGTGAATTTTTGGAGTAAACACCAAATAGAAGAGAATTTATGAGCATTTTGTGAAGGGAGAGATGAGCTCTGAATGGGACTTTTGGCATGACTCATACCAAACACAGTGTGAAATAATTGTATTAATGGGCAGAGGTTCATTTGGAGACTTAAAAATATGACAGGCCTTGTATTGATTGTGAGAAATCAGATAAATCAGAGAATACTTTAAAGCCTCCTTATAGATTTTTAGGTTGTCCAAACGTCCCTGGCAAGATGTTGCGTTGGCCATCATTGGACCGGTTATGTGGGAGGATGGATCTAGCAAATACATTATAAAAAATATTGTTTTGATTCATATGTTCTCAAAATTGACTGAATTGAAGTTAGTAGATAAGGAGCATAGCATGAGTGTGATTGAATTTCTTCATGCGGTATTCCTGAGAGACGGTTGGCCAAAATCAATTTTAACTGACAATGGTGTTCAATTTTAATTTGTTAAGTTATACATTTCTTAAAATTTTCTAGAATCAAGTACAAGTTTACAGTAATTCAGGTGCAGCCGGCATGACATGGGAGTGAGGAGGGTGTGGGGTTGTGCGGGGAGGTTGTCTCACGGGGATGAGGGGATAATTTAATAATAAAACAAAAATTCAATCTTAGCTTCGCCTTCGGTCCCACGTCGCGTCTCCTCTCTCTGCTCACAGGAAGCAGAAGCAGGCAGCCTCTATCTCCTCCCCTAAGCCAATCACGATGCTGCAATGGCAGCGTTGTGATTGGCTGGGACACCGACCGCACAGGCATCTATGGGGATGCCGTTTTCTCCATGCAGGCTGCATGGAGAGTTTGGTTGAGGCTCCGAGCCTCCAACCAAACCCTTCTTCTGCTTTCTCGCAGTGTGAGAAGCAGAAACATAAAATGGTATTTCTACCATTTTATGTTTCTGCTTCTCACACTGCAAGAAAGCAGTTGGGCGACGCTCCTCCGCCCACATGGAGCAACCGCCCCTGCAGTAATGTACCATTCCAGTATATATGTGGTTGTAGAGAGACCCAATACGTTTTTAAAGGTATTCTATAGTTGGCGAATAGTAGTAATAAAACATGGTGACTAGAAGCTAAAAAAATGTGTTCGGAGTACAAAGCCACTATATTTGAATTCACTGGTGAAAGCCCATTCTCTATAATGAAGGGACGTGTACCACATTCAAGAAAAACTCTCGACTGATGAAAAGAAACAAATTGGTCAAATGGGATTCAGAAAGAGCAAAAGATCAATCGTCTTCCCAATTTGGATACTGAACCGCAGGATTAACCAAACTAAGGATGTTAGAAACTGGGTCACTGGGTGAGGGGTGTTTGAACAAAATATTGGAAACAAAATATTGTGATACAAAAATATTGTGTTAAGGATATCGGGATCTCAAAAATATCGCTGACTGGAATATTAAAAGTAAAAATATAATTTTAAGTGTTGTTTTTTGTTGCAAAAAAATATTGATTTTGAACATGTATTTAATATTGTTTATAAGTGGTAATTAGTATGTGATTTATTGTAGTGTGTTTGAGTTTAAATGTTTGATAAATTTATTTATTTGAGCTTTTAGCAAGTTTATTAATTAATTATGAAATTGTTGAAATGTGTATTTTTAGGTGTATTAATGTAAAAAATAAGGGATTTCTAAATCAATTTTAGGAGTTGAGAGTTTTTCAAAACATGAATATTTTAATGTAAATTTGATGTTAATTATTTTAATGATGTGCAAATTAATATTGCATATTTGTTTAGTTTATTTTGTTTTGTTACATTAATAATTTGTATAAACTATAATCTATAGCTAATTTAAATATATTTGCATTGTATTACATTTAGAAAATGCATATTTTATTTTAAATATTAAAATTAATATTTGAATTACAAAACATTAAAAAAACTAAACTACATAACAATTATTATTATTATTATTATTTAGCGATTTGTAGAGCGCCTGGTGACCGGTAGGCATCCCCGCGCTATAACATATGTGGAGACCAGAGGAAAAAGGGGGACTTTATTTTGGGAATAGCAGAGTTTTCAGTTTTTTCCTAAAGATCGGATGGCTGGGTTCCATCCTGAGGGTGCGGGGAAGTGAGTTCCACCCAGAGGATGCTTTAACCGAGAAGCGTCGGCCACCTATTTAAAAACATTTTAAATAAAACATTTAGGCCTAGATGTATCAAGCTATTTTTTTGTCGCAAACGGTGCGAATCGCTAAAATGCACTGTTTGCGACAAGAAAATAGAAATTTGCGATGTATGTAAGTATTCGCATCGCAAAATAAGTAATCGCAATTTTTGCGATTACTTACTTGCGATTTGTTGAATTCTGCAAATATTTTTTGCGATTTCTAAATTTGCACGGTTTCTTGTTTGTGATAATCGCAAATTAGAAATCGCAGAAAGATGTATGAAAATATCGCTATTTGCGAAAACATGAAATTCGCAAATTAAGAAATCTCAAATAACACTAACATCATTCAGGTGGTAACCAATTTGAAAGTATGAAAAAGACCCCACACTGCATTTTTTCAAAGCACAAAGGCTGGACTTTACCTGATAGCTAGGAGGCTGCTCATTCAAGCTCTTGCACAAAGGAGACAGAGGCAGGAGAGAAGATTCAGACTGCGGATAACGCTTTTCCAGCAAACAGAAGAGGACATTTTTGAAAAATATAGACTGCATCCACACAGCATTTTGGACCTAATTGATGAATTGAAGACATTTTTGGAACATGAAACAAACAGAAAAACATTCAATTCCTACACATGTGCAGGTATTGTGCTCCCTGCACCTTCTGGCTTCTGGTTCTTTTCAAAGGGTCATTGCAGAGGTTGGAGGTGTGTCTCAGAGTGCTCTTTCACGTTTCTTTAGAGTGTTCCTAGAAGCAATGATGAGTAGGCTTCAGCATCATATCTACCTCTCCAACACTCAACAAGACATTCAAGATTCAAAATTGGAATTTTATCAAATTGCACGTTTTCCACATGTGATTGGATGCATAGATAGCACACATATTGCCATCACTCCTCCTGCTGCCACTGAATTTGTTTATAGAAATAGGAAATGTTACCATTCCCTCAACATTCAAATGGTGTGTAATGCCAAGTACATAATCACTGATATAGTGGCTCAATACCCAGGAAGCACTCATGACTCTTACATCTTTAGGCACAGTGGATTGCATAGACGTTTGAGTGCTGGCCAATTTGGAGAGGGATTTCTACTTGGTAATCATATTTTCATTTTGAAAGGTATTTTTTATCAACTTAACTATTATAATTTCATGAAGTAACACTACTTAAATGTTTTAATGCAGGTGATAGTGCATATGCTGTACGTGATTTCATCTTGACCCCTTATCTAAATCCTTCTAATGTACATGGAAGGACATATAATAAGGCACACCGTTCAACACGTGGAGTCATAGAAAGGACTTTTGGAATTTTAAAAAGCCAGTTTCTTAGGATTCACAAAAGTAGTAAGTCTTTACAATATAATCCACCAATGTGCTGCAAATGTTTTAACTAGCTGTGCAATGTTACATAACATGGCCATGAGAAAAGGAACACATTTGGATTTGAGTGACTCAGATTCTTCTGACAATGATGAATTACCACCCCCAAGAATGGTTGTTGCTGGAGTAGGAGCTGCAGCTGGACGACAAAGACGTGCAGAAATTACACTCATTTACTTTTAGGTAAGAATAAAAACCATGAAAAATTCTTGATTTACCAAAGTAAAACTTTATGTAATCAAACACAGAATACATAGTGGTATTTTCAAACTTGAACCTGTTACTATACAGGAAATTGTAATAATATTAGTGAAATAATACAAATGCTTATCTGTTCAAAGGTACATACTGCTCCTACTAGTAGTCTCCTCTGTATCTCCATGTTCAAAAAAGCACGTGCCTCAGAGTTAGCTGTGTGCAGCAATTCTACAGCAGAAGTCACCTTATCAAGGCCTTTGGCAACACTCCGGTGCATTCAGTAACCATGCACTGCATGGAAAGACTGTGCCTAGTGAAGTTTGATGTCACACTGCACAGTCTGTTAATTGCTTTGGAGTAACCAAGCATTCTGGAATGTTGACGGCGTGCTGCCCTATTCCTGGTTTCTTCTGACCTCTCTATTGCCACACAAAGTCTGTCCATGGAAGCAGCTACTTGCCTCATCCCTTCTCCCATGCCTGCGTTGCTCCTATTCAACTTTACAAGCTGTCTGTTAATAGACCTTAGGGCTTTATGCTGCTTCTGCTGTACATCCAACATGTTCTGCTCCAACCCTGCAAACACAGTAGGATTGTCCTCTACAACAACCCTGTTGGGCCAGGATCTTTCTAAAGTGTAGGCTCTTCTTCTGTTTGAATTACTTTGCTCTGCATGGTCAGATCAAATCATTGTCTCATGTTTACTGTCTCTTGACGCTTCAGGTTCTATTTCTTCATCATCAAAAGGAGGCAGAGGGGCCACATGTCTTCTTTTGGGCCTAACAATGGGATTGGAGTCCACTTCCTCATTTGAATTTTCATCAGCTGGTGTCAAGTCCTGAACATGCGAATAAATGTCTTCAAAATCCTCACTATGATGTTCTGCATGTGCTGTGGATGTAGATAGAGACATATGAGTTTGTTGTGTGCCTCTCTATTAGATTCAAATAAATTGTTTCCAATTTTGAACCAAAATTAAGTATTTATGGATTTTTTTTAACATTTAAAAATATTTCTTATTACTTTTTGCATGTAAAGAAAGTATAGACATGCTAATGTAATGTGAGAAGAAATTTACAAATCTGTAATAGTCAGGATACCTCACTTCAATGGAAATAAAATGTGAGCATCCCCTAACATAGACTACATGAATGACCCACAAATGCACATACATACATGCATCCTTCTTACCTTCTGCTCCTTGTCCAGGCTCTGAACTGTCAATATGTGCAACTCCACTAACACTCTCAGGCAAGAGTGTTGCCTCTACAAGCTCCTCATGAGGAATGGGCTGGTCTGCAGTAGAGGTTCCTCCGCCTGTGTTGTTTGCGTCTTTAATCCTTTCAGCAAGTTTTTCTTTAGACCTCAGGCGCATGTCATCCCAGTGTTTTCTAAATTCTTCAATGGTTCTTGGGGTCACTCCAACAGAATTTACTTTCTCCTGTATCTCAAGCCAAATTTTCCTCTTCCTTGCTTCAGGAACTTTCAAAGCTTGCTTGCCAAACAGCAACTCATGGTTGCAAGCCATCTCTTCTATGAGAGTTTCCTGCTCCTTTTCTGAAAATGTTTGTTTCCTCTTCCTTTTCTCACCAGAAGAACCTCCTTGGGAATTTTCAGGCTCCATGCTGCAAGGAAACAGGTCTGCACAGCTGCCACTCAATCTTCCAACTGCCACTGGGTGTGGCTCAGGCAAGCAGGTGCAGGTAATCAACTAGACTTCCTCACTATGATGTCATCAGCTTGTTCCAGCATTAGCAGATTCACGTTTTTTGCGATTTCTTATTTTGCGAAATTCTCAAATAATGGAATCGCAAGACAATCGCAGAATATTCTGCTATATTTAAGAAATCGCATAAAAATCGCTAAAAACTACATACATCGCATATAGCGATTTCTTATTAGCGACTCTCAAAAAATCGCAAATAAGAAATCGCAAACACAAAGAATGATACATCTACCCCTTAACTTTTTAATTTTTTTGAAAAAGAATCATAATGAATATATTTTGTTTTTTTATGTTGTAAAGTATACCATTGCAAAAATATGTTTTGAATTTTTTATTTAAAAAACTGGTTTTGTATATATTTTTATTTTATGGTTGTTAATTTTGGATTATGATTTTATTGATATTTTATGGTTTAAAATTTAGGAATGGTAGGATTTTTTTATTATTAATTATTATTAGTGCTAAAAAGATTATTAATGTGTTAATATTTAAATATAAAAACTATGTTTGTAGTTTTGGTTTGTGTGTTTTAAAAAATACATTTCAGTTTATTTATATCTGAGTATGGAATATTTATTGGTTGTGTATATAAAACATTTAGGTCCTGATTATGATGTTGGTCAGAGTTGCCTTTGACTGACATTGCTGGGAATGGGGCACCAACCGACCTCAGGTCGGCGAATCCGACACTGCAATTAAGATGCAACCGCAAACTTCAATTTTTCCATGGGAGCTTGTGCTGCAGGCTGAAACAACCTGCAGCACAAGCTCCCAATGAAAAAAAACATTTTTCCCATATCCCTGCAGGGATGTGAAGGGGGACACCATGGGTGCCCCCAGGGCCACATGCAGAGGGCAATGGGGAAGGGGACCCTGCTAAGGGCCCCCAAACCCACTTTCCGACAGCAGTTCCATGTTGTAAAGGCCAACATGGAACTACTCTTGGAAAGTGCCATCCCAGCGGCAGAAGCAGCGTCCTTAAGTCATTATAAAGCCTTTCCAACTGGCCGACGAGCTCTTGAAACCCGTTGGAACCAAGTCGGATTCTCCGGCAGGTTTAAACTCCGTCCGCTGTCATTGTAATACGGTGGTTTGAGTTTAAACCTACAATTTCGGATGGATAGCCTCCGATCAGCAGTCGGAGGCTTTCCGATCAACATTTTAATTAGGTCCTAAGGGCTTGTTATGTATCATTTTAGGACCCTATTGTAAGTTTCCCGATTCATGCCTTTATGTAGGTATAAATCACCATATCCCTACATAGGCATAGAAATCATAACCATATTTAGGCATAGCTCATGCAGTCCAAATACGGCAGGGCTACTTCCACTAGTTCCGAAAATCCACAACGATTTCTTGGAAAACTCAGCTTCAGCAGCCGGGGACTTCCCCTTGCTTGAATATTGATTTGTCCAAGAACTCATGGAGTTTTCAAAGAACTGAGACTCTTTGATGATGTTATTATGTCCAACCGAACGTCAAACTTGGCACCTTCAAGGTATAAATATGCCCACACTCGCCCAAGCAAACACACGGTGGTTTGGAGCAGTTCGACTATCTACTTCCCCGACACGCCCTGCTACAGCAAGTGCCGAAGGAAGCCGACCCTCCAGCAGACGCACTGAGAGAGACGCTGTCTTTTCTCCTGCCGAGAAATCCAGCTCCAGTGTTTCCAAGTTACCCTTGAGGGTTGTTGGGAAATCGAGTCCCGAGACCGACCTTCTCCATTCTAAGCTAAGGTACGGAGCTGATTAGACCCTTAGAGAAATCTTGGGCAGATTCTTGGCAAAAGAATAATACCTTTATGCTACACCTCACTTACTTCCTCCCTCGTACGAAGCTTAGGTTAGGTACACCGGGGTAGGCGTAATTTAGAAGTACCAGTTGAGTACTTTTAGTCTCTGTTGTTTATGTATGTATTTAGATTTGGTTTAGGAACCACCATACAATGATCTTACAGTATTATTTTATTCTACTATTTATACTGTACGCATTATATTTTAAAAACAGTGTTACGATTGTAGCAGTTAATTTCTTAGGCTTGAGAAAGAAGACTGTTCAATAAAACCTATTATTGAAAACGCCCGTCTGTCTACTTTCTCTGCACCTCTAGTGAAATGAAGCATGCACGACTGACTGAGTGAAATATCCATCTATTGTTTCCACGACTCTGAAGATACGTTTTATCTTGGGGAAACAAAGTTGTCATGTTTATGCAGTTGTACGAGACTAATTCCTTCTTGTGAATTCGAGAAAGTTTCTAGTGACCTCTGAGCTAGCTGGCACACACAATTAAGTCTAGTATATTCGATAGAGACCTAGTCGACCTCAGTTCTACGTCTAATCTATAGGATATACTATTCCAATGCGCAGAGCCTATTGAGAATATAGGAGCTACACTACATGGCGCCCAACGTTTGGTAAGGCACTAATTTAATGCTAGGTACTAGAGTAACTCAGTCGTGCTTTTCACAGAGACCCCTTTATCCCGTGAAAACTCCAATAGACGTCTGGAGTGGGTTAAAAGATAAAAAATCCGCCTTAAACTGAGTCGGCCGAAAAATCCTATGTATTAGTTTTTGGTTTTGTTCAATGTTGAAGGATACAGTGTTCCAAAATATTGTGCACCTTATCTTTATTTACTTGAAACTTTCTATGCAAAACTTGCAACAAAATGCAAGATAGCGACGAAGAGAGTGGTGGACCTGCAGGCACTATTACCCGACCGGGTTTAGACGAGACAGGTCTCCAACAAAATGACCCGGATGCTATAATCATCCCGGAAAACGTGAGAAAAGCCATAGCTATAAAGCTTATAGAAAATTGCCTATCACGAGAGGTGGTATGGTTATATTTGTCATAGAGGCACATGAATATTGGCAGACAGAGGTATTCTATTCATGGAATGTCTTTCCACAGGTAAATCCAACAACACATGTGTTGCACTTCTACAAGATGGAGGAACATCCAGCGGAATACGTTCCTTTTGAGGAAGTTGAAATTCCACTAACTTACCAAGAGCATCAGCTCTAGTTTAAAGGCGCCCTACAACATCAAAATCACATTACCAGGCTCAGTCCACTAGGTACACCAGGAGCTACATGGCCGGTACTAGCCAGCTATACACCACATCCCAACATTGAAAAAATGTCGGATGTAGAACTGTTAGCTCAGCTAAAACAAATAATTAAAATACATAGACAATTGGTACAATATGTCATGCGGACCTTAACAGTCCAACCTGCTATGAGAACTCCACAGCACATCCCTCATCAGGGGAACACAAACAAAATCACACCACAGACTATACAGTCAGTAATCCGTAAGTTGCCCGCAAAAAGGTAGGCATGGGCGGATTTTGCGGATTCGCAAATCCGCGGATTTGCGAATTTGCGGATTTGCGAATTCACAAAATCCGCAGATTTTGCGAATCCGCGGATTTGCGGATTTTGTGGTGGGGGGGGTCTTCTGTGCCAGTTCCTGTGCCTCTTATGTGTATGGTCAGAGACCGATCAGAGGAGCAGATTAGGAGAAAGGAAGCTCCTGGTCATAGCAACTGCATGTGGATTGCGCTCGTGAAAGTCAAGGATGCAAGAGGCTATGTCCAGCATCACAGCGGATTTTCGAAGGTAGATGTGGGGAGAAAGCAGACCTGTGCCCAGCCTACTCATGTAACTATTTTACAATGGCGCCAGCAAGCTGCCAGCACCGATGTAAAATAGTTACAAAGTTAGCTTGCACAGGAAGCACTTAGATAAAATAAAGCAGCACCTGCTTAGTTTTATCTAGTGGTTCCTGTGCAAGCTAACTTTGTAACTATTTTACAACGGCACTGGCAGCTTGCTGGCGCCATTGTAAAATAGTTACATGAGTGGGGGTTCAACTTTTTTTTTGCGGATTTTGCGGGAACTCCGCAAAATTCGCGGATTGCGGATTTCCCAAAAATCCGCAAAATCAGCGGGCGTAACGGATTTCCCGCTCATGCCTACAAAAAGGGAACAAATTCCTTTCTGGTTAGCCCAGAAAATTACTCAAATAGAGGCAGTATTTCCTGATAGTACACCTCATGAAAACACAGGATTCTAACAATTTGTTTACCAATGGAGATTGCACCACACGTAGAGGACTGTGACACTTAGGGTACAGTCTTTGCTTCAATCTACACAAAAACACATGGTGTCCCCTCTATGGCGGTAATACCAGACGTTCTGAGACAGATTCAAAATGAATACAGTCCAGAACCGGTCTTGAATCTAGGAATGAAATTAATGGAATATTTCAAACAGGTCTCAGCTATCTTATTAGCTAACATTAAAGGTGAATACGGCATCAGTGGCAAACCGCCCAAAATTAAAAGAACTTGATATTACTGAGCAACCGTATGAACTTGCCAGAATTATTGAAAAATCCTAGGAAGAGATAGTTTGGGAGGGAAACATGTAAAACCTGAACTAACAGAAAATCCAGATTTTTTTATCAAAAACAATCTAACTACTCCTAAAAAGAAATGGGAAAATAGTAGACAGTCACTTCCTAAAGAGAAGCGCTCTCAGTCCAGAGGTAGATCTCCTCAAAAGGAGCACTCTGAAAAAGAGTTATAACCTTAGAAATAGGGATAATATAAGAAAACCTGATAGATATCAAGATACTGATACGTGATCCTCTCGTACCTTTCAGACTTCCTTGCAGAAATCCGAAAGAAGAGGACTATCAGAACAAAAAGAACGCAAGAAGTCCAAAGACGACCAACACGTTCCAAAAAAGAAGAAAACTCAATTCTCCCAAAAGAAGGTAGTAATTGTTAAAATCAGATATGCCGAGGATCATGAGGACACAACTCAAGAACGGGGAGTGGCCCAGACAATGCTGGACAGCGCAGGAGAGGTCACCATAGCTCGCAGGATCCTGAAAGAAAGATCATCTGGAGACAGTGGATCTGAATGAACGCATTCAGGTTGAAACTGCCAACACCAGGGTTAGTGTACCCCATAAGTTATATTAACTAACTCTCTGAATAGAGGGGGATATAACTGGGAAGATAAAAGCACTCTTTTTGGGAAAAAGTATCTAAAGGTTATGATATCCTTCTAGCTGGAAAAGACTGCCCACCTGAATTTGTCAGGGAGTGCCCACATGGCGAAGAGCTCATTATGCCAGCCTTCTCTAATCATGTTCCTATTAATAAACAATACACCTATGCCAGAAAATGGGCTTTAGCCCAGGCTCCAGCATTATATAAAAATCATGTGGGATGGGATGAGGATTCCCCTCACCATAAAATCCAGTTAAAAAATCAACCTACTGCTCAAAGGCAGTATCCAGTAAAGCAGGAAGCTAAACAACAAGTCAAGGAGATCTTAGATCAACTTGAATTCCAAGGGGTGATTGAAACATGCACCTCGTCAAGGAATAATCCTTTGTTTCCTGTCTCCAAACCAGACAAAACGTATTGTTTAGTTTTGGTTTACAGACATTTAAACTCTTGTTGCAAAACTTTTGCAGTACAAAATTCACAAAGTGCAGCACTGATGAATAATATGGTTTAGAAGAAATATAAAACTACTTTAGATATTTCAAACGGTTTCTTCTGTCAAAACATTGCACCAGAAAGCAGGCACTTGACCGCTTTCTCAATAATGGGGACACACCGACACTTCTGTCGTCTCCCCGAGGGATTCAAGAACAGTCCTGGATTATTTTCAGCCAGAGTAACAGAGTTACTACAAACATATGATGATGAGGCATTATCTTATATTGATGACATCTTCCTAACAGATGATGATTTAGACAGGCACTTGAACAGGGTGAACACCATAATAGTTGGGTTCGCCTCAGAAGGGTATAAATTCAACTTTAAAAATCAAGAATTGCCCACCTCAACGTCCTATTCTTAGGATACGAATTTTCGAGTGAAGGCAAAAGCCTGGCAGCAAACCTTTTAGAAAAATGTGCGCTGCTCCAAACTAAAAAAACGCTGAAAAACTTACAGTCAATTCTAGGATTCCTAAACTTCGGAAGAACTTACATTCTGAATTACGCAGAAAGGGTTAAACCTCTCTACGAACTAATCAAACCTAATTTCAAACCAACTAATTGGACTCAAAAACACACAGACATTTTGCGTTCAGTACAAACAGACATGTTGGCAACAACACACTTACAAACACGCGACAATGTTCGCAACCTTGTAATCCGAATCATCCCAGGGAGATGCGGATTCACGTACCTAACCTTTAATGAAGGTGAAAAGGTACCAATAGCTTACAAGTCACACTTGTGCACACTAGCTGAAATGAAATTCACTTCAACAGAAAGAATTCTGATAGCGGTTCAGACTGCTGTAGCAAAGGAGAGAGCCCTCGCACAGGGTAAACGCATTAAAGTCGTTACACCTGTACCTACCATAGAGGCAGTGACAATGGCAAGCATTCCAAAGGAAAAGCTCTACATCCGAGATGGATACAATTGGGTAATTTTCTTGCTGCAACAGACGTTGAATACGATTTTGACCCTTACTTGAAGATATAAGAATTTCTCCAATACGAACAAGAATGTCCTCTGCCTACTGAAATTCTGCCTCTAGAACATTACGGCTGTATAATATATACAGACGGATCAGCACTGCCCGTGATTAGGGGTAAACAAGCTTGTAGTGCAGCGTGCGCGATTGTTAAAGGTCGCTAGCGCGATGGTAAATTCAGACCTATGGTCACAAAAACTCAGTCACTAGGAGACAGTACAGCTCAACGAGCTGAACTCCAAGCATTCAAGATGGCGCTGGAAAATACCGATCGCGAATTCCCCACACTCATAGTGTGCGATTCCTATTACTGCGTCCAGTCTTACAATGAATATCTACAGAACTGGGTAAAAAATGATTTTAAAGACGCAAAAGGTGGCACAAGCAAGCATAACATGCTTTGGGAACAAGTAGTTCTTTTGCAGAAGGAACTACCAAAGACTCACGTGATCCACACACTGAGTCATCAGCGTGATGGCGTTCACATTGAAGGGAATTCATTGGCTTATGAAGCCTCGAAGGCAGCTGTGCAAACGGCTTCCGTAGCTGCAATTACTCGTTCAAAAACGAAAATAGACAGCGAAATAATGCAAGCAGTCCCTGCTTCAATAAAAGACAGTGGTAAAACACTACCGAAGGGCTTCCCATTCAAGTACTCATATATAACTGATGTTAGGTACACCGGGGTAGGTGTATTTTAGAAGCACCAGTTGAGTACTTTTAGCCTCTGTTGTTTATGTATGTATTTATATATGTTTTAGGAAAAATACAATGCTCTTACAGTATCATTTTATTCTGCTATTTATACTGTACGCAGTATATTTTAAAAACAGTGTTACGATTGTAGCAGTTAATTTCTTATGCTTGAGAAAGAAGACTGTTCAATAAAACCTATTATTGAAAACGCCCGTCTTTCTACTTTCTCTGCACCGCTAGTGAAACGAAGCATGCACGATTGACTGAGTGAAATATCTATCTATTGCTTCCAAGACTCTGAAGATACGTTTTATCTTGGGGAAACAAAGTTGTCATGTTTATGCAGTTGACAGAGACTAATCCCTTCTCGTGAATTCAAGAAAGTTTCTAATGACCTCTGAGCTAGCTGGCACACACAATTAAGTCTAGTATATTCGATAGGGACCTAGTCGACCTCAGTCCTACATCTAATCTATAGGATATACTATTCCAATGCTCAGAGCCAATTGGGAATATAGGAACTACACTACAGGTTTTATTACCAGTTTGATGGTCTAACTGCTGTAGAACTGCGTCCATGTCTGCCAGCAGCGCACTGCGCTGGAGGTCCAAAGACTGCTGTATTGTGAGTTGTCCATGGCCTGGCGGTGTGGTGAGTACTTTTCCCAAATATATTGATGCATATGTTTGCATTTCGACTGCATATGTGTCAGATGAACACATAACATGATATATGTGGAAAAATACTATATACCGAGGTTTAGCCCATATGTGGGCAGTCCTGGCAATGGGTATTTTGTATGAAAAAGACTCACCTGTATATCGCTGCACACAGGGTTGTAATCCTTGGGGTGAAGATCCTGCTGTGAAGGAGGGGCCTGGAGACAGGGATCCATGTTGGACTCTACCTGGAAGAAAAAGAAAGGGGTGAGTTCACTCGTGGATCAGGCAACTCATAGTACACACAGTGGTGCAGCTCCCCGTACTGTTCTTTGGTGGCTGCCTTTCTCTGATCGCGAACTGGCGGTCGGCGTTCTGATGGTGGTCTCAGCGGTCCAGTGGCAGTCTTCCCTAAGCCAATCCACCCAACTCGTAATACAGCGGTCAGGCCGCCGAGCTCTCTATACTCGACCTCTGATACCACGGCGCATGGGACAGCCTAACTCTTAACAGAGTTCTAAGTCCGTAGCACCTTCCCTAAAATGTTTTATGTTGCAGTGTAAATAGTAAATGGCACTGCTTTATTGTTCATCATCTTCTCCAAATTGGCTTAGATTGGAATGGGAATAGTAAATGTCCAACACAGAACCCAAATTTGTATAGAATGGAGTAGGAATAGTAAATGTCACCCCTTTTCTGTCTGAAACCTTCCACCAATTGGTTTTGATTGGATTGCGAATAGTAAATGTAGTCGCTTATGTGTCCAACACCTTCCCGAGATTGGTATAGGATGGAGTGAGAATAGTAAATGTCATCCTTTTAGTGTCCAACACCTTCAACAAATTGGTTTACATAGGAGTGGGAATAGTAATTGTCACCTCTCTAGTGTCCAACACCTTCCCCAAATTGGTAAAGAATGGAGTAGGATTAGTAAACGTCACCCCCTTTACTGTCCAACACCTTCCACAAATTGGAGTCGTGGGCATGGTCTTGCCATGACAGAAGATGGCCCCTTAACCACCCCCCCTTAACTAAGGAGCTCTGTATCAAGAGGGCCCTGAACGAAGGCACAGGCTCTCTTGATGTCCCTCAAGTGCCAGGATAGATCAGCCTGCACAGCAGGAGGACCGTGAGGGCTGGAGAAAGCACTCTCGAGGTGGGGATAGTCCCTGCTCTAGACTTGTCAGCTGTGAGCGGAGAAGGGCCCAAAACCGAATTGCACACCATGGCCTGCAGCAAGGGTCGGTGCATGACTGATCCACGGGGCTGTGAGCTATCCAGCAATAAGCAGCACACCAGGTCGTTGGAGACCTCAAGGGGACCCCCCTCTCGGACTCTTTATCAAACTGGATGCCCACCCATATGCCTCTGACTCCACGCGGCAAAGGACGAGCTGCCCGGAGGCCGAGTCGGGAACTGCCACACTCAACGGCCCCGCCCATGGCCTGGCTGTGGCGGACCGTGGTGGGTGCTGCGACTCACCAGACCGACAACGCCTTCCCGGACTACCCGCATGCTGTTTAGCTCCCTCTATCCCCGTGCCAACAATTTGTTTTGACCTGTAAGCTGCTGACACCCAGCCCAGACTGAGAGGGCGACCTGCAGCGTCTCCATTGGCGTCGACCCTCCAGCACAGCTCAGTATACGTCTGCGAGGGGCCAATGTCGGGTGAGGGACTCAGGCCTACACCATTAATGAAATCTGAGAAGAGGTCTTGCACTCGCATCCCCCTCTCTCTTCCTAAATATTGGGGACCCACTCCACGGCACGGGGGCTGAACAGTTCCAAAGGGTGGCTCTTATGGAAGCGGAGCTACCGATCAACACGCCTGTGGGATCAGTGTCTCCTTAGACGTGGCCTGAGGGGAGAGGGGTCTGCTTGTAGTCGGTCTGTGTGGTGGACTGGTCTCTCATGACTGCCGATCCACCTGCTTCCTTGTACCACGGGCCCCAACAACCCTGCTGACATCTTCTTCATATGTTCCTGTTCGAAGTGACCCCCGGTTTCAACCCTACCTTGCCGATGGAGGACCAACTTACCTGCATTAGCATGCTTTAGAACACAGGCCACCCTCTCACAATTATGCACCTGTAAGGATGATCTACAGTCTTACCAGCCATTGTCTTTCCCACTATTGCCGGGGGCCCATGGCAAAACTCTGGCAGAGATCAGATGGACTGCTGTGCACTGCAAAGCACCTTCTTAATATGGGCTGATAAACGCCCAAGGCCCTCGTATAGAGATCCCTCACTCATACCCTGCTGTGGCCACCTCACGCTTCAGGATGTTATGTTATTTTATTTTTATATAGCGCAAATTACCACTGGTCCCTAAGCGCTTCAGAGAAGGAACAGGGCACTGCATGGCTACAGGGCGGAGGATTAAACAGATGTCAGTGTTTCTCTAAACAGGTGGGTTTTTAACAGCTTTCTGAAGGGGAGCAGGGCTGATTCCTTGCGCAAGGTCTCTGGTAGATCATTCCATATCCGTGGCAGGAGAACAGAGAACGCTCTTCCCCCTTTAGTCTTAAGGTTGTATCTGGAGGAGGCTAGCCTGCAGGTCTCTGAGGAACGCAGAGCCCGTCCAGACACGTACTTTTGTACTCTGTCTTTTATATATTTCGGTGCATCTCCATATAAAGCCATATGGGCTATACACAAGCTCTTAAAGTGCACCCGCTGTGCAATAGGCAGCCAGTGCAATTTATGAAGTAAGGGGGTGGCATGCGTGCGCCTAGGGAGGCTAAAAATTAACCTGGCTGCATCATTTTGAACAACCTGCAGTCTCCTCAGTAGCTTCTGTGGGATGCCTAAATAGAGGGCATTCCCATAGTCCAGTCGCGAGATGACCGTAGCTGAAACAATTGATTGTAGGACAGAGGTGGAGTGGAGGGGAACAAGTCTCCGTAATTGCCTAAGTAGGCCCATACAGATGCCCACCACCGTCGATACCTGGCCAGACATCGACAGATCCGAATCTATTTTCAAGCCCAGGCTCTTTACTACTGGTACTGGGATTGGTGCCACTCCTAATTCTGAAGGCCAGAACAGTTCACACCAAGGGCTATTATGAGCTGGAATAATCAGCACCTTGGTTTTATCCGGGTTGATTTTTAACGAATTGGCTACCAACCAGTTAACAGTGAATCTGAGAAGATTTTTCACTGATTCTTGTGCCTGGCTGGTGTAATCAAGACAGACCAGGAGTTGGGTGTCATCAGCGTAGTTAAAGACCTGGCAATCTCTGCCTGTGAGTGCCTCCACCAAGGGCTGCAGATAGATATTAAAGAGAAGTGGAGACAAAGCAGTGCCCTGGAGGACTTCACCGGACAGGGAACCCAGAGTCGACACCTGATCCCCCATTTGGACTCTCTGGGTACGGTTGGTCAGGAAGGATCTTAGCCACTGAAGTGCTTGCCCCTTTATGCCCAAATTCGACAAACTGCTCAGCAAGATGGCATAGCTGACCGTGTTGAATGCTGCTGACAGATCTAATAAAATCAGAGCACTCGGATGTTTAAGATCCTTGTGGGACGCTGCAGATGATCTCGGAGGCCTCGGACCGGAACGGGGGGAAGGCGGACTCTCTGAGTTCTGCCGGAGAGGAAGGAGGCCGGCCAGTCCAAGGCCTTCTCCCGGATGCCTGCGTCTTGGAGTCGTATGCGTAGTGTGCGGTGGCAGACGGCGTCGAAGGCGGCGGAGAGATCCAGGAGGATGAGGGCCGCCATCTCTCCATTGTCTAGAAGGATCCTGATGTCGTCTGTGGCGGTGATGAGGGCTGTCACGGTGCTGTGGTTGTTGCGGAATCCTTATTTGGAGGGGTCCAGGATGTTGTTGTCTTCGAGGTGACGGTTGAGCTGGGTGTTAACTATCTTCTCGATGACCTGTGCTGGGAACGGAAGAAGGGAGATGGGTCAGAAGTTATTGAGGTCACTCGGATCCACCTTGGGTTTCTTCAGGAGGGCGTTGATCTCTGCGTGCTTCCAGTTCTCAGGGAAGGTGGCGGTCTCGAAGGAGAGGTTGATGATTTTGTGCGGGTGGGGTGGGATGGAATTGCTGGCTTTGTTGAAGATGTGGTGTGGGAGAGGGTCGGACGGGGATCCGGAGTGGATTGTGCCCATGGTCTTGATTGTGTCCTTCATGCTCACGTTGGCCCAGGTTGTCAGGGTGTTGTGGGTGGTGGGGTGCGGTGGGTCCGGTGCGGTGGGGTTTGCAGGGGTCGTCCGGAGTTTGAAACTGTCATGGATGTCGGTGATTTTCTGGTGAAAGAAGGTGGCGAGGGAGTGGCACAGGGCTTGCGATGGTGGGATGCCGTTGGTGCTGGAGCTGGGGTTGGAGAGTTCCTTCACAATGGTGAAGAGCTCCTTGCTTTTGTGTGCGTTGTTGTCAAGGCGGCCTGTGAAGGAGGTCCTTTTGGCGGTCCTGATGAGGTGGTTGTGGTTGCGGATGGCATCTTTGTGGGCAGCGCGGCTGTCCGGCGTCTTGTCACTGTGCCATATGTTCTCCAGTTGTCGGCAGGTGCGCTTTGAGTCGATGAGTTCTGGGGTGAACCAGCTGACTCTTTTGCTGGTGTCTCGGTTGGTGGCATTTTACAGCGGGGCTATGGTGTTGGCACAGTCGTTCATCCAGCGTTCGAGGGTGAGTGCACCATCATCGGGGTTGGCGGGGTAGGTCGGAGGGTTGAGTATGAGGCTTGTCTGTAGTTGTTCTTCAGTGCCTCTTAGGATGGTCTTGGGGTCCTTGTGGATCTGGAAGTGCATGTGTTCGGCGGTGCTGAGGGTGTCGTTGGTGTTTGTTGAGACCCTGGTGGGGTTTTTGTGGATGATGGCGATTTCTCCTCCAGCCCTGCTGGTGCGGTCTCTGCGGGTGATCTTGTACCCGTCTGGGATGGCTATGGCGATGTCTGGCGAGGAGGCTTCATTCATCCAGGTCTCGGTCAGGAAGGCGATGTCTGGTGATGCGGTGTCGAGTAGGTCCCAGAGTTTGACGGCGTGTTTGTGTGCGGAGCGGGTGTTGATCATGATGCATCTAAGCTGGTTGTGTTCTGTTGTGGCGGGTGTCTCGGTGCCTACAAGGCAGGAGAAGCTGCAATTCAGGCAGGTGAAGGGACCGTGGGTGCGCTTCGGGGTGGCCTTGCAGCAGGTGTGGATCCTTCCTGGGTTTAACACCTACTTCCCTCTCCCTCCACCCGTTGCACATCCTCTTCTGGAATTTGAACAGTCTTACTCATTATATCAAGCAAAAGAAAGTGCTCTCCTATCTTCGATGAAGAGAGCAGATGTTGCTCTCCTACCGGAGACACCTCTGGATGCCCTAGAGTGTGATAAACTCCACTGTGACTGGGTGGGCAAAGTAATACCTGGCAGCCTAATGGCACCGGCCAATTCTGAGGGGGGCCAACCGTGCAAATGCAGAGTCACCATACTCCTCCGCAAATCCTTACCTGTTACTGTTAAAACATGGCTTGACCCAGACGGTAGATACACCTTTGCCAAGCTGAAATTTGGTAACAGTTTTGTGTGTGTGGGCTCATTGGACGCCCCAACGGCTAATAAACGTTCCTTCTTCCTCCATCTAAACCATTTCCTTGTGGAGATAGGAGCAGCGTGGAATGTCATCAGGGCGCCTGGAACCTTGGCTCTGGTGCAGTACTGCATAGGATAAACTTTATAAAATAAAATAAATAAAAATAAAATAGGACCCTTAGACAGGGGTAACAATAGAGACAGGGCTTTGTTGGGAGACATAACTTTAGATCATGGCCTTGCAGACCATTGGCATCTCTGCCACCCGTCAGACAGAAATATTAATTTCTATCACAGTTCATGGCACCCAATCCAGACTGGACTACTTTCTCGTCTCCCCCTCCATGGTGGCGCTTGTTAGTGAATCCCACATATTGGAAGCTGCTCTCTTCGATCATTCCCCGGTCCTCCTGGCTCTCAGCTTAGGCTTTGCTTCACCAGGCCCCAAACCGTGGTGCTTAAACATTCAGAGGTATCGCTCACCTCAGGGCAATGTCTAATTACCTGACAGACAATAGGACCTTGGTTGCCTCCAGCAGAACCCAATGGGTGGCTGGAAAGGCAACTATCTGTGTGCAACTAAGAGAGATGCGCGGAAACCAACAAGGGTGCGACCCTTCGCTGTATTGAACTGGAAGACAAGACCAATCCCCAACTCGCTTATACACCTCACACCCCTTAGTGCCTACCTACTGTTGACTAGAACTTGCCCGTATGGCTCTTAATGGCCTTTATTCCTCTAAGGCTAAATATGTCGTACAGCATCTTAAAGGCCGTCATTACGAACAAGGGGAAAAAGCTGGTCGTCTACTGGCGGCGCAGCTGAAACAACGTGAGGCCACAATGGCTATCTCAGCAATTAGAACTGTGGCCGGAGATGTCCTCACTCACTTCTACAAGATATAGTTAACACATTTGCCACTTTCTATGACCAATTTTATACCCTGGAGACGCCGCCTACTGACGAACTGTTGTCTGCTTACCTTGAGAATATCCAGCTGCCACACCTCATGGATAAAGGCAGAGAAATGCTGGAAGGCAACATCAGCAAGGAGGAAGTCGCATTAGCTGTAGCCAAACTGCCCTATCATAAATCTCCGGGTGAAGACGGATTCCCCGCAGAATATTATAAATGGTCTTAGAAGGAGGCAATCAACACCTTACACACAGCCCTGCAAGAGCCTGAGAGGACCGTGTCCCTAGGTCCTATCTCCAATAGAACGGTGATCGTGGTCATACCGAACCGGGTAGGGATTCTCTCTTGTGTGGCAAGTATCGACCTATTTCCCTCCTAAATGTGGGACATTAAAATTATGGCCAGCATACTAGCTGCACGCCTCAGTAGGGTCACCCCATCCCTCATATATCACAAACAGATCGGCTTCGTCCCAGGCCACTCCTCCAGAAACCATCTTTGAATCCTGGCCCACACCTTATGGGCTGCAAAAGACATACCCGAGGATGCAGTTGCAGAAAAAGCGTTCAACCACGTTGACTGGGGATACCTCTTTGCCGCTATGAAGCGTTTTGACCTGGGAGAACTGTTTATCTCCAGGGTCCACTTGCTATTTGAAGAAAACAATAAACCTTCTCAGGGATCCCTCTGATACTTGGTCCTTTTGAACCAACAAAGAAGAAATTGGCACAGAAGTGTAATATAAAAAGAATACATTTATTCACCTCAGATGAGGTAGACTACGTCACACAGAAGCCTTAGAAACTGAATGAGCCAGTCTAAGGAGTACAGAAAACTGGGGCCTTATATATACTTATGGTTACATAGTCAGCATAAGACCAAGGGGCAGTCCTGGCTCATGTAAGCATGCAAAATGACTAATATGGGCATACAAGATCTGCTTGCTCAACAAAGTGGGAGGAGCTAACAGTGGCTGTTTTTGGCAAACACATCCTAACATTTACAGACTAGGAACAGTTGCAAGGACAGCTAAAAGCTCAACTGAGCGTGTGCGAAGGTGGAAGATGCTGAATATAGTTTGTTTCTAGGCAGATTACAAGAACAGTCAACACTGAGGGAGGACAGAGCACATGGCGAGCATGTGGCAGCACATGGCTAACTAAAATGGCTACCAGAAATACAAAATGGCTTTCAGCTCATGCTAACAAATCCGTCCAATATTTAATTCTATTATTCTATTATTCTATTAAAAATATTTATACAGCGCACTATCACCTACGGTTTCTTGGCGCTCTTGATAAAGATAGCGGTGATCCAGGAAGGGGGAATTAATCATATGCTGCTTGAAAGAGCAGAGTTTTTAGGAGAGTACGGAAGCTATCGTACTTAGGACAGAGACGGAGAGAGAGGGGTAGGGAGTTCCAAGTAGCGGGAGCCAGAACAGAGAAGCTCAGGCCTCCATGCCTTTTTCTTTTAAATCTGGGGACCTCGAGAAGATTCAAAGATGCTGAGCGTAGAGCTCTGGCAGGAATATGACGGGATAAGGCTGATGAAATGAACTTAGGGGCTGCGTCCTCTAGGGCCTTAAAGGTGGTACATGCCAGTTTGAAGATGCACCGTTTTGAGACAGGGAGCCAATGCAGACTGCGGAGTAGGGGGGTGACGTGCTGGTGTCTGGGCTGGCAGAAAATCAAGCGGGCAGCTTGGTTCTGCACCAACTGAAGTCGATGAAGGTGACATGCGGGAATTCCTGCGTACAAGATGTTGGCGTAGTCAAGCCTGGAGGTGATGAGAGCAATGACTACTTGGGTCAGGGCTTCTTTGTTCAGAAACCTACTGATCTTGCGAATTCGCCTGAGATGGAAAAAGCAAGCAGAAGTTACCGCGTTGATGTGGGGTCTCATAGAAAGATCTTGGGAGATGGTCACCCCCAGGCTTTTGACAGAGCTCACGGGAATTGGTGCCGTCCCCAGAGATGTAGGCCAAAAGGAGGCATTCCATGGGTGATTAGGGCCACCCACCAAGACGAGCTCAGTCTTGGTGGGGTTTAACTTTAAGTGGCTGTGGTACATCCACTCAGCTATGGTTAGCATAGTGGACTGGAAGTTGGTGCAAAAAGAAGGGAAGGAATCGACAGGGAAAATTAACTGCAGATCATCAGCGTAGTTGTAAATTTTGACCGGGAAGTTGCGGAGAGTGGCTAGCAGTGGTTGGAGATATAAATTATAAAGAAGAGGGGATAGTGCCGAGCCTTGTGGGACACCACAGTGAAGGGGAGAATAGGGCGCAGAGAAGGTGGAAAGGTGGACGGACTGTGAGCGCTGGTGGAGGAAGGATTTAAGCCAGTCAAGGGCCACTCCTTGGATACCGGGGTTGGAGACACGGTCGATCAAGATGGTGTGATCGACCGTGTCGAATGCCGCCGAGAGATCCAATAGGACAAGGGCTTGAGCGATGTTCTTGTCAGCTCCTTTCCTGAGGGTGTCCATGACTGCCACTATGACCGCCTCGGTGGAATGGAGGGGTCTAAATCCAGCTTGTTGAGGGTCTAGAAACGATGATTGTTCTATGAAGGAGCTCAGGCAGCGGGTCACATAAGTTTCCAGAATCTTGCCTAAGTAGGGGAGGAGGGAAATAGGTCTATAATTGCTGAGTATGGTAGGGTCTGCATTAGGTTTCTTCAGAATTGGTAAAACGGCAGCTTGCTTGAAGGAAGATGGGACCACTCCGGTAGCAAGAGAGTTGTTGAGTAATGCTAGCGGGGGGCCCGGGCAAGCAAGAAAGGCTCCTTTGAGGACCTGCGGGGGGCAGCAGTCATTGGGGGAACCCAAACTCACTTTGTGAAGAAGTGATGAGAATTCTTGTAGAGAGATCGGTGGGAATTTAGTCAAGGTGCTAGTGTTGGGGGGAGGCAGAGGAGGAGGCGTAGGAGATGCAGGGGTAGGGATGTTATGTTTTATGGTTATTATTTTTTCTATGAAATAAGAATTAAGTGAATCGCATAGAGCTTGTGACGGCTGAGGTTGGGGAGTGACTCGATCTGGAAGGGAGAGCTCATTTACAATAGAAAAGATATCTTTTGTTTTATTATTCAAATTCAGAATTTTTTGTGAGAAGTAAGCTGACTTGGCTTCCAGAATAGATTTTTTATAGGATTTTAAGGACTTAATGTATATGAGTTTAAGTTGAGGGTCGTAGTGGCGGCGCCAACGGCGCTCTGTTTGCCGCAGGGCGAGTTTGTCTGCTTTAAGTTGGTCCGTATACCAGCGTTGAGCATCGTGGGGGCGCATTGTTTTGATTGTTTTCAGAGGGGCAGCTTTATCGCTGGCCAGGCGTAACCATTCATTGAGTTTCTCAGCCTGATTCTCTACTGAGGATAGCGGCAATGGTGCCGAGGATGCCAGTGAGGCGTGGAAATCGGGAAGGTTAGCCCTTTTCCAATTACGAGCCATCTTGTTCTTAGTGCGAGTGGAAGGACACGAGGTGTAAAGATGAAGGTGAAAGGAGATGAAATGGTGGTCGGACCAAGAGCATGGGAAAACTGAGGGGGGTGAGATGTCGAGATTGGATGTCCAGACTTGGTCTAGAGTGTGACCTTTCAGATGGGTGGGGGAGTGAATATGTTGTGAAAGGTTCATGCCTTTGAGAAGTTCAGTGAATTCCACTGATAAGTGGCTTTCATGGACATCCGCTGGCCAATAGTTGAAGTCGCCGATTACGATAATATTGGCATGGTTGATAGTCAGTTGAGCGATAGCGTCGCTGAAGAGTTTGGGGAAGAGAGGCATAGGATCAGGGGGTCTATAGACAATGACACAGACAAAAGATGATTTAGGGGAGGTGAATTGTAGCGCCAAGTGTTCTGTTTTAGGGATGGGAGCCATCGTGATCTCCGAGAAGGTGTGGATAGAGCGAATGATAGCCGCCACTCCGCCTCCGGTCTTTCCAGCAGGCCGGTTGGCGTGCATGATATAATATCCCGTAGGGATAGCAGCAAGAATATCGGGGGCGGAGGCTTCGGTGATCCATGTCTCTGCTAAGAGGAGGATATCGACAGAGCTTTGGTGCAGTAGTTGAAAAATTTCAAGCTGGTGTCGAATGAGGGAGCGGGTGTTGAGGTAATAGATCAATAGAGAGGTGGTGGGCTGAGGAGCAGGGGGGGTGGGGTCGTGCGAACCAACCGTTGGTGAGAGGTCAGAAGGAACGAGAATGCCACATGTCAGGGCCGCCTTGGCGGCTCGGGCGGGAATGGGGCCATCGTGATTAAAGCTCTTTAGGTCAGCAGGGGTATAATAAATCAAATCGGCATTACGACGGGGCCCTGGGCCTGGTCGGCCGCGGACGGGCGCAGATGGGCTTGACTTGTGCGCGACTTCGGCGCGAAGTCGGCGCTCCCGCTGCGCTCGTCCGCTGCGCATCCTCCATGCCGCCATTAAATACTGAGGGGAGGGAGCACTAGACCGCTGACCTGCAAGGATTCAGTGCAGGGCGGAAGTGATGACACTGCCAGGAAGTGTGGTGCCTCGAACAGATGCTCCTTTTAGCATGAGCTAAAGACATTCCTATGATCCAGTAGGAACATAGAAAATATTTGCATATTAATTTTAATAAATGTATCAATATCCTAATTCATTGCTAGGTGGGCATTTTCCATTCTAAACATTTCATTAAGCGGCTATATATAAGCATAAGCAGGAATACAAAGGGAACGGAGCATCAGGTCATAATTAACATACAGATTGCAGGAGAGAGTAATGACCACTATTACAAACAGAATTCTAATTTTTCTGGTCCTAAGCAAAACCAAATCCTAAAATAATCTAGTAAACTATGCATTTCAGTGACTATTGATTTCAATTTCAGTATAGCTGACAGGACATCTCTAATAAAAATATCTTCACTAGATTGTTCCATTTTCCTTTATGAGGGCTAGAGCATCAATTTAATACATTCAAGGAAAGGGCAAAGTCACATGTTTTAATGGCTCAGAAAAAAATGTTTTTCGTGCATAATAAGTATAACTAATGCAAATATTAAAGCGACTAAACATATTATTACAAAAACAATCCTGGCTCCAAGGGACCAGGAGGACCACACAGTGCCATAAGAATTAGGATGAAGAGCTGCAAAGGGCTGCTCCTCCTTAAAAACAGGACATCTAAAGGGGTACATTATTGACAAGAACAAGAAGAAGTCCTTGGGGAAATTGAAGCCGCTGCACAACCAACCAGAGGGGAGTCTTCTCCCTGTGTCTGTTTGAGCCTCACAGGCAGGCTCTTGTTGTTTCCATGGTGGAGCTGCACAACTTGCAACTCAAGAATCACAGCCCCAGTTTCAAGGAAAAAGTCTCTTCTTTCAGGATAGGGCAGTCACCCACCAGGCAAATGCTCTCAGCGATCCTGTCCAGTGTCTCAGGCAGTGCACCAGTTTTCTTCACTACAATCTAACAGGCACCAGAGATATAGCACCTGTACCCTAATCTCAAGTCCTTCCCTAACTCCTGTATTGCTCTGCTGGCACACTGCTCATTCGCTGGGGCCACACAATGCATCCAGTGTACCCAGGTATCTCTTGACCAACAAACAAAAGAGCAAACTTGCATTCACTTTGGGACCAGGATTCAGAGGCCTAATGCTTGGATCTCTGAAGCAACCCTTGTTTCAAAAGGGGTCACCTCAAGCAAAGCCTCCTCGCCATTCTGGTCGGGCCGGGCATAATCCACGATTTCTCCTTTCTGATTTGTGACCCCGTCTTTCACCCAAGACAGTGGCAGGGGTACACACTTGATCACAGGGCTTCCGCCTTCACTGAGGTCCTCGTTGCCAGCAATGCCTGTGCTGGTTACCTTCACTTTGGCTTCTAGTTGGGCTGGTGCTGACGCTGACCCCCCCAGGCGGAATCTGATGTCCGAGCCCTCTGGCAATGGTTGTAAAGCAGCAAATATCTATTGGTGGACAGAACAAAAGGTCTTCAGACAAGGCACAGAAACAGTCTATCAACAGAGAGGATAGTCTCAAAATATTTCATAGTCTTGGGACGCCCCATATATTAGCAAGGCACCCAAGAACCATTTCCATCTATCTATGTGAGAGTAAAAAAGCAACAGCCTGGACCTATTGGCAAGTATAAAAAGAACTCTTTGGCAAGAGTAATACATCACCCAATCCCAAGCAACCAAGGAAGTCTGTATTCATTTCTAAATTGTGTGGAAAAGAGAAAAACAACACAGACATACCCTAAATCCTTACATTGGTGTATTCCTGTGTGCTAATCTGAAAACCCTCAAAAAAAGGAAATGTTCTACACTTTTGCTCATAAATTTTACATTACTTGTACAGGACTGCAGACACTTCTAAAATGATTCTTCTTATTTATTTATTTTAGTGTCTTATAGAGCGTGAACTTGACCCGTGAGGGTATCAGAGTGCTTTACAGGGTATACAATGTCTACAAATTTACATTAAAATGCAGAGAAATACTAACAAATCTTACCCTTACTCCTACATGTAAATGATTACAATCATAGTCAGCTTTAGTGCTCAGAACTGAGATAGGTGTAACAGATTTGTGGGCTACACCTACATTGTATGCTTAGGACCATGCTCTCATGTTATAGGAGCAGCAGGAAAATCTAAAACTTCTAATTTAACAGGGTTTCTTATCTATAAAACAACATTTTCTTCAAAACACATTTTTTTGTACTAAGGATCACATGGGCATCTTCCCTGCATTCTACTTTTCATGATCCAGACTATGCAACATCAGCTCTAATAAGGACTGTCAGTTTATTTACACGGACTAGCTAATAAAAAACTAGCAATGCCCTTGCAAAACTATGTAGCATGGAATAACATACAATAATGGTGTTATCACCTAAGACTTTTAGAACAAAAACTACCCACATCTAGCTCCCCATAAAGGTCAAATAAGGGAACAACAATCTAGACTACTGATCCTGTCATAATTTCATCAAACAGGATGGGCAGTAACATACCATATATTAATTCATGTTATTAATGCTAACAATGTTTAAAACAGTATTTCTGAATAGCCAATTCAATATCTTATTGCTATTTCACAGACAGTTTAGACAGGCTAAAAACTATTGAGAAAAGGAGAGAGCAACATACAGATTACCTAGCCTTCATTTGTAGAGGAGATAGCCTGCTTCCCCAATTTTGACAGTAGGAAACCTGAAACAGATTTCGCTTCTGTCAACACTATCAACCCCTATTTGTAGCACCTGGGCATAAACAAAGTTATAGGAGGTACATAGCACTTTTGAGAAAGCTAAAAAAACATGAATACCCAAAACCCAATCCTTTTTTGCAAATGTACAAATGTAACATGAGGGCACATGAAGATAAACTAAATTTGAGCATTAGTGTTGTATAAATATGGCAAAGCTTATCTGTTAATCAAAGTCCACATATACCATTATATCATTTTCCATCACATGAGTGCATAAAGTGCTTGTTTTTTTGCCAAAAAGAGTAAAACTTCTCCTTTTCTCCCCTATCCTCTTTCAAAAAGGTTTCAGAGGTCAAAATGTCAAAGCAGACCTTGCTCTGGTGGCCCTGTCAGGCTTCTAAATATAGAACTGACATTTAACTCTTCCCAGCTGTCTTATTCTGTATTCAAGGGTGTCCATGCGGCTGTCCCAATTTGCCTAGAGACAGAAAGCTGGAAAGCACTGATCCCCCTGTTTGTAGATAAAATAATAACTTATATTTATTTTCAATTGTAAGCAGTGTGCAATATCTTGTCTAACAATATAGAAGTCAGCTCTTTGTATCATACCTAAATGTATGCATTTACTGAAGCCTAAGGCACTTTAAAAGCTGCTCAGAATAGAAAAAATGCTGTTTAAATAGTGAATTTTTCCCGATTTCGACTTTGATATTTGGGGCACTTAAAAATGAATATCCTATAATTATTTTGCATAATATTCATTATCTGAATGTTCTCTAGATAGCCCAGGAGTAAGAAATCAAAAATAATCATACATACCCTTATAAAAAATGAGTTTATTACGCCTGCGCAGAGTGATATTTCATATGCAAATTTCATCATTATGTGATACAACACAACTTAAATTAAATTTTGATGCTAGAAGGTCACAGTATGAGTATTAAGCTTTATAAATATTAAAAAACAAATTTAAAAGCACTTATTTTTTAAATAATTTTTCATAATTAATATATATATATATATTTCAATAATACCAATCATTTTGATAATTCCACATAGGAAAAGCAAGCTTCATTTCTTGCCTATCATATTTAGATGCATTCATTCACAAGCCTAAGCACAGAAGCTTAACTTGAAACATGTCAAATTTTTGCGCCACTTTTTTTAAAAGGACAGTTATTATTTAACATCAGAACCACAAATATGCTTATAAAAATGCTTTAAGAAAGGAGGAACCCCTACCCCTAAGTGTTTTCCTGATATCTAAAATAATGAACCTGATTTTTGTAACTTTGTAAGCAGTCTGAAATGCAGGATTTTACCCCATGTTTAACTGACAAAATCCTGGCTGAGTCAACATTCCTGTCTCTCCGTGGCCTACAATGAAAACAACAGCTGCTTGCGTAGCTGCAGTTAAAACACAGCTGTCTTAAAGCTTTTTTTAGTGTTGAAATGTAAGCTTGGGGACAGTCTATTTAAAACTGAGGCATTTCAATGCATGTCCTATAATATGTGTTTTAGTTCAGCAAAAATGTACTCAGGTGATTTATTTCCCAGTTAATATCTAACACAATGTATCTAAGGAAAATGGTGTAACATTTTTATAATTGTTCATTTATCGCAAAACACACAATTTCGTTTTTGAGGCCTATTTTATTCCTATTCAATGTAAATTCTAATTTTATCTTTTAAGCATTGGCAATTTGTACATGTGCATAGTTGCTTATTCTTATCAATTTTAATAGTAACATGCAGTTATTTAGCATATCATATGGTTCATTTCTGGATTTTTACTTAATTTTTATTTAATATTAATTAAATGACATTTTGTATACCGGACTGATGACAGCAAAAAAAGCACAAACACACACATTGAGCTCATTCCAGACATATACAGAAGGGGTAATGCACTCAGAATCACATAATACAGCGCCCTTAAGGCTAGCAATTCTTACACAAAGAGCGCAATCGCTATTTACTCACAGAAGTTGCAATGTACAACCACAAACCACATAAACATTTAAACACACATTTAGCCCACAGATCAACACTTAGGACAGAAACAAAGGGCAGCCCACAGACTGTACTTAAACCAAACAATTTTTAAATACTAGTTGTAAGTCAATAGTATTCCAAAAGACTGCAAAAACAAACAGCCCAACAGACTGTTTTATTTCCAAGTAGCCAAAATGCACTCAATTCACTAGTTTAGGCTGGCAGAACACCAAAAAATCGCTCTGCATATCTCCATTCAAAAAAGTGCGCAGAAAAAGGATCCTTGTTTGTATTTTGTCATATTTTTATTCCCTGGGGATACAGAATCACCAAGGGAGAAATATGTTTTTTATACCTAAACCTATTTAGGCATTCCCTGTAGGGGAGCCGGCTAATTTAATTCACATCTCACTATGGTACCTCCAAAAAGCAACACATTCTTCGATGTGTGCTTGAAACAGGATGCCAACAATATTGCAGAATATGCAAATATTATAATCAAAGTAGTGCTTAAGGTACTCAGTGTACGTTGCGCCGTTCAAATCTTATACAAAGTAGGGAAAAGTTTCCTCTTTACCTGCTTACACAAATTGCAATTCATATATATATACCATACAAATCCAAAGTTGGCCAACACAATTCTAAGCCACAGTAAGTGTTACTAAACTACCTTACCAATCCAAGGCATCAAACCAACAACAAGTGCTTCAGAACGACTCTTACCAAACAAATGGTTGTCCAAATTCTAACTGTCAAGTTCTGAATGATGTAACGGTCTTTTTAGAATACTCACGCCAAAAAGGTTCTCAGTCAGGGGTGACATCATGTGGAGGATCAAAATCAGGAAGACCAGAAATATACTGGGCTGCAGAGACAGGAATCCCCAGAATCTCAGTGCACAGAGTACCTCCTTAGTAGAATCCTGCCCTGTCCTCCTCAGTATATTTCTGTCTCCTGACAAGATCACTCCCTCAGATAGCCACTAATATGACTGCCCAGTGGCCCAGGTCAACTGCGGGGGATTATTCTCAGACACCTTTAAGATATGACAGGGCATGCAGCAGGGGTGTCTACTATTGTTCTTGTTGTCCTTGGAACTCCTAGCTTCTCTTATCTGCCGGAGGCCTCTCCAAACTGTATTTATATGCTGGTGATATTCTTCTTACCCTCAGTGACCTTCCACACTATTTACCTGCATTACTAGATGTCATTGAAGGTTTTACAACCATATCTGGCTAAAAGATGAACTGGGACAAAAGTGAGGCCCTCCCCCTTTCCTTGGTTACCACCAAAGCGCCAATTCATGGAACCCTTTTCGATGGAAGCCCTCCCACCTTAATTATCTTGGTGTTATGGTCAACAGAGGTAGGAATGGTTGCAGACAATCTGACACCTTTGCTAGCGCACATTAAATCAGATTTCGACGAATGATCTCGCCTAGGTTTCTGCATGTGGAGCAGAGCACAAGCTGTACAAATGGCCATGTTGATGCATTTCACATATATATTAGGGATGTTGCCCGTCGTGGTGCCCCTAACCACTATGCGTCACATAGACGCACGAATATGGCCCTTCGTTAGGGGCTCTACGTGCCAGCCACTTAGCTGCGCCCAAACTCATAGCTTGCCGCTCCCATGGTGGCTTAGGGCTATCATCAGTGGAACATTATTTTTTAGCCCTCCACCTCTCGAAGCGTGCGTTCCTCCTCCCTGGCATGCCAGTCCCCCCCAAAAGGGATCACAACAGAATGCTCGCACCTTGTTAGGGGTGAAGGCCTGAGCCCCCTTTACAAGGAGCCTCCTCCCCAACAATACCCCCCACATTCAGTGATACAGGTTACACATAAAAACTGGAACCGTGTGCACCGTCTCTTGGGTGTTCATCGCTGCTTAGATGCCAAAGCACCGATCTGGTGTAATAACAGTATCTGAATAGAGGGAATACAACTTCATTGGCCCAGGGGAAGGCAGCAGTGGTATAGACCTTGCATCAGGTACTGCTAGGTGGCGGCCTCAAGCCCTTTCGTCTGCTGAGGGAGGAAATTGAACTGCCAAGCAACAGGTCTGTCGGCACCGAAGTTACAGCACTGCCTGAGGCGATGCCTTGGCCCCCACCCATGGATGTTAAAGCCCTAACAGATAGTGGATTATCTATTGGCATGTGGCAATCAAAAAGGAGTGATGTTTGGACTCTATGGAGTCCTGACGAATCATCTGTACTAACAGCCTCTCCTAAGTGACCTCCAAGCTAAATGGCAGACCCGTCTGCACCTCACTGTTGACGCCAACGATTGGTCAGAGATGGTGGAGGCTCTAGACAAAGGAACCTGTGAAGCCTGATTGAAGTTCTGGTTGTTCAAAGTCCTACACAATTGGTACTGGACCCCTTTTAAACTGCACTGAGCTGGCTTACTGCTGCATTCCCAGTGCTGAATATGCCCGTAATGAGCTGCGAACTTCCCAACATTCTCCGTGAGTGTCCTCCTATCCACCCCTTCTCGTCCTATTTCAAAAATAATTATACATCCTATGACAATGGACATCCCCCCACCCCCCCCTACAGGAGGATTGGAAAGTAGTGATGGTTCAAACAGCACCCCACAAGTATGTTATATATAGTATGCAGACCAAGAACAAATGTGGACACCTTTTCTGCATGAGCCTACACACTAAGTCCCACTGCACTTCCCACCTCTATAATCCACCCCCTTCCTCCCTCCCCCCTCTCTACCCTCCCCCATCCTCCCCAGCGTCTTCCCTCCTCCAAACCGTTGACCATTTCCCCCCCTCCCTTCCATTACCCGTCTCCACTTTTCTTTTTTGGGCATGTGGTCTGGCACCTACCTTCCCGCCTCCTACCAATGACATGAACAGTGACTGCTATACGAATAAAACATAACATGGCATGTATTTCCCCACCCCCAGAGACACAACCCCAACTGCGTCCCGTATATCCCTGGACCCTTACTGTACCACCCCTTGGAAAGACATCCACCCCTCCTTCTTTCCCTCTCCTTACTCCACTCAGCCCCATCATCATCTTACCTCTCCAACTACCATCAATGACAGATGTACTTACTACCCCACAGGCAAAAGACTAGTGCAGCTCAGCTCCATGTCCACCCCTTCTGGCTTCGAATCTCCCTATCAGAGCCTACCTTGTGGCTCGTTATGGAAAGTCTTATTGCAATGTTAATACTGAAGTATAATTGCTCTGACTCAAACTATTGCAATCGAAGATGTCAGATCTCTTTCTCATATTGCCAATGAGGACGACATATCAAATGTATGATGTACTCCCTCTACATCTTCCCTCCCCCTTCCTCCCCCCTTGCCTTCTCCACTTCCCCTCACTTCCCACCCTCTTTCACTATTTGACCCCTTTCCTCTTCCTGTCCTACCCTCCCCATTACAGTACAGATGTATCCCTACTGCCCCATTTCTATGCCTGTACAATGTTCTGTGCCAACTGTACTGACATGTTTTCATCCTGTTATTCAATAAAAAAATGACGACACAAACATAGATTGGAGTGGGAATAGTAAATGTAGTCTCTTTAGTGTCCAACACCTTCCCCAAATAGGTTCAGATTGGAGTAGGAATAGTAAATGTCACCCCTTTAGTGTCCAAAACCTTTCAAAATTGGTTTAGATTGGAGTGGGAATAGTAAATCTTACCCCTTAAGTGTCCATCAACTTCCTCCAATTGTGTTTGTGATTTGAGTAGGAATAGTAAATGTCACCCCTTTACTATCCAAAACCTTCCACAAATTGGTTTTGATTGGATTGGGAATAGTAAATGTAGTCTCTTTAGTGTCTTACCCCTCCCAAGATAGGTATAGGATGGAGTGGGAGTAGTAAATGTCACCTATTTAATGTCCAAACACCTTCAACAAATTAGTTTTAATTGGGGTGTGAATAGTAAATGTCACCCTTTTAGTGTCCAACACCTTACCCAAATTGCTATTTTTTGGGGTGCAATAATTAAATGACTCCCTTTTAGTGTCCAACACCTTATCCATATTATTATAGATTGGAGTTGGAATAGTAAATGACACCCTTTTAGTGTCGAAGACCTACCCCAAATTGGTTTACATTAGAGTGGAAATAGTGAATGGCATCCATTCAGTGTCCAACACCTTCCCCAAATTGGTTTAGATTGGAGTAGGAATAGTAAATCTCACCCCTGTAATGTCCAACACCTTCCCCTCAATTGTGTTATATTTAAGTGGGAATAGTAAAAGTCACCTCTTTAGTGTCCAACACCTTACTCAAATTGGTATAGATTGGAGTGGGAACAGTAAATTTCACCCATTTAGGGCACAATACCTTGAACAAATTGGTTTATATTGGAGTTGGAATAGTAAATGTTACCCTTTTAGTGTCCAACTATTCCCTAAATTGGTTTAGATAGAGAGTGGAAATAGTAAATGGCACTCTTTTAGTGTCCAACACCTTCCCCAAATTAGTTTAGATTGAAGTGGAAATAGTAAATGCCACCGCTTTAGTGTCCAACTCCTTCCTGCCAACTGTGCTAGATTGGAGTGGGAATAGTAAGTGTCACCCCTTTAGTGGCAATAACCTTCCCCAAATGTGCATAGATTGGAATGGGAATAATACATTTCACCCCTTTAGTGCCCAACACCTTCCTCCAATTGGGTTAGATATGAGTAGGACAGTAAATGCCAGCCTTTTACTGTCCAACATCTTCTCCAAATTAGGTAAGATTGGAGTCGGAAAAGTAAATATCACCCTTTTAATGCCCAATGCTGTCTTAAAAATGGTTTACATTAGAGTGTGATGACTTAATTTCTTTTATTATAGGGTGAAATCCTTTGTTTAAATCATATTTGTACGTAGTAGAAATAGTTTGTGTTATTTAATCAGTATTGTTGGTGTTTAGAAATATAATAAATATACTTAGTTGTATGTTTGTAATAAATATTATTAATGGCATATTTATATAGAATAAAGACATGTAACGTTTCAAAATGTATTTATGTTTTCAAAGTTTATTTAATATATATGTTTTAATTTTTAAAAATATACATTTCAACCTAAAAAATAAACAGTAACGTACAGATAAATAATTGAATTATTTGAATGTATTTGTTATATTAAGTAAAACATATTTAAATACTGTTGTATGTTGTAGATTTTCAACTTTTTTCCAATGAATAACGTTTGTTTTTTTATACATATTTCAACATCATTTTACCATAAGTTGTTTAAGTATATATTAAATATTTGTATATATTTTATGCCATTTAATTTATACTTTACAATTTTTTAACATTTATTTACAATATTTGTTGCGATATTAGGCATGATGTTTAATCATTTTTAATTTTTTTTAATATATTTATTCAACATTTATACATTATTTGCCATTCATTTCTAAGGGGAGGTGGTCTTTTTTTTTAATTCATTTAGCAGCCGTATTTTTTTCTTTACCACTACCTTCTATGTTTCTTGGTTTATTTGTGTTGTGTTATTTTTAATCTATGTTCCCAGGTCCTGGTCGTGGCAAGTTGCTGCTGTTATCGGAAAAGGTAAGATCTTTTCTTAAGGTTTTTTCAAGGGTTTTGAAGGTAAGTAGGTTCTGGAGGAGAAGTCTAGAGGTTAGTTGTAGGATTTTATGGAGATTTAGTTGCATTAATTGTAGTGTATTTCACTAGGTTGCAGTTTTGTTTTTTCCCCCACTGTTTTAATCATTTTTTGTTATGTTATAATATTATAATGGTGGAAATGCAAGGAGAAGGTACTTGGGCAATGAAAAAAAAAGAAAGAAAAAGGAGGGAAAAGCAAGGAGAAGGTACAAAAAAGCGGGTGAAAAGCGAGGAGAAGATAGGTGCAAGACTGATGCAGCAGCACGTGGAGAGCTGGCCCTGGGGCCTGCACAATGGGATTCCAATTGGAGGAGGAAGGGGTGCTGGGAGACAGTGGGTAGGGGTAGGTGGGAGGCGGGAATAACAGGTGGCAAGCAGGAGCGGCAATGTGGGAAAAATAAGGAGAACGCAGTGAAATGAGGGGAAAGCAAGGAGAAGGCATTCCAAAACAGGGAAAAAGGCAAAGGTCCTGGGAGGAGTGCAGGGCGCTGGGAGATGGTAGTTGGGGATAGGCGGGAGGCAGAAAAAGCGGCAGCAGGCGGGATTGGCAATGACGGAAATTCACAGATAGAGCAGTGAAAACAAGGGAAAAGCAAGGAGCAATCAGTGAAAACTATGGAAAAGCAAGGAAAATGCACTAAAAAAATGGGTGGAAAAGTCAAGGAGAATGCAGCAAAAACTAGAGAAAAGCAAGGAGAAGACCCCCCAAAAAACAGGGGGAAAAGAAAATAAGCAGTGAAAAATAGTAACAGCAATGAGAAGGCACTCAGAAAACAAGAGAAAAAGCTAGGAGAAAGCAGTGAACACAAGGGAAAAAAAATAAGAAGGCACTCGAAAAACAGGGGGAAGCAAGGAGAAAGCAGTGAAAATAAAGGAAAAGCAAGATGAAAGCACTCAAAAACAGGGGAAAGAGCAAGCAAAAAGCAGGGAATTGCAGGTAAAAACAGGGAGAATGCACTCATAAAAACAGGGGAGAAACAAGGAGAAGGCAGCGAAAACTAGGAAAAAGCAAAGAGAGGGCCCTCAGAAAATGAGAGAAAAAGCAAAGAGGAAGCAGTGAAAATGAGTGAAAAGCAAAGAGAAGGCACTCAAGTAATGAGAAAAAAGGATGGAGATAAGAGTGAAGTAGAGTGAAAAGCAAAGAGAAGGCACTCAAGGAGGAAAAGCAAGGAGAAGACAGGAGCAAAACCGATGCAGGAGCACGGGGAAAGATGACCTGGAAAACGCTGCTAATCTCACAACAGGGAATCCAGGAGCTTACAGGTCCCAGAGGCTCATCAAACAGCCAAGTCTTGATAGGAAAGCAGGGAGAAAGCAGTGCAAACTAAAGAAAAGCAATGAGAAGGCATTGAAAAAATTGAGGTAAAAGCACAAAGAACGCAGTGAAAATGAGGGAAAAGTGAGGCAAAGGCACCCAAAAGAACAGGAGAAAAAGCAAGAAGAACGTACTGAAACTAAAGAAAAAGCAAGGAGAAGGCACTCAAAAACAGGAAGAAGCATGGAGAAAGCAGTAAAAATGAGGGAATCGAAAACAGAAGGCTCTCAAATAATGGGGGGAAAAGCAGGAGAAAACAGTGAAAATAAGGGAGAAGCAAATTGAAGACACTAAAAAAACAGGGGAAAAGCTAAGGGGAAAGCAGTAAAAATGAGGGAAAGCCAAGGAGAAGGACCTCCCAAATGGGGGAAAAGTGAGGAGAAGAAGATAGGAGCAAGAGCGATACAGCAGCACGGGGAGAACTGGCCTGCTGCGCACCTAGGGCAAGCCGTCTGTGCCCGTCCGCACTTGTTCCGCGCTCAGCGCCAGCCCCCCTGCACAAAACGTATTAGGTAAGGATATGCCTTTACAATATTCTAGCAGTTTCCTAAAAGGTTTAAACATCACCAAAACAGACAAGAATTGCTGTGGTATTCAACTTGATTCCAGGCCCCTGCATGCCCAAATGACTTGCCCGGGCTGCAGCACCAAACTACCAGAACATTTTGTTCCAACCAGTCGCTGCTACACATAATCAATTGCCAGGGAGAGAAAAGGACAAACCCTCTATAGCTTGGAATTCTGTCCTTCTCAATGCAAGGTCCTTAGTCAAACATAGCACTGACTTTGCCTCCCTCATTGAGAATGAGAAGATAAGCATTGCATTTATCACAGAAACATGGACCAGCGATGCTTCCGGCCCAGACCTAGTCAAAGCCACTCCTCCGGAGTATCTTTGCTATACGTTGAATAGGTCACAGAGGAAAGGAGGGGCCTTAGCTGTCATATATCATAATTCAATCACAGCTTCCTTCAACTCACTAGCTAGTGGGGAATGTGAAACATTGGATTTCTGTTTTTATCTCTCACATCACTATACATTTAGAGACACCCTCATCTATAGGCCTCCGGGCCCGAGAGGACGGTTTCTAACTCAAGCAGGTTGTATAATGGAAAAGTGCCAAATCATACACAGTTCTGGGAGATTTTAACTTCCATTTAGAGTTGCTTTCAGATCTAGATACCATCAGCCTTCTGGACCTGATGAATGGCGGAAGTTTAGAGCAACTTATGACTGGCGCCACTCATCAGGCAGGTCACACATTAGATGGCATTTTCTCTAATAACATACTAACAACGGGAGAGTAAGGGTATACTCATTCACTCTCTTACCCCTACTAAATTATTTTTAAACAACAGAAGAGTGAAGGACCAACAAACAACCACAAACAAATGTGTGGGGGTTAAGTGAGAGGGAAAGAAAGATAAAGAAACTCAACACATATAAAAAAGATTGTTTAAGAACCCTCACTCACCAACCTAGTGGTGACATGCTTCATCACTGGGTTCCCACTGGAAAGACCTAATGTCTTTCCAGTGTGCCACAACGCCTGTTTACAGCGGAGCTGGTTCTTGTGTGTGTTGAGGGAGTGGAAAAGAAGCCAAATTGTGCTAGGTGAGTGCAAAAAAGTGTTAAATCTAAAAAGTGCGAAGTCGTGACTGTCAACTACTTTATTAATAGTCCGACCAGCACTGATTAAAAACAGTTATGAGTGGAAACATAGGATTGGTCTTGTCTATCGGACACACCTAGTCCACAGTGAAAAATGAATTCAGGTTGACATGTTTCTGCTTTTGGGAGCCAGAGTCGCTCAGCTTTCTTCAGGACCAGATAGTGTGATCCTCCGGTGGTGTACACGCACTAAGGTGCACCCTGCCGTAAGGATTTTAGTGTTAAAAAGACAAAAAGGGGAATTTCCCGTTATACTCACGGCTAGAAGTCGTTCGAACCCACTCAGCAATTTGCTAGGGTCAGGTACCTGTAAGGAAAAATGTTTTCCAAGTTAGAAAAGCCATATATCATAATTACAGTATGATACCGGATAGTACCGATCAATCCCTTCACCAAAACGTTCACCCATATGGTGAAAGTCCAGAAGTTGGTGTGTAAATACTCACTGGAAGCGAGCATTTAATGCTACTTGTATTTATAGTAGCAGGTAATATAGTCCACCTTCAAAACGGTAAATGTATGGTAGATATATGCAGTTTATCGTGCCACTACGTCTCTGAGGTGACATGCGAAGTACACTGATTTAATATATTAAAAAAACGTGGAAATGTTTGCTACTAGCAACAAGCTGAAAATGCACTCATTTGAACGAAAAAATGGAGTCTCAATGGGCTCCATAGGGGAGGGGGATTAAGGATTGTGGAATAACCCATGGAAGATAGAGAGGTCCACACGCTAACTCACATGAGGAAGGCGATTCTCAATCCACATGGGCAGACGCGATGGAGGGTTTTTTTCACGTCGCATATCTGGAAAGCAATCAGCCATGCGAACGTTTTTAGCAAATACTGTTAAGATACCACACTGTCTAGCTTTACGGGTAAAAGGGGGATAAATGTTAGTCCATTAACACCCTGTACTCACATTAATGCAGACGACTCCCCACAGACTACCTAGTCTGTCAACACCGCGGCCCCACTGAACGCTGAGAATGCGCGCTGCTGACAGACGTAGCGTGTAGTGCGGTCACGTGAAATGTTCACGTGGCCTCGTGTATCAGAGAGTTAGATGAAATTTAAAGGGGCCATACTGTTATTGTCCTCACTCGAGTTTTCATGGATGGTTCCTAGCAGTATGCATATAGTAGTACATAGCTTTAGTAGAACTGTGCTGGTACTTGTAAATATTTCATTGCACAGTCATTAAATGAACGATGGTTATGTAGTGATTGCGCCCAATTAGGTTATTTGGGAAATTACAGATGTGTCCACTAAGACTGAACTCCAGCTGATGTAATGCTGGAGGGGAAATACAACCTGAGAAGAAATGTAGTGGTGCTAGTGTCAGATTAATAACATCCAAATTTTAGGTGTTTGGAGTAGAAAGTAGAAAGTGACCATCATCCCCTCTTTTGGGACAATTCTACTCATGGTGGTGGAACTAACCTTAGATTTATTGGAAAGCAGTCTGGGGTAAGGACCTTGTTAAATTCTGCATTGAAATTAGATGTTTCATATACGGGTTAGTCTAAGATATTAGCGTCTTAGCACTGAACCCCAAGCGATGTCATCGTTAAGTCCTAGGCGATGGCTGGATAAGCGATGGATCCACCGTTGTTCCTTCTCTAACAGCATTTTTTCATCGCCAAGGACATGTTCCAAAATGGTCCAACGCATGTCGTTTGGCGTGTGATTGCTTTCAATGAAATGGTTTGTAAGCTTGGTCGTATTCCGTTTGCATATTCTGAGCTTGGCACGTCTCGTGGTCTCTAATAACCCACAGGTGAGATTCACTGGCCTTCTTCCCTTAGTCTGATCAGACCATAGGGCAGTACTATTCGAGCTCACGGTCCCTGACCATGCCTCTTCCAAACCACGAACAAAATTTTTAGAGAAAAGAGCTTCGAATAAGGTAAAAGCCGAGGAGTTTCAGGAATTATTACCCTCGACCCTCACCACGTTACCGAGCGATCTGGATGAAGCAACCTGGTCTTACACAAATTGGCTCGAAGCAGCAGGGAACAAGCTAGCACCCAAAAAACTTCTTTGCTTCAACAGACAGCGTCCTTCCTCTCCGTGGTACTCGCAGGAGCTTAGAAATCAAAAATTGCTCTGTAAGCACCTGGAAAAAAACTGGAGGAAGGAATATAAGGATAAGAAAAAAAAGAATATAAGTTGAGTCTTGCTCAGTATAAAACCTTGCTCCTAAAAAACAAACTAGAGTATTTCACCAAGAAAATCAATTCTGCAAAAAACTCGCCGAAAGAACTTTTTAAAACTGGCTCACCCAATCTCTCCCACCATCCAGTCTAGTCAGGAACTGCGTACCAAAGTAGCAAAGTTTTTCTTTGACAAAGTTAACACCATTTTCTTAACTTTCTCGGACTCAACAATCAAGAATACTACTGATCAGATGATTAGCTCCAAGATAGATGAAGATAAGGTCTTTTCACTGAACAGATTTACCCTTTTAACAGCCTCAGACACTTTCAATCTTCTTATGAAAGTGAATTCTAGCTCCCCGTGTAATCCTTGCCCGGTATCCATAGTAAAACTGGCAGCCGAGCCAGTCTCACGTATTATGACCTCTATTATAAATTCAATGTATTCAAAGGGTTACTTTCCCAGAGATTGGAAAAAGGCATCCATTCTGCCCCTGCTCAAAAAACCTAGCCTGGATGCTAAAGACCCAAATAACTTCAGGCCCATTTCCAGACTACAACTCCAGGTGAAAATCATAGAGAGAAACATGAACATGCAACTCAATGTGTTTTTACAAGAATCTCAAGCGCTAAACCCAACTCAGTACGGTTTCAGAGAGGGGCATATTACGGAAACCGCACTTTTCAAATCCACAGAGGAGATTAGGACTATGTTTGATCAGGGAGGAAAGGTTGCATTGATTATGCAGGATCTTTCAGCAGACTTTTATACAGTGCATCATGCTTTGTTTATGGACCGATTGTACGAGATCAGAGTCCAGCGTACTGCCTGGAAACTTCTCAATTCCTTTCTTTCCAACAGAACTAAATCGGTTGCCCTGGGTGAATATGAGGCAGATTCATTCTCACTACCTAGTGGAGTGCCGCAAGGGTCCGACACTCTTTAACATTTATGTGTCCTAATTGGTGCCCCTAATTGAATCCTTTGGCTTCAGTCTGACTACCTACACTGAAGACACCCAAATTGTGGAGTCCATACGGCCTGAGGTGCTTCTGGGAACTACGTCCTGGCTCCAGGATTGTATGAAAGCCGTAGGGGTCTGAATGGCACAGAATTGTATGCAGGATCTTTAATTTGTTCTTCAGTCGTTTCTGGATATTCAGATATAGGCTGTTACAATAGTCGAATCTGGACCTTGTTAACACTGTGTTGACTGTTTTTTGCGTGCCTTTGGGGAGCAGTGGCATTATTTTCCTACAGGATCTCAGGATATAGGAAGTCAACTACACCACTGTGTTCACCTGGTCCCTAAAGCTAATGTTGTTATTAATCTACACTCCTAGGTTCTTCAACTTCCTACTGGGCGTGGGAAGGGGGCCCAAAGTGTCCGGCCAACAGTCAGAGGTCCAAACGTTGGGGTTGTTGCCAAACAGCACAACCTCTGTTTTGCCGGAATTGAGTTTTAGGCAATACTAATACAAACCCGGAGAAATTCCATTGTTATAGTTAGTCCAGCTAACTATAACTTGCGCCCCCCCAACGCACTGCTGATGACGTCACATATTACATCATTCATAGCATGGTCAGTGACATCACTGATGATATCACGGATGACATCTCAAATGACATCATCCAGTGACTGTGTGTTTCTATAAAGTTTAAATATGTTTATATATATGCCAAGGTGTATTGAAGAATGAGTGGGTGTATAAGGGTCTGGATGGAGGATTTAGTAGGTGTGTGACTCACTGTATAAGTGAGTGATTAAATGTGTCTTACTGAATGCATTGAGTAGTGACTGAACTGTGTGAATGTCTGTATCAGTCTGTCTGTTGTTGTGTAAGCTGCTGCATGGGTTGGTGAGTATCTACATGAGTGTCTATATGGGTTATTGATTGGTTGCCTGAGTATTTGTATGGGTGCCTGAGTGTGTGTGTAGGTGGGTGGGAGGTGTGTGCCTCTGTGCATAGATGTGTGACTGGTTGATTCACTGGGTGTATGGGTTCAAGAGTGCATGTGAAAACAGATGTATGGGTGGGTGAGTGTGTCTATGGGTGTGTTGGTGAGTGAATGATGTATCAGTGGTACATGTGTGAGTAACTACATATGTAAAAGGCAGTGATGGTGTATATAAATAACTATATATGAGAGTGAGTGATTGTGAGAGGGCCTGTATGGATGAGTGTGTACTTGTAACAGTGATTGTATGAGAGAGTAAGTATGCGTTAGTATCTGTATGAATAAGTGAGGTGGTGGGTGTATAACTGTATAGGTGAGTAAATGAAAGTGTGATTGATTCTTTGCATGACTGAGTAGGTGTGTGAGTAACTATGTATGAGTGGCTGTGTGTGAGTGTCTGTATAGGTGTATGATTACATGTGATATTGTTGTATTGATGAGTGAGTGTATGGGTGAATGAGTGGATGTGTCTGTAGACCTAGGAATCAGTGAGTGCATATGTAGTAACTAGTATTGGTGAGTCTATAGTTTCAAAAATGGTAGTCTGCATTTTACTGTGGGTGTATCAAAGGTTATATTAGGGTGTGAGGAGGTGCATCAGATTTTAACCTGGATAATATCATGAGTGATGTCATTTGAGATGTCATCAGTGATGTCATGAGTGATGTCACTGAACATGTCATGAACAATGTAATATTTGACGTCATCAACAGTGCATTGCGGGGGCGCGAGTTATAGTTAGCTGAACTAACTATAACTGTGGAATTTCTCTGGTTATGTACAAGTGAAATGTTCAACTAACTATAATGTCCCTGAAACCTATGTTTTTTCAGTGAATTTCAAAGTTTTTTAAAATGCTAATTTCTAACTATACCGTGCCTGAAACCTATGTTTTTTTCTGTGAATTTCAAAGGTTTTTTAAATGCTAATTTCTAACTATAAAATAGCAGTCACGTATTCAGAGTGGTGGAGAAAGGTGAGCATGGCCTCCAAACACCTTTTAGCAATCCCACTGTGTGGGATTTACTGAAGGTAACAGGATGGGTAGTTAGCCCCCAACATCAACCCTGGGGGCCAACTACCCGTTTTATTACTGCCATTACTGCAAACGCTCCAGGAGGGCGTGTTTGCAGAGTGGTGGAGAAAGGGGGCGGGCCTCTGGCAAGATGCCGCTTTAAAAGAATTTTTTTTTTTTACAAGGGGTCTGTGTTGCCCCCTTTTCTTACCTTTTTGGGGTGCTGGGGACCCATCTTCAAGGGCCTGGCCCCTTTTAGTGATCCTTTTTTTTAAAACTGTGAAGGGGGCCGAGGACCCCATCCCCCGGGGCATGGCCAGTTTTTTTTTAAATTTAAAACTTTGGAGGGGGACCACATGGCATCCCTCCTCTGGCCAAATATGGTACTGGGGACCCCATCCTTCGGGGCCAGCCTTTCCTTTTTACATTTTCTTAAAAAGTTTGTTTATGGGGAGGGGGGGCCACTTCTGGCCCCGGGGACCACATCCCCGGGGCCTGGCATCTGTGATGGGGATCGTGGGGGGAGCTCCAATGCTCCCACGGTCCCGCCGGCTCCCCGCCTCCTGTGGGAGCTGGCATATGCTTTAGCACAAAGAGAACTGCTGACATGCAGCTCCCCTGGTACAAAAGCAATCTGCTTTGGTTTTTGGAAGCCAGAGCAGGTTTTCTTGCTCTCACCTCCAAAAACCAAAGCAAGTTTTCTATGACAGGGCTGGAGCCGTGCTCCCGCCCTGTCATAGCAAACGGCAATGTCCTGGGGTGGGCACCCCGGGATATTGCAGGAGCCAGCCATGGGGGTGGCGGTCCCCAGGGCCATTGAGGGCTCCAGGAGGGGGCCGCTGGGTCCCCCTCCCAGCATTTTCAAAGACCTGGGGAGGTGGTGGTCCCCGGGGCCCGGGGCTTCGCTACGAACCCCCGCATTTTTAATAAGTGTGTGTCCTGGGGAGGTAGTGGTCCCCAGGGTGTGTGGGGGGCTCTTGCAGCCCCCTCAAATCATCTTTTATTTAGAACCCCATGGAGGTGGCAGTCCCTGGGGCTGCGGGGAGGCGCATGCCCCCAATATTTCATTATCCAAGCCCCCGTGAGGTGGCTGACCCTGGGGCAGCCTAGGAGGGTTTGGTACCCCCCACACACTTATTTCTAAAGCCCCGGGGAGGTGGCGGTTCTCTGGGCTGCCGGGGCTGCAATGCCCCTACACACAATTAAATAAGCCCCCTTCCTGGAACGCTTGATGGCCCTGGGGACCGTCACCCCCCAAGACCGGCTTCTGCAATGTTCCGGGGTGTCCACCCCAGGACATTGCGGTTTGCTATGAGAGGTGATATAGAACAGGAGTAAGACCCATAGACTATGTTGGGACTGGGTATAAAGTATGCAGAAAAAACAAATTCACCAATTTGTGGAAGAAATTACACATGGAAATACAGTTAAAGGCAGCACTGTACAGGGAGAATCATGTGACAACCCGAAGGCACTTGGTGAAGGAGTGATATATATACAAGTGAACAGTGATGACGCAAGTGATAAAGGTGATATATGTACAATGGTGGCTCAGTGAGTAAACATTTCAGTCAATCAAAATACATGTTATCATAGTTATTTCTTCCACAAATTGGTGAATTACAAGCCATGTACTAATCACTTAAGTCTCCTTGTTTCCTTCCAATGTAATGTTGTATGCATGCATACCTAAACTGCCTTAAGATTGTTACCTGTTGGGACATTGTTTTTTCTGCATAGTTTGCTATGACAGGGCGGGAGCATGGCTTCCACCCTGTGATAGCAAACCCGGGCCACCCTAATTAATTGGTGAGTGTCCCTGGAACCTGCCCCACCCGGGGGCTTTTAAAAACGAAGCGCGGGAGCCCGTGTGGGTTGCCAATTTGAATTGAACTCGGGCTCGGGAGGGTTATTGACTCCTCCTTGGTGCTTAGATATCAAAACTTTTCTTTTTTTAACTTCTCAGGAACTACTGAATGGATATACACCATTTGAAAAAAAAGTCGCTTTCTGAACCATGTGCTACCTTTTTACCAAATTTGGTGTAATTCCGTTCAGCAGTTCGGGCTGTAGCCTTGGCTACAGTTTCCTATGGAAATTAACATGGAGAAAACACGTTTTGGGACCCCCTTTTTTCACAGCACCTGCTTGACGAATAACTCAGAAACTTTCAAGCCAGCAGCTGACCTGAGTGAACTTTTTTTTTAAAGCTTCGCGAAGATTCATCAGACAGTGCCAAAGATATTGGCACATCAAAAAACGCTTTTCCTATGTACAATAGGTCCTAACTATAACTACCTACTGGTGACCGCCAGTAAGTAATATATGTATATGTATATATATTCCAACCAATCCCGATCTTTTTTTTAAAAAACGGACACCGACACACAGGAGCACGCTTAGCCATCCAGTTCAGGGTTTATTTCTTAAAATAGCATGACGTGTTTCGGCACACCTGCCTTGTTCACATGGGCAGCCATTAAAAATAAACAGGTTTTATACCAGATGAGGTTCAATCACATGGTCACCTTTGCAATGGATATAGTGAACAGAATGAATACTGGACTAGTGCCCTTGCTTGAAATCCGATTCCTTAGTAGAGTATATTTCATCATATACTACCCAGCTTTCTGCCAAAAGATGTAGACCAAATACATTATTTTGAGTGCTTTACGAGGGTCACTATACAGGTTTTTATCACACGATTAACACTTTACAATCTATATATTTTTTAAAACAATTATTAAAAAGGAAACATAAAAATACTATGTGCAAATTACGTAAATATTCAAGTATTCCCTTTTAAAGTGCAAGTGCTTCACAATAATTGTCCTTAATTTTGCTAAATATTTTTTGTAAAGTGCTAATGCGCTACAGTACTTCAGATATTCATTTTTATGTGCAAATATCGCATTTTTAAATAAAGTGCAAGTGCTTCACAAATTACTAATACAATATACCACACTTAAAAAATTTAACCTGACAGTTATTTTTAAGAATCATTTAACCCCTATCTCTTAACACTTTATTATAAGGCATTTGTTCATAATCATATCCATGAACCGGCACAAATCAATTCATCATTTCTTTTCACTTGCATTTCCCTTGTCTGTTAAGTTCCTCTGATAGTTCATCAAACTAAAATCAATTAAAATCTTTGAAATGGATTTTACTCTCTATACCAGGTGCACATGCAGATCCTCCATGGGGGCTTTTAGTGTTAAACAGGAGTATGTACTTGGATTCTAGCTTTCTTAGTTTTCTTTCACAGTCACCACCTCTTGGATCTTTAGGAACCAGGTCTATCGCAAAATACACCAATTCATTACAATTTCCTTTGTGCACTTCGTTGATATGCTGTGCTACTACATAGTTTTTATCATTATTTTTTAAAGCTCTTAAGTGCTGTAAAATGCGGACATGGACCAGGTGAATTGTACTCCCAATATACATTTTGTGACAGGAGCACCTGAGAACATAAAAAAACAAATTGAAGGGATTTCTTATTTTCCAAGGAGTATTCACCAGGGGTGACATTACCTGCTGTTCATTTTTCCCATGTCGACATGCCTTGCATTTGTAACATTTATAGAAGCCGGGGCTTACTTTCAACCACCCCCATATCTTTTTCACTTCCGGATTAGATTTAAATAAGTCATCCCTCATTGATTTTGCTCTCTTAAATGTTATCATAGGTCTTCTTGAAATTAGCCCTTGTAATACTGGATCTTGCTTCACAAGGTACCAATGCCTACACAGGCTCTCTCTTACTCTCACTTGATAAACATTGTAGCCCGTGATCATCCTTATCTGGCTGTGAGAGTTTTTTTAACTTTGCCGCTGTCCTTTTCTTATCTGGTTTCAATAAATCATTTCTCTGAATTCTGTTAACCTTTTCTTTTGCCTGTTTCAGTGTCTCCTTCCTGTATCCTCTTTGCAGAAATCTCTCTGTTAGGGCATTCTGAGCCTCACTTAGAGCACCCTCTTCACTGCAGTTTCTCTTGATCCTTAAATTTTCTGCATAGGGGATGCTCATTTTTAATCTTGGAGGGTGAAATAGTATTGCCCGCTGTCGGCTTTCTGTAAGTGTGTGTTTGTATTACTCCATCAGAGATATATCCTTCTAGATCCATGTAGGTTACACTGATTTCACTGATATTCTCAGTAAATTTCAGATTTTAGTTATTCACGTTGATGTTGTCAATAAACAATTGGGCTGCCTCTCTTGATCCATTCCACAAGATGAACAGATCATCAATGAATTTGATCCATTTTATGACATGGTCTGTCCAATCCCTGTCATGTTCGACTCTGAGCACCTGCTCCTCTCACCAGCCCATATGCAAATTAGCATAGCTGGGGGTGAAGCAGGCGCCCATTGCAATACCTTGCAATTGTTTATAGGTATCTCCTCCAAAGATAAAGTGGGTTTTCGTGAGGTACAACCTACACATTTCGTGAGGTACAACCTACACATTTCCATTAACATACTTGTGTGTTGGAATAGGTTGATTGGCCGTCTATTTAGGAAATACTTTATCGCTCTCATCCCATCTTCATTAAGCATGGGCCAAAAATCTGTTTAGCTCGTGAAATTTGTGGATTTTCGGCAATTTCGCGATCCCCAAATCGGGCGAAATTGCCGCAAAATTCGCAAATTCGCTCACGGGCGGATTTGGTTTTTTTGATGGCCAGCTCACTCAAGGGACCAAAGTTACAGGCACACACGGTCACTGGAGGCAAATCATCTCCACCCTTTACACAGCTGCAGTGTAGAAAAAGCACTATACATTTACCCAACGAAGTTGCACTTACTGATTAGCCAGTAGAAAGTACTCCAGTTGAGTAGAGGTATTGCACAAAATGGTGGCATCTTCGTGAATAACTATGCAGGGCAGGATTCATTCTGGCGCGAAGCTCCTGTCACAAAATTTAAACCTCAACAGGAAGCACTTACAGATATAAATAAAGCAGGTACCCGAGTTGAAGCTCAAATTCAGTAACGTTTTAATCAGCCCAAAACATTAGTGAGCACGGTCGGGGCTGGGCAAGTGTGCTTTAACCCCATATCTGCCGTTGAAAAGTAGCTGTAATACTCGAGGGAGGTCTTTGCATCCATGAGTTTCTCGAGCGCAATCCCCGTGTAGTTCTCTTGACCAGGAGGCTGCGTTCTCCTCACCTGCTGCCCTGCTCGCTCTCTCACCCTTCATTCACAAGAGGCATGGTGACACGCATAGAAGCCCCGCTTGTTTCGCCCTGCACCACACACTAGCTGTATCAAACGTCTTCCCGCCCTTTCCCAACTATGATGGACAGCTCACTCAAGGGACCTCAGTGCCTTTTGGCGCGGTGGCAAAGATACAGGCACACATGGTCAGTGGAGACAAATCTTCTGGCCCTTTACGCAGCTGCAGTGTAGGAAAACCACTATACATTAGTGAGCACGGTCGAGGCTGGCCAAGTGTGCTTTAACCCCATATCTGCCATTGAAAATTAGCTGTAATACTCGAGGGAGGTCTTTGCATCCATGAGTTTCTCAAGCGCAATCCCCGTGTAGTTCCTGTGACCAGGAGGCTGCTTTCTCCTCACCTGCTGTCCTGCTTGCTCTCTGACCCTTTATACACAAGAGGCATGTTGACACGCATAGAAGCCCCGCTCGTTTGGCCCTGCACCATACACTAGCGGTATCAAACGTCTTCCCGCCCTTTCCCAACTATGATGGACAGCTCACTCAAGGGACCTCGGCGCCTTTTGGCGCGGTGGCAAAGTTACAGGCACACACGGTCAGTGGAGACAAATCTTCTGTCCTTTACGCAGCTGCAGTGTAGGAAAAGCACTATACATTAGTGAGCACAGTCGAGGCTGACCAAGTGTGCTTTAACCCCATATCTGCAGTCGAAAATTAGCTGTAAAGACAAATCATCTGGCCCTTTACGCAGCTGCAGTGTAGGAAAAGCAGTATACATTTACCCAATGAGGTAGCACTTACTGGATTAGCCAGTAGAAAGTACTCCAGTGCAAATCGCAAAAAATCTGCACGTTCGTGGAAAAATCCGTGAATTTGCAGATTTTTTTGCGATTTTGTGCGAATTTGCGGACCGCAGATCCGCAAAATTCAACCATAGTTAATCTTCATGGTCAATGCTTGTATACAAGCTTACAACATCTAATGTTATTAAAAGATAGGACTCCTCGCACTTTACATCTGCAATTTTATTCATGAAATCCCTAGAATCTTGAATGTAGGCTGGCAGCTCCTTTACATGTGGCTGTAAAAATGAGTCCAAATATCTTGAGGTGGGTTCAAATAAACTCCCAATGGCGTAGATAATGGGTCGCCCTGAGGGTTTTTCTTTCTGCTTATGGATTTTCGGTATTAGATATAGAGTCGAGAAGACTTGATATTCAACTTTAAGGAAAGAATATTCAGATTGGTTTATTAGACCCAGCCCTCACCATCTTGATAGATCTTTCATAATTTTATGTTTTATTTCTACAAGATTACTTTGGGGGACTTTCTGATAACACTCCTTATCTTGTAAATGTGACATTCCTTACCGGTTACAGGCTTCTAAAGACCAGAGATCCAAGTTTCCACCCTTATCCGCCAGCCTAACGACTATAAATATATATATATATATATATATATACAAAAAAGAAGGAGAGAACTCTGGGTAGTTCTCAAGTTTAGGTGGAAAGCAGCTCCGTCGCAAACCTCCAAATGCTGGAAAGACGAAAATGGACCCAATCTTCTGAGTGCAAGGTATTTATTTAATACATTGATGCACCACACACCGCCAAGATGCATTTCGGAACATCCATTGGATCATTGGATGTTCCCTCTCCTGGACACCCATTCCTACGGCCCGTTCAACAAGCACAAGTAGAAACTCGGACTTCCAGGTTAGATTTTTACAAAGTGTATCTATTTATTTAAGGCTCAAGCAATAGGCAATAAAGACGGTCCTTTGCTGTACAAATCTGGACCAACGTGTTTCGGCGAGTTGCCTTCTACTGGGTTACTGTGGATTTGACATTGCACACATTTTATTACATGTCCTTCTTCATGTCCATTACCCCTGATTGCGACTAGAGCGATGTCTTTATTAAGTTTTATTTGGCAAAACAATCCTGCTATAAGTAATTCACTTCATCACATTTCAATGAGAAAATCTTATAACATTCATAGTATCATGTTCTAAAACAATTCAATATTTTTTTAATTTGAATTTTTTTACTTTTTTTACCCATTTTATTCTATTATTGTTCCCCTTAATGTGATGAATTTTGTGTTTTTTTACCAGCAGCACACACATTTTTACACTACATTTTATCACCATAAAAGGGCTAAAATAAATAAAAGATATTAAGTCACAAACCCATTATTGCACAATTTTACAATGTTCCTCTCTATTGCACCTCCCATTAATTAAAATTTAATTTAATTTAACAACAATGCCTGTTAAGTGTTCATCATTTTTCAGCACACACCAATGTTTTTTGAAGACTGACGCAATGGTTGATTGTGCCAAATTATATTCAAGAAAGATCCTTTTTTTTTTCAGCGCGCATCCAAGATGGTCGCGTGAGCTGAGAGCTCCCGAGACCCTCGCCGCCTCCTACATCTTTCCTGTCACGGATCCTGTTTTGAACGACGGGTTATTGTAGCTATAACCCTCCTGATCTACTTGACCTTTTCAAAAATTGATGTGGACGCCGGAAACCTGAAATACTCCGTCCTGACTAAGCATGGGTGGAAAATCCGTTTCGCTCGCGGATTTTGCGGATTTTCGGTAAATTCGCAATCCGCGAGATTCGTGAATCTCCCGCAAAATCCGCAAATCCGCGAGCAGCGGATTTTATGGCTTGCTCGCACTGTTCGCGTGAGTTCGCGGCTTCCCAGTACAACTTCGCGCCCCGCGAATAAGCGCTAAATTGCAGAAATACGATCTTAGAAAAACTGAAACTACTTACCAGGTTCAAAAGTTCAGGCTCATCATTAGTAGCCATTTCCTGTAGTGCTTCCTGAGGGGCCCCTCCAGAGTTCAGTTGCCAGTTGCAACTATTATGTGACCCTGCTCTGAACCTCAGAATAGTTACACATATGCCACAAAGGTCCTGAATTACAGCTAAGGGAGACAAGCAGGAGCCAGGCTGGAAGTTCAAATCCATTAATCAGCCCCTAATTCATTATTGTCAGTTGGGGCAGGGCAGGTGTTGTAACTAATTTTGCAACAATGAAAGCACTTAGCAAGTGCAAAAGATCACTAATCAGGAAGCACTAAGGAAGCAGGTGCCAGCTAAAAAAATATTCTGTGACACATTAATCAGCACCCAAATTAATTCAGGTCACTTGAGGCAGGGAAGGTGTGCTTTGCTTTGCCACAATAATGTACACTGACTGGACAACCAGAGGGTGCTGTGATGAAACAGAGGGTGGCATGGGTGGGCCAGAGGGTGGCATGAGTAGTCAGAGAGTGGCAGTGGTGACAGAGAGTGGCAGTGATGAAGAAGAGTGTCCCAAACAGGCTGGACACGTAGAAACAACAAGTTCGCAAAACGTGCGACCCGACAGGTAAGTTCGCGTTTGTGAAATTGTACAAAACCCTCGCGAACTGGCAGAAACCCGCGCGAACACAAAAAAAAAATCAGCAAATTCGCGAGAATTCGCGGATTTTGCGGATTGCGAGTTCGCAAATCCGCAAAATTCGCAAACGCGAGATTCGCAAAATTCGCCCATGCTTAGTCCTGATGCCTGAAGGCCTACACCGAGAGACAACCTGGGACTCGAGCATCTGGAATACCCGGGGGGCAGTTGAACAACAAGGGCTGATGGAAGAAGACTGCTACCCCTGGTCTACTTTCGGTTTCGATTTTCCTGCTCTCGTCCGAAAGACGGCTGCTCTTTGTTCTTGCCGGTCCATGAGACAACTTGCTCAACTGCTCCTAAAGGGCGCCCTGCATTTTGATTTTTCGCAGTTTCTCTCCGTGAGGAGCCATTCGCCCCAGGTCCCAAAAGCCCCTTTGGGGCGCACAGCTCAAAATGGCAGGCAAACCTGAAAGCGACAAACGGACGACCTAGAACACGTCTCGGGGTGGTGCCACTCAATCCAACATTATGGATCGATATACGCGCCCCAAGGGTTCCCCCAGTGGGACTGGCGAAACTCCAGAGGACCTCGGAGGTGGCCCCCCAGAAACTGAGGCATTGACTCTGCGAGACATAATGGGCGCCATCGCGAGCATGAAGTCATCCATGGGCCAGCAGTATGAAACTTTGGCCTCCAAGATTGACACAGTGGCTGTTGATTTCAGTTTGATCAGGACGGACTTGGCCAAAACTAATGAGAGGGTCAATTCGCTGGACATTAAAACTGCCAGTCTTACTACCGACGTGTCCGATCTCCAGACTGAAGTCAGGAACTTAAGAACCTCGAGTGAACAGTTTGGCCGCCGGCTCGAGGATTTTGAAAGCTGCGCGAGGCGCCACAATGTGCGCATTATCGGAGTTACGGAGACTTCTGCTGAACAATCGACTGATCTCCTGGTGGAAGCTTTGATCTTAAAACATCTTGCTCCTAAGGGCCTCACCAACTTCTTTGCGGTGGAGCGTGCCCATAGAGTTCCGGGCGGAAGACGCAAACCGGGCGCCACTCCACGGCCCATAATTGCTAGGATCTTTAATTTCAGGGACAGGGACGCCATCTTGCAGGCCTCGAGGACCAACGGCCCCACGAAATTTGAGAACGCGTCCAACATCTTCTACCCAGACTTCACCCAAACGGTGCAGAAACAGAGACTGGAATTTACCTGGGTGAAACGTAGACTAAGAGACTTGGGTCTGAAGTACGCAATGCTCTTCCCTGCCCGGCTACGGATCGAACATAATGAACGTGTACTATTTTTTGATCGTCCGGAGGTGGTTAGTGACTGGTTGGACACTTTGTCGACGCAATGGGACCGTACGGAGCAACCTAGAGGTGCAGAGGGTGGCCAGACGGACCAGGAGGCGTGAGGAGACCGGCGTGAGCCACTCACATACCGCGCTGCGGTGGTTCGTTTTATTTTTGGGTCAATTACACTTTCACGATACAAACCCTGAGGCGGCGGGGAGATTGGGACTTTTCCTCCTCGCGGGGTGTTCCTTTTTCTTCTTGTAGATTAGTTTTTAGGGCAAGGCGACAGGCACACTGCAAGTTGGGGTGGTTTTTTGTATTACCGCAGGGGTGCAGGGAGGGGGGTTTGGGGCTTTCTGGGGGAGAGGGGGGGTTCTTTCCTTTTTTGAGTTGTTTTAGAGGCTACGTATTGTTGTGCATTCTGATCTCTGTGTCCTTCTCAGTGTTTGGGGGATTCCGCCAGAACTCATGGGATGGGGGATAGGGAGTTGAGAGTCTTAAGTTGGAATGTCAATGGCTTGGGGGACAGGATAAAGCGGGGGATAGTACTGCAATACTTGAAACGCCACTCCTGTGATGTTGTACTATTGCAGGAAACACACTTGGTGGGGAACACGTGTCACGCTATGAATCAGAGGGGCTGTCGGTTGATTGCACATTCAGGGTGCACCTCTGGATCAAGAGCGACTGGTGTTCTGGTTAGAAATTCCCTCCCCTTGGAGGTTGATGATACGGGCCTGGATGATAGGGGACAATTCGCGGCCATTATTGGTAGGTGGGAGGGGAAGACGTTCTCCATCCTCTTGGATGTGGTTGTGACGCCTCGGGGCGCCATTGTGAGCGGTATAGTGGTTTGTAGTCACGCGCTCTCCCTTTATAAGGCGGTTCTCTAAGGGGGTCAGCCTGGATATGGTACCCTTGCTCCACAGAGCGTTCAGAGGACTCGCACTTGTTAGCGCTGTGTTGTAGGTGCTGTAGTCACGCCACGCTTTTAATTACCCATTTTTCTATTTCAGTTGTATTCATTTTATTCTCCCTTGTTTTTAAACTTTGGGCATCACCTCCTCTTACCTGAACCGTAATAGTGGAATCACTGCTGCTTTAGCGGGTCCGTTCCTGGGGTTTTCGATACCTGGGGGAATCGGCCGCCATCTTGGATGTGGTTGTGACGCCTCGGGACGCCATTGTGAGCGGTCTAGTGGTTTGTAGTCACGCGCTCTCCCTTTATAAACCAGTGCTCTACGTGCAGCGGTATCGCGCAGCGGGAGCACCCTCATCGCGCCTGAGTCAAGCCAGAGTCCTGCCCGTCTGCGCCCATCAGCGCTAAGGCGGCGTTCATTTCCAGGTAATGCCACTGCCATTCGTATATTCCCGGGATGAGTTGCTCGGCTTCATGTGTACTGTTCTATGCTGTATATATGGGCCTGTCAGCCCTCTTTGCGGCCCTTATACTTGTGCTTGTGGGACTTGGTCTCTTTCTTCCCCCTCTTCGATCTCTACCCTTACGGAGCCTTCCCTGGTCAAACCCCCTCGTAGCAGACCGCCGGTCCCACAAGTCATTATTGTCTGGAATCTCAATATTAGATCTCTTCCGAAGCATTATGCGCAACTTCATGATCTTATAAGTGATGAACTACCAGATGTTTTTTTTATGACGGAAACGTGGCTTCAAGAAGCCGATACGGCTGTCGTGAATCTTGCACTCCCCCCTCCATACTCCATTTTCACACACAATCGGGCATCTAGGGGTGGTGGCATCGCTGTTGCTGTTAAATCTTGCTACCCGTGTGAATGGAGGGTGGTGGATCTGGCAGGGTGTGAAAGCGCTTTCTTCAGAGAGCTATTAGCCATCAGTTTTCGTTGTCCGGTCTTTTAATTTATCGCCCTCCTGGCTGTGGCACGGCTTTTAGAAAGGCCCTTCCGGACCCGCCGGCAATATTACAAGAATTGGACCAATCACCAATTTTCAATTTATCTGACAGAGTTTTGACATCAGCGGAAACAGCCATACTTACTAAAGGTCTCAATTTCGTTCCATCAAGACCAACAGACTTCGTAAAAATGAAGTCGGAGACACTCGAGTTCTGCCGCAAAATTCGGTTGAAAACCATTTTCAATGAATCACAAGAGGAACAACAGGAAGAGGTAACTGGTCTTAGGAAGAAATCAACGTTTTGTCCGGCGGGCTCCAAAATTCCCAAGGAAGTGTTGACGTTTGAACGCACTGTCCTATCAGGAATATCTGCAATAGAGAAAAAGAAAAGTTATGTCAAGTACAATCTACCAAGAGCAGAAAAAGACGCCTTACTGACTATAAAGAATGACAAATCAGTGGTCGTAAAACAGGCCGATAAGGGAGGAGCAGTTGTGATTTGGGACATCAATAAATACAAAACTGAAGTCCATCGACAATTAAATGGAAACAATTGTTACAGACGCATTGGAAAAGATCCTACCAATGAACTAAAAAAACTGCTTTTTGACATGATTCAAAAAGGTTTTGACCAAGGTTTCGTGGGCCCGAAGGAACTGGCATTTTTACAAAATAAGAACCCTAGAACTCCGGTTTTTTATGTGTTGCCCAAAATGCACAAAGATGAGACCAACCAGCCAGGCCGTCCCATAGTGTCAGGCTGTGAGTCCCTGATTGAACCAGTGGCGAAGTATATCGATTTCTTTTTAAAACCCTTTATAGAAACCATTCCAGCACATCTCAAAGACACCACAGCCTTCCTCAACAAAATAGCGACGACCCGTTTTGATTGAGACAAACAACTTCTAGTTACACTAGATGTTGTTTCACTCTACACCCAGATCCCGCAAGAACAGGCTCTGGAGACACTGACAGTCTTTCTTGAAACTAGGCAAAGACCAATGAGAGTACCGACCGACTTCATCCTAGGACTGGCTACTTTTGCTTTGCAAAAAAACGTTTTCACCTTTGACTCTGAGTTTTTTTTACCAATAAAGGGGGTAGCGATGGCGTGCCCCTTCGCACCGGAATTGGCGGTTATGTTTATGGGATTATTTGAAGAAAAATTCCTGTATAATGATAATCCCTACAGTGATCGCATATCTAGTTATATGCGATACAGAGACGATGTGTTCCTCATTTGGACGGGAGGACATGAAGAGCTCAACAAATTTGTAGGATGGCTTGACTCAAGGACAAATGACATCAAGTTCAGCTGCACTGCATCTAATAAATCAATTACATTTCTGGATGTCAAAGTGGAACCTCATGACGGGGGCTTAAGTACCACCTTATTTCGGAAAACCACAGACAGAAACAAAGCCCTACACTACACAAGTAACCATCCGCGCAGTCTGAGACAGAATCTCCAGTTCGGACAATTTCTCAGGATTCGCAGAAATTGCTCGGGAAAACAGGAGTATTTTGAACATGCTGGCCAATTAAAGGATCGCCTTATCCAGAGAGGATACCCAAAAAAACTGTTAAAAAACTCTCTCAAAAGAGCCTGTCGGACACCACGTGAGACATTGTTGGAGAAAAAAGTCAAACCAGATTTGAAAAGATTGGTATGTGTCACCACCTTCTGTCCAGCAGCAAATCAACATAAAAAACTAATAACGTCCAACTGGCATCTGTTGAAAGACCTTCATGATGATTTTACAGCTCCACCTTTATTCGCCTACAAAAAAGAGAAAAGCGTGGTGAATCACATTGTCAGAGCTGCCCTTCCAATTGAAAAAGCTCCGACATTGAGGAGTTTATTTGGATTACCTCCAACAACAGGACATCATAAATGTGGCACCTGCACATGTTGTGATGAAACACTTGTAGACTCGGTGTTTACATTCGACAATATCCACTGGAAACATGAAACTTGTACCAATTGTAAGACCCGAAATGTAGTCTATGCCATTGTTTGCCCTTGCCCTATGTTATACATAGGAAAAACAACGCAAGAAGTTAGACTTAGAATAACACAGCATAAATCGAGAATTCGGCGAGGCGTTGAAAATGCCCCCTTAGTCAATCATTGGATGGGTAAAAACCATGATCAGACCGATTTGAAATGGCCAGTTCTATCCAAAATTGACAGGGACCCACATGGAGGGGACTTGGATGCAAGATTAAGTCAACGAGAAGCGCTATTAATCATGAAATTCAACACTGCCATAAGGGGGCTGAACGAGATTTCAGAAATATATAAACCTAACATATAGGCATCTTCGCCATAACCGGTGCAGCTCCCAGCCTCATGTAATGTGACATCATCGAACTCTCGGTTTGGTTCAGTCCTTCATTCATTTTTTATCTCATTTTTTAACCCTGTCAACCTTCCACACAAGCAGCGCATCTAAATCCTCCATTCAGAAACGTATATGATAAACTACAACAGAAGGAATTCACTTAGGACTACATGTTTCTTTTTCAAACTACATTTCCCAGAATCACCACACAGGATCCTTCAACCTGCCAGGAAGCAGCTTCCGTGTCAATCACTACGATCTAGCGATTGAAGGAGAAGCACGGAGCCTTCCCGTGAGGAGCGCAATCACAGCAGATACCGGTATGAAAGGTTTCCATCAACTTGGACAGGGAAGTGTGATCCACTGTTTCTGAAAGACGAGTTTTTAACACGCCTCGTTCTTTTCACGCAGCTGTGAAAACAGATGTTAATGCGGTGGTTTCATCCGGCATTGAAAACAGAGACGACCAGATATCAGACTAGTGGAAACTAAGGCGTAGTAAGTGGAACACGCATACACAGCGGGTAAGTTTAACCGCAGTGCATGTTGTTGGATGTAGTGTGCAGGAGCAGTCGAATGCAATGTCTAAAAGCAGCGTTTGTGTGTGCTTTATTTTTCTCTAGCCCCTTCCTGCTCTTTGCTTGGAAATACAACCTTTTTGGAGATTGGAGCTTTTTACCCAAAAACCAAGGTATGATGAGGCTGCCATTATGTAGGACAGGGTACGGCATAAGTCTCTTAGTTCAGCTTAGAATCCTAAAGTTATGTTTTTCTGTTTTTTAGTGTCTATAATGGTCCTGAGGAGAACCCCGGCAATTGGCGGGGTTTGAAACGCGTCGACCAACCCGGTCTCGGGTCATTTAAAACATTTATATCCACAACGGTGTTTGTGAATAGCAAGAGAATTCTTTTCTTGATCTTGTTGAACTTTGAAAAGAACTATACATTGGATAATAACGGAGACAATATTTTTCTCCATGCCATGTGTTTAAAATGTTATTGACACCGAGACCAGTATTTATGTGTGTGTATGTTTGAACTGTGTTGGATGATTGAACGGCCAAGAGTGTTTGAACTGTCAACGTGTGTATCTGTATGTCTTAACTTTTTTTGTATATAATATGTATATAGTATTTTTGTATTTCCATGCACGAAATAAGTTTGTGTCAAAAAATTGAAGAATACTTGTTAAAGAAGCATTAAAATTTATTTGTTGCAATTCATAAAGCAGGTGTTTATGTTAAATTCATAATAACTATTTTTTTCAGATTTGAGTTTATAATTCAGGTTCTCAGCACTGGCAATTGTGTTGTTTGATTATTTAAGGTTGGCTCAGCCTTGCTTAGTTTAGAGTCAAGACCCTTGGTGTTTTGGTACTATTGCAGGAAACACACTTGGTGGGGAACACGTGTCACGCTATGAATCGGAGGGGCTGTCGGTTGATTGCACATTCAGGGTGCACCTCTGGATCAAGAGGGACTGGTGTTCTGGTTAGAAATTCCCTCCCCTTGGAGGTTGATGATACGGGCCTGGATGATAGGGGACCATACGCGGCCATTATTGGTAGGTGGGAGGGGAAGACGATCTCCATCCTCTTGGATGTGGTTGTGACGCCTCGGGCGCCATTGTGAGCGATATAGTGGTTTGTAGTCATGCGCTCTCCCTTTATAAGGCGGTTCTCTAAGGGGGTCAGCCTGGATATGGTACCCTTGCTCCACAGAGCGTTCAGAGGACTCGCACTTGTTAGAGCTGTGTTGTAGGTGCTGTAGTCGCGCCGCGCTTTTAATTACCCGTTTTTCTATTTCAGATGTATTAATTTTACTCTCCCTTGTTTTTAAACTTTGGGCATCACCTCCTCTTACCTGAACCGTAATAGTGGAATCACCGCTGCTTTAGCGGGTCCGGTCCTGGGGTTTTCGATACCTGGGGGAATCGGCCGCCATCTTGGATGGGGATGTGACGCCTCGGGGCGCCATTGTGAGCGGTCTAGTGGTTTGTAGTCACCCTCTCTCCCTTTATAAACCAGTGCTCTACGCGCAGCGGTATCGCGCAGCGGGAGCGCCCTCATCGCGCCTGAGTCAAGCCAGAGTCCTGCCCGTCTGCGCCCATCAGCGCTAAGGCGGCGTTCATTTCCAGGTAATGCCGCCGCCATTCGTATATTCCCGAGATGAGTTGCTCGGCTTCAGGTGTACTGTTCCATGCTGTATATATGGGCCTGTCAGCCCTCTTTGCGGCCCTTATACTTGTGCTTGTGGGACTTGGTCTCTTTCTTCCCCCTCTTCGATCACTACCCTTACGGAGCCTTCCCCGGTCAAACCCCCTCGTAGCAGACCGCCGGTCCCACGAGACATTATAGTCTGGAATCTCAATATTAGATCTCTTCTGAAGCATTATGGGCAACTTCATGATCTTATAAGTGATGAACTACCAGATTTTTTTTTATGACGGAAACGTGGCTTCAAGAAGCCGATACGGCTGTCGTGAATCTTGCACTCCCCCCTCAATACTCCATTTTCACACACAATCGGGCATCTAGGGGTGGTGGCATCGCTGTTGCTGTTAAATCTTGCTACCCGTGTGAATGGAGGGTGGTGGATCTGGCAGGGTGTGAAAGCGCTTTCTTCAGAATTGCTATTAGCCATCAGTTTTCGTTGTCCGGTCTTTTAATTTATCGCCCTCCTGGCTGTGACACTGCTTTTAGAAAGGCCCTTCCGGAGTGTGTCAGCTCTTTGGCCTTGGGCTGCGCCAATTTCTGCATTCTTGGCGATCTTAATTTGCACTTTGATTGTGGCCATTTGCCTGCTGTTAATAGTACCCTGGCTGATCTGGAGGCTCTCCAGCTCAAACAATTGGTCACCTTTCCCACTCACGTGGGTGGCCATATTCTTGACCCTTTTTTTACAAATTTTATTGGGGCCAAGGTAGCCAGGCCCAGTCCAGTTTCTTGGACTGATCATTTCTTAGTGAAAATTTCTCTTGTGACTAAAGAGCTTCCTTTTAAGCCCCTGGATAGATTAGTGCTTAAACGCCATTGGCAGAAACTCAATGTGGAGGACTTTCATCATCTCCTGGAGGTTAACCCATTAGGCTCTCATCTTAGTGTAGATTCTGGGTATGACACATTTTGTGATTGGGTTTCTTGTGCTTTAGATGCCCTGATCCCTGCAGCCTGGACTAAATGCCGTTCTAGAGAACCCAGCCCTTGGTACGACTGTTCCCTCATGCTGTTAAAAAAAGCTTGTAAACAGGCCGAAAGGGACTGGCGGAAATCTTATGATGTTGGGAAAAAGTCTGTTTACTTCTCCAAAATTAAATTCTATCATGGTGGCCCCCTGAGCTAGGTACAACCCCTGTTCCAGTCTCAGAGGTCAAAAACTTGGAGGTTTGGTTAGATCCTGCCCTCAGTTTTTGTGGCCATACAAATAAAGTAGCAGCTACTGCTTTGACATCCTTAGAGGGTTGAGACCTATTTTGAGGTTCTTTGATGCCTCGACTAGGCAGCTGATTATACAAGCATCCATACTTTCCCGGCTCGATTATGCCAGCTCTCTATTATTGGGGGCCAACCAGGCTGAAATCGCCCGGATGCAACGTATTCAGAACGCTGCAGCCAGAGCCCTGGTGGGACTACCGAGGTACTGCTCTGCTGAGAATACCATCTGTTCTCTACATTGGTTGCCTATGGCACAGAGGATTCACTTCAAAACCTTGTGCCTCTCTTTTAAGATCCTCAAGATGGCCTCTCCCCAGATTCTTGACAATCTTCTGAGGCCTTATGTGCCCTCGCGCCCTCTGAGATCTCTGGGCCAAAACTTGGTTGTGGTCCCACGGTTTAGACTATCTAGAGCGGGAGGTCGCTCCTTCCGGGTCTTGGCCGCAAAACTGTGGAACTCTCTTCCCTCTCACATTCGTGAAATTGATGAGTTGCTGAAATTTAGGAGGGCTATCAAAACGCATTTGTTCCCTCATAGTTCTTAGGTTCCTGCTCTTTGTGCTTCCATCCTGCTTTGCTGTGTTGAGTCTGGGTACTCTTCCTGAAGCGCCGGGACGCCCCTTGGCTGGGGCAGCTGTGCGCTTTAGAAGTGTTATTAACATAACATAACATAACGTGTAGGTTCCCCCGGGTTTACAGACCACGACGTTTGCCAACCTGGGGAAACTGGTGCTGGAGCTCCCCAAAGGGATTTTGGTTGTGGGAGGAGACTTCAACTCTGTTGTTTGTGGCAGGGAAGATTGTAACCCGCCCAGAGATCTCACGCGATCGCAGTCCTGCCTTGGTGGCTTTCTGGATACATTGGGGCTGGTCGATTGTGGCGGATGTAACACCCCGGGCAAGCCCAATACACCTTCAATTCGGGTGCACACTGGAGCCTCGCTAGGCTCGATTACATCCTCATGCCTGTGGCACAGGCCATATCGGTGAGAGAGGTCCGACATTTGCCCAGAGGCATCTCGGATCACTCCCCACTATGGCTACTCATAGTTCCCCAATTGGGAGCCGGGGGTCGGGTTGCCCCGATCAATCCTTGGCATCTCCGTAACCCTGAAACCCGGGCTGGTGTGGTTAAGGCTATCGACAATTACTTTGCCGAAAATGTGGGATCGGTGTCCTCGTCTATATCCTTGTGGGAGGCTTTCAAAACTGTTCTTCGGGGCCAGACGCTGTCGCTGATTGCCTGTGCTAAGAGGCGTAATAATGAGGAGGTTGTGAAGCTAGAATCTGAAATCACTGCCCTAGAGGCCGACCTTGAGTCCAGGGTTACGCAAGATATGGTGCATGTCTAGAATTTAAAACAGTCTGACTATAAAGCCTTGGTGACAAACGCTGCTAAAGCCATGAGCCGCGAGCAACAGGGCCGTTTGTATGATGTGGGTGACAAAGCAGGGAAATTGATTGCATGGTTGGACAAGAAGGAAAGATTGAGTCGAGTGGTGCCGGTTGTCGACCGTGCGGATGGTGTGCGTGTGGTTGATCCACTGGAGATCGTGGAAGAGTTTGCATGTCATTTCCGAACGGTGTATGCGCCAGTCTCCGATAGGCCGGAGGAGGACTCACATCTTTTACTCAGAGATATCGCACTGCCTAGCTTATCTGACTCTGATAGAGAGCTGATGGAGGCGGAATTCTCCACCGATGAAATAGCGCTCGCTCTTCGCTCCATTCGCTCTGGAAAAGCTACAGTCCCAAATGGTATACCCATCGAGTTGTACAAGCTGTGTCCCAACAAAACGGCGCTGTATCTTCGCTCGATGTTTCTGGAGTCTAATGAGAAGGGCTCGCTTCCCCGAGACCAGAGATTGGCGTCCATCGTCGTAATTCATAAAGAGGGGAAGCCCCGTGAGCTGTGTACCTCTTACAGACCCATATCACTTCTGAATGCCGAACCTAAGATCCTGGCGAAATTGTTAGCGAATCGATTAATTAAAGTGATTGGAGACCTGATACATCCGGATCAGTCTGGATTTATTCCAACCCGCAACACTGCGTTGAATTTACGCCGTCTTCACGGCGTTCTTGCGAGGGCGGGGACATTGCGTGAGCCGGCCATTTAGGTCTCTCTAGACGCCACTATGGCCTTCGATACAGTGGAAAGGCCATACCTATGGGCGGCCCTTACTAAGTTTGGCTTCGGACCGGTGTTCATTAGCTGGGTCAAACTTCTCTATGAGAAGCCGTTGGCTCAGGTTGTTGTTAATGGTAGGGTCTCGGAACCCTTCGTTCTTGGGAGAGGTACACAACAAGGTTGTCCCCTGTCCCCTGTCTCCGTTGCTGTTTGCATTGGCTTTGGAACCCCTGGCAGCATGGTTGAGGTGGGAACCATCGCTCAAAGGTATCAGGTGGACCCCCGACTTTGAAGATCGCATATCGCTATATGAGAACGATATTCTCCTGTACCTCACTTCCCCTCGGAAGTCGCTGGGGGTGCTGTTTGATGTCCTCAGCTCCTTTGGTAAGAACTCTGGTCTGGTGATCAATTGGAATAAGTCCTGTGTCTACTCGCTAACTGATGAGACACCACTCGTGCCGCGTAATTGCCCAATACAAATCTCGCAATCGGGCTTCAAATACTTGGGGATACATATCTCGCTTGACTCCGCGATTCGGTATCAGCATAATCTGCTCCCTCCGCTTCTCCGGTTGAAAGCCGATGTGAAAGCTTGGTGTAGGCTGCCGTTGTCTCTTGTGGGCAGGGCAGCTCTATTCAAAATGATGTCCCTGCCTCTTGATCTTGTGCCCACCAGCTATTTCCACGAGATTGAAAGCCTTCAGAGAAAGTTACTGTGGGTCCGACGACCCCGTATTGCCTTGGCTAAGTTAACACTGCCTTGGTATGACGGAGGCATTGCGCTGCCTGACATCAGACGTTACTACTGGGCCTCCCAACTAAGCGCGGTCAATCACGCTATGTATGGCCCGGTGTCCAACCCGACCTTCACCATGGACAAATGGCTGCTCCCGGGTGGGGACTATAACAGGGCACTATATTCCAAGCAGTCAGGCAGGACGTTAACGGGACCCACCAAGGTTGTGCTACGGATTTGGTATAGTGCAAACGCAGCTATGGGCTGGTCGGATGTCGTCACTCGAGCGGCTCCACTATATGTTACTGAGAAACTAGGCAATTTATGGACCACCAAGGGCTTTGAGAAATGGGACCTCATCGGTATCAGCAAGGTGGGGGATCTTTGGATTAAGGATAGGATAAAGACGGGGGCGTGGCCACGGCGGCAAGCGAAATGGCTGCTCCGCTGTGAAGCTCCTCCGAGCAGGCGCCCGAAAACGGCGAACGGAGATGTAATCGCCAGGACCTGCCTCCAGATGATTGCGGACTGCCGGGGTACTATTTCCAAGCCGCAGGAGCTGCCGGACGCGGAGAACGCGGCGGAGGGGATCTGAGGCCTCCGGACCTCGGCGCCATCTTCCTTCTGCGCTGGAGAGCCGGGTGAGTGCCGCTCGGCCGTTGGCGGTCGCGACCCCTTTCCTCTCTGTTTTCTTCCCCGCTGGGCTATCATGGACGCCGCCTCTGCTACGCGGTCCCCGTTTCCCTGGTTGCCTGGTCCCCGACTGCTGCTGGGGCCTTCGGCCCGGGTGTGTAGGGGAGCCGGGGGCCTGGATTGCGGGCCCGCGCGGACCTGTGGTGGTGGCTGCGAGACCTTGCGGGGGCGGTGAGGGTGGGACACGCGGCTGCTGGGCGGACTGAGGGCGATCCCCGGCGCTGTACAGCAGCCCCGCTGTGCGACCGTGATGCACACCCTGCGTAGCCTCACATAGTTACACCGCGATCCCTCCGTGCTCAGCCACGATTGAGGTGGCGAAGACCTACACGCGAGGAAGGCCCGGAAACGCTCCATTATGCTACCTGTGTCTGGCTCACGCATCTCTGCTCTAGCTTATTTGGTCTGAAGACTCCTCACTTGCCTGCCGCGCATTTTCTGCTACACTAGCTCTAATGGGAGTTTGTCATTGATCGCCTGCCTTACCATTGATCCCTGCTCTCCGCCGCTGTCGCTGTGTCTGCGGCCCGCCTCACGTCCACAGCTATGGGGAAGACAGACCCGGCCCAGAGGACGCTCAATTTTGATAAAACACCCCTACCTGCTGCTGACCCCCTCCAGGAGCGGCTTCGGGCGCTCAGGGGACACAAGACAGTGGCGATGCAGCATCCATGATGGCCGCCATGTTGGGGGAGATGCGTGCTGGCTCCAAGGCACTGGACACTCGCTTTGATAGTCTGGAGAAAAAACTGGCTGACATTGGCTCCACGGTACAGGCCCATGACCGGCGCCTTGACTTAACTGAGTCCAGAATATCTGATTTGGAGGATGGGTCCTCCAAGACGCTGAAGCGGCTGGAAAGGGTCAAGAAGATTCTTAAGGATGTGGCCATCAAGAATGAGGACTTAGAAGCGCGGAGCCGGCGGAATAATATTCGAATCCTTGGCGTGGCGGAGACAACTGCCACTGGCCGGTTCGACACCTTTGTGAAAAACCTCCTCATTGAGCTGTTCGGCAAGGAGACTTTCACGGCTGGGTTTGTGGTGGAGAGAGCTCATAGGTCCTTGGGGCCTAAACCACGTACGGGGCAACTGCCCCGACCCATCATCGCCAGAATTATGAACTTTCGAGATCGCGATACCACCCTCCGAGCTGCACGAGAGATGGGGGAGGTACAGTGGCAGGGGAGCAGGCTGTCCTTTTTTCCGGACTACACTTTGATGGTGCAAGAGGCGCGACGGAAATACACCAGTGTCAAGGCGGCACTCCGCAATCTCGGCTAGAAATACAGCATGCTTTACCCAGCCCGCCTGAAAGTAGACATTCATGGCAGATTCCGCATCTTTGACTCTCCGGCTGAGGCCCAAGACTTCTGCCATTCATACAAAAGGGGCCCGGGTTCGGCTTCTGGCTCCAGACCTAACTCTCCACAACAGCCTGACACACAAGCTAGCGCAGACTTATTTGTAGACACTGGCCGGGGCTGATTGCCCGTGACACTCCGGACATGGCTGCTTGTTTGTTTGGTGGTATGGTCCGACGTAGCTGGCTTTCCACACTTGCCTTCATCTCCAATTTCGCACTGTTGGGTCGCCCGCTCGGGGGACAGCATTGCTTCCCCCCGTGGCGTATGCCTACATGTTTTGCTCTTTTTTTGGGGGCTTGTTACGCTTAAATTTGCAGATATGTCTAGTTGCTCCGTATCATTGGCTGTTGTCATTCTGCACTGTTGTTCAGGAACTAGTTGGGTTCTGCCTCTCTTGGGGTGCTGGGAGGCTGGGTGGTGGGTGGGGGAAGGGTTGTGTGTATTTTTTGTGGCTCCCCCTTTTTTTGTTGTTGTTGTCTGATTGCGAGACACATGGTATCGGCTCGTTGAACGACCACTTCTTGCTTACGGTCCTTGATCTGACGTTATGGCCCGGATAGGTTTGCAGGTTGGTCCTTCCAGTCTGACATTGATGACATGGAATGTCTGTGGCCTGAATTCCACCCGTAAACGGAAACAGGTTATGCAATATGCTGACAGACATAAGGTTGATGTGCTTTTTATGCAGGAGACTCACATGGTTCAGACAGACACAGCCTCCTTTGCTAGGGGTTGGGGTGCTCACAAAGTGTTTTCATGCTACAGTAGATATGCGCGTGGAGTGGCAATTCTAATACATAAACGGATCCCCTTTGTCTTCACAGATAGTAAAATTGAAGGTGAGGGCAGATATGCGATGATCTCTGGACTGTTGTTTGGCCATAAGATTGCTTTTGTGGTGGTCTACGGTCCCAATATTGATCCCCCGGCCTGTTTCGAGGACCTGTACCTATCACTACTGCACTCCGATATAGAAATACTGGCGATAGGGGGCGATTTCAACTTGCTGATGAACACCAGTAGAGATAGCACGTCCCCCTCCCCTGATCGCAAACCTCTGGCCCGTGCGGCAGTGGCGACCATTTGCTCACATTTCTCACTTCTGGACATAGAAGCCAAACTACACTCTGACACACCTGCTTTCACTCACCATTCCAGCTACCACAACACGAGCACCAGAATTGATTACTGGCTACTTTCTCCGGGCTTAGCGGGCCGGGTCACTGATCTTCGCACTCTTCCCCTCACCCTCTCTGACCATTCCCCTGTGGTCCTGTCCCTCGCAGTCCCGAGGTTGGGCGGATACGAACGGCAGTGGGGATTCCCTGGGAGGGCATTGGCGGACCCGGTCTTCACAGAAGAGGTTCGCTCTACAATTGAGGAGTACTTCGAACTTAATACTGGATCTGTGACCACCTGGGCCGTGTTGTGGGAAGGATTCAAGGCTACCATAAGGGGGGTGTGCATCACCAAACACGCTGGGGCACTGCGTGGCATCTGTGCTACTCTGTCCCGCCTAGAATACGACTTGCTGGCCGTTGAGACTGTAATCCTTGCTGACCCTTCCCCGGGCCACGAGGCGCGCCGCCTCGAACTGCTATTGGAGTTCAGGGAGGAGGCAGACAAGGAGGTGAGGTATTTGGGCAAGTACCATACGGCGCGCCGGTATGGTGAGGGAGGCAGGCAGGCTGCTGGCCCAGCTACTACGCCCTCCCCGGCAAGCGGCATATATCACTGAAATAGCGGATGCGCAGGGCGAACATCATTTTTCCACCCCCGCCATTTGCAACACCTTTTTGACTTACTATCGGCATCTTTACAAGTCTGCCCTTACGGCTGAGTGTCGCGATCCGGGGCCGTATATTAATGAAATTGCTATGGTGTTCTTGGAGAAATATATGCAGGATTTTTTGGCGCATCCCATCACTCCGGAACTGATTGCAGAAGCGATTGACTCCCTAAAGGGGTCCTCGGCGCCCGGCCTAGATGGCTACACGGCGGATTTTTACCAGGCATATAAGGAGGAACTAGTGCCCATACTCGTTGACTGGAGTCTGGTATCCTTCCTCCGACGCTCCGCGAAGCAGTCATAGTTTTGTTGCCCAAACCAGGACGCTGACCCCACGGTTTGCAGTTCCTATCGCCCGCTTTCACTCCTGCACCTGGACTATAAGATACTAGCCAAAGTGCTGGCGATGCGGCTTGCGCTGCTGGTTAACACCATTATCTCGCCGGCACAGTCGGGCTTTGTCCCGCAGAGATCAACATCACTGAACCTCCGCACGATTTTCTCGGTTCTACACAGAATCGACCCCGCCACCCCAGCTGCCGCGGTCTTTTTAGACACTGAAAAGGCTTTTGACACTCTAGAATGGCCCTTTTTTTTGGACGTGATGCGACGGATGGGCATGCCCGCAATGTTTGTCACGACTGTAGAGCTGCTATACACTGCACCCACGACCCGCATTCGCCTAAATGGCACCATCACCGAAAGATTCACACTCTCCTGGGGTA